>NC_136157.1:531955-1131955 GCF_965212315.1 Lampetra planeri
CTCACTCCCCCCACTCACCCCCCACACTCACCCCCCACACACACGCCCCACACACACTCCCCACTCTCTCCCCACACTCACCCCCCACTCACTCCCCACACTCACCCCACCCTCAGTCTCCACACTCACTCCCCACACTCAACCCCCACTCACTCTCCACACTTACTCCCCACACCCCCCCCCCCCAAAACGTAATCCCCATTCACTCCCCACTCACTCCACCCACTCACCCCCTACACTCACCCCCCATACTCACCCCCTACACTCACCTTCCATACTCACTCCCCACACTCACTCCCCACTCCGTCCACACTCACTCCCCACTCACGCCTCACACACTCCCCCCACTCATCTATCCACTCACTCCCCACTCTCACCCCCCACACTCACCCCCCACACTCACCCCCCACACTCACCCCCCACACTCATCCCCCACACTCAACCCCCACACTCACCCTCCACACTCACCCCCCACACTCACCTCCCACACTACGCCCCACTGACACCCAACACTCACCCCCCACACTCACTCCCCACTCACTCCACACTCACTCCACACTCTCCCCCCACACTCACTCCACACTCACTCCACACTCACCCCCCACTCACTCCCCACACTCACTCCCCCACTCACTCGCCACTCACCCCCCCACTCACTTCTCACAACCACCCCCCACTCATCACCCAATCACTCTCCACAATCAATCCCCATTAACTCCCCACTCACTCACTCACCACTCACTCCCCACTCACTCCCCACACTCACTCCCTACTCACCCCCCACTCACTCCCCCCACTCACCCCCCACACTCACCCCCCACACACACGCCCCACACTCACCCCCCACACACACGCCCCACACTCACCCCCCACACTCACCCTGACACTCACTCCCCACTCACTCCACACTAACTCCACACTCACTCCCTATTCACTCCCCACTCACCCCCCACTCACCCCACACTCACTCTCCACACTCAATTCCCATTCATTCCCCACTCACTCCCCACACTGACTCCCCACACTCACTCCCCACTCACCTCCCCACTTACTCCCCAGATTCACCCCCACACTCACCCCCCACACTCACAGCACACTCACCCCCTACACTCACCCCCTACACTCACCCTCACACTCACTCCCCACTCACTCCACACTCACTCCACACTCACCCCCCACACTCACCCCCCACACTCACTCCCCACTCCACATTCACTCCACACACACCCCCCACTCACTCCCCCCACTCACACCCCACCCTCACTCCCCACACTCACCCCCACACTCAACCCCCAGCCTCACTCCTCACTCACTCCCCAGACTCACCCCCCACTCACTCCCCACACTCACCCCCCACTCACTCTCCATACTCAAACCCCACTCACTCCCCACACTCACCCCCAACTCTCTCCCCACACTCACCCCCCACTCACTCCCCACACTCACCCCACCCTCACCTCTCCACACTCACTCCCCACGCTCAACCCCCACTCACTCCCCACACTCACTCCCCACACCCAACCCCCACTCCACCCTCACTCCCCACTCACTCCACACTCACTCCCCACTCACTTCCCACACTCACACCCCACCCTCACTTCCCACACTCACTCCCCACACTTACCCCCCACTCACCCCCACCCCCCCCCAAAACTCAATCCCCATTCACTCTCCACTCACTCCCCACACTCACCCCACCCTCACTCCCCACACTCACTCACCACTCACTCCACCCACTCACCCCCCTACACTCACCCCCCATACTCACCCCCTACACTCACCCCCCATACTCAATTCCCACACTCACTCCCCACTCCGTCCACACTCACTCGCCACTTACGCCTCACACACTCCCCCCACTCATCTACCCACTCACTCCCCACACTCACCCCCCACACTCACCCCCCACACTCACCCCCCACACTCACCCCCCACACTCACCCCTCACACTCACCCCCCACACTCACCCCCCACTCACCCCCCACACTCACTCCACACTCTCCCCCACTCACTCCACTCTCACTCCAGTCTCACTCCACACTCACTCCCCACTCACTCCCCACACTCACCCCACCCTCACTCCCCACACTCACTCCTCACTCACTCCACCAACTCACCCCCTACACTCACCCCCCATACTCACCCCCTACACTCACCCCCCATACTCACTCCCCACACTCACTCCCCACTCACGCCCCACACACTCCCCCACTCATCTATCCACTCACCCCCCACACTCACCCCACACTAACCCCCCACACTCACCCCCCACTCACTCCCTACACTCACCCTCACACTCACTCCCCACTAACTCCACACTCACTCGACACTCACCCCCCGTACTCACTCCCAACACTCACTCCCCACTCCACATTCACTCCACACTCACCCCCAACTCACTCCCCCCACTCACTCCCCACACTCACACCCAAACCTTCACTCTCCACACTCACCCCCACACTCACTCCCCACTCACTCCCCAAGACTCACCCCCCACTCACTCCTCACACTCACCTCCCACTCACTCCCCATACTCACCCCACACACACTCCCCACTCTCTCCCCAAACTCACCCCCCACTCACTCCCCACACTCACCCCACCCTCAGTCTCCACACTCACTCCCCACACTCAACCCCCACTCACTCTCCACACTTACTCCCCACACCCCCCCCCCCAAAACTTAATCCCCATTCACTCCCCACTCACTCCACCCACTCACCCCCTACACTCACCCCCCAAACTCACCCCCTACACTCACCTTCCATACTCACTCCCCACACTCACTCCCCACTCCGTCCACACTCACTCCCCACTCACGCCTCACACACTCCCCCCACTCATCTATCCACTCACTCCCCACTCTCACCCCCCACACTCACCCCCCACACTCACCCCCCACACTCACCCCACACTCAACCCCCACACTCACCCTCCACACTCACCCCCCCACACTCACCCCCCACACTACCCCCCACTGACACCCAACACTCACCCCCCACACTCACTCCCCACTCACTCCACACTCACTCCACACTCTCCCCCCCACACTCACTCCACACTCACTCCAAACTCACCCCCCACTCACTCCCCACGCTCACTCCCCCACTCACTCGCCACTCAACCCCCACTCGACTTCTCACAACCACCCCCCACTCATCCCCCAATCACTCTCCACAATCAATCCCCATTAACTCCCCACTCACTCACCACTCACTCCCCACTCACTCCCCACACTCACTCCCAACTCACCCCCCACTCACTCCCCCCACCTCACCCCCCCCACACTCACCCCCCACACACACGCCCCACACTCACCCCCCACACACACGCCCCACACTCACACCCCACACACACGCCTCACACACTCCCCCCACTCATCTATCCACTCACTCCCCACTCTCACCCCCCACACTCACCCCCCCACACTCACCCCCCACACTCACCCCCCACACTCATCCCCCACACTCAACCCCCACACTCACCCCCCACACTCACCCCCCACACTACCCCCCCACTGACACCCAACACTCACCCCCCACACTCACTCCCCACTCACTCCACACTCACCCCCCACTCACTCCCCACACTCACTCCCCCACTCACTCGCCACTCACCCCCCACTCACTTCTCACAACCACCCCCGACTCATCCCCCAATCACTCTCCACAATCAATCCCCATTAAATCCCCACTCACTCACCACTCACTCCCCACTCACTCCCCACACTCACTCCCAACTCACCCCCCACTCACTCCCCCCACTCACCCCCCCACACTCACCCCCCACACACACGCCCCACACTCACCCCCCACACACACGCCCCACACTCACCCCCCACACTCACCCTGACACTCACTCCCCACCTCACTCCACACTAACTCCACACTCACTCCCTATTCACTCCCCACTCACCCCCCACTCACCCCACACTCACTCTCCACACTCAATCCCCATTCATTCCCCACTCACACCTCACCCTCACTCCCCACACTGACTCCCAACACTCACTGCCCCACTCACCTCCCCACTTACTCCCCACACTCACCCCCACACTCACCCCCCACACTCACCCCACACTCACCCCCTACACTCACCCTCACACTCACTCCCCACTCACTCCACACTCACTCCACACTCACCCCCCACACTCACCCCCCACACTCACTCCCCACTCCACATTCACTCCACACACACCCCCCACTCACTCCCCCCACTCACACCCCACCCTCACTCCCCACACTCACCCCCACACTCAACCCCCAGCCTCACTCCCCACTCACTCCCCAGACTCACCCCCCCACTCACTCCCCACACTCACCCCCCACTCACTCTCCATACTCAAACCCCACTCACTCCCCCACACTCACCCCCAACTCTCTCCCCACACTCACCCTCCACTCACTCCCCACACTCACCCCACCCTCACTCTCCACACTCACTCCCCCACGCTCAACCCCCACTCACTCCCCACACTCATTCCCCACACCCAACCCCCACTCCACCCTCACTCTCCACTCACTCCACACTCACTCCCCACTCACTTCCCACACTCACACCCCCACCCTCACTCCCCACACTCACTCCCCACACTTACCCCCCACTCACCCCCACCCCCCCCCCCCCAAAACTCAATCCCCATTCACTCTCCACTCACTCCCCACACTCACCCCACCCTCACTCCCCCACACTCACTCGACCACTCACTCCACCCACTCACCCCCCTACACTCACCCCCCATACTTACCCCCCTACACTCACCCCCCATACTCAATTCCCACACTCACTCCCCACTTCCGTCCACACTCACTCGCCACTTACGCCTCACACACTCCCCCCACTCATCTACCCACTCACTCCCCACACTCACCCCCCCACACTCACCCCCCACACTCACCCCCCCACACTCACCCCCCCACTCACCCCCCACACTCACTCCACACTCTCCCCCACTCACTCCACTCTCATTCCAGTCTCACTCCACACTCACTCCCCACTCACTCCCCACACTCACCCCACCCTCACTCCCCACACTCACTCCTCACTCACTCCACCCACTCACCCCCCTACACTCACCCCCCATACTCACCCCCCTACACTCACCCCCCATACTCACTCCCCACACTCACTCCCCACTCCGTCCACACTCACTCCCCACTCACGCCCCACACACTCCCCCCACTCATCTATCCACTCACCCCCCACACTCACCCCCACACTAACCCCCCCACACTCACCCCCCACTCACTCCCTACACTCACCCTCACACTCACTCCCCCACTAACTCCACACTCACTCGACACTCACCCCCCGTACTCACCCCCCACACTCACTCCCCACTCCACATTAACTCCACACTCACCCCCAACTCACTCCCCCACTCACTCCCCACACTCACACCCCACCTTCACTCTCCAAACTCACACCCACACTCACTCCCCACTCACTCCCCAAGACTCACCCCCCACTCACTCCTCACACTCACCTCCCACTCACTCCCCATACTCACCCCACACACACTCCCCACTCTCTCCCCAAACTCACCCCCCACTCACTCCCCGCACTCACCCCACCCTCAGTCTCCACACTCACTCCCCACACTCAACCCCCACTCACTCTCCACACTTACTCCCCACACCCCCCCCCCAAAACTTAATCCCCATTCACTCCCCACTCACTCCACCCACTCACCCCCTACACTCACCCCCCAAACTCACCCCCCTACACTCACCTTCCATACTCACTCCCCACACTCACTCCCCACTCCGTCCACACTCACTCCCCACTCACGCCTCACACACTCCCCCCACTCATCTATCCACTCACTCCCCACTCTCACCCCCCCACACTCACCCCCCACACTCACCCCCCACACTCACCCCCCACACTCATTCCCCCACACTCAACCCCCACACTCACCCTCCACACTCACCCCCCCACACTCACCCCCCACACTACGCCCCACTGACACCCAACACTCACCCCCCCACACTCACTCCCCTCTCACTCCACACTCACTCCACACTCTCCCCCCACACTCACTCCACACTCACTCCACACTCACCCCCCCACTCACTCCCCACACTAACTCCCCCCACTCACTCGCCACTCACCCCCCCACTCACTTCTCACAACCACCCCCCACTCATCCCCCAATCACTCTCCACAATCAATCCCCATTAACTCCCCACTCACTCACCACTCACTCCCCACTCACTCCCCACACTCACTCCCAACTCACCCCCCACTCACTCCCCCCCACTCACCCCCCCACACTCACCCCCCACACACACGCCTCACACACTCCCCCCTACTCATCTATCCACTCACTCCCCACTCTCACCCCCCACACTCACCCCCCCACACTCACCCCCCACACTCACCCCCCACACTCATCCCCCACACTCAACCCCCACACTCACCCTCCACACTCACCCCCCACACTCACCCCCCACACTACCCCCCACTGACACCCAACACTCACCCCCCACACTCACTCCCCACTCACTCCACACTCACTCCACACTCACTCCACACTCACCCCCACTCACTCCCCCACACTCACTCCCCCACTCACTCGCCACTCACCCCCCCACTCACTTCTCACAACCACCCCCCCACTCATCCCCCAATCACTCTCCACAATCAATCCCCATTAACTCCCCACTCACTCACCACTCACTCCCCACTCACTCCCCACACTCACTCCCAACTCACCCCCCCACTCACTCCCCCCACTCACCCCCCACACTCACCCCCCCACACACACGCCCCACACTCACCCCCCACACACACGCCCCCACACTCACCCCCCACACTCACCCTGACACTCACTCCCCACTCACTCCACACTAACTCCACACTCACTCCCTATTCACTCCCCACTCACCCCACACTCACTCTCCACACTCAATCCCCATTCATTCCACACTCACACCCTCACCCTCACTCCCCCACACTGACTCCCAACACTCACTCCCCACTCACCTCCCCACTTACTCCCCACACTCACCCCCACACTCACCCCCTACACTCACCCCACACTCACCCCCTACACTCACCCTCACACTCACTCCCCCACTCACTCCACACTCACTCCACACTCACCCCCCACACTCACCCCCCACACTCACTCCCCACTCCACATTCACTCCACACACACCCCCCACTCACTCCCCCCACTCACACCCCACCCTCACTCCCCACACTCACCCCCACACTCAACCCCCAGCCTCACTCCCCACTCACTCCACAGACTCACCCCCCACTCACTCCCCACACTCACCCCCCACTCACTCTCCATACTCAAACCCCACTCACTCCCCACACTCACCCCCAACTCTCTCCCCACACTCACCCCCCACTCACTCCCCACACTCACCCCACCCTCACTCTCCACACTCACTCCCCACGCTCAACCCCCACTCACTCCCCACACTCACCTCCCCACCACCCAACCCCCACTCCACCCTCACTCACCACTCACTCCACACTCACTCCCCCACTCACTTCCCACACTCACACCCCACCCTCACTCCCCCACACTCACTCCCCACACTCAACCCCCACCCTCACTCCCCACTCACTCCCCAGACTCACCCCCACTCACCCCCCACTCACCCCCCACTCACTCTCCACACTCAATCCCCATTCATTTCCCACTCACCACCTCACCCTCACTCCCCACACTGACTCCCCACACTCACTCCCCACTCACCTCCCCACTTACTCCCCAGACTCACCCCCACACTCACCCCCCACACTCACCCCACACTCACCCCCTACACTCACCCTCATACTCACTCCCCACTCACTGCACACTCACTCCACACTCACCCCCCACACTCACCCCCCCACACTCACTCCCCCACTCCACATTCACTCCACACTCACCCCCCCACTCACTCCCCCCACTCACACCCCCACCCTCAATCCCCACCCTCACCACCCGACACTCAACCCCCACCCTCACTCCCCACTCACTCCCCAGACTCACCCCCACTCACTCCCCACACTCACCCCCCCCACTCACTCCCCACACTCACCCCCCCACTCACTCCCCCACACTCACACCCCACCCTCACTCCCCACACTCACCCCACCCTCACTCTCCACACTCACTCCCCACGCTCAACCCCCACTCACTCCCCACACTCACTCCACACACCCAACCCCCACTCCACCCTCAGTACCCACTCACTCCACACTCACTCCCCACTCACTTCCCACACTCACACCCCACCCTCACTCCCCACACTCACTCCCCACACTTACCCCCCACTCACCCCCACCCCCCCCCAAAACTCAATCCCCATTCACTCTCCACTCACTCCCCACACTCACCCCACCCTCACTCCCCACACTCTCTCACCACTCACTCCACCCACTCACCCCCTACACTCACCCCCCATACTCACCCCCTACACTCACCCCCCATACTCAATTCCCACACTCACTTCCCACTCCGTCCATACTCACTCGCCCACTTACGCCCCACACACTCCCCCCACTCATCTACCCACTCACTCCCCACACTCACCCCCCACACTCACCCCACACACTCACCACCCACACTCACCCCCCACACTCACCCCCCACACTCACCCCCCACACTCACCCCCCCACTCACCCCCCACACTCACTCTCCACTCACTCCACATTCACTCCACACTCACTCCCCACATTCACTCCTCCCAACTCACCCCCACTCACTTCCCACACTCACCCCACCCTCACTACCCACACTCACTCCTCACTCACTCCACCCACTCACCCCCTACACTCACCCCCCATACTCACCCCCTACACTCACCCCCCATACTCACTCCCCACACTCACTCCCCACTCCGTCCACACTCACTCCCCACTCACGCCCCACACACTCCCCCCACTCATCTATCCACTCACCCCCCACACTCACCCCCACACTAAACCCCCACTCACTCCCTACACTCACCCTCACACTCAGTCCCCACTCACTCCACACTCACTCGACACTCACCCCCCGTACTCACCCCCCACACTCACTCCCGACTCCACATTCACTCCACACTCAGCCCCCACTCACTCCCCCCACTCACTCCCCACACTCACACCCCACCTTCACTCTCCACACTCACCCCCACACTCACTCCCCAAGACTCACCCCCCACTCACTCCTCACACTCACCCCCCACTCACTCCTCATACTCACCCCACACACACTCCCCACTCTCTCCCCACACTCACCCCCCACTCACTCCCCACACTCACCCCACCCTCAGTCTAGACACTCACTCCCCACACTCAACCCCCACTCACTCTCCACACTTACTCCCCACACCCCCCCCCCCAAAACTTAATCCCCATTCACCTTCCATTCACTCCCCACACTCACCCCACCCTCACTCCCCACACTCACTCCCCACTAACTCCACCCACTCACCCCCTACACTCACCCCCCCATACTCGCCCCCTACACTCACCTTCCATACTCACTCCCCACACTCACTCCCCACTCCGTCCACACTCACTCCCCACTCACGCCTCACACACTCCCCGCCCCCACACTCACCCCCCACACTCACCCCCCACACTCATCCCCCACACTCAACCCCCACACTCACCCCCCACACTACCCCCCACTGACACCCAACACTCA
The DNA here is from genome assembly GCF_965212315.1 of Lampetra planeri. Lineage (NCBI taxonomy): Eukaryota > Metazoa > Chordata > Hyperoartia > Petromyzontiformes > Petromyzontidae > Lampetra > Lampetra planeri. The sequence goes on from NC_136157.1 coordinate 541,595, forward strand.
CCCCCCACACTCACTCCCCACTCACTCCACACTCACTCCACACTCTCCCCCCACACTCACTCCCCCACACACTCGCCACTCACCCCCCACTCATTTCTCACAACCACCCCCCACTCATCCCCCAATCACTCTCCACAATCAATCCCCATTAACTCCCCACTCAATCCCCACTCACTCCCCACTCACTCCCCACTCACTCCCCACACTCACTCCCAACTCACCCCCCACTCACTCCCCCCACTCACCCCCCCACACACACGCCCCACACTCACCCCCCACACACACCGCCCCACACTCACCCCCCACACACACGCCCCACACTCACCCCCCACTCACCCCCCACACTCACCCTGACACTCACTCCCCACTCACTCCACACTAACTCCACACTCACTCCCTATTCACTCCCCACTCACCCCCCACTCACCCCCCACTCACTCTCCACACTCAATCCCCATTCATTCCCCACTCACACCTCACCCTCACTCCCCACACTGACTCCCCACACTCACTCCCCACTCACCTCCCCACTTACTCCCCACACTCACCCCCACACTCACCCACAACACTCACCCCACACTCACCCCCTACACTCACCCTCAAACTCACTCCCTACACTCACCCTCACACTCACTCGACACTAACTCCACACTCACTCGACACTCACCCCCCGTACTCACCCCCCACACTCACTCCACACTCCACATTCACTCCACACTCACCCCACACTCACTCCCCCCACTCACTCCCCACACTCACACCCCACCTTCACTCTCCACACTCACCCCCACACTCACTCCCCACTAACTCCCCAAGACTCACCCCCCACTCACTCCTCACACTCACCCCCCACTCACTCCCCATACTCCACCCCACACACACTCCCCACTCTCTCCCCACACTCACCCCCCACTCACTCCCCACACTCACCCCACCCTCAGTCTCCACACTCACTCCCCACACTCAACCTCCACTCACTCTCCACACTTACTCCCCACACCCCCCCCCAAACCTTAATCCCCATTCACTCCCCACTCACTCCACCCACTCACCCCCTACACTCACCCCCCATACTCACCCCCTACACTCACCTTCCATACTCACTCCCCACACTCACTCCCCACTCCGTCCACACTCACTTCCCACTCACGCTCCACACACTCCCCCCACTCATCTATCCAATCACTCCCCACTCTCACCCCCCACACTCACCCCCCACACTCACCCCCCACACTCACCCCCCACACTCATCCCCCACACTCAACCCTACACTCACCCTCCACACTCACCCCCCACACTCACCCCCCACACTACCCCCCACTGACACCCAACACTCACCCCCCACACTCACTCCCCACTCACTCCACACTCACTCCACACTCTCCCCCCACACTCACTCCACACTCACTCCACACTCACCCCCCACTCACTCCCCACACTCACTCCCCCACTCACTCGCCACTCACCCCCCACTCACTTCTCACAACCACCCCCCACTCATCCCCCAATCACTCTCCACAATCAATCCCCATTAACTCCCCACTCACTCCTCACTCACTCCCCACTCACTCCCCACACTCACTCCCAACTCACCCCCCACTCACTCCCCCCACTCACCCCCCACACTCACCCCCCACACACGAGCTCAACACTCACCCCCCACACACACGCCCCACACTCACCCCCCACACACACGCCCCACACTTACCCCCCACTCACCCCCCACACTCACCCTGACACTCACTCCCCACTCACTCCACACTAACTCCACACTCACTCCCTATTCACTCCCCACTCACCCCCCACTAACCCCCCCACTCACTCTCCACACTCAATCCCCATTCATTCCCCACTCACACCTCACCCTCACTCCCCACACTGACTCCCCACACTCACTCCCCACTCACCTCCCCACTTACTCCCCAGACTCACCCCCACACTCACCCACACACTCACCACACACTCACCCCCTACACTCACCCTCACACTCACTCCCCACTCACTCCACACTCACTCCACACTCACCCCCCACACTCACCCCCCACACTCACTCCCCACTCCACATTCACTCCACACTCACCCCCACTCACTCCCCCACTCACACCCCACCCTCACTCCCCACACTCACCCCCACACTCAACCCCCACCCTCACTCCCCACTCACTCCCCACACTCACCCCCCCACTCACTCCCCACACTCACCCCCCACTCACTCCCCACACTCACACCCCACCCTCACTCCCCACACTCACCCCACCCTCACTCTCCACACTCACTCCCCACGCTCAACCCCCACTCACTCCCCACACTCACTCCCCACACCCAACCCCCACTCCACCCTCACTCCCCACTCACTCCACACTCACTCCCCACTCACTTCCCCACACTCACACCCCCACCCTCACTCCCCACACTCACTCCCCACACTTACCCCCCACTCACCCCCACCCCCCCCCAAAACTCAATCCCCATTCACTCTCCACTCACTCCCCACACTCACCCCACCCTCACTCCCCACACTCTCTCACCACTCACTCCACCCACTCACCCCCTACACTCACCCCCCATACTCACCCCCTACACTCACCCCTCATACTCAATTCCCACACTCACTTCCCACTCCGTCCACACTCACTCGCCACTTACGCCCCACACACTCCTCCCACTCATCTACCCACTCACTCCCCACACTCACCCCCCACACTCACCCCACACACTCACCCCCCACACTCACCCCCCACACTCACCCCCCACACTCACCCCCCACACTCACCCCCCACTCACCCCCCACACTCACTCTCCACTCACTCCACACTCACTCCACACTCACTCCCCACATTCACTCCTCCCACTCACCCCCCACTCACTCCCCACACTCACCCCACCCTCACTCCCCACACTCACTCCTCACTCACTCCACCCTCTCACCCCCTACACTCACCCCCCATACTCACCCCCTACACTCACCCCCCATACTCACTCCCCACACTCACTCCCCACTCCGTCCACACTCACTCCCCACTCACGCTCCACACACTCCCCCCACTCATCTATCCACTCACCCCCCACACTCACCCCCACACTAACCCCCCACACTCACCCCCCACTCACTCCCTACACTCACCCTCACACTCAGTCCCCACTCACTCCACACTCACTCGACACTCACCCCCCGTACTCACCCCCCACACTCACTCCCCACTCCACATTAACTCCACAATCACCCCCCACTCACTCCCCCCACTCACTCCCCACACTCACACCCCACCTTCACTCTCCACACTCACCCCCACACTCACTCCCCAAGACTCACCCCCCACTCACTCCTCACACTCACCCCCCACTCACTCCCCATACTCACCCCACACACACTCCCCACTCTCTCCCCACACTCACCCCCCACTCACTCCCCACACTCACCCCACCCTCAGTCTCCACACTCACTCCCCACACTCAACCCCCACTCACTCTCCACACTTACTCCCCACACCCCCCCCCCAAAACGTAATCCCCATTCACTCCCCACTCACTCCACCCACTCACCCCCTACACTCACCCCCCATACTCACCCCCTACACTCACCCCCCATACTCAATTCCCACACTCACTCCCCACTCCGTCCACACTCACTCCCCACTCACGCCTCACACACTCCCCGCCCACACTCACACCCCACACTCACCCCCCACACTCATCCCCCACACTCAACCCCCACACTCACCCTCCACACTCACCCCCCACACTCACCCCCCACACTACCCCCCACTGACACCCAACACTCACCCCCCACACTCACTCCCCACTCACTCCACACTCACTCCACACTCTCCCCCCACACTCACTCCACACTCACCCCCCACTCACTCCCCACACTCACTCCCCCACTCACTCGCCACTCACCCCCCACTCATTTCTCACAACCACCCCCCACTCATCCCCCAATCACTCTCCACAATCAATCCCCATTAACTCCCCACGCAATCCCCACTCACCCCCCACTCACTCCCCCCACTCACCCCCCACACTCACCCCCCACACACACGCCCCACACTCACCCCCCACACACACGCCCCACACTCACCCCCCACACACACGCCCCACACTCACCCCCCACTCACCCCCCACACTCACCCTGACACTCACTCCCCACTCACTCCACACTAACTCCACACTCACTCCCTATTCACTCCCCACTCACCCCCCACTCACCCCCCACTCACTCTCCACACTCAATCCCCATTCATTCCCCACTCACACCTCACCCTCACTCCCCACACTGACTCCCCACACTCACTCCCCACTCACCTCCCCACTTACTCCCCACACTCACCCCCACACTCACCCACCACACTCACCCCACACTCACCCCCTACACTCACCCTCACACTCACTCCCCACTCACTCCACACTCACTCAACACTCACCCCCCACACTCACCCCCCACACTCACTCCCCACTCCACATTCACTCCACACTCACCCCCCACTCACTCCCCCCATTCACACCCCACCCTCACTCCCCACACTCACCCCCACACTCAACCCCCACCCTCACTCCCCACTCACTCCCCAGACTCACCCCCCACTCACTCCCCACACTCACCCCCCACTCACTCCCTATACTCAAACCCCACTCACTCCCCACACTCACCCCCCACTCTCTCCCCACACTCAACCCCCACTCACTCCACACACTCACTCCCCACACCCAACCCCCACTCCACCCTCACTCCCCACTCACTCCACACTCAGTCCCCACTCACTTCCCACACTCACACCCCACCCTCACTCCCCACCCTCACTCCCCACACTCACTCCCCACACTTACACTCCACTCACCCCCACCCCCCCCCCCCCAAAACTCAATCCCCATTCACTCTCCACTCACTCCCCACACTCACCCCACCCTCACTCCCCAGACTCTCTCACCACTCACTCCACCCACTCACCCCCTACACTAACCCCCCATACTCACCCCCTACACTTACCCCCCATACTCAATTCCCATACTCACTCCCCACTGCGTCCACACTCACTCGCCACTTACGCCCCACACACTCCCCCCACTCATCTACCCACTCACTCCCACACTCACCCCCCACACTCACCCCCCACACTCACCCCCCACACTCACCCCCCACTCTCACCCCCCACACTCACCCCCCACTCACCCCCCACACTCACTCTCCACTCACTCCACACTCACTCCACACTCTCCCCCACTCACTCCACTCTCACTCCAGTCTCACTCCACACTCACCCCCCACTCACTCCCCACATTCACTCCTCCCACTCACCCCCCACTCACTCCCTACACTCACCCTCACTCTCACTCCCCACTCACTCCACACTCACTCGACACTCACCCCCCGAACTCACCCCCCACACTCACTCCCCACTCCACATTCACTCCACACTCACCCCCCACTCACTCCCCCCACTCACTCCCCACACTCACACCCCACCTTCACTCTCCACACTCACCCCCACACTCACTCCCCACTCACTCCCCAAGACTCACCCCCCACTCACTCCTCACACTCACCCCCCACTCACTCCCCATACTCACCCCACACACACTCCCCACTCTCTCCCCACACTCACCCCCCACTCACTCCCCACACTCACCCCACCCTCAGTCTCCACACTCACTCCCCACAATCAACCCCCACTCACTCTCCACACTTACTCCCCACACCCCCCCCCCCCCCAAAACTTAATCCCCATTCACTCTCCACTCACTCCCCACACTCACCCCACCCTCACTCCCCACACTCACTCCCCACTCACTCCACCCACTCACCCTCTACACTCACCCCCCATACTCACCCCCTACACTCACCTTCCATACTCACTCCTCACACTCACTCCCCACTCCGTCCACACTCACTCCCCACTCACGCCTCACACACTCCCCCCACTCATCTATCCACTCACTCCCCACTCTCACCCCCCACACTCACCCCCCACACTCACCCCCACACTCACCCCCCACACTCATCCCCCACACTCAACCCCCACACTCACCCTCCACACTCACCCCCCACACTCACCCCCCACACTACCCCCCACTGACACCCAACACTCACCCCCCACACTCACTCCCCACTCACTCCACACTCACTCCACACTCTCCCCCAACACTCACTCCACACTCACTCCACACTCACCCCCCACTCACTTCCCACACTCACTCCCCCACTCACTCGCCACTCACCCCCCACTCACTTCTCACAACCACCCCCCACTCATCCCCCAATCACTCTCCACAATCAATCCCCATTAACTCCCCACTCACTCCCCACTCACTCCCCACACTCACTCCCAACTCACCCCCCACTCACTCCCCCCACTCACCCCCCACACTCACCCCCCACACACACGCCCCACACTCACCCCCCACACACACGCCCCACACTCACCCCCCACACACACGCCCCACACTCACCCCCCACTCACCCCCCACACTCACCCTGACACTCACTCCCCACTCACTCCACACTAACTCCACACTCACTCCCTATTCACTCCCCACTCACCCCCCACTCACCCCCCACTCACTCTCCACACTCAATCCCCATTCATTCCCCACTCACACCTCACCCTCACTCCCCACACTGACGCCCCACACTCACTCCCCACTCACCTCCCCACTTACTCCCCAGACTCACCCCCACACTCACCCCCCACACTCTCCCCACACTCACCCCCACTCACCTCCAACCTCAAACCCAACTCCCTCACACTCTCCCATCACACTCTCCCCACACGCACAGTGCCACCACTGCACCTGCTGATCCACCTCCCCCCGACTCCTCCTCCTCCACCTGCCTCTGTTGCCCCTCCCCCCTCCTCCTCCCGCCACCGCGAAGTGTTTCCGGAGAGAGGGAGGGGAGACGCTGTCGCTGTACTCTCCCCACTTCTTCCTGTGCCAGCCATTCACACCTCCACACTCTCCCCGCACTCTTTCTCTCCCACTCGCTTCCTCTTCCCGTACTTTTCCTACTCTCCCTGTACGCTTCCTTGTGTCTGTACTCTTCCCTACACACACACCTGTACTCTTCCCTACACACACACCTGTACAGCTCGCATGTACCCTCCCTGTACAGCTCACCTGGATTCTCCCGATCGCTTCTCCATGCACTCCGCCGTGCTGTGGGCGGAATGACGACTCCGCGTGAGGCTGCGAGAGTCGAGTGAGGAGGAGTCAGTCTCGGATTCGCCACCCGCCTGTACGGTATCGGACTGCTTGTGGAACTTCTTTCGCACCCTACGCGGCCAGCTGTGCTCGCCGAAGATGCGTCGCGTGAGTCGGGACACGACTGGGACGAGTTACTCGGTCTGCCCTCGCGTCGTCATCATGATGATGGCGATGGTGAACGCGGTGGTGATGTCGATGTGACGTCCTAGAGGTTTCTAGGCTGTCAGGATTCAGGAGATATGTTTGGGTCAGGCCACGTAGTGGTGATGTTGTTGATGCTGCTGCCGCTTCCGGTGTGCGTGAGTGTGTGTGAGAGGGAGTGAGTGAGAGGGTGTGTGAGCGTGGGGCACACACCACTATAACACACATCACACACAACCACTCACACACCACTAATACACACATCACATACACAAAATCACTCGCACACTACTATAACACATCACTCACGCAATCACTCATACACCACTAACACACATTACTCACACAATGACTCACTCAACACCAATCACACACCACTCACACACACCACTCACACACACCACCCACACACATCACACACACCACTCATACACCACTCACACACCACTCACACACCACTAACACACCACTAACACACCACCCACACAAATCACACACGCCACTCATACACCACCCACACACACCACCCACACAAATCACACACACCACTCATACACACCACTCATATCTCACTCGCACACTTCTCACACATATCACACATCCCACTCACACATCCCTCACACACTCACCACTTACACACGATGTGTGTGGCAGGTGTGTAGAAGTGCTGTGTATGTGTAGTGATTAGCGCGCTGCACTGCGAACCCAGTGGCCCGAGTTCGATTCCCGCTCACGGCCAACACCAGTGACGATTATTTGAACCGGTCCTGGGCCTCCCCTAGGTCGACTCAGCCTCAAATGTGTACCTGGTGCGATGTGTAAACATCGCCACTGGGGAGACAAAAGCAGCCCGGCGTTGTGCTGGCCACCCACCCTCTCGTGTGGCGTATAGGCCGTCATAGGTGCTCGCTAACAGCACTTGTCTGTTATGCCTATACGGTGGATCTTTGTTTTGTATATAGATGTGGCAGGTTTCATTGATTGGCATCAATGATAGGTGTGTTGTGTGTGGTGTGTGATAGGGGGTATGTGTGTGTATGTGTGTGACAGGTGTGTTGTGTGTGTGTGATAGGGGGGTATGTGTGTGTATGTGTGTGACAGGTGTGTTGTGTGTGTGTGATAGGGGGTATGTGTGTGTATGTGTGTGACAGGTGTGTTGTGTGTGTGTGTGTAATAGGGGGTATGTGTGTGTATGTGTGACAGGTGTGTTGTGTGTGCGTGATAGGGGGTATGTGTATGTATGTATGTGACAGGTGTGTTGTGTGTGTGTGTGTTATAGGGGGTATGTGTGTGTGAGGTGTGTGACAGTTTGTTGTGTGTGTGTGTGTGTGATAGGGGGTATGTGTGTGTATGTGTGTGACAGGTGTGTTGTGTGTGTGTGTGTGATAGGGGGTATGTGTGTGTATGTGTGTGACAGATGCGTTGTGTGTGTGTGTGATAGGGGGTGTGTGTGTATGTGTGTGACAGGTGTATTGTGTGTGTGTGTGTGATAGGGGGTATGTGTGTGCATGTGTGTGACAGGTGTGTTGTGTGTGTGTGTGATCGTGGGTATGTGTGTGTATGTGTGTGACAGGTGTGTGGCAGGTATGTGAGTGGAGTGTGTAACGTGTGTGACAGATGTATGACAGATTTATGACAGGTGTGTGTGTGTGATAGGTGTGTACGTGTGTGACAGGTGTGTGACAGGTGTGTTACAGGTGTGTGTGTGGTGTGTGTGTGTGTGACAGGTGTGTGACAGGTGTGTGTGTGTGTGTGACAGGTGTGAGTGTGTGTATGTGACAGGTGTGTGACAGGTGTGTGTGTGTGGCAGGTGTGTGTGTGTGTGACAGGTGTGTGACAGGTGTGTGACAGGTGTGTGAAAGGCATGTGTGACAGGTGTGTGTGTGTGGTGTGTACGTGAGTGAGACAGGTATTGCAGGTGTGTGAGAGTGAGAGGTGTGAGCAGTGAGAAATCGAGGGGGAGGGGGAGAGAGGCGGGGGGGTTGGCTGTAGACGGGACAAGTCGCCGCGTGCTGTCTCCGCCTGCCTGGGTGACATCAGCAAGCCTCAACCCGTGTCAACTCAACCACACGCGACCTCAGCGAGCTGGGGGGAGGGTGAGCGAGGGCTGCGTGAGCTTCACCGAGTGCCCGTGCCGGTGTGTGTGCGTGTCAGAGGGTCACACACACACACTGGCACGGGTTGCAAGCCGTGATGCGTGAGTGCTGAACGTCTGCTTGTAACGCGGGGTCAGGATCACGAGGGCTGGCTGAAGAAGATTTGCGGTGTGTGTGTACGTGTGTGTGTACGTGTGTGTGTACGTGTGTGGGGAGCGATGGCATCGCGGTTAGCACGCTGAACTCCGTACCCGGCAGCCCCAGTTCGATTCCCGTTCAAGGCGACCAACACTGGTGACGATTATCTGACCCTCTCCTGGGCCTCCTCCCATAGGTCTACTCAGCCTCAAATGAGCACCTGGTGCGGTGTGTAAAAACATCGCCACTGGAAAGACAAAGGCGCCCGGGCTTGTTGCTGGCCACCCACCCCCTTGAGTGCCATGCCGGCCTTCATGGGTGCTCGTTAACAGCATTTACCCCAACAGAATGTTAAGGCTACACGGTGGGTGGGGTGGGGGAATCTTTGTCTTTACATGTCCCTCTCTCCCTCTCACAACAAACACACACACACAAACACACAAACAAACACACAAACAAACACAACAATAACAACCGCCATTCGCCACTAAGTGGCGGTGACGTCACCACGACGCTTGTGCCAGGCCAAGTGCACCTTGAGGCCACATGAAGTGTCGAACGCCCGCTGGCAGGAGGTCACGGGGCAGACCCAGGTGCCACGGGTCGACTGATCGAGATGACCGAGATGACTGGCTGATGCACCACCTGTGCCCCCTACTGTACCAACTTGCTGTGCTTTAGCCACCCGGCGCTCCGCTCATTGTTGTGAGCGTCGCTCCTCCGCCCTCCGTTGTTGTTGGAGGGCGACTGCCTCCAACTGCCCAGTAGCGTCCTTCACGAGCCTCCTCCACAGAGGCCGATCTTGACACCGCTGATACCAGTCATCGGCAAGTCCACTCAGCTCCACGTCCTCCTATACCACATCACTCCATCTCTTCTATAGCCCGTGCCGCGCCCGTTTAGCCCCTTCGATCCGGCCGAACAAAAGCTGTTTAGGCATGCGGTGGCTGGGCATGCGGGCTACATGACCCAGCCAACGCAGCCTTGCCTGCCGGAGGAGCTCACCGATGCGACTTTGCCCAGATCTTTCAAGGATTCGTGAGCTCCTCACACATTCCAGCCTGGTTAAACCCAGGATGGATCGTAGGCAGGCCAGCCTAAATGTTTCCCACCAGCGAAGATGCTCCATTAGGGGGGTCCATGTTTTGCAAGCGTAGAGAAAGGAGGGAATGACCGTGGCTGAGAAGACCTGAAGCTTCGTGCGGAGCGTAGCTTCCACACAGCGTTACGCAACCGATGAAAAAATATTGCCGCTCGACTGATTCGGAGTGAGACCTCTGCTGTTAAACTGGAGCCGGTCATAAGCACACTGCCCAGGTATGGGAAACTCTCCACTCTCTCCACTACTGCCCCATCACCGATTGGGAGGTGGGGGGGGTGGAGTGTCCGATGGTACAAAATACCCAGGCAGGTGCTTAGTTTTGGTGGGGCTCATGGTAAGGCCCCACCTCTTAGTGGCACGCTCCAGTCTCAGCAGCAGCGTCTCCAACTCCTCCTCTGAATGAGCAGCTATTACCAAATCATTGGTATACATAACGTGGTTGACCAATAGGGAGCCATCCCTTGATCGCACCCGGGCATCGATCAGCCTCCCATTATATCTGTACCAAACGGAAATTCCCCCGGTACAGTTATTGAAGGCTTCACGAACTACGCGGTCAATATAGATGTTAAATAATGTGGGAGCCAGAGGACATCCCTGCCGCACCCCAAGGTGTACAGGGAAATGCTCTGACTCCCGGCCACGTAGTTTTACCCGGGCCCGCTCACCATCATGAAGGTCCTTAATGATCGCGAGCAGAGGGTCAGGGACTCCAAAAGCACGAAGAACAACCCAGAGCCCAGGTCTACTGATGGTATCATAGGCCTATACAAGGTCAATAAAGCGGAGATGTAGGTCTTGTTGGAATTCCCTACACCTCTGCTGTAGCAGACGGACAGAAAATATGGCATCTGTGCAGGACCGCCCTTTCCTGGGGCTCCGCAAGCTCCTCCTCAGCGTGCCTAGCAAGGCCATGTTTAATAATCCTTGCCAGGACCTTTTCCGGCACACTGAGGAGTGAGATGCCCCTGTAGTTGTTACAGTCTGTGCGGTTCCCCTTCTTAAAGAGGGGGACCACCAGGGCATCCTTCCAATCCTGCGGAACCCGTCCAGTGGTCCAGACTGTTGTTATGATGTCATATAGGGCAGTCTGTGCACAAACGCCACCCTCCCTCAGCATTTCGCTTGGGAGATCATCTCTGCCCGGTGCCTTTTCTGGTCTCAGACTCTGGATCGCCTTCAGTACTTCCTCAACAGATGGCACCTCAGCCAGCCACTCACAGGGGGTGACCTCTTCCAATATTTGAGGCACCGCAGCCTCAGCAGGGTTATCCCCACTTTGTGCCATGATGTTTTCTAGGCTGAGAGATTTCCCCTCTTCCAGGACCTCACAGAAATGCTCAGCAAATCTGCAAACCTGTTCCTGGGGGTCAGAGATTGGGTCACCGTTTTTTCCCCTAATGATGGTAATAGGTGTGGCGCTGCAGGTTACTTTTTTGATGGAGTTAAATAGTGAGTTGTGATCGCGGGCCACTGAGGCAGACTCCATCTCCTCAGCAACCCGCGACCACCACCCATCCTTGCAGCGCCTTACGGCTCTCCGAACCTCCGAGCGAAGGCTGCGGTAAACCTCCTCATTCTCTGACATGGGATGCTGTAGCCGATGAGAGTGGGCCTGTCGCTTTTTCTCAACTAACCTGAACACCTCCTCTGTCAGCCAGGGTTTCTGGGGAGGTCTGGACCGCGTACCCAAAGCAGCCATTGCAGCTGCATGAGTCACAGTCCTAAACCTCGCCCATTTACCCTCGACATCAGGAGGAGTGGGGGACAATGCCAACCCCAGCTGCAGGCGATGATGAAATTCTCGCTTGCAACTTTCATCAGCTAACTGAGACCAGGCAACTTTTGGTAGGAATGGGGTCCTGGGTGTACACCCACCACCGGAGTGGAAGAATGGCAGGTGCATCTTACAGATGACTAGTCGATGGTCAGAGGGCAGATCAGCTCCACAGTAGGTCCGGGTGTCAAGGACATGGGCTCGCATCCGCTGGTCCATCACTATGTAGTCCAGCAGATGTTCTTGCTTGGACCCGGCATGCATCCATGATATTGTGTGGATGCGCCGATGCCGGAAGAGTGTGTTGGTAATTACAAGCCCATGGGCTGCACAAAAATCTAGCAGCCTCCTACCGTTATTATTGAGCTGATCTGGCCCATGCCTTCCAATCACACACACACAAACACACACACAAACACACAAACACACAGGGGGTTTAAGGCTGTGACGTGTGAGTTCCGACCGTCCGCTTATAATGCGGGGGGGGGGGGGGGTCAGGGTGACTACAGTGAGGGAAAAAAGTATTTGATCCCCTGCTAATTTTGTACGTTTGCCCACTGACAAAGAAATGATCAGTCTATAATTTTAATGGTAAGTTTATTTGAAAAGTGAAAGACAGAATAACAACAACAAAAATCCAGAAAAACGCATGTCAAAATTTGTATAAATTGATTTGCATTTTAATGAGGGAAATAAGTATTTGACCCCTTCTCAATCCGAAAGATTTCTGGCTCCCATGTGTCTTTTATACAGGTAACAAGCTGAGATTAGGAGCACTCTCTTTAAGAGTGTGCTCCTAATCTCAGTTCGTTACCTATATAAAAGACACCTGTTCACAGGAGCAATCAATCAATTAGATTCCAAACTCTCCACCATGGCCAAGACCAAAGAGCTCTCCAAGGATGTCAGGGACAAGATTGTAGAACTACAAAGGCTGGAATGGGCTACAAGACCATCGCCAAGCAGCTTGGTGAGAAGGTGACAATAGTTGGTGCGATTATTCGCAAATGGAAGAAACAAAAAATAACTGTCAATCTCCCTCGGCCTGGGGTTCCATGCAAGATCTCACCTCGTGGAGTTGCAATGATCATGAGAACGGTGAGGAATCAGCCCAGAACTACACGGGAGGATCTTGTTAATGACATCAAGGCAGCTGGGACCATAGTCACCAAGAAAATAGTTGGTAACACACTACGCCGTGAAGGACTGAAATCCTGCAGCGCCCGCAAGGTCCCCCTGCTCAAGAAAGCACATATACATGCCCGTCTGAAGTTTGCCAATGAACATCTGAATGATTCAGAGGACAACCGGGTGAAAGTGTTGTGGTCAGATGAGACCAAAATAGAGCTCTTTGGCATCAACTCGACTCGCCGTGTTTGGAGGAGGAGAATTGCTGCCTATGACCCCAAGAACACCATCCCAACCGTCAAACATGGAGGTGGAAACATTATGCTTTGGGGATGTTTTTCTGCTAAGGGGACAGGGCAACTTAACCGCATCAAAGGGACGATGGACGGGGCCATGTACCAGCATGACAATGACCCAAAACACACGGCCAAGGCAACAAAGAAGTGGCTCAAGAAGAAGCACATTAAGGTCCTGGAGTGGCCTAGCCAGTCTCCAGACCTTAATTCCATAGAAAATCTGTGGAGGGAGCTGAAGGTTCGAGTTGCCAAACGTCAACCTCGAAACCTTAATGACTTGGAGAAGATCTGCAAAGAGGAGTGGGACAAAATCCCTCCTGAGATATGTGCACACCCGGTGGCCAACTACAAGAAACGTCTGACCTCTGTGATTGTCAACAAGGGTTTTGCCACCAAGTACTTAGTCATGTTTTGCAGAAGGGTCAAATAATTAATTCCCTCATTAAAATGCAAATCAATTTATAATATTTGACATGCGTTTTTCTGGATTTTTTGTTGTTGTTTTTCTGTCTCTCACTGTTCAAATAAACCTACCATTAAAATTATAGACTGATAATTTCTTTGTCAGTGGGTAAACGTACAAAATCAGCAGGGGATCAAATACTTTTTTCCCTCACTGTAGTGGCGTAGAGGCGGTTCGTGCGGCGTGAACGGTTCGTCGTTGGTTGCCTGTCGTCCTCTAAGCTCTACGGAGGCAGCAGCAGCGGAGGTTGGTGAATCGCCGATACCAATGTTGTGACAAACTCCCTTTTGTCGCAACATGTACCCGTGGGCGTCGAGGGGGAGCCAGTCAACCTCCGGTGCACTGAGAGAAGTCGGAACAGCAAATACGTGGACCTCACCCACCGGTTCTATCTGTATGGGATAGATAAGGGAGTCTGGGTAGGAGCGAGTCTGGGTAGGAGCGAGTCTGGGTAGGAGCGAGTCTGGGTAAGGGCGAGTCTGGGTATGGGCGAGTCTGGGTAAGGGCGAGTCTGGTTAAGGGCGAGTCTGGGTAAGGGCGAGTCTGGGTAAGGGCGAGACTGGGTATGGGCGAGTTTGGGTAAGGGCGAGTCTGGGTATGGGCGAGTCTGGGTAAGGGCGAGTCTGGGTAAGGGCGAGTCTGGTTAAGGGCGAGTCTGGGTAAGGGCGAGTCTGGGTAAGAGTAAGTTTGGTAGTTGTACTCGTTATGAAACTGGGTGGGATCGTTGCAAGGCAGGGCGCGTCTCTCCTCCCTCCTTCCCTTCCTCTCTCCATCTCCCTTTACATCCTCCTCTCTCTCCCTCCCTCTTCTCTCTCCCTACGCCCCCCTCCCTCCTCCATATCCCCTCCACCTCTCCTCCAGGACTATCAGTAACGGTGACGATGCCTCGTAGCCCTGGTGAGGAGTTGAACTTAGACGCCATCCAGAGCGCAGGGCGCTGACCGCTCCCTCCTCTACCGCTGCTCCCACCCTAATTCTCTCTCTGCTCATGCGTGCAGACGGCAATGCACGCCAGGCGGTCCGGCGACACGTGCGTACCGAACCCTACGCTGACTGGCGTGGTGAAGTATGGCAAATGTAGTGCCTTGTAAAATTACTCAGACGGACACGTTGTAACAAGTCATCTGTTTACACTTTATGAACCTATTCTTGTACCAGTTGTAGGCACTCCTAGAACTATCTAGACGGTCACTTAGATCTAACTTCTTCCACTTGATTCTATGTTTCACCTCAACTATCTTGCCTCGGAAGCTCTGTTCCCCAGCGACTCTGCACACAACTTCTTCTCCACACAGAGGATTGCACACAGCGTCTCTACATCTGCACCGCTGCCCCTGGAGTGGCCGCGGCGAGATGTCTACACTCTTGGTTCCCGGCCGCAACATCCGGTCGCAGCCCATGCACCTGCTCGGCCTCGGTTGCACCCTGTTGCTCCCCTTAAATACTAGCAGCCTGTCCGCGCAAAACCCCACGCTGTAGGATGCGCACCTGCCTGCCAATTCTCTGAGAGCTGTCGTGTGTCTCTTTAAGGCCCGCCAGGCTGGCGCCTGTCAGCCCATTAATCAACCCTTATCTCCCGTCTCCCTCACAACACCTCAGGTGTCATCGTGCACAACCAGTCGACCCCGTTTGCACCCATTCAGTCCCCCTACAACTGGCAGCCTGTCCGTGCAAACCTAACGTTTGCACACACACACCCATTTACCCTCAGTTGCCCTTAGCTAACTGTGCGCACCGCGTATTTCACTCCTCTACATCCCCCCCCCCCACGAATAAAAACACAGCCGTCCCGGCTGTCAATATATACAAACGTGACCCATGACTAACGTAACCGTAAGCAGTGACCGTGAAAGAACAAGAACAACAATAACAAGGGACAAGTGATGGCGAGAACAATCTGTGTGGCGGGACCATCCCCGCGGGTAGAGACGGTTCCACTTGGGCATGATGAATGGTCCACTGCAGGAGTCCTCATCGCTCCGTCCATGACCATTTGGCTCTCCGATCCTGTAGGCGGTGCAGAACAATCCTCCACACATCCCGTTTCCTCAGATGTGGTGGTCGACGCGCCGCACACATCAGAAATTGGCCGTGAAAGATGTGGAGATGAATCGACAGGACCGGGCGAGATGCATGTCTTTAACCGCGATGGATGTACGAACCAGCGCCGCTAGCCCAACTGAATATGGACGCACTGCGGCCGCCGGACCTCGATGACCTCGACTGGTCCTTGCCAAGGATGGTACAGTTTTGGGGACATGCCTACGGGCACTTGGGCGCAATGTAACCACGCCATGTCCCCCTCTTTCCAAGGCATCCCCGGCCCTCCCTGTCCGCGCAGCCGCTCATTCCCGGCCTGCTTGCGGGCCGAGTTGCTCCTATCGGCCTCGCGGGCCGATCACAGATACTCAAGCATTTGCAACATGGGGTTCAGCAGTACCGATCCTTTCCGAGGAGGGCACAATCCCAACTGAACCTGGGTTCGGGCTCCCTCTCATACATCAAATAAAACGGCGAGAATCCTGTCGAGGCATGAGGAGCTAGTCTGTATGCAGCGAGGACCCCCAGAATGTGAATATCCCAGTCTAACTGGCCCATGGTCACTTGCTGGCATAGCATTGCAGTGAGGGTTCTGTGCAACCGCTCAACCATCCCATCCGTTTGTGGATGATACGGTAAGGTGCAAATTTTCCGCATGCCCAGGGAATCGCATACTTCCTGGAGCAACTTGGAGGAGAAATTCCTGCCTTGATCCGTTAGGAGTTGCTCAGCGGCCCCCTTATCAAGGACATAGCCGTACAAAACGGTGTCGGCCAGAGGCCAGGCCATAGGCCAATAGGTGAGATATTCAACCCCAACGAGGAGGTACTTGTGTCCTCTCTGGGAGACTGGGAAGGGCCCCAAAATGTCAAGGGCTACCAATTAATTAACCCGTCACACAACAATGGACTGTAATGGGATTTGCGGTCGCAGGGCACGAGATATCTGACGCGCACAATCGGCACACCCTTTAATCAGGAGGAGTACATCGTTTTCCATGCCCGGCCAGTAAAAGTCCTTTTTCAGTGTTGCCAATGTCTTATGAACACTCAGATGCATCAACTTTCTCATGAACGTCTTTAGTACGTTTTCCCCTAAGAACTGAAGGCACGACCAAGGAATAACGCTGGGACTCCTCTTCCCACCGCATGAGGAGGCCCTCGCATAACACAACGGATGGGCGACCTGCGGGGCCCGGGCCCCGAGAAGCACGACGGCGCAGCATCAAAGGTGAGGCATCATCAATCTGCAGCCTAACCCATGCATCATGGTTGGGTGTGTCCACTCCAAGATGGCGACAGCGCCGCAGCAGCTGGCTGCAGTCCCGTGTCGCTCCCACTGTTTATCTATTACCATACCTCGTACTTTACCCACGTCCTTCTTCACTATCTCCTGCTCTTCTTACTATATCTTTATTATTATTTATTTTGTTTTATTATTCTTCATTATTACTTTGGAGGTGCCCGAGGTTTGGGCGGTGGCAGAACCCTGCCTCAAACCCTGCCTGCTTCCGCGCATACTGCACACGCTCCGCAGCGCTGCAACAGCTGTCAAATGCCGGTTGTAGTGTTACACAGCCAGGCTTACCTACCGCCTCACACAGTTGAGGGGCTGTGGCGGTGAACAAGGCTGGCTGCTCCCACGCACGAGGCTGGAGGATGCCGGCTGCACTGTTCATGTAGTGCGGCTTATCAGTCGCCCTGGGTCCGTTTCCTGCCAGGGACATCCTCACAAGGCACCTCTTCTGCCTCTATCAGTGAGTGGGAGCTTGGCATGCCTCAGCATCGCCAGCAAGTGGGAGCTCGGCGTGTTCCATTCACTGCTCAACACCACCAGTGAGTGTGAACATGGCGCGTCTGTCCACTGTTCAACACGAGAGAGTGGGTTTGCCTGCTGCCCAGCACCACCTGCGAATGGGAGCTCGGCGGGGTTCATCCACCCTGCTGCATCACCTGCGAACGGGAGCATAGCGCGTGGTCAGCTACTTCACTGGACCTCGTGTTCTTCTGGCCGCTCCATTGTACGTGCCGCGTGCGTGGTCGTGTCCGCCCTCGTACATGCTCAAGTGTTTACGTAGGCGTGTACGCACCCGCCATGTGCGTGGGAGCGCATGCTGACGGCATGTATCTTGGACACCGCTACCTGGACTTGCTGCTCTGGGCAGCACATACGTTGATCGGATTACACCCATATCCTGGCGCCCCCAACACCACCACCCATACAGCATGGGCTGATATAATAGGGCTTCAACACGCACCATCTCTTCATCACCTGCACCTGGAATTCATGCTCCTGAGGACGCTCTCTGGCCTCGGGCTTCTTCGCGATCAACGTCAGAGACTGTATCGGCACCGTGGTTGCAGAGGCGGTAGGGGCCGCTGTTCACAGGTCAACCTTCAACCAGCTATTTCCTCTGACCTCTCGACGCCGTGCCTCTTCGGATCTTTACATCCACCTTTACCCATCGACCTCGGCCTACTCAACTGACGCTCCATTTCCAACAAATCAGCCCTCATTCACGAGACCATCTCGGATCACCACATCGACCTTTTGCTTATTACCGAGACCTTGTGCAGACCAGGCTCCCCGCTAGCCATCTCTTTGGAAATCATGCCCCTGGGATACAAGTTCTTCACAAACCTCGCGCAACTAACCAGGGGGGTGGTGACTTAGCGGTCGTCAACAATGCTCACTTGAAAATTAAAGAGCTCTCTCTACCGATGTCTCCCGCCATCTTTGAGGTCCAGTCCGTGTCCCTCACTACTAACACCGAGTGATTTTTCCTCATTTCCATCTATCGCCCTCCAGATGGCAGCATTACTACCTTCTTAAACTAGCTTTCCGAATTTCTTTACCTCATTCCTAACCCATCTCACAGGCTCGTGCTTACTGGAGACTTTAACTGCCCCGGCAATACCCCAGCCTCCATTGATGGCCACCTCGAGTCAACCTTGGCCTGTCATAACCTGGTCATCACCAACTCAGGCCTCACCAGAGCTTCCTCAACAATGTTGAGAGTATGCTCGACCTGGTTCTGGAACCTGACCAGGATCGACGCATCACTGCTCTGAGAGTTTTCCAAACTGGTTACTCCGACCACCACCTCATCCTATTTTTCCTTAAAATTCCCAAGCCAATCACCATTAAAATCACCCGCCACTCCCGTAATTTCAAGGTTATCAAGTGTTCCACTTTACAGCACCTCCTTGTAAATTCGCCTTCAATGTTATCCCCATCATCTGATCCAACTGTCTGCGCTCTTCAGCTAGAAGCTGACCTGAGGGTGGTGCTGGACAAGCTGGCACCATTAAAACCACGAACCACTAGGCAGCCTTCCCACGACGCTCGCTGGCTCTCAAGAGACGCCATCCTTGCTAAGCGAATCAGGAGGCGCCTTGAAAGGATCACATCCAGCAGTGGTCTTCTGGCTGATCGAGTTGCCTACAGAGCTGCCTGCAGGAAAACTAACGACATTATTCTTGCCTCACGTTCCTCCTACATTGAAGAACGCATCAAAACAGCTACCGGAAAACCACGCATCCTTTGGAAAACCCTCCAGGATCTTCTACATCCTGGTAGCAACATGGTCCCTCACCTTAGTGATCCCCTGGTCTCATTGAAACTTGCCACCTCTTTCAAAGCTTACTTCACCAACAAGCTGATGACCATCGCAAACTCCTGCACGTCTTCCCTCACATCGCACTATCATACCCTACTCAACCAGATACCTTTCTAACCACGTTCAAGCCGGTGTCTTCAAAAGACGTTTCCTCTGTGATTCAATCACTTCATATGAAATCGTCTCCACTCGACGTCGTCCCAGGTTCCTTGTTCAAGCAATGTGCTCCGGAACTCGCCATCATGATCAGGAACATCGCAAATGCCTCATTCTCTGAGGTATTTTTCGTCCTACCTCAAATCTGGCCTGGTTTCCCCCCTGTTAAAGAAACGAAGTCTCGACCCTGATGACCCGTCTAGCTATCATCCCATCACTAATCTCTCGAACCTCTCTAAACTTCTAGAAAGACTCGCACTTGCCCAGCTAAAACCCCACATCACCTCCTCCCCAAACACTGCTCCTTCCAGTCAGCTTACCGTCAAAACTACTCCACAGAAACAGTTTTCACCAGAGTACTTGATGTCATTTTAATGATTATTGACTCCGGCTCCATCGTTGCTCTTGTAAGTCTGGACATTTCATCAGCCTTTGGCACCATCAACCACTCGCTCCTTACTTCCCTCCTGAAATCCGACTTCGGTATATGTGGTTCAGCACTCAAGTGGATACTGTCGTACCTTTCTGATCGGCAATCCTCAGTCAGAGTGGGCTTGTCCGCATCTCCCGAAACAAAAGCATTATGTGGCGTCCCGCAGAGCTCCGTCCTCAATCCCCTTCTGTTCACAGCCTACACTTCCCTGATTGCCCGCCTCATCGCAAGCTTCGGTGTCAAGCACCACTCATATGTATATGATACTATTCTGTTCTCCGCCATCAATTCTACCAATGCGTCTGGATTTGAGAGGCTCTCGGAATGCACCACTGCCCTGCAACAGTGGTTCTCTATGGACCACCTTGCCCTTAATTCGTCAAAGTCAGTGGCCATCATGTTAGGTACCAGGCAACGTCTCAGCTCATCCGTGCTCCCAACACACATACACATCTTTGGTCCCAGCATCAGGTTCACCGATCACTTCAGCTACCTCTGTGTCATTCTAGATTCAACTTTATCCTTCGACCGTCAAACCAATCGTATAATCAGTTCATGTAACTTTCACCTGAAGGCTCTCGGACACCTACATCCTCTCATCTGCACTGAAACTGCCACCACATTGGCATGTTGTATAGTTGGTTCTCACCTCGACTATTGCAACTCTGTCCTAGTCCGGTCATCCTCTGGCAACCTAAAAAAACTTCAAAGACTAGAAAACAACCTGGGACGCGTCGTCATTGGCCACACTTATCCCCGTTTCGACTCGCTTGCCTGTCTCCGTGCCCTCCACTGGTAGCCCATTGCCAGCAGGGTCACATACAAGATCGCCTGCCTCTTCCACCATGCCTTCACAGCTCTCTGCCCTCCGTACTTGTCTTCATTATTAATGACTTGCAGCACAGCACATGGCAGATCCCTTCACAGTGTGACTTACGACCTCCTCTTGATACCTAGATCCAGGACGGTCACGTCTATGCGCCGCTTCTCGGTGGCTGCCCCAACAGTCTGGAATGCAATCCCTCTGCACATTCGCAGCATCACCTCAATCGTCTCCTTCAAGAGACACTTAAAAACTCACCTCTACACCCACGCTTTCGAGTGACTCTGAGCTGGCTGCGCGCCTCTGAGTTGCGGCTGTTAGGTCCGCAAATTTGTGCACGTTATAAATTGCATTATTATTATTAAGATTCAAAACAGAATCGCGTGGCGACTGAGCGCCTTCATCCCACGTTGTCCCGGCTGCCACCAGCACGGCGGGCGCATCCTCATGCGATGGCTTACAACGTGACGCCCCCGAGGCATACGTGCACGTGACATGGGGCAGCAAGTGGGAGAAGGCGTCAGCGTTGACGTGTCAAGTGCCTTTCCTGTGCATCACTTTGAATGAGAAACCCTGGAAGATTTCGAGCCATTGGGACAACTACCCAGACGGCTGGTCGATGCTCAGGGAGTACTGGAGGGCCACATGGTTTGTGTGGAAAACAAAGTCCCGACGATAGAGCTGGATGAAATGGACCATGGCCAGTAACTCCCTGGGCGTGATGCGATAGCGATGTTCAGCAGGGGACAGGAGTCGACTGCAATTACCAGATCATCGGCATACATAACATGGTTGAGCAATAGGGAGCCATCCTTTGACCACACCCGGGCATCGATCAGCCTCCCATTGTATCTGTACCAGATGGAAATGCCTCTGGTACAGCCATCAAAGACTTCACAAACATCCCTGTCGCACCCCAAGTGTACAGGGAATGGCTCTGATTCCCGGCCACGTAGTTTTACCCGGGCCCGCTCACCATCATAAAGGTACTTAATGATCGTGAGCAGCGGGTCAGGGATTCCAAAAGCATGAAGAACAACCCAGAGCCCAGGTCTACTGATGGCATCATAGGCCTTGACCAGGTCAATAAAGCAGAGGTCTTTTTGGAATTCCCTACACCTCTGCTGTAGCAGACGGACAGAAAATATGGCATCTGTGCAGGACCGCCCTTTTCTTCAGCATGCCTGGCAAGGCGATGTTGAATCATCCTTGCCGGGACCTTTCCCGGCACACTAAGGAGTGAGATGCCCATGTAGTTGTTACAGTCTGTGCGATCCCCCTTTTTAAAGAGAGGGACCACCAGGGCATCCTTCCAATCCTGCGGAACCCATCCAGTGCTTCAGACTGTTGTTATGATTTCATGTAGGGCACCCTCCCTCAGCATTTTGCTTGGGAGATCATCTCTGCCCGGTGCCTTTCCTGGTCGCAGGCTCTGAATCGCCTTCAGTACTTCCTCAACAGATGGTACCTCAGCCAGCCACGCACAGGGGGTGACTTCTTCTTCCCATATTTGAGGCACCGCCGCCTCAGCAGGGTCATCCCCACTTTGTCCCATGATGTTTTCCAGGCTGAGGGATTTCCCCTCCCCCAAGACAGAAATGCTCAGCAAATCTGCTAACCTGTTCCTGAGGGTCGGAGATTGTATCACCGTTCTTTCACCTAATAATGGTAATAGGTGTGGCGCTGCAGGTTACATTTTGATGGAATTAAAGAGCGATTTGTGATCGCGGGCCATTGAGGCAGACTCCATCTCCTGAGCAACCCGCGACCACCAATCAGTCTGAGAGTCTGCGGCGCTGTGAGTTTGTGAGTCTGTGTGTGGGTCTCTATGATGTGAGTCTGTGAGTCTACGGGGCTGTGAGTCTGTGAATCTCTTGTGGGTCTGTATGATGCGAGTCGGTGAGTCTACGGGGCTGCGAGTGTCCCAACGAGTCTGCGGGTCTCCGTGCGAGTCCCAGGCTCTGGAAGCTGTCGGTGTGTGAGTGTGCAAGTGAGCGTGTGTTTGCGAGGTGAGCGTGTGCGAGTGAGTGAGCGTGTGCGAGTGAGCGTGTGCGAGTGAGCGTGTGCGAGTGAGCGTGTGCGAGTGTGCGAGTGTGCGAGTGAGCGTGTGCGAGTGTGCGTGCGCGAGTGAGCGTGCGCGAGCGCGCGAGTGCGCGTGCGCGCGAGTGCGCGTGCGCGCGAGTGAGCGTGTGCGAGTGCGCGAGTGAGCGTGTGCGCGAGTGAGCGTGCGCGAGTGAGCGTGCGCGAGTGTGCGAGTGTGCGTGTGCGAGTGTGCGAGTGTGCGTGTGCGAGTGTGCGTGTGCGAGTGTGCGTGTGCGAGTGTGCGAGTGAGCGTGTGCGAGTGTGCGAGTGTGCGAGTGAGCGTGTGCGAGTGTGCGAGTGTGCGAGTGTGCGAGTGAGCGTGTGCGAGTGTGCGAGTGAGCGTGTGCGAGTGTGCGTGTGCGAGTGTGCGAGTGAGCGTGTGCGAGTGTGCGAGTGAGCGTGTGCGAGTGTGCGAGTGTGCGAGTGAGCGTGTGCGAGTGTGCGAGTGTGCGAGTGTGCGAGTGAGCGTGTGCGAGTGTGCGAGTGAGCGTGTGCGAGTGTGCGTGTGCGAGTGTGCGAGTGAGCGTGTGCGAGTGTGCGAGTGAGCGTGTGCGAGTGAGCGTGTGCGAGTGAGCGTGTGCGAGTGAGCGTGTGCGAGTGAGCGTGTGCGAGTGTGCGAGTGAGCGTGTGCGAGTGAGCGTGTGCGAGTGAGCGTGTGCGAGTGAACGAGCGTTAGCGTGCGTGAGCGAGAGTGTGTCCATTCCTGCTGTGAGCCACTGCTGCCAGGGCTGAGACGGCGACCCCCCAATATCGTCTCTGCGGTTGGGCCCCCCCTCCCGGCCGGAGCGCCAGAGGGCATCGACTGACTCCGCTGGGGCTCCCCGAGAGCTCTCCGAGGTCTCCCCGAGAGCTGCCTCGGGGCTCCCCGAGGGCACCCCGAGGACGACTCGATGGCTCGACCGAGGGCTTGCCCGCACTCCGCATTGCCGTGGCGTTGGGGAGAGAGCGTGGGTGGGCAGGGATTCCAAGCTCAGCCCAGAGCCGGCATAGTTACCTGGTGACATCACCACTTTCACCCCCCCGTCTCACTCTCTACCTGAGTCTCTCTCTCTCACTCCCCTGTCTCACTCTCTACCTGAGTGTCTCTCTCTCACTCACTCCCCTTTCTCACTCTCTACCTGAGTCTCTCTCTCACTCACTCCCCTGTCTCACTCTCACTCACTTCCTCTGTCTCACTCTCTACCTGAGTGTCTGAGTGTCTCTCTCCCACCACCCCCTCCTCCCCCTCCCCTCATCCCCCTAGCCCAGGTGACTCCACCGTCACCACTGCTCCTCCCACTCCTCTCCTCCAGTCCTTGTCGCAATTGAGAGAGAGAGAGGGGGAGAGAGAGGGAGGGGAGAATGCGCTCACTCTCCCCCTCCCTTCCGCTCCCTCCCCGTGGGGAGAGTGAGAGCGTGGGGTGGGAGGGAGGACACATGCAGTAGGAGAGAGGGAAGAGTGAGAAAGAAAGAGGTGTAGGGAGAGAGAGTCAGAGAGAGGTGGAAGAGAGAAAATAATCGAGGGAGAGAGATCAAAAGAGAGGGCGGGGGAGTGCGAGGGAGCTCCGTGGAGCTCGCCTGTTCTGCGTACGGTGCTGGAGGTTTCCTCCGCTCCGTTGTCTCTGCTCCGTTGTCTCCGCCTCGCTGTCTCTGCCGTCGCAATGGACGCACGGTGGTTGGAGCGAGCCGCCTCGCTCTGCGGACTCTGCCCCAGCACCGCGGGTAGGACTCACAGACACGCGGACTCACATACACGCGGACTCACAGACTCACGGACACGCAGACCCATACGGACACGCAGGTCGACCGTTTGACGAATGGACAGGACAGGCAAGTGAACTACGTACACGCACACAGACAGCCAGACGGATACATAAACGGAAGGACCAATGGATGGGTTGATGGAGAGACACAGGGACACGTTATGGGTGGACGGACAAACTCACGCGCAAATCGATGGACACATTGATGGACGGGCGCACAGTGATGCACATGGACGGATCGCACTGATGGACATGCGGACAGATCGAAGCGCAGACGAATGAGTGGTCAAACACAAGGACGTGTGCATTGACACATTGACAGATGTAGCGGCACACCGATATACTTACCGCACACACAGACAGACGCACAGACAGAGACGGACAGATAGACACCCAAATGGACATACACAAAAGACAAAGACGCAGCAGCACACAAAATTGTCGGGGAAAGTGCTGTTAGCGAGCACCCATGAAGGCCAGCATCGCACACGTGGTAGTGGGTGGCCAGCACTATGCCCGGCTGCCTTTGTCTCCCCAGTGGCGATGTTTACACACCGCACCAGGTACTCATTTGAGGCTGAGACGACCTAGGGGAGGCCCAGGACTGTTCCAGATATTCGTCACCGATGTTGGCCTTGAGCGGAAATCGAACTCGAGCGCGCTCACCCCTACTATACACATGTACACACACACGCGTGCACACACACGCGTGCACATATACACGTGCACACACGTACACACACACACGTACACATACACGTACATACGCACAATGAACCCACATCTCCCTGATGCAGCGAGCGGAAAGCGTGGAGACCCCATAATTAGGGACCCCTCCACCCTTGCCCCCTTTGTATCCCGTCTGCACCCCCTCGCCACCCCACGCCGTGCTCTCTTCGAGACATCGGCCAGCAGCATCATCATCATCTTCTTGTGTTTAACCAACGCCTCACTCGGCTCATGAGACCCGGGCTGAGATGGGTACCAGCACTTGCCCCAACAGTCTGTTCAAACTACACGGGAGGATCTTTGTCTTTGTGTCAGTGTGTACACGCTGACAGCACTTGCCCCAAACAGTCTGTGTGCGGACTACACGGGGGTTCTTTGTCTTTGTGTATGTGAGTGAGTGGGGAACGGTGGCACCGTGGTGAGCGGATTGCGCGATGGATGAGGCGAGCCGGGGGTTCAATCACTGGGACACGGCCATCGCCATCGCCGTCGTCGTCGGGGAATGACATCTGGGAACCGAGAGGCGGGAGAGGGAGGAGAGGGAGTGATTGAGGGAGAGACAAAGAGAGAGGGGGGAGAGAGAGGGGGCTGGTGGTGATGGAGAGAGAAGTGAGTGGAGAGGGTGGTGAGGGAGAGGGGGAGTAGGAAGCCGATGAGGTTGGAGAGGGGGGGGTAGAGGAGGAGGTAGCAGGTTGAGGGCCCGGGGTGGCTGCCCGAGTGAGTGGGTGAGGAGCGGGCGTGGAGTGGTTGCTGTGAGCCAGCGTCTGGCCCCTCAGCATCGCCACGGGGAGCGGAGAGATGGTGAGGGGAGAAATGGTGAGGTGAGAGATGGTGAGGGGAGAGATGGTGAGGGGAAAGATGATGGTGAGGTGAGAGATGGTGAGGGGAGTGATGGTGAGGGGAGAGATGGTGAGGGGAGAGATGGTGAGGGGAGTGATGGTGAGGGGAGAGATGGTGAGGTGAGAGATGGTGAGGAGAGAGATGGTGAGGGGAGAGATGGTGAGGGGAGAGATGGCGAGGGGAGAGATGGTGAGGGGAGAGATGGTGAGGGCAGAGATGGTGAGGGGAGAGATGGTGAGGGGAGAGATGGTGAGGGGAGAGATGGTGAGGGGAGAGATGGTGAGGGGAGAGATGGTGATGGGAGAGATGGTGAGGGGAGAGATGGTGAGGGGAGAGATGGTGAGGGGAGAGATGGTGAGGGGAGAGATGGTGGTGAGGTGAGAGGTGGTGAGGTGAGAGATGGTGAGGGGAGTGATGGTGAGGGGAGAGATGGTGAGGGGAGTGATGGTGAGGGGAGAGATGGTGAGGTGAGAGATGGTGAGGGGAGAGATGGTGAGGGGAGTGATGGTGAGGGGAGAGATGGTGAGGGGAGTGATGGTGAGGGGAGAGATGGTGAGGGGAGTGATGGTGAGGGGAGAGATGGTGAGGTGAGAGATGGTGAGGGGAGAGATGGTGAGGGGAGTGATGGTGAGGGGAGAGATGGTGAGGGGAGTGATGGTGAGGGGAGAGATGGTGAAGGGAGTGATGGTGAGGGGAGAGATGGTGAGGAGAGAGATGGTGAGGGGAGAGATGGTGATGGGAGAGATGGTGAGGGGAGAGATGGTGACGGGAGAGATTGTGAGGGGAGAGATTGTGAGGGGAGAGATGGTGAGGGGAGAGATGGTGAGGGGAGAGATGGTGAGGGGAGTGATGGTGAGGGGAGAGATGGTGAGGGGAGAGATGGTGAGGGGAGAGATGGTGAGGGGAAAGATGATGGTGAGGTGAGAGATGGTGAGGGGAGTGATGGTGAGGGGAGAGATGGTGAGGGGAGAGATGGTGAGGGGAGTGATGGTGAGGGGAGAGATGGTGAGGTGAGAGATGGTGAGGAGAGAGATGGTGAGGGGAGAGATGGTGAGGGGAGAGATGGCGAGGGGAGAGATGGTGAGGGGAGAGATGGTGAGGGCAGAGATGGTGAGGGGAGAGATGGTGAGGGGAGAGATGGTGAGGGGAGAGATGGTGAGGGGAGAGATGGTGAGGGGAGAGATGGTGATGGGAGAGATGGTGAGGGTAGAGATGGTGAGGGGAGAGATGGTGAGGGGAGAGATGGTGAGGGGAGAGATGGTGGTGAGGTGAGAGGTGGTGAGGTGAGAGATGGTGAGGGGAGTGATGGTGAGGGGAGAGATGGTGAGGGGAGTGATGGTGAGGGGAGAGATGGTGAGGTGAGAGATGGTGAGGGGAGAGATGGTGAGGGGAGTGATGGTGAGGGGAGAGATGGTGAGGGGAGTGATGGTGAGGGGAGAGATGGTGAGGGGAGTGATGGTGAGGGGAGAGATGGTGAGGTGAGAGATGGTGAGGGGAGAGATGGTGAGGGGAGTGATGGTGAGGGGAGAGATGGTGAGGGGAGTGATGGTGAGGGGAGAGATGGTGAAGGGAGTGATGGTGAGGGGAGAGATGGTGAGGAGAGAGATGGTGAGGGGAGAGATGGTGATGGGAGAGATGGTGAGGGGAGAGATGGTGACGGGAGAGATTGTGAGGGGAGAGATTGTGAGGGGAGAGATGGTGAGGGGAGAGATGGTGAGGGGAGAGATGGTGAGGGGAGTGATGGTGAGGGGAGTGATGGTGAGGGGAGAGATGGTGAGGGGAGAGATGGTGAGGGGAGAGATGGTGAGGGGAGCAGAAGTTGAATACAATGTGAGGGAGAGGTGTTGAGAAGGTCAGGTGCAAGATGAGGGAAGGTGAGCAGAGGTGAGGGGGTGTACAGTGAGCACAGGGATCCATCACGGTTGCTTAGCAACGACATGCTGGTTTCCATGGCAATGCAGGTAGCGGAGCGTATCAGACTGAGGGGACGGGGGAGGGGCCGCTCACATTGATTAAATACATACACATACACGTGTGTGAATACGTGTGTGTGTGAATACTTGTGTGTATGTGTGTGTATGTATGCGTGTGTGTGTGTGTGTCTGTATGCGTGTGTGTGTGTGTCTGTATGCGTGTGTGTGTAGCGTTTAGCGCACTGCACTACAAATCCCGATACCCGAGTCCGATTCCCACTTATGGCCAACACCGGTGACGATTATCTGAACCGGTCCTGTGCCTCCCCTAGGTCGACTCAACCTCAAATGAGTACCTGGTGCGGTGTGTAAACATCGCCACTGGGGAGACAAAGGCGGCCGGGCATGGTACTGGCCACCCACCCCCTCGTGTGCCGTGCCGGCCTTCATGGGTGTTGGTTAACAGCACTTGCCCCAACAGACTGTTAAGGCTATACTGGGGGATCTTTGTCTTTGTGTGTATACGTGTGTATACGTGTGTCTGCGTGTGTGTGCGTGTGTATACGTGTGTGTGTGTATACGCGTGTGTGTGCGTGTGAACAGGAGCGGCAGGCGAGTGCATGGGGAGGAGTGGAGTGAGATGAGAGGGGAGAGGTAGAAGAGAGGAGAGGGATAATTTTTACATGAATTGTGCAAAGGAGACACTGTTCTGTTAAACCTGAGGGAGTCTCCAAGTGAGCGAGAGAGACACGTGGTCTCCATGGCTCAGAGAGAGAGAGAGAGACACGTGGTCTCCATGGCTAAGAGAGAGAGAGAGAGAGACGTGGTCTCCATGGCTCAGAGAGAGAGAGAGACACGTGGTCTCCATGGCTCAGAGAGAGAGAGACACGTGGTCTCCATGGCTCAGAGAGAGATAGAGACACGTGGTCTCCATGGCTCAGAGAGAGAGAGAGACACGTGGTCTCCATGGCTCAGAGAGAGAGAGAGAGACACGTGCTCTCGATGGCTCAGAGAGAGAGAGGGACACGTGGTCTCCATGGCTCAGAGAGAGAGAGAGACACAGGGTCTCCATTGCTCAGAGAGAGAGAGAAAGACACGTGGTCTCCATGGCTCAGAGAGAGAGGGACACGTGGTTTCCATGGCTCAGAGAGAGAGACACGTGCTCTCCATGGCTCAGAGAGGGAGAGAGACACGTGGTCTCCATGGCTCAGAGAGAGAGAGACACAGGGTCTCCAACTCTCCATGGCTCAGAGAGAGAGAGAGAGACACGTGGGGTCCATGGCTGAGAGAGAGAGAGAGACACGGGGTCTCCATGGCTCAGAGAGAGAGAGAGAGACAGGGTCTCCAACTCTCCATGGCTCAGAGAGAGAGAGACACGGGGTCTCCATGGCTCAGAGAGAGAGAGAGGGACACGGGGTCTCCATGGCTCAGAGAGAGAGAGAGAGACACGGGGTCTCCATGGCTCCGAGAGAGAGAGACGGGGTCTCCATGGCTCAGAGAGAGAGAAAGACACGGGGTCTCCATGGCTCAGAGAGAGAGAGAGAGACACGGGGTCTCCATGGCTCAGAGAGAGACACACAGGGTCTCCAACTCTTCATCGCTCAGAGAGAGAGAGAGACGCGTGGTCTCCATGGCTCAGAAAGAGAGACACACGGGGTCTCCATGGCTCAGAGAGAGAGAGAGAGACACGTGGTCTCCATGGCTCAGAGAGAGAGAGAGACACGTGCTCTCCATGGCTCAGAGAGAGAGAGAGACACGGGGTCTCTATGGCTCAGAGAGAGAGAGAGAGACACACGGGGTCTCCATGGCTCAGAGAGAGAGAGACACACACGGGGTCTCCATGGCTCAGAGAGAGAGAGAGACACGGGGTCTCCATGGCTCAGAGAGAGAGAGAGAGACACGTGCTCTCCATTGCTCAGAGAGAGAGAGACGCATGATCTCCATGGCTCGCATTTGCTCCGAGCCAAGGCATGAGGTCATGGAGAGTCTGTCATTGAGGCTGGTCTCTCCCTGTGTGTGGGCGAGCGTGAATTACGCGCCTGGGACTGTGTGAGGAGCGTGTGAGCGTGTGCGCATGTGTGGTTTTTGCACTGGTCTGCATGCGTGTATGTGCGAGTTTTAGGGGATGCGATTGTGTAGGGCGCCACGGTGGCGAGATGTTAACTACCTCGCCTGCTATACAGGAGTTTGTGGGTTCGATCCCGACCCTGACGCCTGCTGCATATTTGGAGTTTCAGTGTCTCTCCCCGTGGTCAAATGGATTTTTCCCTCCACATTTAGAGTTGACGTCACGTGTTCAGAGTATTTGGATGCTATACATTTCCAGATGATGATGATGACAAGCGTCTAAGTTGAGCTGTAGTTTGTGATAGCCAGGTCGCCTCTGAAAAACAGCTACATAGCTCAGTGGGGCCTTATCTGGTAAAATCAAAGATAGTTTCGTTTTTAGTTTAATGTACCTTGAGGAATGACAGTGTTGTGGTCAGCGCACTCAGCTATAAAGCCACTTACGACCAACATCGGTGACAAATCACTGAACCGGTCAACGTTACTCATGGCCACCACCTTTGACGATTATCTGAATTGGTCTTGGGCATCCCCTAGATCAACTGGGCCTCAAACGAGTACCCGGTGTGGTTGTGTAGACATCAGTGTTGCGGAGACAAAAGTATGCCGGGCGTGGTTTTGGCATCCACCCCCTGGCGGCTGGCTCATGCAGCCCCCAAGCCCTGCCACCGCATGCCCAAAGCAGTTTCGGTTTGTCTGGATCGAGGCGGCTAATTGGGCACGGCATGGGCTAGAGCAGCGGTCGGCAACTGTTCAAGGAGGAAGAAGAAGATGAAGACGTAGAAGATCGAGAGACGTTTATTTTGGGTTTTTGTCTTCGACCAAAATAGTTGGAGAGCCGCGATGCAGCAGAGCCGTTTGTGACCCCAACAGAGCAGCGTTGGGTTGACAGCAACGACAACAACAACGACGACGACAACGACAATAACGACACACATTGTGACTCAAACTAAATGGGTGATTGAATAACCTGGTGTCTATTTCGTTTACCTCCACTTAGTTATTCTTTGGCTGTTGTACGTTTTGTTGTTGCTACCAAGCCAGTTCATGGTGACCCCATTCCCTGCCATATTTATTCCATTATCTTCACGTTCTATTACGTTTCAGATATTTTTTAAACGAACGGCTGCTGCCCGCAAGGGACAGCCAAAGAGCCGCCAGGGGGCAGCTAAAGAGCCGCCGCGTGCTGACTGCAGGTTGCCTACCCCAGTGCTAGAGAAGAAATGGAACTGATGTGGTCCAGGAATATGTGGAGCTGGTTGGACCTGCTGATGGCTGTTACCAGCGGTGTCAAGATCGGCCTCTGCGGAGGAGAGTCTCCTTTTAAGGAAGCTGCTGGGCAGTCGGAGGCAACAACAACAACAACGGAGGGTAGAGGAGCGACGCTCAGAACAACGAGTGCCGGGCGGGCAGATAGAACGCTGGAAGTTGGCACAGTAGGCAACACAGTCGTTGCATCTGCCAGTCATCTCGGTCAGTACCTTGACCTGCCAGTGAGCCTTCCGCACTTCACGTGGCCTCAACATGCACCTCGCCTGGCACAAGCGCCGTGGTGACGTCACCACCACGAGTAGTGAATGGTGGCTGTTGTTGTTATGTACCATTGTATACAAGTCCATGTGTGTCGTGTGTGGTCGTGCATCGGTTGGCACTCTGCGAGACCAGCGACCCGAGTTCGATTCCCGCTCATGACCAACACCACTGACGATTATCTGAACCGGTCTTGGGCCTCCCCTAGGTCGACTCAGCCTCAAATGAGAACCTGGTGTGGTCTGTAAACATCGCCACTGGGTAGACAAAGGCGGCCGGGCATGGTGCTGGCCACCCACCCCCTCGTGTATCTTTTCGGCCTAACAGCGCTTGCCCAAACAGTCCATGACAAGCTACACGGGGGATCTTTGTCTTTGTTGTATTGTATTGTTTGCCAACCGGTGGCACTGCGGTTGGCTCACTGCACCACAAACCCGCCGACCCAAGTTTAATTCCCGCTCACGTCTGCCATCACCAGTGAGCGTTCCAAACTGCCTTCAACAGCCAGCCTAGGTGCACGCCGCTCCGATTTGTAAGAGCATTTGGCGGTGGGTCACCTTCATGATCTTAGATTAATCCGTTTTCGTAAGCACCTCCGCCACCTGACACGGCTACATAAATGCGGCTGTCAGACCGTGCGCGAGCGCCCAAAATCATCGATCGCCTCCGATTATGAAAACACTCCGAGCGAGTATCGAGTGACTGCAGGTCACGAAGCCGTGCACACACGGCAATTTAATTTGTGCGGTTACGTCAGGCGGGGGAGGGTTTAACAACGCACGCGACCTGAAACAACAGAGAGGGCGCTGAAGTTGGCCAGGGGTCGCGTGGATGGTGTCTGGAGGCGGATGGGAGCACGGTGGAAACTGGCCTCGAGAGAGCGAAAAAGAGCGGCAGCAACGAGAGCGTGGGAGGAGGCTCGGCCACAGCCGACCGCCCGGTGCGGACGCACAGACAGTGTTGGTCTATGGTGCAGTGTTGGTCTGTGGTGCAGTGTTGGTCTGTGGTGCAGTGTTGGTCTGTGGTGCAGTGTTGGTCTGTGGTGCAGTGTTGGTCGATGGTGCAGTGTTGGTCTGTGGTGCAGTGTTGGTCTGTGGTGCAGTGTTTGTCTGTGGTGCAGTGTTGGTCTGTGGTACAGTGTTGGTCTATGGTGCAGTGTTGGTCTATGGTGCAGTGTTGGTCTGTGGTGCAGTGTTGGTCTGTGGTGCAGTGTTGGTCTGTGGTGCAGTGTTGGTCTGTGGTGCAGTGTTGAGCCTATTGTGCAGTGTTGGTCTATGGTGCAGTTTTGGTCTATGGTGCAGTGTTGAGTCTGTGGGTCGTGTTGAAACGCCTCCACCGTCACCCTCGGTCTCATGCTGCGTTCAAACCCGGTCCATCATCACCCTCGGACACGTGTCGGTCACTCTCTTTCTGTGTCTCTCTGTCTCTCTCTGCCTCTCTTTGTCTCTCTGTCCGGCTTGCTGGCTGGGTCAGGCTGCCTGCAGCTGTGCCAGGCGCTGAACGCCTGCGACATGGAAATCGACCAGAGGCTGCTTGACTCGCTGCCTCCGAGCCAGCGCCAGCGGATCGTCAAGCGGCTCCGCTCGGAGCAGCTCCGTGCCTACAACCAGCGAGAGAGGGACCAGCCGCAGCCGCCTCCGCCGTCACCGCCGTCACCGCCGCCGCCACCGCAGCAGTCCCACCAGGAGGTCCCGGCGCTGTCCACGCGAGTCCGCGCGGAACCCACCTTGCCAAATGCCGCCGTTCTCACTTCGATTGCGGCTCTTAGACGGCACTCGGTGCAGGACGATGACGGCAGTGGCAGCGTGGTGCGAGGGGCGGCCGGAGGGCTGGGTGCGACGGTGGCGGCCTCGGCGGCAGCTGCAGCGTCGAGGGGGAGGAGACGCGCCGAGCGGTGGCGCCGCCGAGTGAGGTTCAGCGCTGGCGTCATCGCGCGGGACGCCATCGAGAGGATGGATGACAAGGAAGGTGAGCTGGTGGGGGGGCGGGGGAGCAGGGGGGCGGTAGCGTTCACAATCGCTCAATGGGCAGTGTTGAGTCTATGGGCAGTATTGAGTCTGTGGGCAGTGCTGAGTCTATGAGCAGTGCTGAGTCTATGGGCAGTGTTTAGTTTATGGGCAGTGTTGAGTCTGTCCAGTGTTTAGTCTATGGGCAGTGCTGAGTCTATGGGCAGTGTTTAGTTTATGGACAGTGTTGAGTCTGTCCAGTGTTTAGTCTATGGGCAGTGTTTAGTCTATGGGCAGTGCTGAGTCTATGTGCAGTGCTGAGTCTGTGGGCAGTGTTGAGTATATGGTGCCATGCTGAGTCTATCGGCAGCATTGGGTCTGTGGATAGTATTGAGTTTATGGGCAGTATTGAGTCTGTGGGCAGTGCTGAGTCTATGAGCAGTGCTGAGTCTATGGGCAGTGTTTAGTTTATGGGCAGTGTTGAGTCTGTCCAGTGTTTAGTCTATGGGCAGTGCTGAGTCTATGGGCAGTGCTGAGTCTGTGGGCAGTGCTGAGTCTATGAGCAGTGCTGAGTCTATAGGCAGTGTTTAGTTTATGGGCAGTGTTGAGTCTGTCCAGTGTTTAGTCTATGGGCAGTGTTTAGTCTATGGGCAGTGCTGAGTCTGTGGGCAGTGCTGAGTCTGTGGGCAGTGTTGAGTATATGGTGCCATGCTGAGTCTATCGGCAGCATTGAGTCTGTGGATAGTATTGAGTTTATGGGCAGTATTGTGTCTATGGTGCAGTGCTGAGTCTATGGACAGTATTGGGTCTATGGGCAGTGTTGAGTCTATGGCGCAATGCTGATTATATGGGAAGTATTGAGTGTTCTTGGTTCTTTCGGTAAAGTCACGTAGAAGGGAAGTAATAAAATAATAAAAAATAAAACACAATAAAATAATTCTCACGACGTTTCGGCCACAACGCAAGCAGCCGTCCTCAGGTGAAATCCAGGTCTGTCGAGGCGACAGACCTGGTCTGTCGAGGCGACAGACCTGGTTTTCACCTGAGGACGGCTGCTTGCGTTGTGGCCGAAACGTCGTGAGAATGATTTTATTGTGTTTTATTTTTTATTATTTTATTACTTCCCTTCTACGTGACTTTACCGAAAGAACCAAGAAGATGAATCCCTGCAGTCACGAAAGCTTTAAATCGAAATAAAAAAGTATTGAGTGTGTGAGCAGTGTTGAGTATATGGTGCAGTGCTGAGTCTATGGGCAGCGTTGTGTCTGTGGGCAGTGTTTAGTTTATGGGCAGTATTGAGTCTATGGGTAGTGTTGAGTCTGTGGTCAGTGTTGTGTCTGTGGGCAGTGTTGAGTCTGTGGGCAGTGTTGAGTATATGGGCAGTGTTTGTCTATGCTGCCAGCTGATTCTATCGGCATTATTGAGTCTGTGGGTAGTATTGAGTCCGGGTAATATTGAGTCTGTGGGTAGTTTTGAGTCTGTGGGTAGTATTGACTTTGTGGGCAGTATTGAGTCTCTGGGCAGTCTTGAGTTTGTGGGCACTGCTGACTCTATCTGCAGTGTTGAGTTTGTGGGGAGTGTTGAGTCTGTGGGCAGTGTTGAGTCTGTGGGCAGTGTTGAGTCTGTGGGTAGTATTGAGTCTGTGGGTAGTGTTGAGTCTGTGGGCAGTGTTGAGTCTGTGGGCATTGTTGAGTCTGGGCAGTATTGAGTCTCTGGGCGGTGTTGAGTCTGTGGGCAGTGTTGAGTCTATGGGCAGTGCTGAGTCTATGCACAGTGCTGAGTTGATGGGGCAGATATACAAATACAGACATAACTTCCACCGTGATGATGGGTACAAATTGAGTAATCATTGGAAATATGTTATTAACCATGTAAAAAAATATTTAACTACACATATTTGTACCATCTTATTTGACAGGTACTATTCTACTTTACCGAGTGTTGACATCCCCAGCGTTTAACAGTACTGCCTTTTTTGTATTTGGATTGTCAGCCAACACCGGTTACAACCCCAAGTCGAGGTACACCGATTGTTCTCTTTTAGCCCCCCCCCCAACACGTTCAATTCACTGGCTACCACATTCAGATAAGCCCCCCCTCCCCCTTAACTTGTATTTAAGAGCTTGTCTCTTGGAATTTTTCCTCACTTGTACAGTAAATTTTAGCTGTGACGGTCCCACCTGATGACGGAGACTTGTGTTGCCTCCGAAATGTCGTGATTTATTATTTTATTTCTATTATTATTTCTATTATTTGTATTATTTATTTTTACCTACGTGACTTTATCGAAAACACCTAAGAGTATTTATGGTGCAGTATTGCGTTCATTGGCAGTGCTGGGTCTGTGGGCAGTGCTGACTATCGGCAGTGTTGAGTCTGTGGGCAGTGTTGAGCCTATGGGCAGTGTTGGTCTATGGTCCAGTGCTGAGTCTATGGACAGTATTGAGTTTGTGGGCAGTGCTGAGTCTGTGGGCAGTGCTGACTATCGGCAGTGTTGAGTCTTGTGGGCAATGTTGAGTATATGGGCAATATTGGGTGTGTGCAGTGTTGAGTCTATGGGCAGTGTTGATTATATGGGTAGTCTTGATTTGAAGCTTTCGTGACTGATGGAATCCATACTCTTTGGTTCTTTCGGTAAAGTCACGTAGGTATAAAATACAATAAATCACGACGTTTCGGGCGCAACACAAGCGCCCGTCATCACCTGATGTCGTACGCTTGTGTTGCGTTCGAAACGTCGTGATTCATTTTATTTTATACCTACGTAACTTTATCAAAAGAACCAAGAGTATATATGGGTAGTGTTTAGTCTATGGGCAGTGTTGAGTCTGGGCAGTGCTGAGTCTATGGAAGTGTTGGTCTATGGGGCAGTGCTGAGTCTATGGGCAGTATTGTGTCTGGGCAGTATTCAGTCAGATTGTGGTGATGATGGTGATGATGATGGTAATGGTGGGAATAATGGTAATGGTGGTGATGATCATGGTGATGTTGGAGGTGATGATGATGAGTGTAAGGGTCATTATAATGACGGAATACATTATTATCGGAACGATCTTTGTGATGGCAGTGTTATTGCTGCTGCTGCTAATGAAAGCGATGCTGGTGATGATGAATTGATGCTGCTGATGATGAATGCGATGCTGCTGATGATGAATGTGATGCTGCTGATGATGAATGCGATGCTGATGATGATGAATGTGATGCTGCTGATGGTGAATGTGATGCTGCTGATGATGAATGCGATGCTGATGATGATGAATGTGATGCTGCTGATGATGAATGTGATGCTGCTGATGATGAATGCCATGCTGCTGATGATGAATGTGATGCTGCTGATGGTGAAAGCGGTGCTGCTGATGATTAATGTGATGCTGCTGATGGTGAAAGCGATGCTGCTGATGATGAATGTGATGCTGCTGATGATGAATGCCATGCTGCTGATGATGAATGTGTCGCTGCTGATGATGAATGTGATGCTGCTGATGATGAATGTGTTGCTGCTGATGATGAATGTGATGCTGCTGATGATGAATGTGATGCTGCTGATGATGAATGTGATGCTGCTGATGATGAATGTGTTGCTGCTGATGATGAATGTGATGCTGCTGATGATTAATGTGATGCTGCTGATGATTAATGTGATGCTGCTGATGATGAATGTGATGCTGCTGATGACGAATGCGATGCTGCTGATGATGAATGTGATGCTGCTGATGATGAAAGCGATGCTGCTGATGATGAATGCGATGCTGCTGATGATGAATGCCATGCTGCTGATGATGAATGTGATGCTGCTGATGATGAATGTGATGCTGCTGATGATGAATGTGATGCTGCTGATGATGAATGTGATGCTGCTGATGATGAATGTGATGCTGCTGATGATTAATGTGATGCTGCTGATGATGAATGTGATGCTGCTGCTGATGATGAAAGTAATGCTGCTCATGATGAAAGCGATGCTGCTGATGATGAATGTGATGTTGCTGATGATGAATGTGATGTTGCTA
The DNA here is from genome assembly GCF_965212315.1 of Lampetra planeri. Classification (NCBI taxonomy): domain Eukaryota; kingdom Metazoa; phylum Chordata; class Hyperoartia; order Petromyzontiformes; family Petromyzontidae; genus Lampetra; species Lampetra planeri. The sequence goes on from NC_136157.1 coordinate 579,866, forward strand.
ATGATGAATGCGATGCTGCTGATGATGAATACGATGCTGCTGATGATGAATGTGATGCTGCTGATGATGAATGCCATGCTGCTGATGATGAATGTAATGCTGCTGATGACGAATGCGATGCTGCTGATGATGAATGCGATGCTGCTGATGATGAAAGCGATGCTGCTGATGATGAATGCGATGCTGCTGATGATGAATGTGATGCTGCTGATGATGAATGCGATGCTGCTGATGATGAATGCGATGCTGCTGATGATGAATGCGATGCTGCTGATGATGAATGTGATGCTGCTGATGATGAATGTGTTGCTGCTGATGATGAATGTGATGATGCTGATGATGAATGTGATGCTGCTGATGATTAATGTGATGCTGCTGATGATGAATGTGATGCTGCTGATGACGAATGCGATGCTGCTGATGATGAATGTGATGCTGCTGATGATGAAAGCGATGCTACTGATGATGAATGTGATGCTGCTGATGATGAATGTGATGCTGCTGATGATGAATGTGATGCTGCTGATGATGAATGTGATGCTGCTGATGATTAATGTGATGCTGCTGATGATGAATGTGATGCTGCTGATGATGATGAAAGTAATGCTGCTGATGATGAAAGCGATGCTGCTGATGATGAATGTGATGTTGCTGATGATGAATGTGATGTTGCTAATGATGAATGCGATGCTGCTGATGATGAATATGATGCTGCTGATGATGAATGTGATGCTGCTGATGATGAATGCCATGCTGATGATGATGAATGTGATGCTGCTGATGACGAATGCGATGCTGCTGATGATGAATGTGATGCTGCTGATGATGAAAGCGATGCTGCTGATGATGAATGCGATGCTGCTGATGATGAATGCGATGCTGCTGATGATGAATGCGATGCTGCTGATGATGAATGCGATGCTGCTGATGATGAATGCGATGCTGCTGATGATGAAAGCGATGCTGCTGATGACGAATGCAATGCTGCTGATGGTGAATGCCATGCTGCTGATGATGAATGTGATGCTGCTGATGATGAATGTGATGCTGCTGATGATGAATGTGATGCTGCTGATGATGAATGTGTTGCTGCTGATGATGAATGTGATGCTGCTGATGATGAAAGCGATGCTGCTGATGACGAATGCGATGCTGCTGATAGTGAATGCCATGCTGCTGATGATGAATGTGATGCTGCTGATGATTAATGTGATGCTGCTGATGATGAATGTGATGCTGCTGATGATGAATGTGATGCTGCTGATGATGAAAGCGATGCTGCTGAAGATGAATGTGATGCTGCTGATGATGAATGTGATGCTGCTGATGATGAATGTGATGCTGATGATGATTAATGTGATGCTGCTGATGATTAATGTGATGCTGCTGATGATGAATGTGATGCTGCTGATGATGAATGTGATGCTGCTGATGTTGAATGCAATGCTGCTGATGATGAATGTGATGCTGCTGATGATGAATGCGATGCTGCTGATGATGAATGTGATGCTGCTGATGACGAATGCGATGCTGCTGATGATGAATGTGATGCTGCTGATGATGAAAGCGATGCTGCTGATGATGAATGCGATGCTGCTGATGATGAATGCCATGCTGCTGATGATGAATGTGATGCTGCTGATGATGAATGTGATGCTGCTGATGATTAATGTGATGCTGCTGATGATGAATGTGATGCTGCTGCTGATGATGAAAGTAATGCTGCTGATGATGAAAGCGATGATGCTGATGATGAATGTGATGTTGCTGATGATGAATGTGATGCTGCTGATGATGAATGCCATGCTGATGATGATGAATGTAATGCTGCTGATGACGAATGCGATGCTGCTGATGATGAATGTGATGCTGCTGATGATGAAAGCGATGCTGCTGCTGATGAATGCGATGCTGCTGATGATTAATGTGATGCTGCTGATGATTAATGTGATGCTGCTGATGATGAATGTGATGCTGCGGATGATGAAAGTGATGCTGCTGATGATGAAAGCGATGCTGCTGATGATGAATGTGATGCTGCTGATGTTGAATGCAATGCTGCTGATGATGAATGTGATGCTGCTGATGATGAATGCGATGCTGCTGATGATGAATGTGATGCTGCTGATGACGAATGCGATGCTGCTGATGATGAATGTGATGCTGCTGATGATGAAAGCGATGCTGCTGATGATGAATGCGATGCTGCTGATGATGAATGCCATGCTGCTGATGATGAATGTGATGCTGCTGATGATGAATGTGATGCTGCTGATGATTAATGTGATGCTGCTGATGATGAATGTGATGCTGCTGCTGATGATGAAAGTAATGCTGCTGATGATGAAAGCGATGATGCTGATGATGAATGTGATGTTGCTGATGATGAATGTGATGCTGCTGATGATGAATGCCATGCTGATGATGATGAATGTGATGCTGCTGATGACGAATGCGATGCTGCTGATGATGAATGTGATGCTGCTGATGATGAAAGCGATGCTGCTGATGATGAATGCGATGCTGCTGATGATGAATGCGATGCTGCTGATGATGAATGCGATGCTGCTGATGATGAATGCGATGCTGCTGATGATGAATGCGATGCTGCTGATGATGAAAGCGATGCTGCTGATGACGAATGCAATGCTGCTGATGGTGAATGCCATGCTGCTGATGATGAATGTGATGCTGCTGATGATGAATGTGATGCTGCTGATGATGAATGTGATGCTGCTGATGATGAATGTGATGCTGCTGATGATGAAAGCGATGCTGCTGAAGATGAATGTGATGCTGCTGATGATGAATGTGATGCTGCTGATGATGAATGTGATGCTGCTGATGATTAATGTGATGCTGCTGATGATTAATGTGATGCTGCTGATGATGAATGTGATGCTGCGGATGATGAAAGTGATGCTGCTGATGATGAAAGCGATGCTGCTGATGATGAATGTGATGCTGCTGATGTTGAATGCAATGCTGCTGATGATGAATGTGATGCTGCTGATGATGAATGCGATGCTGCTGATGATGAATGCGATGCTGCTGATGACGAATGCGATGCTGCTGATGATGAATGTGATGCTGCTGATGATGAAAGCGATGCTGCTGATGATGAATGCGATGCTGCTGATGATGAATGCCATGCTGCTGATGATGAATGTGATGCTGCTGATGATGAATGTGATGCTGCTGATGATTAATGTGATGCTGCTGATGATGAATGTGATGCTGCTGATGATGAAAGTAATGCTGCTGATGATGAAAGCGATGATGCTGATGATGAATGTGATGTTGCTGATGATGAATGTGATGTTGCTAATGATGAATGCGATGCTGCTGATGATGAATACGATGCTGCTGATGATGAATGTGATGCTGCTGATGATGAATGCCATGCTGCTGATGATGAATGTGATGCTGCTGATGACGAATGCGATGCTGCTGATGATGAATGTGATGCTGCTGATGATGAAAGCGATGCTGCTGATGATGAATGCGATGCTGCCGATGATGAATGTGATGTTGCTGATGATGAATGCGATGCTGCTGATGATGAATGCGATGCTGCTGATGATGAATGCGATGCTGCTGATGATGAATGTGATGCTGCTGATGATGAAAGCGATGCTGCTGATGACGAATGCGATGCTGCTGATGGTGAATGCCATGCTGCTGATGATGAATGTGATGCTGCTGATGATGAATGTGATGCTGCTGATGATGAATGTGATGCTGCTGATGATGAATGTGTTGCTGCTGATGATGAATGTGATGCTGCTGATGATGAATGTGATGCTGCTGATGGTGAAAGCGATGCTGCTGATGATTAATGTGATGCTGCTGATGATGAATGTGATGCTGCTGATGATGAAAGCGATGCTGCTGATGATGAATGCGATGCTGCTGATGATGAATGTGATGCTGCTGATGATGAATGCGATGCTGCTGATGATGAATGCGATGCTGCTGATGATGAATGCGATGCTGCTGATGATGAATGTGATGCTGCTGATGATGAATGTGTTGCTGCTGATGATGAATGTGATGCTGCTGATGATTAATGTGATGCTGCTGATGATGAATGTGATGCTGCTGATGATGAATGTGATGCTGCTGATGATGAAAGCGATGCTGCTGATGATGAAAGCGATGCTGCTGATGATGAATGTGATGCTGCTGATGATGAATGTGATGCTGCTGATGATTAATGTGATGCTGCTGATGATGGATGTGATGCTGCTGCTGATGATGAATGTGATGCTGCTGATGATGAAAGCGATGCTGCTGATGACGAATGCGATGCTGCTGATGGTGAATGCCATGCTGCTGATGATGAATGTGATGCTGCTGATGATTAATGTGATGCTGCTGATGATGAATGTGATGCTGCTGATGATGAATGTGATGCTGCTGATGATGAAAGCGATGCTGCTGAAGATGAATGTGATGCTGCTGATGATGAATGTGATGCTGCTGATGATGAATGTGATGCTGCTGATGATTAATGTGATGCTGCTGATGATTAATGTGATGCTGCTGATGATGAATGTGATGCTGCGGATGATGAAAGTGATGCTGCTGATGATGAAAGCGATGCTGCTGATGATGAATGTGATGCTGCTGATGTTGAATGCAATGCTGCTGATGATGAATGTGATGCTGCCGATGATGAATGCGATGCTGCTGATGATGAATGTGATGCTGCTGATGACGAATGCGATGCTGCTGATGATGAATGTGATGCTGCTGATGATGAAAGCGATGCTGCTGATGATGAATGTGATGCTGCTGATGATGAATGCCATGCTGCTGATGATGAATGTGATGTTGTTGATGATGAATGTGATGCTGCTGATGATGAATGTGATGCTGCTGATGATGAATGTGATGCTGCTGATGATTAATGTGATGCTGCTGATGATGAATGTGATGCTGCTGCTGATGATGAAAGTAATGCTGCTGATGATGAAAGCGATGATGCTGATGATGAATGTGATGTTGCTGATGATGAATGTGATGTTGCTAATGATGAATGCGATGCTGCTGATGATGAATACGATGCTGCTGATGATGAATGTGATGCTGCTGATGAAGAATGCCATGCTGCTGATGATGAATGTGATGCTGCTGATGACGAATGCGATGCTGCTGATGATGAATGCGATGCTGCTGATGATGAATGTGATGCTGCTGATGATGAAAGCGATGCTGCTGATGATGAATGCGATGCTGCTGATGGTGAATGCCATGCTGCTGATGATGAATGTGATGCTGCTGATGATGAATGTGATGCTGCTGATGATGAATGTGATGCTGCTGATGATGAATGTGATGCTGCTGATGATGAAAGCGATGCTGCTGATGACGAATGCGATGCGGCTGATGGTGAATGCCATGCTGCTGATGATGAATGTGATGCTGCTGATGATGAATGTGATGCTGCTGATGATGAATGTGATGCTGCTGATGATGAATGTGTTGCTGCTGATGATGAATGTGATGCTGCTGATGATGAATGTGATGCTGCTGATGATGAATGTGATGCTGCTGATGATGAATGTGATGCTGCTGATGATTAATGTGATGCTGCTGGTGATGAATGTGATGCTGCTGATGATGAAAGCGATGCTGCTGATGATGAATGCGATGCTGCTGATGATGAATGTGATGCTGCTGATGATGAAAGCGATGCTGCTGATGATGAAAGCGATGCTGCTGATGATGAAAGCGATGCTGCTGATGATGAATGTGATGCTGCTGATGATTAATGTGATGCTGCTGGTGATGAATGTGATGCTGCTGATGATGAAAGCGATGCTGCTGATGATGAATGCGATGCTGCTGATGATGAATGTGATGCTGCTGATGATGAAAGCGATGCTGCTGATGATGAATGTGATGCTGCTGATGATGAAAGCGATGCTGCTGATGATGAATGTGATGCTGCTGATGATGAATGTGATGCTGCTGATGATTAATGTGATGCTGCTGATGATGAATGTGATGCTGCTGCTGATGATGAAAGTAATGCTGCTGATGATGAAAGCGATGCTGCTGATGATGAATGTGATGTTGCTGATGATGAATGTGATGTTGCTAATGATGAATGCGATGCTGCTGATGATGAATACGATGCTGCTGATGATGAATGTGATGCTGCTGATGATGAATGTGATGCTGCTGATGATGAATGCGATGCTGCTGATGATGAATGCGATGCTGCTGATGATGAATGCGATGCTGCTGATGATGAATGCGATGCTGCTGATGATGAATGCGATGCTGCTGATGATGAATGCGATGCTGCTGATGGTGAATGCCATGCTGCTGATGATGAATGTGATGCTGCTGATGATGAATGTGATGCTGCTGATGATGAATGTGATCCTGCTGATGATGAAAGCGATGCTGCTGAAGATGAATGTGATGCTGCTGATGATGAATGTGATGCTGCTGATGATGAATGTGATGCTGCTGATGATGAATGCGATGCTGCTGATGATTAATGTGATGCTGCTGATGATGAATGCGATGCTGCTGATGATGAAAGTGATGCTGCTGATGATGAAAGCGATGCTGCTGATGATGAATGTGATGCTGCTGATGTTGAATGCAATGCTGCTGATGATGAATGTGATGCTGCTGATGATGAATGCGATGCTGCTGATGATGAATGTGATGCTGCTGATGATGAATGTGATGCTGCTGATGATGAATGTGATGCTGCTGATGATTAATGTGATGCTGCTGATGATGAATGTGATGCTGCTGCTGATGATGAAAGTAATGCTGCTGATGATGAAAGCGATGATGCTGATGATGAATGTGATGTTGCTGATGATGAATGTGATGTTGCTAATGATGAATGCGATGCTGCTGATGATGAATACGATGCTGCTGATGATGAATGTGATGCTGCTGATGATGAATGCCATGCTGCTGATGATGAATGTGATGCTGCTGATGACGAATGCGATGCTGCTGATGATGAATGTGATGCTGCTGATGATGAAAGCGATGCTGCTGATGATGAATGCGATGCTGCTGATGATGAATGTGATGCTGCTGATGATGAATGCGATGCTGCTGATGATGAATGCGATGCTGCTGATGATGAATGCGATGCTGCTGATGATGAATGTGATGCTGCTGATGATGAAAGCGATGCTGCTGATGACGAATGCGATGCTGCTGATGGTGAATGCCATGCTGCTGATGATGAATGTGATGCTGCTGATTATGAATGTGATGCTGCTGATGATGAATGTGATGCTGCTGATGATGAATGTGTTGCTGCTGATGATGAATGTGATGCTGCTGATGATGAATGTGATGCTGCTGATGGTGAAAGCGATGCTGCTGATGATTAATGTGATGCTGCTGATGATTAATGTGATGCTGCTGATGATGAATGTGATGCTGCTGATGATGAATGTGATGCTGCTGATGATGAATGTGATGCTGCTGATGATTAATGTGATGCTGCTGATGATTAATGTGATGCTGCTGATGATGAATGTGATGCTGCTGATGATGAAAGCGATGCTTCTGATGATGAATGTGATGCTGCTGATGTTGAATGCAATGCTGCTGATGATGAATGTGATGCTGCTGATGATGAATGCGATGCTGCTGATGATGAAAGTGATGCTGCTGATGGTGAAAGCGATGCTGCTGATGATGAATGTGATGCTGCTGATGATTAATGTGATGCTGCTGATGGTGAATGTGATGCTACTGATGATGAAAGTGATGCTGCTGATGATGAAAGCGATGCTGCTGATGATGAAAGTGATGCTGCTGATGATAAAAGCGATGCTGCATGAATGTGATTCTGCTGATGATGATGAAGATGCTTGTCTCTGTGTCTCAGTGTTTGCTCTGCTGGACCAAGGGCTGGACCCGAATGAGACGAGTCCCGTGGGAGACTCCTTCCTGCACCAGGTATAAGAGCCAGGGTCTTTATTTAGTCAACAGGAGGAATCCGATGATCAATGAAGCTCTTCTTCACAGATGTCCCGTAAAGGCACGGGGGCAGCGAGTTCCGACAACAACAACAGCAGCAGGCAGCAGCAGCAGCTTTCCTACTAAGTGGAACTAACAACACAGAGGTGACGCTGCTGGTATCGGTGGTGCTGGGGAGTGATCGTGTAACAGCGCTACGAATCCAGCCACCCGAATTCGATTCCTACTCATTGCCAAAGCCGGTAACGATTTTCTTAACCGGTCCCGGGCCTCACCTAGGTCGACTCAGCCTCAAACGAGTACCTGGTTGCGGTGTGTAAACATCGCCACTAGGGAGACAAAGCACGTGGTGCTGGCCTCCCATCCACTTCGTGTGTCACCATGCCAGCCTCCATAGGCACCGCTCGCTAACAGCACTTGCCCCAACAGTATGTTAAAGGCTACACGGCAGGGGATCTTCGTCTGTTGTATGTGTAGGTGTGTCCCATGACCTCCTACCAGCGGGCATTCCACCCTCCACGTGGCCTCATAACGCACCTAGCCTGGCACCGGCGTCGTGGTTATGTCACCGACACTTAGTGGCGAATGGCGGTCGTCGTTATTGTTGTGACCGCTCGGGAGACAAAGGCGGCCGGGCGTGGCGCCGGCCACCCCTTCGCACAGCACAGTGCCGGCTTTCACAGGCTATGCTACCCGCTACTCACGGCGCTCGCCCCGGCAGTCTGGTTAGCTGCACGGCGTGGGGATCTTGGTCTCTGCGGTGCACAGGCGGCGCGCCACGGGAACGAGGTGGCGGCGCTGGCGCTGCTGGGGAGGGGGGCGCGCGTGGAGGAGCGCGACGGCGACGCGTGGACGCCGCTCCACGCGGCTGGCGCCGGGGACCAGCCCCACCTCGTCGGCCTCCTCCTGCACGTACGAGCCGACGGCGGGACCACGGCGGTGACCCTGACCCCGTGGCTATGGCGATGACCCCTTGACCATGACCCCTAGACCACGACCCCTAGACCATGACCCCTAGACCACGACCCCTAGACCCTGACCCCTTGACCACGATGACGACCACAACGGTCACTGATGCTTACTGACTTTGGTAATGGTGGTTACAGTCGTAATGGTGATGATGATGACGATGAAGATGACGATGAAGATGACGATGAAACTGGAGATGATGACAATAGATGACGATGATGACGATGATGATGACGATGATTATGGTGGCGATGATGGTGGTGATGATGGTGACGATGATGGTGATGATAATGATCACCACAACAACCACAAGGATGACGATGCTGATACTGTAGCTGATGATGATGTTCATAATGCTACTGCTCATTCTCGGGCTGCTGCCGGTGCTGGTGCTGCTCGTGGTGTGCAGGCTGGGGCGGACCTCCTGGCCACCGACTGCGACGGGCGACTGGCGTGCGACCACACTCCACGTGGCTCCGAGAGCGACACCATCGTGCGAGCGTGGCAGAGCCACAGTGGTGGGGGTGCCCCTCCCCTCCACCCCCTCGCCCCACCTTCCCACCCACACCCTCCCACTCATTCACCCACTCACCTAAACACTCGCTTACACACTCACTCATCCACACACTCATTCACACACTCACCCACACACTCACCCACACACTCATTCACCCACTCAATCACTCACCCACCCACTCACTCGCTCACCCACTCACCCACACACTCGCTTACACACTCACTCACACACTCACCCACACACTCACTCACCCACTCACTCACCCACTCACTCACCCACTCACTCACCCACACACTCATTCACGCACTCATCCATGCACTCATCCACACACTCACTCACCGACACACTCGCCCACACCCTCACCCACTCACCAACACCTTCACCCACACACTCAACCATTCACCAACACCATCACCCACTCACCCACTCACCCACACACTCACCCACTCACCCACACACTCACCCTACATTTACCTTTCTGCTTATTCTCTCACATCACTCCCACCGTGGCATTCCCTCTTCTCTCTTCCCACCGTCGTTGCCCTCCTTAATGCTGTGACAACGACGAGCGACAGAGACCCACACAACTCTCCCATCCCATTACAACCTGGACGAGAGTGCCGTTTGTCGCTGGCCGCTGGGCATTGTTGGGGCGTGGTGGGGTGGGGGTGTGGGGAGGGGTGGGGGTGTGGGGGTGGGGGTTTGGGGTGGGGTGGGGGTGTGGGGTGCGGTGGGGGTGTGGGGTGCGGTGGGGGTGTGGGGTGGGGGTGTGGGGTGAGGGTGTGGGGTGGGCATATGGGGTGGGGGTGTGGGGTGGGCACGCGGGGCGATGTCGAGATGAGAGAGGTGTGGGAGGCGAGCAGAGACAGCACCCGGCCTGACCCCCCCAGCCTCCCCCTCTGCCCCCACCCCACCCCGCCCCCCCAAGCCCCCGCCCGGGCGAACGGTGAGGGCTCGGCTCCTGTGAGCCGTGGCCGTGATGAGAATCTGAATGTGCGGTGTCAGAGACTGAGGAGGATGAGGGGTGAGGAGGAGGTGGTGCTGGCATGGTGGTTGCCATTCATTTATTTGAACACAGAATGGTGGTGCACCCGCCCGCCTACCCCCACCCCTCTACCCCCCTCCCCCTCCGCCCCCTTGCCCCCCCTCTCAGGGCTGGCAGAGTTGGCGCTGGAGGAGGCTCGTGGGCGCCGTGACGCTGCCACCCTGGTGGGCGCGCGGCTCCTCATGTCAGAGGGCGCACACAGGGTGGACCAGCAGGACGAGCGCGGGGTCACCGCGGTGAGCACATGCGCGGACTAAGGTGCCCCGGGTAGCCCACATGTGATCCTGGGGAAAGTGCTGTCGAGGCTGTGGAGGTGGAGGGGTGGTGGTGATGGTGCGTGGTGGGAGTGGTGGTGGTGGAGGTTGTGGTAATTTTGTGCCGGTTGCTGTCTGATGGTGTTCACTCACCCGCTCATCCACCCACCCACACACCCGCTCACCCACACAATCACTCACACACTCTCCCACACACCCACTCACCCACTCACACACACAATCACTCACCCACACACCCAGTCACCCACTCACACACTCACCCACTCACACACACAATCACTCACCCACACACCCACTCACCCACTCACACACTCACCCACTCACCCACACACTCACACACAAACAATCACTCACCCACACACCCACTCACACACTCACCGATGCACCCATACAACCATGCACACTCACCCATACACCCATACACCCACTCACCCACTCACCCACACACCCATTCACCCACACTCCCGCTTGCCCACACAACCATGCACACACTCACCCACACACCCACTCACCCATACACCCACTCACCCACTCACCCACTCACCCACACACCCACTCACCCACACACCCACTCACCCACACACCCATTCACCCACACAATCACACACACACTCACCCACACAATCACTCACACACTCACCCGCTCACCCACACACCCACTCACCCACATACACACTCTCCCACACACCCACTCACACACACAATCACTCACCCACACACCCACTCACCCACTCACACACTCACCCACTCACCCACTCACACACACAATCACTCAACCACACACCCACTCACACACTCACACACTCACACACTCACCCACACACTCACACACACACAATCACTCACCCACACACCCACTCACACTCTCACCGACTCACCCATACAACCATGCACACTCACCCGTACACCCCCTCACCCACTCACCCACACACCCATTCACCCACACACCTGCTTGCCCACACAACCACGCACACACTCACCCACACACCCATTCACCCATACACCCACTCACCCACTCACGCATACACCCACTCACCCACACACCCACTCACCCACACACCCACACACCCATTCACCCACTCACACACTCACACACTCACCCACACACTCACACACACACAATCACTCACCCACACACCCACTCACACACTCACCGACTCACCCATACAACCATGCACATTAACCCATACACCCACTCACCCACTCACCCACACACCCATTCACCCACACACTCGCTTGCCCACACAACCACGCACAAACTCACCCACACACCCATTCACCCATACACCCACACAATCACTCACACACTCACCCGCTCACCCACACACCCACACACCCACTCACCCACATACACACTCTCCCACACACCCACTCACACACACAATCACTCACCCATACACCCACTCACCCACTCACACACTCACCCACTCACACACACAATCACTCACCCACACACCCACTCACCCACTCACACACTCACACACTCACCCACACAATCACACACAAACAATCACTCACCCACACACCCACTCACACACTCACCGACTCACCCATACAACCATGCACACTCACCCATACACCCATACACCCACTCACCCACTCACCCACACACCCATTCACCCATACACCCACTCACCCACACACCCATTCACCCACACTCCCGCTTGCCCACACAACCATGCACACATTCACCCACACACCCATACACCCACTCACCCACTCACCCACACACCCACTCACCCACACACCCACTCACCCACACACCCACACACCCACACAATCACTCACACACTCACCCACACAATCACTCACACACTCACCCGCTCACCCACACACCCACTCACCCACATACACACTCTCCCACACACCCACTCACACACACAATCACTCACCCACACACCCACTCACCCACTCACACACTCACACACTCACACACTCACCCACACACTCACACACACACAATCACTCACCCACACACCCACTCACACTCTCACCGACTCACCCATACAACCATGCACACTCACCCACACACCCATTCACCCACACACCCGCTTGCCCACACAACCACGCACACACTCACCCACACACCCATTCACCCATACACCCACTCACCCACTCACGCATACACCCACTCACCCACACACCCACTCACCCACACACCCACACACCCATTCACCCACACAATCACTCGCACACTCACCCACACAATCACTCACACACTCACCCGCTCATCCACACACCCACTCACCCACTCACCCACATACACACTCTCCCAAACACCCACTCACACACACAATCACTAACCCACACACCCACTCACCCACTCACACTCACGCACTCACCCACTCACACACACAATCACTCAACCACACACACACACACAATCACTCACCCACACACCCACTCACCCACACACCCATTCACCCACTCACCCACACACCCACTCACACACCCACCGACTCACCCATACAACCATGGACACACTCACCCACACACCCATTCACCCATACACCCACTCACCCATACACCCACTCACCCACACACCCATTCACCCACACTCCCGCTTGCCCACACAACCATGCACACACTCACCCACACACACATTCACCCATACACGCACTCACCCACTCACACACACACCCACTCACCCACACACCCACTCACCCACACACCCATTCACCCACACACCCATTCACCCACACAATCACTCACACACTCACCCACACAATCACTCACACACTCACCCGCTCACCCACACACCCACTCAACCACTCACCCACATACACACTCTCCCACACACCCACTCACACACACAATCACTCACCCACACACCCACTCACCCACTCACACACTCACCCACTCACACACACAATCACTCAACCACACACCCACTCACCCACTCACACACTCACACACTCACACACTCACCCACACACTCACACACACACAATCACTCACCCACACACCCACTCACACTCTCACCGACTCACTCATACAACCATGCACACTCACCCACACACCCATTCACCCACACACCCGCTTGCCCACACAACCACACACACACTCACCCACACACCCATTCACCCATACACCCACTCACCCACTCACGCATACACCCACTCACCCACTCACCCACACACCCACACACCCACACACCCATTCACCCACACAATCACTCGCACACTCACCCACACAATCACTCACACACTCACCCGCTCACCCATTCACCCACTCACCCACTCACCCACATGCACACTCTCCCAAACACCCACTCACACACACAATCACTAACCCACTCACCCACACACCCACTCACCCACACACCCATTCACCCACTCACCCACACACCCACTCACACACCCACCGACTCACCCATACAACCATGGACACACTCACCCACACACCCATTCACCCATACACCCACTCACCCATACACCCACTCACCCACACACCCACTCACCCACACACCCATTCACCCACTCACCCACACACCCACTCACACACCCACCGACTCACCCATACAACCATGGACACACTCACCCACACACCCATTCACCCATACACCCACTCACCCATACACCCACTCACCCACACACCCATTCACCCACACTCCCGCTTGCCCACACAACCATGCACACACTCACCCACACACCCATTCACCCATACACCCATTCACCCATACACCCATTCACCCATACACCCACTCACCCACTCACCCACACACCCACTCACCCATTCACCCACACACCCATTCACCCACACACCCATTCACCCACACAATCACTCACACACTCACCCACACAATCACTCACACACTCACCCGCTCACCCACACACCCACTCACCCACTCACCCACATACACACTCTCCCACACACCCCACTCACACACACAATCACTCACCCACACACCCACTCACACTCTCACCGACTCACCCATACATCCATGCACACTCACCCATACACCCACTCACCCACACACCCATTCACCCACACACCCGCTTGCCCACACAACCACGCACACACTCACCCACACACCCATTCACCCATACACCCACACAATCACTCACACACTCACCCGTTCACCCACACACCCACACACCCACTCACCCACATACACACTCTCCCACACACCCACTCAAACACACAATCACTCACCCATACACCCACTCACCCACTCACACACTCACCCACTTACGCACACAATCACTCACCCACACACCCACTCACCCACTTACACACTCACACACTCACCCACACACTCACACACAAACAATCACTCACCCACACACCCACTCACACACTCACCGACTCACCCATACAACCATGCACACTCACCCATACACCCATACACCCACTCACCCACTCACCCACACACCCATTCACCCATACACCCACTCACCCACACACCCATTCACCCACACTCCCGCTTGCCCACACAACCATGCACACATTCACCCACACACCCATTCACCCATACACCCACTCACCCACTCAACCACACACCCACTCACCCACACACCCACTCACCCACACACCCACACACCCATTCACCCACACAATCACTCACACACTCACCCACACAATCACTCACACACTCACCCGCTCACCCACACACCCACTCAACTACTCACCCACATACACACTCTCCCACACACCCACTCACACACACAATCACTCACCCATACACCCACACACCCACTCACACACACAATCACTCACCCACACACCCACTCACCCACTCACCCACATACACACTCTCCCAAACACCCACTCACACACACAATCACTAACCCACACACCCACTCACCCACTCACACTCACGCACTCACCCACTCACACACACAATCACTCAACCACACACCCACTCACACACTCACACACTCACACACTCACCCACACACTCACACACACACAATCACTCACCCACACACCCACTCACACACTCACCGACTCACCCATACAACCATGCACACTCACCCATACACCCACTCACCCACTCACCCACACACCCATTCACCCACACACCCGCTTGCCCACACAACCACGCACACCCATTTACCCATACACACACTCACCCACTCACCCACTCACCCACATACACACTCTCCCAAACACCCACTCACACACACACTCACTAACCCACACACCCACTCACCCACTCACACTCACCCACTCACACACACAATCACTCAACCACACACCCACTCACCCACACACCCACTCACCCACACACCCACACACCCATTCACCCACACAATCACTCGCACACTCACCCACACAATCACTCACACACTCACCCGCTCACCCACTCACCCACTCACCCACTCACCCACATACACACTCTCCCAAACACCCACTCACACACACAATCACTAACCCACTCACCCACACACCCACTCACCCACACACCCATTCACCCACTCACCCACACACCCACTCACACACCCACCGACTCACCCATACAACCATGGACACACTCACCCACACACCCATTCACCCATACACCCACTCACCCATACACCCACTCACCCACACACCCATTCACCCACACTCCCGCTTGCCCACACAACCATGCACACACTCACCCACACACCCATTCACCCATACACCCACTCACCCACTCACCCACACACCCACTCACCCACACACCCACTCACCCACACACCCATTCACCCACACACCCATTCACCCACACAATCACTCACACACTCACCCACACAATCACTCACACACTCACCCGCTCACCCACACACCCACTCGCCCACTCACCCACATACACACTCTCCCACACACCCCACTCACACACACAATCACTCACCCACACACCCACTCACACTCTCACCGACTCACCCATACAACCATGCACACTCACCCATACACCCACTCACCCACACACCCATTCACCCACACACCCGCTTGCCCACACAACCACGCACACACTCACCCACACACCCATTCACCCATACACCCACACAATCACTCACACACTCACCCGTTCACCCACACACCCACACACCCACTCACCCACATACACACTCTCCCACACACCCACTCAAACACACAATCACTCACCCATACACCCACTCACCCACTCACACACTCACCCACTCACGCACACAATCACTCACCCACACACCCACTCACCCACTTACACACTCACACACTTACCCACACACTCACACACAAACAATCACTCACCCACACACCCACTCACACACTCACCGACTCACCCATACAACCATGCACACTCACCCATACACCCATACACCCACTCACCCACTCACCCACACACCCACACACCCATTCACCCATACACCCACTCACCCACACACCCATTCACCCACACTCCCGCTTGCCCACACAACCATGCACACATTCACCCACACACCCATTCACCCATACACCCACTCACCCACTCAACCACACACCCACTCACCCACACACCCACTCACCCACACACCCACACACCCATTCACCCACACAATCACTCACACACTCACCCACACAATCACTCACACACTCACCCGCTCACCCACACACCCACTCAACTACTCACCCACATACACACTCTCCCACACACCCACTCCCACACACCCACTCACCCACTCACCCACATAAACACTCTCCCAAACACCCACTCACACACACAATCACTAACCCACTCACCCACACACCCACTCACCCACACACCCATTCACCCACTCACCCACACACCCACTCACACACCCACCGACTCACCCATACAACCATGGACACACTCACCCACACACCCATTCACCCATACACCCACTCACCCATACACCCACTCACCCACACACCCATTCACCCACACTCCCGCTTGCCCACACAACCATGCACACACTCACCCACACACCCATTCACCCATACACCCACTCACCCACTCACCCACACACCCACTCACCCACACACCCACTCACCCACACACCCATTCACCCACACACCCATTCACCCACACAATCACTCACACACTCACCCACACAATCACTCACACACTCACCCGCTCACCCACACACCCACTCACCCACATACACACTCTCCCACACACCCCACTCACACACACAATCACTCACCCACACACCCACTCACACTCTCACCGACTCACCCATACAACCATGCACACTCACCCATACACCCACTCACCCACACACCCATTCACCCACACACCCGCTTGCCCACACAACCACGCACACACTCACCCACACACCCATTCACCCATACACCCACACAATCACTCACACACTCACCCGTTCACCCACACACCCACACACCCACTCACCCACATATACACTCTCCCACACACCCACTCAAACACACAATCACTCACCCATACACCCACTCACCCACTCACACACTCACCCACTCACGCACACAATCACTCACCCACACACCCACTCACCCACTTACACATTCACACACTCACCCACACACTCACACACAAACAATCACTCACCCACACACCCACTCACACACTCACCGACTCACCCATACAACCATGCACACTCACCCATACACCCATACACCCACTCACCCACTCACCCACACACCCATTCACCCATACACCCACTCACCCACACACCCATTCACCCACACTCCCGCTTGCCCACACAACCATGCACACATTCACCCACACACCCATTCACCCATACACCCACTCACCCACTCAACCACACACCCACTCACCCACACACCCACTCACCCACACACCCACACACCCATTCACCCACACAATCACTCACACACTCACCCACACAATCACTCACACACTCATCCGCTCACCCACACACCCACTCAACTACTCACCCACATACACACTCTCCCACACACCCACTCCCACACACCCACTCACACACACAATCACTCACCCACACACCCACTCACCCACTCACCCACTCACCCACTCACACACACAATCATTCAACCACACACCCACTCACCCACTCACACACTCACCCACACACTCACACACACACACAATCACTCACCCACACACCCACTCACACTCTCACCCACTCACCCATACAACCATGCACACTCACCCATACACCCACTCACCCACTCACCCACACACCCATTCACCCACACACCCGCTTGCCCACACAACCATGCACACACTCACCCACACACCCATTCACCCATACACCCACTCACCCACTCACGCATACACCCACTCACCCACACACCCACTCACCCACACACCCACACACCCATTCACCCACACAATCACTCGCACACTCACCCACACAATCACTCATACACTCACCCGCTCACCCACACACCCACTCACCCACTCACCCACATACACACTCTCCCAAACACCCACTCACACACACAATCACTAACCCACACACCCACTCACCCACTCACACTCACGCACTCACCCACTCACACACACAATCACTCAACCACACACACACACACAATCACTCACCCACACACCCACTCACACACTCACCGACTCACCCATACAACCATGCACACTCACCCATACACCCACTCACCCACACACCCATTCACCCACACACCCGCTTGCCCACACAACCACGCACACCCATTTACCCATACACACACACACTCACCCACACACCCACTCACCCACACACCCATTCACCCACTCACCCACACACCCACTCACACACCCACCGACTCACCCATACAACCATGGACACACTCACCCACACACCCACTCACCCACTCACCCACATACACACTCTCCCAAACACCCACTCACACACACAATCACTAACCCACACACCCACTCACCCACTCACACTCACCCACTCACCCACTCACACACACAATCACTCAACCACACACCCACTCACCCACTCACACACTCACACACTCACACACTCACGCACACACTCACACACACACAATCACTCACCCACACACCCACTCACACACTCACCGACTCACCCATACAACCATGCACACTCACCCATACACCCACTCACCCACTCACCCATTCACCCACACACCCGCTTGCCCACACAACCACGCACATACTCACCCACACACCCATTTACCCATACACCCACTCACTCACACACCCACTCACCCACACACCCATTCACCCACTCACCCACACACCCACTCACACACCCACCGACTCACCCATACAACCAATGACACACTCACCCACACACCCATTCACCCATACACCCACTCACCCACACACCCACTCACCCACACACCCACACACCCATTCACCCACACAATCACTCGCACACTCACCCACACAATCACTCACACACTCACCCGCTCACCCACACACCCACTCACCCACTCACCCACTCACACACACAATCACTCAACCACACACCCACTCACACACTCACACACTCACACACTCACCCACACACTCACACACACACAATCACTCACCCACACACCCACTCACCCACTCACACACTCAACCACACACTCACACACACACAATCACTCACCCACACACCCACTCACACACTCACCGACTCACCCATACAACCATGCACACTCACCCATACACCCACTCACCCACTCACCCACACACCCATTCACCCACACACCCGCTTGCCCACACAACCACGCACACACTCACCCACACACCCATTTACCCATACACACACTCACCCACACACCCACTCACCCACACACCCATTCACCCACTCACCCACACACCCACTCACACACCCACCGACTCACCCATACAACCATGGACACACTCACCCACACACCCACTCACCCAAACACCCACTCACCCACACATCACTCACCCACTCACCCACACATCCACTCACACAACCACCGACTCACCCATACAACCATGGACACACTCACCCACACACCCACTCACCCATACACCCACTCACCCACTCACCCATTCACCCATACACCCACTCACTCACTCACTCACCCATACACCCACTTACCCACACACCCATTCACCCACACACCCGCTTGCCCACACAACCACGCACACACTCACCCGCACAACCACGCATGCACTCAAACACACAACCGCACACACTCTTACCCACACACCCACTCGCCCACTCGCCCACTCATCCATACACCCACTCATCCACACACCCACGCAACCACGCACACACTCACCCACACGCATACTTACCTCACACAACCACTCACACACTCACCGACTCACCCATACAACCATGCACACACTCACCCACACACTCAACCACACACCCGCCACCCACACAACCGCTCACCCACACAACCACGCGCACACTCACTCACGCGCTCGTCTACCCACATCCATCCATCCACCCACCCACACCACCCCACCCACACCCACAGCTGCACACCGCCTGTGTGTTTGGCTGTGTGCCGGCGGTGCGGCTGCTGCTGGAGGCCGGCGCTGACCCGGACTGCCCGGACAGCACTGCCTGGGGGCCCCTGCACTTAGCAGCCAAATACGGACAGGTGAGAGGTCACACCCCCTGGCTCTCTGTCTGTCTGTGTACCTGTCTTCCTGTCTTCCTGGCTCACTGTTTCCCTGGCTTCCTCTCTCGCTGTCTCGCGGCCTGTCTGTCCCTCTGTGTCCTTGTCTCTGTCCCTCTGTGTTCTTGTCTCTGTGTCCTTGTCTTCATGTCTCTCTGTCTGTCTGTGTACTTGTCTTCCTGTATTCCTGGCTGACTGTTTCCCTGGCTTCCTCTCTATCTGTCTCCCGGCCTGTCTGACCCTCTGTGTCCCTGTCTCTGTCTCTCTGTGTCCCTGTCTCCCTGCCTCCCTGCCTGTCTGTGTCCTTGTCTCACTGTCTCCCTGTGTCCTTCTCTCCCTGTATGTCTGTCTCCATGTCTCTCTGTGTCCCTGTGTCCTCGTGTCTCTGTCTCTCTGTCTGTCTGTCTCGTTGTGTACCTCTGTGTGTATGTCCATGTGTGTGTATCTCTATCTGTGTGTGTTTCTCTGTGTGTGTGTGTGTGTATCTCTGTGTGTGTCCATGTGTGTGTGTAGCTCTATGTGTGTGTATATCTATATGTTTGTGTATCTCTATGTATGTGTAATCTATATGCATGCATGTGTGTATCTTTCTATATGATAGGTGCTCGCTAACAGTACTTTGCCCCTACAGTCTGTTAAGGCTATACGGGGGATATTTGTTATTTGTCTTTGTTTGAATCTCTGTGTGTGTGTATCTTCATGTGTGTATCTATCCTGTTACTGAACCCCAGGGACAGGTTTGCAGGGCATTTTGTGAGGTGTTGGGGGAGGGGAATTCCCTCAGGCCAGACAACATCATTGGGCAAGGTGGGGACGACCCTGCTAGGGCTGCAGTGCCTGAAATATTGGCAGAAGTAGCCACCCCTTCTGAATGGTTGGCTGAGGTGCTGTCTGTGGAGGAAGTGCAAGGGGTGATCCGAAGTCTGAGACCAGGATAAGTGCCGGGCAGAGACGACCTCCCAAGCGAAATGCTGAGGGAGGGTGGCGTTTGTGAACAGACTGCCCTACATGACATCATAATAACAGTCTGAACCACTGGATGGGTTCCGCAGGATTGGAAGGATGCCCTGGTGGTCCCCCTCTTTAAGAAGGATAGACCACAAAGATTGTAACAACTACAGGGGCATCTCACTCCTCAGTGTGCCGGGAAAGGTCCTGGCAAGGATTATTCAACATCGCCTTGCCAGGCACGCTGAGGAGAGGTTTGCGGAGCCCCAATGTGGTTTCAGGAAAGGGTGGTCCTGCACAGATGCCATATGTTCTGTCCATCTGTTACAGCAGAGGTGTAGGGAATTCCAACAAGACCTAAATCTCTACTTTATTGACCTGGTCAAAGCCTATGATACCATCAGTAGTCCTGGACTCTGGATTGTTCTTCGTGCTTTTGGAGTCCCTGACTCTCTGCTCACGATCATTAAGGACTTTTATGATGGTGAGCAGGCCCGGATAAAACTACGTTGGCTTGAGTCAGAGCCATTCCCTGTTCACCTTGGGGTGCGACAGGTATGTCCTCTCGCTCCCACATTATTTAACATCTATTTCGACCATGTAATTCGTGAAGCCTTCAATGGCTGTAACGGAGGAATTTCCATCTGGTACAGATACAGTGGGGGGTTGATCAATGGGTGTGGTCAAGGGATGGCTCCCTATTGCTCAACCATGTTACGTATGCCGATGAAATGGTAATTGCTGCTCATTCAGAGGAGGAGTTGGAGGTGCTGCTGCTGAACCTGGAGCATGCCACTAAGAGGAGGGGCCTTACCATCTGCCCCACGAAAACTAAGCACCTGCCTGGCTATTTTATACCATCAGAAACTCCACCCCCACAACTAGTGATAGGGCAGTTGTGAAGAGAGTGGAGAGCTTCCCATACCTGGGCAGTCTGCTCATGAGTGGCTCCGGTTTGACAGCAGAGGTCTCACTCTGAATCAGTCGAGCGGCATTATATTTTTTTCGGTTGCCTAAGCTACCTGGTCTCTGGCTCCACACGAAGCTTCAGATCTTCTCGGCCACAGTCATGCCCTCCCTTCTCTACGCTTGCGAAACGTGGACCCCCCTAATGGAACATCTTTGCCGGATAGAAACATTTAGGCTGGTCTGCCTACGATCTATTCTGGGTTTAACCAGGCTATATTGTGTGAGGAGCTCACAAATCCATGAGAGATCTGGACAAAGTCCCATCGGTGAGCTATTCCGGCAGGTAAGGCTATGTTTGCTGGGTCATGTAGCCCGCATGCTCAGCCACCGCATGCCTAAACACATTTTTTTGGCCGAATAGAGGGGGCTAAACAGGCACGGCACAGGCTAGAGAAGAATTGGAGTGATGTGGTACAGGAGGATGTGGAGATGAGTGGACTTGCCGATGACTGGTACCAGCGGTGTCAAGATTGGCCTCTGTGGAGGAAGCTCGTGAAGGAAGCTACTGGGCAGTTGGAGGCATTCGCCCTCCAACAACAATGGAGAGCGGAGGAGCGACGCTCACAACAACGAGCGGAGCGCCGGGTGGATAAAGCACAGCAAGTTGGCACAGTAGGGGGTACAGGTGTTGCATCAGCCAGTCATCTCAGTCAACCCGTGGCACCTGGGTCTGCCCCGTGACCTACTGCTAGGGGGCGTTCGACACTTCACTTGGCCTCAACGTGCACATAGCCTGGCACAAGCGCCGTGGTGATGTCACTGCCACTTAGTGGTGAATGTCGGTTGTTGTTGTGTATCTGTGTGTTTGTGTATTAGTGTGTGAGTAGCGGTTAACACGCTGTGCTATGAACCTGGCATCCCGGGTTCGATTTCCGCTCACGGCCAACACCAGTGACGATTATCTGAACCGGTCCTGTACCTCCGCTAGGTTGACTCAGCCTCAAATGAGTACCTGGTGCGATGTGTAAAGATCGCAAAAAGGGAGACAAAGACAGCCTTGCGTGGTGTTGGCCACCTAACCCCTCGTGTGCCCTGCCGGCCTTCATAGGTGATCGCTAACAGCACTTGCCCCTACAGTCTGTTACAGGCTATATGGGGGATCTTTGTCTTTTCTGTATCTGTGTGTGTTTGTATCTGTGTATTTGTGTATTTGTGTGTGTATCTGTGTGTGTATCTGTATGTGTGTGTGTATCTTCGTGTGCATCTGCGTGTGTGTATCTGTGTAGGCCAGGGTGGTGCGGTTACTGCTGAGGCACGGAGCCGACCCCACAGCTCTCAACTGCAACCAAAATCAGCCAGCCGGTCAGTGAGCCAGGGTTCAGTGGGTCCAGGAGTCCTTGAGTCAGGGGTCAGTGGGTCCAGGGGCAGTGAGTCAGGGGTCAGTGGGTCCGGGGGTCAGTGAGTCAGGGGTTAGTGAATCCAGGGGTCAATGAGTCAATGGAGCCGCCCTCCCTCATTGCGGGGCAAGCGATCTGTCAATAGCGGTTGACGACGGTTGACGGCTGTTGTTGTTTGTTCGTTCGTTTGTTCGCCGTGTCCCTTTCAAGAGGTGGCGTCGTCGGACTTCGTCCGTGAGATGCTGGTGCAAGGCCAGGAGGAGTGGCAGGAGAGGGGGGGGCGGCCACAGGGGGCCGCGGTGGGTGGCACAGGGGTGGGGGAGGAGGAGCAGGAGGGGGGGGAGCAGGAGGGGGCGTACGAAGAGATCCTACACGACGACTTTGTGCCAGCGAAGCGCCGGTAAGAGCCATCACGGCCACGGACCCGACAACCGCAACCACGGTCATGCGCAACCACAACTGCTATTTAGTCTCGTCTGTACCGTGTTCTACCACCACTGCTGGTTACAACACATCCGGCCAACGTGCACCCAACCGTCCACTCGCTCACGCATCAGTCACCGCTGCTCGCTCTGCAACAACAACAGTCGCCATATGCCACTAAGTGATGGTGACATCACCACGTCACTTGTGTCAGGCTAGGTGCACCTTGAGGCCACGTGAAGTGTCGAAGGCTCGCTGGCAGGAGGTCATGGGACATATACAGGTGCCAGGGGTTGACTGAGACCACTGGAAGATGCACCAAATATTTCCCCCCACTGTGCCAACTTGCTGAGATTTATTGCCTGGTGCTCTGCTCATTGTTGGGAGCGTCGCTCCTCTGCCCTCCACTGTTATTGAATCCCCTACACACAGGCCGATCTTCACACTGCCCGTAGGAGTCATGGACAAGTCCACTCAGCTCCACATCGTCCTGTACCGCATCAGTTCCATCTCTTCTCTACCCTGTACCATGCCGTGTAGCACCCTTCATCCAGCCAAGCAGACACACGAACAAAGACAAAGATCCCCTGTATAGCCTTAACAGACTGTTGGGGGAAGTGCTGTTAGCGAGCACCCATGAAGGCCGACATGGTACACGAGGGGGTGGGTTGCCAATACCACGCCCGACCGCCTTTGTCTCCCCAGTGAGTACCTGGTATGGTGTGTAAACATCGCCACTGGGGAGACAAAGGTGGCGGGGCGTGGTGCTGGCCACCGACCCCCTCGTGTACCGTTCCGGCCATTATAGGTGCTACTCGCTAACAGCACTTGCCACGACAGTCTGTTAAGGCTACACGGGGGATCTTTGTCTTTGTGGGTCTATGTGTGTGTGTATCTGTGTGTGTCTGTGTGTGTGTGTATATATGTGTGTGTCTGTGGGGAGCAGTGGCATAGTGGTTCGCATGCTGTGCTACAGGCCCCGGCCATGTCCTGCGCTCATATTTCTCTTCACCCTGAAGAAGATATATTGCCTGAATCATCACATGTGGTCGCCTGTAATATTTGAGTGAGAGCTTGTCGTGCCGGTGCTCACTGCTCCGGTGCTCCCCGTGCCTCGCAGGGACCCGTGGGGGCCCTCCCCGAGCCGGCGTGATGCCTGGAGGGAGCGCCGGGCCATGTTCGGTGAGGGCCCAGGGCGCTCCGAGCCGGCGACGGTGGTGACGGCCGCGACGACGGCGCCGGAGGAGGCCGGAGAGGGCGGAGAGGCGGCCACCTGCAACGGAAACTTCACCCTGAGACAGGCAAGCTCCCCAAGCGAGATGTTAACTCCTTCGCCTGGTATACAGGAGGTCGTGGGCTCGATCCCGACCCTGACTCCTGCTGTATATTTGGAGTATGCGTGTGTCTCTCTCCCTGTGGTCTCGTGGATTTGTCTCCGGGTTCTCCCGGTTTTCCCTCCACATCAACGTCACGCGTTTAGAGTATTTGGCTGCTTTCAATGATGATGATGAGCCACTTCGTTGAGCTCTATAGCTCAGTGGACCTGAACTTGTAAAATATAAATTGTTTATTTTTTACTCTTTGGTTCTTTCAGTAAAGTCACGTAGAAAGAAAATACATTAAATAATAGAATACACCGTTTCGATTGCAACACAAGCAGCCGTTATCAGGTAGAACTACATTTGAGAGAGAGACAAAACACAGACACGGAGACACACAGACAGACACACAAGCAGAGAGAGACACACAACATAGACACAGCTCTCTGTGTGTGGGGGGGGGGGGCGTGACTCAGCATCCCAGCTGTAGATGAAACTGTGATAGCCAATCAGCTGATCCCGCAGCAGCAGCAGCAGGGCCAGGAATGAGGGGGCGCTCTTTAGCGGTGACGGGCGTGGAGGATGGGAGGAGGGAAACCTGGCAGGCCCCGCGTGCTGCGGGGACACAAACCTGGAGGGTGGGGGTGGGGTGGGGGGGCTTCGTGCAGCTGCCCCCTCGAGTTCAGTTAGGGGGCAGCCAGTGGGGGGCAGGGGGGTGGTGGGGGGGGAAATCGATTTCTCGCATGATGCACGTTTGTGACATGCGTGTGACATGTTTGCAACACGTGTGACTTACACGTGTGGGCCACGTGTGTGACCGGCGCATGTGGCCGATGCCTGTGTGACCGACGTGTGTGTGACAGGTGTGTGACACGTGTGTAACGCGTTTGTGACTGACGCGTGTGTGACCGGTGTATGATTGACGTGTGTGTGACATGTGTGTGTCGTGTGAGTGTCACGTGTGTGTGACCAACGCGTGCATGATGCGTGTGTGGTATGTGTGTGACGCGTATGTGACCGACGCGATTGTGTGACCGACGTGTGTATGTTACGCATGTGTGACGCGTGTGTGACAGATGCGTGTGTGATGTGCGTGTGTGTGTAGGTACGTCTGACGCCCCCGTCCCCCAGCGACGACGTGGCGACGCTGGAGGAGCTCACGGAGAGGAGCCTCCTATACGAGCTGGAGAAGAGATTCCAGCGGCAGCAGCTCTACGTGAGTCAGCAGCCAGAGGGAGAGCGGGGGAGAGAGTGTGTGAGTGTCTGGGTGATTGTATGAGTGGGAGATTGAGTGAATGTGTAAGTGAGCGGGTGAGTGTTAGTGTGCGTGTAGTGACTGACTCAGAGACACTAAGAGTAGGAGGCACTCTGTTTATTAACATGGCCTGACAGTAACACTTAGCAACTACGGTTCCCAGTCAGGACAGCTGGTAGACTGCCTGACTGGCAACGCCAAGATGGTGAAGACGGGGACGACAGTGAAGACTCCAGCAGCACGACGGGGATCCCATTCCAAACGACAGCACCGAGGTCCCCTCCCTGGGGGCCCCTCTTATACCAGTCAGCGTGGCCTGGCTCCGCCCCCGGCCACGCCCCCTTCTGGAACCTACTCGCGGGTTCTCGACGTGCCCCTTCCGTGACGTTTCCCCTAGATCCCTCTCTGCTCTATCATGTGGCCTGCTGTCAGTCAGGGCTGCTGTAAGCTACAGGTCCCCTTCCCTTCCAGCAGCCAGTTCTATGCTGCTACGTGACCAATTCTATGTCACTACATGTGTGTCAGTGAGAGGCTGAGTCAGGCGTGGTGCTGGTCACCCACTCCCTCCGGTACTCAATTAATGCTGAGTCGACCTAGGGGAGGCCCAGGAACGGATCAGATATTTGCCACCGATGCTCGCAATGAGCAGAAACCTCGCCTGGGTTGATGAGATGGTAGCTGAGTGCGCAAACCACTGCTCTACCACTCCCGCACACACACACATGTACAATGACAAATATCTCCTGTATATCCTTAAAAGACTCTTTGGGTAAGTGCTGTTAGTTAGTAGGCTGACCTCCCCCGTGACGACCCCACGACCTCCCCCGTGACAACCCCAAAACCTCCCCTGTGACGGCCCTATGACTTCCCATGTGACAACCCCATGACCTCTCCCATGCCGGCCCCGCGACCTCTCCCATGCCGGCCCCGCGACCTCTCCCGTGACGGCCCCGCGACCTCTCCCTTGATGACCCCGCGACCTCCCCCGTGATGACCCCGTGACCTCCCCTGTGATGACCTGTAACCTCCCCTATGACGGCCCCATGACCTCCCCCATGACGGCCCCATGACTTCCCCTGTGACGACCTCGTGACCTCCCCCGTGACGACCCCGCGACCTCCCCCGTGATGACCCCATGACCTCCCCCATGATGACCCCGTGACTTCCCCCGTGACGGCCCCATGACCTCCCCCATGACGACCCCGCGACCTCCCCTGTGATGGCCCCACGACCTCCCCCGTGACGACTCCATGACCTCCCCCGTGACCTCCCCCGTGACCTCCCCCGTGATGACCCCGTGCCTGCTTGACAATGTTGCTTTGCGCCGTTCCCAGACGTACATCGGAGACATCCTGCTGGTTCTCAACCCCTTCCGGGAGATGTCCATCTACTCCAAGATGGTGCGTGCCTCCACCTTCACCATCACGACACCTCCATTACCGCCACCATCACCATCACCACCACCTCCATTACTGCCACCACCACATTCACCATCACCACGACCTCCATCACCACCACCACCACCACCATCACTATCACCATCACGACCACTACCACCATCACCACCACCTTCACCATCACCACCACCTTTGCCATCACCACCACCTCCATCACCACCACCACCTTCACCACCACCATCACTATCACCATCACCATCACTACCACCATCACCACCACCATCACCACCACCTTCACCATCACCACCACCTCCATCACCACCACCTTTGCCATCATCACTATCACCACCACTTTCACCAGCACTATCACCAGCACCACCATTACCAGCACCACCATCGCCACCAATCACCACCATCACCACCAATCACCACCATCACTACCACCATCAACGTCATCCACAGCGCACAACTCCCAGTCCATATCTCATCTTGCCCCCCAATCCCCTTCACTGTGGTTATGAGATGTTAACTCCCTCGCCTGATGTACAGGAGGTCGTGGGTTCGATCCCGACCCTGACTCCTGCTGTATATTTTGAGTTTGCGTGTCTCTCCCCTTGGTCGCACGGATTTGTCTCCAGGTTGGCTGCTATATGTTTCCACGTGATGATGATAAGCCACTTCGTTGAGCTATAATTTGTGATAGCCAGGTCGCTTCTTAATTATGACAAATAATCAGTGCCGGCTCCTGCAAAATCTCTCAAGGGGGGCAAATGTTTGGATGATTGATAAGGATAAGGTCCACCCATGCAATGGATAAATTAACAGCTTAAGCATGTACAGGCAACTTCACTACTTTAATATTAATGAAAAATAAAGTGACTCTTACAATACATCTACTTGTTTGTTTCTATACTCACTATTATTACACTGCTTACATCACATTACTCGCTTAATACACTGCTTACTTATACTGAAATTTTGCTCTTCTCTCTTTCAAAGTAGCAAAGTGACCAATTACTCTCTCATTGAAAGCAGGCATGTTCCTGACTAGCTCCCTCTCCATGGAAAGCATAGCCAGTGCATTCAGACGTTCCTGTCCAATTACATTTCTCAGGAATGTCTTGATTCTCTTTAAGGTTGAGAAACACCTCTCAGCTTCAGCAGTTGTCATGGGAGTGGTTATGAGGATGTTCAACAGAGCAACAGTCTCTGAAAAAGTATCCTGGAGGTTGTACTTCAGCAAAACCTGGTACAGCGCCAGTGCACCATAACAGCCCTTGAATTTTGGACTCTCATAAATGAGAAACAGTTCAGTCTTAAGCTTCGCCTTATTTAACATAGGGTATGCCCTGACAGTGATGTTCAGAGCCTCAACAGGGAATGTATGGCCATGCTGTTGAAACATCTCTCCTTGTAGCAGCGTGGCACTTACAAGGTGGTCGGTAAAGGAGAACCTTTCTTTGGTGTGGACCAAGATTGTGTCGCAGACCTGAAAAAATAAATACATTTATTTTAGTTATAAAATAAATTATTTATTATAATATAAATATGGAGATACAAGGTTTCCATCCCGACAGCAACAATGTATCAGGCAGAATCCATATTTTATATCTCCATATTTTTTCAAAAATTAATGCTATTGGTCACCCTTTACATCTGTCAATGTGTTTTACAAATATTTAACCAATGATAAGCATTAAAAGAGCTTGGAAATTATTTTGGGGAAAAAACAGGTTTTCTTTCGTTTCCTGAAAAGTAACAGTTTTGGACATACAAGGCTTCTGTCCGACAGTGATGTTTGTTCCCACCAATCGCTGCACAAGTTAAGGATACGTATGATGACGTAAGCACGTTAGTGCGAGCCCTCCCGGAACCCATAGAGAATGCATTGCAGTGCCTGCAGTTCGAAAAAAAACATCTTTGAATGTAAGTCTATGGGAACACTCTGGGCGATTCTCAGCCAGAGTGAAATCGCCCAAAAAGAGGCGGTACTCTACAGAACGTGACATGACGCTGATTGGACTATATCCAGAGGCACAGTGACGGCTAGCGTAACTCTATGGTTGATTGTGAATGTGATTGAAAAAGTCCCTTTCACACTTTGGTGGTGCGTCGCCCAATCGCCCTAATGAAGAAACCGCCCCTGCAAATAATACATTATATTTTACCCTTTCTGGCAATAAAAAGATAACTTTTGCAAGCCATCAAGTCTGTATTAGCTACACATACTAAATATGTACTAAGTATGTGTGGTTAATGCAGATTTGATGCCTGATGAATTAATTGCCAGAAAGGGTCAAACTCTTTTTTTTATTTTTCATCATTTTGATCCTGGCAAAAGGTCGTTAAAATACAATTATAATAGTTTCGTTTATTTTTTTTCACCTGCACACCCCCGTGGGTCTCGCCCCCAACCCCCCATGCCCTCCTCCCCACCTCTCCTCCCCCCTCCCCCGCGCCCCTCCCCCGGTCCGTGCGCCCACCAGGTCTCCCAGCTCTACCTGAGCCACTCTGGCAAGCTGTGGGCGACGCTGCCCCCGCACGTGTTCGCTGTCGCCGAGCGAGCATACCACGCCCTGCGCCGGGAGCGACGCTCGCAGGGCTTCATGCTCAGGTGAGCACGCACGCACGTACACAAGCACGTACACACGCACTCACGTACGCATGCACACACACACGCACACGTACACACGCTTCACACACGCACACATACACACGCTTCACGCACGCACACACGCTTAGCTCGCGCACATGTATACACGCTTCGCTGATGCACGCACACGTACGCACGTATGCACATAAACACGTATACACGCACACACGTACACACGCACGCAGACAGCAAGTATGTACACACATGCACGCACACGTACGCACGTATGCACATAAAGGGGCCGTCCATAAATGATGTCATGCACCTAGGGGGGGGGGGTCAGACATTTGTAACGATGTGTGACAAGGGGGGGGGGGGGTGTTGAGAAATGTGACGTCGCATCAAAATGCGCAACTTTAAATAAATATAGACAACACGTTCTACTTAATTAAATAGACTTTTTAATAAATGTCTTCTCCTACAACATCAGAGTGCAGCGCCACATTAAATACGCACAACAATGACAATAGTTTAAAGCGATTTGAAGCATGTTTTATGTTTTGGGGGGGGGGGGGGGCAGAGCTTTGTGACGTAATTTAAGGGGGGGTCTGACTTTTTGTGACGCCGTGTGATGAGAGAGGGGGGGGGGGTCAAAAATCGTCCAAAATCGCGTGACGTCATTAATGGACGGCCCCAAACATATACACGCACACACATACACACACACACATGCACGCAGACAACAAGTATATACGCACTCGCATACACACTCATGCCCACGCATGCACACACAGGTGTAAACACACATGTACACACACGTACACATGTACACACATGCACACACACGTAAACACACGTGTACACGCACACACATGTACACACGTGCACATGTACAAATGTACACATGCACACACACGCACACACACGTGTACAAGCACACACATGCTCACACACGCACACACACCAATACCTGCTATTCGCCACTAAGTGATGGTGATGTCACCACGGCGCCTGTGCCAAGCCAGGTGCACTTTGAGGCCACGTGAAGTGTTGAAGGCTCACCGACAGGAGGTCATAGAACAGACCCAGCAGGTGCCATGGGTTGACTGACTCAGGTGACTGGTAGATACACCACCTGTGCCCCCTAATGTGCCAACTTGCTGTATTTTTATCTGCCCGGCACTGCTCGTTGTCGTGAGCGTCACTCCTCTGCCCTCTGTTGTTGTTGGAGGGCGACTGCCTCCAGCTGCCTAGTAGTGTCCTTCATGAGCCTCCTCTATAAAGGGCGATCTTGACACTGCTGATACCAGTCATTGGCAAGTCCACTCAGTTCCCCATTCTCCCGTATCTCATCAGTCCAGCCCGTTTCAATCCCGTTTAGCCCCCGCATGCGGGCTACATGACCCAGCCAACGCAGCCTTGCCGGCTGGAGGAGCTCACTGATGGGACTGCGTCCAGATTTTTCATGGATTTGTGAGCTCCTCGCACAATCCAGCCTGGTTAAGCCCAGGATGGGACGTAGGCAGGCTAGCCTAAATGTTTCTAATCGGCGCAGATGTTCCATTAGAGGGCACGACCGTGGTGACAGACCGGGTAGTTTCCACACTCACCTCCACCGACCGTTTAAAGGCTCCAGGGGTGGGGGACCTCCTCTGTGCTTGTTGTAGTGGGGAGAGCGGCTCGGGGAAGAGCGAGAGCTGCCGGCTGCTCATCCAGCACCTCCTCCACCGCTCGCAGGCGCCCGCCAGTGGACTCGCCGACAAAATCTCCCACGTGAGCCATGGTCTGGGTGTAGTGTGGAGTGAACGTGGTCTGTGTGGTGTAGTGTGGAGTGAGCGTGGTCTGTGTGGTGTAGTGTGGAGTGATCGTGGTCTGTGTGGTGTAGTGTGGAGTGAACGTGGTCTGTGTGGTGTCGTGTGGAGTGATTGTGGTCTGTGTGGTGTCGTGTGGAGTAATCGTGGTCTGTGTGGTGTAGTGTGGAGTGAGCGTGGTCTGTTTGGTGTAGTGTGGAGTGAGCATGGTCTGTGTGGTGTCGTGTGGAGTGATCGTGGTCTGTGTGGTATAGTGTGGAATGAGCATGGTCTGTGTGGTGTAGTGTGGAGTGATCGTGGTCTGTGTGGTGTCGTGTGGAGTGATTGTGGTCTGTGTGGTGTAGTGTGGAGTGATCGTGGTCTGTGTGGTGTAGTGTGGAGTGATCGTGGTCTGTGTGGTGTAGTGTGGAGTGAGCGTGGTCTGTGTGGTATAGTGTGGAGTGACCATGGTCTGTGTGGTGTGGTGTGGAGTGATCGTGGTCTGTGTGGTGTTGTGTGGAATGATCGTGGTCTGTGTGGTGTCGTGTCGTGTGGAGTGATCATGGTCTGTGTGGTGTAGTGTGGAGTGATCGTGGTCTGTGTGGTGTGGTGTCGTGTGGAGTGATCGTGGTCTGTGTGGTGTAGTGTGGAGTGATCGTGGTCTGTGTTGTGTAGTGTGGAATGATCGTGGTCTGTGTGGTGTAGTGTGGAGTGAGCGTGGTCTGTGTGGTGTAGTGTGGAGTGATCGTGGTCTGTGTGGTGTAGTGTGGAGTGAACGTGGTCTGTGTGGTGTCGTGTGGAGTGATTGTGGTCTGTGTGGTGTCGTGTGGAGTAATCGTGGTCTGTGTGGTGTAGTGTGGAGTGAGCGTGGTCTGTTTGGTGTAGTGTGGAGTGAGCATGGTCTGTGTGGTGTCGTGTGGAGTGATCGTGGTCTGTGTGGTGTAGTGTGGAATGAGCATGGTCTGTGTGGTGTAGTGTGGAGTGATCGTGGTCTGTGTGGTGTCGTGTGGAGTGATCGTGGTCTGTGTGGTGTAGTGTGGAGTGATCGTGGTCTGTGTGGTGTAGTGTGGAGTGATCGTGGTCTGTGTGGTGTAGTGCGGAGTGATCGTGGTCTGTGTGGTGTAGTGTGGAGTGATCGTGGTCTGTGTGGTGTAGTGTGGAGTGAGCGTGGTCTGTGTGGTATAGTGTGGAGTGACCGTGGTCTGTGTGGTGTGGTGTGGAGTGATCGTGGTCTGTGTGGTGTTGTGTGGAATGATCGTGGTCTGTGTGGTGTCGTGTCGTGTGGAGTGATCGTGGTCTGTGTGGTGTAGTGTGGAGTGATCGTGGTCTGTGTGGTGTGGTGTCGTGTGGAGTGATCGTGGTCTGTGTGGTGTAGTGTGGAGTGATCGTGGTCTGTGTGGTGTAGTGTGGAGTGATCGTGGTCTGTGTGGTGTAGTGTGGAGTGATCGTGGTCTGTGTGGTGTAGTGTGGAGTGATCGTGGTCTGTGTGGTGTAGTGTGGAGTGAGCGTGGTCTGTGTGGTATAGTGTGGAGTGACCGTGGTCTGTGTGGTGTAGTGTGGAGTGATCGTGGTCTGTGTGGTGTAGTGTGGAGTGAGCGTGGTCTGTGTGGTGTTGTGTGGAGTGATTGTGGTCTGTGTGGTGTTGTGTGGCATGATCGTGGTCTGTGTGGTGTCGTGTCGTGTGGAGTGATCGTGGTCTGTGTGGTGTAGTGTGGAGTGATCGTGGTCTGTGTGGTGTAGTGTGGAGTGATCGTGGTCTGTGTGGTGTCGTGTGGAGTGATCGTGGTCTGTGTTGTGTAGTGTGGAATGATCGTGGTCTGTGTGGTGTAGTGTGGAGTGAGCGTGGTCTATGTGGTTTAGTGTGGAGTGATCGTGGTCTGTGTGGTGTCGTGTGGAGTGATCGTGGTCAGTGTGGTGTAGTGTGGAGTGATCGTGGTCTGTGTGGTGTAGTGTGGAGTGATCGTGGTCTGTGTGGTGTAGTGTGGAGTGAGCGTGGTCTGTGTGGTGTAGTGTGTAGTGATCGTGGTCTGTGTGGTGTCGTGTGGAGTGATCGTGGTCTGTGTGGTGTAGTGTGGAGTGATCGTGGTCTGTGTGGTGTAGTATGGAGTCAGTGTGGTTTGTGTGGTGTAGTGTGGAGTGATTGTGGTCTGTGTGGTGTAGTGTGTAGTGATCGTGGTCTGTGTGGTGTCGTGTGGAGTGATCCTGGTCTGTGTGGTGTCGTGTGGAATGATCGTGGTCTGCGTGGTGTAGTGTGGAGTGATCGTGGTCTGTGTGGTGTAGTGTGGAGTGAGCGTGGTCTGTGTGGTGTAGTGTGGAGTGATCGTGGTCTGTGTGGTGTAGTGTGGAATGATCGTGGTCCGTGTGGTGTCGTGTGGAGTGATCGTGGTCTGTGTGGTGTAATGTGGAGTGATCGTGGTCTGTGTGGTGTAGTGTGGAGTGATCGTGGTCTGTGTGGTGTCGTGTGGAGTGATCGTGGTCTGTGTGGTGTAGTATGGAGTGAGCGTGGTTTGCGTGGTGTATTGTGGAGTGATTGTGGTCTGTGTGGTGTAGTGTGTAGTGATCGTGGTCTGTGTGGTGTCGTGTGGAGTGATCGTGGTCTGTGTGGTGTCGTGTGGAGTGATCGTGGTCTGTGTGGTGTAGTGTGGAGTGATCGTGGTCTGTGTGGTGTAGTGTGGAGTGAGTGTGGTCTGTGTGGTGTAGTGTGGAGTGATCGTGGTCTGTGTGGTGTAGTGCGGAATGATCTTGGTCCGTGTGGTGTCGTGTGGAGTGATCCTGGTCTGTGTGGTGTAGTGTAGAGTGATCCTGGTATGTGTGGTGTAGTGTGGAGTGATCGTTGTCTGTGTGGTGTAGTGTGTAGTCATCGTGGTCTGTGTAGTGTCATGTGGAGTGATCGTGTGGTGTAGTGTGGAGTGATCGTGGTCTGTGTTGTGTAGTGTGGAATGATCGTGGTCTGTGTGGTGTAGTGTGGAGTGATCGGGGTCTGTGTGGTGTAGTGGGGAGTGATCGTGGTCTGTGTGGTGTGGTGTCGTGTGGAGTGATCGTGGTCTGTGTGGTGTATTGTGGAGTGATCGTGGTCTGTGTTGTGTAGTGTGGAATGATTGTGGTCTGTGTGGTGTAGTGTGGAGGGAGCGTGGTCTGTGTGGTGTCGTGTGGAGTGATCGTGGTCTGTGTGGTATAGTGTGGAGTGATCGTGGTCTGTGTGGTGTAGTGTGGAGTGAGCGTGGTCTGTGTGGTGTAGTGTGGAGTGAGCGTGGTCTCTGTGGTGTAGTGTGGAGTGATTGTGGTATGTGTGGTGTAGTGTGGAGTGATCGTGGTCTGTGTTGTGTAGTGTGGAGTGATCGTGGTCTGTGTGGTGTAGTGTGGAGTGATCGTGGTCTGTGTGGTGTAGTGTGGAGTGATCGTGGTCTGGGTGGTGTAGTGTGGAGTGATCGTGGTCTGTGTGGTGTCGTGTGGAGTGATCGTGGTCTGTGTGGTGTAGTGTGGAGTGATCGTGGTCTGTGTGGTGTAGTGTGGAGTGATCGTGGTCGGTGTGGTGTAGTGTGGACTGATCGTGGTCTGTGTGGTGTAGTGTGGAGTGATCGTGGTCTATGTGGTGTAGTGTTGAGTGAGCGTGGTCTGTGTGGTATAGTGTGGAGTGATCGTGGTCTGTGTGGTGTAGTGTGGAGTGATCGTGGTCTGTGTGGTGTAGTGTGGAGTGAGCGTGGTCTGTGTGGTGTAGTGTGGAGTGATTGTGGTCTGTGTGGTGTAGTGTGGAGTGATCGTGGTCTGTGTGGTGTTGTGTGGAGTGATCGTGGTCTGTGTGGTGTAGTGTGAAGTGAACGTGGTCTGTGTGGTGTAGTGTGTAGTGATCGTGGTCTGTGTGGTGTCGTGTGGAGTGATCGTGGTCTGTGTGGTGTAGTGTGGAGTGATCGTGGTCTGTGTGGTGTAGTATTGAGTCAGTGTGGTTTGTGTGGTGTAGTGTGGAGTGATTGTGGTCTGTGTGGTGTAGTGTGTAGTGATCGTGGTCTGTGTGGTGTCGTGTGGAGTGATCCTGGTCTGTGTGGTGTCGGGTGGAATGATTGTGGTCTGCGTGGTGTAGTGTGGAGTGATCGTGGTCTGTGTGGTGTAGTGTGGAGTGAGCGTGGTCTGTGTGGTGTAGTGTGGAGTGATCGTGGTCTGTGTGGTGTAGTGTGGAGTGATCGTGGTCTGTGTGGTGTAGTGTGGAGTGATCGTGGTCAGTGTGGTGTAGTGTGTAGTGATCGTGGTCTGTGTGGTGTCATGTGGAGTGATCGTGGTCTGTGTGGTGTAGTGTGGAGTGATCGTGGTCTGTGTTGTGTAGTATGGAGTGATCGTGGTCTGTGTGGTGTCGTGTGGAGTGATCGTGGTCTGTGTGGTGTAGTATGGAGTGAGCGTGGTTTGTGTGGTGTAGTGTGGAGTGATTGTGGTCTGTGTGGTGTATTGTGTAGTGATCGTGGTCTGTGTGGTGTCGTGTGGAGTGATCGTGGTCTGTGTGGTGTCGTGCGGAGTGATCGTGGTCTGTGTGGTGTAGTGTGGAGTGATCGTGGTCTGTGTGGTGTAGTGTGTAGTCATCGTGGTCTGTGTAGTGTCATGTGGAGTGATCGTGGTCTGTGTGGTGTAGTGTGGAGTGATCGTGGTCTGTGTGGTGTAGTGTGGAGTGATCGTGGTCTGTGTTGTGTAGTGTGGAATGATCGTGGTCTGTGTGGTGTAGTGTGGAGTGATCGGGGTCTGTGTGGTGTAGTGGGGAGTGATCGTGGTCTGTGTGGTGTGGTGTCGTGTGGAGTGATCGTGGTCTGTGTGGTGTATTGTGGAGTGATCGTGGTCTGTGTTGTGTAGTGTGGAATGATTGTGGTCTGTGTGGTGTAGTGTGGAGTGAGCGTGGTCTGTGTGGTGTAGTGTGGAGTGAGCGTGGTCTGTGTGGTGTCGTGTGGAGTGATCGTGGTCTGTGTGGTATAGTGTGGAGTGATCGTGGTCTGTGTGGTGTAGTGTGGAGTGAGCGTGGTCTGTGTGGTGTAGTGTGGAGTGAGCGTGGTCTCTGTGGTGTAGTGTGGAGTGATTGTGGTATGTGTGGTGTAGTGTGGAGTGATCGTGGTCTGTGTGGTGTAGTGTGGAGTGATCGTGGTCTGTGTGGTGTAGTGTGAAGTGAACGTGGTCTGTATGGTGTAGTGTATAGTGATCGTGGTCTGTGTGGTGTCGTGTGGAGTGATCGTGGTCTGTGTGGTGTAGTGTGGAGTGATCGTGGTCTGTGTGGTGTAGTATGAAGTCAGTGTGGTTTGTGTGGTGTAGTGTGGAGTGATTGTGGTCTGTGTGGTGTAGTGTGTAGTGATCGTGGTCTGTGTGGTGTCGTGTGGAGTGATCCTGGTCTGTGTGGTGTCGTGTGGAATGATTGTGGTCTGCGTGGTGTAGTGTGGAGTGATCGTGGTCTGTGTGGTGTAGTGTGGAGTGAGCGTGGTCTGTGTGGTGTAGTGTGGAGTGATCGTGGTCTGTGTGGTGTAGTGTGGAGTGATCGTGGTCTGTGTGGTGTAGTGTGGAGTGATCGTGGTCAGTGTGGTGTAGTGTGTAGTGATCGTGGTCTGTGTGGTGTCATGTGGAGTGATCGTGGTCTGTGTGGTGTAGTGTGGAGTGATCGTGGTCTGTGTTGTGTAGTATGGAGTGATCGTGGTCTGTGTTGTGTCGTGTGGAGTGATCGTGGTCTGTGTGGTGTAGTGTGGAGTGAGCGTGGTCTGTGTGGTGTAGTGTGGAGTGAGCGTGGTCTCTGTGGTGTAGTGTGGAGTGATTGTGGTATGTGTGGTGTAGTGTGGAGTGATCGTGGTCTGTGTGGTGTAGTGTGGAGTGATCGTGGTCTGTGTGGTGTAGTGTGAAGTGAACGTGGTCTGTATGGTGTAGTGTATAGTGATCGTGGTCTGTGTGGTGTCGTGTGGAGTGAGCGTGGTCTGTGTGGTGTAGTGTGGAGTGATCGTGGTCTGTGTGGTGTAGTATGAAGTCAGTGTGGTTTGTGTGGTGTAGTGTGGAGTGATTGTGGTCTGTGTGGTGTAGTGTGAAGTGAACGTGGTCTGTGTGGTGTAGTGTGTAGTGATCGTGGTCTGTGTGGTGTCGTGTGGAGTGATCGTGGTCTGTGTGGTGTAGTGTGAAGTGAACGTGGTCTGTGTGGTGTAGTGTGTAGTGATCATGGTCTGTGTGGTGTCGTGTGGAGTGATCGTGGTCTGTGTGGTGTAGTGTGGAGTGATCGTGGTCTGTGTGGTGTAGTATTGAGTCAGTGTGGTTTGTGTGGTGTAGTGTGGAGTGATTGTGGTCTGTGTGGTGTAGTGTGTAGTGATCGTGGTCTGTGTGGTGTCGTGTGGAGTGATCCTGGTCTGTGTGGTGTCGGGTGGAATGATTGTGGTCTGCGTGGTGTAGTGTGGAGTGATCGTGGTCTGTGTGGTGTAGTGTGGAGTGAGCGTGGTCTGTGTGGTGTAGTGTGGAGTGATCGTGGTCTGTGTGGTGTAGTGTGGAGTGATCGTGGTCTGTGTGGTGTAGTGTGGAGTGATCGTGGTCAGTGTGGTGTAGTGTGTAGTGATCGTGGTCTGTGTGGTGTCATGTGGAGTGATCGTGGTCTGTGTGGTGTAGTGTGGAGTGATCGTGGTCTGTGTTGTGTAGTATGGAGTGATCGTGGTCTGTGTGGTGTCGTGTGGAGTGATCGTGGTCTGTGTGGTGTAGTATGGAGTGAGCGTGGTTTGTGTGGTGTAGTGTGGAGTGATTGTGGTCTGTGTGGTGTATTGTGTAGTGATCGTGGTCTGTGTGGTGTCGTGTGGAGTGATCGTGGTCTGTGTGGTGTCGTGCGGAGTGATCGTGGTCTGTGTGGTGTAGTGTGGAGTGATCGTGGTCTGTGTGGTGTAGTGTGTAGTCATCGTGGTCTGTGTAGTGTCATGTGGAGTGATCGTGGTCTGTGTGGTGTAGTGTGGAGTGATCGTGGTCTGTGTGGTGTAGTGTGGAGTGATCGTGGTCTGTGTTGTGTAGTGTGGAATGATCGTGGTCTGTGTGGTGTAGTGTGGAGTGATCGGGGTCTGTGTGGTGTAGTGGGGAGTGATCGTGGTCTGTGTGGTGTGGTGTCGTGTGGAGTGATCGTGGTCTGTGTGGTGTATTGTGGAGTGATCGTGGTCTGTGTTGTGTAGTGTGGAATGATTGTGGTCTGTGTGGTGTAGTGTGGAGTGAGCGTGGTCTGTGTGGTGTAGTGTGGAGTGAGCGTGGTCTGTGTGGTGTCGTGTGGAGTGATCGTGGTCTGTGTGGTATAGTGTGGAGTGATCGTGGTCTGTGTGGTGTAGTGTGGAGTGAGCGTGGTCTGTGTGGTGTAGTGTGGAGTGAGCGTGGTCTCTGTGGTGTAGTGTGGAGTGATTGTGGTATGTGTGGTGTAGTGTGGAGTGATCGTGGTCTGTGTGGTGTAGTGTGGAGTGATCGTGGTCTGTGTGGTGTAGTGTGAAGTGAACGTGGTCTGTATGGTGTAGTGTATAGTGATCGTGGTCTGTGTGGTGTCGTGTGGAGTGATCGTGGTCTGTGTGGTGTAGTGTGGAGTGATCGTGGTCTGTGTGGTGTAGTATGAAGTCAGTGTGGTTTGTGTGGTGTAGTGTGGAGTGATTGTGGTCTGTGTGGTGTAGTGTGTAGTGATCGTGGTCTGTGTGGTGTCGTGTGGAGTGATCCTGGTCTGTGTGGTGTCGTGTGGAATGATTGTGGTCTGCGTGGTGTAGTGTGGAGTGATCGTGGTCTGTGTGGTGTAGTGTGGAGTGAGCGTGGTCTGTGTGGTGTAGTGTGGAGTGATCGTGGTCTGTGTGGTGTAGTGTGGAGTGATCGTGGTCTGTGTGGTGTAGTGTGGAGTGATCGTGGTCAGTGTGGTGTAGTGTGTAGTGATCGTGGTCTGTGTGGTGTCATGTGGAGTGATCGTGGTCTGTGTGGTGTAGTGTGGAGTGATCGTGGTCTGTGTTGTGTAGTATGGAGTGATCGTGGTCTGTGTTGTGTCGTGTGGAGTGATCGTGGTCTGTGTGGTGTAGTGTGGAGTGAGCGTGGTCTGTGTGGTGTAGTGTGGAGTGAGCGTGGTCTCTGTGGTGTAGTGTGGAGTGATTGTGGTATGTGTGGTGTAGTGTGGAGTGATCGTGGTCTGTGTGGTGTAGTGTGGAGTGATCGTGGTCTGTGTGGTGTAGTGTGAAGTGAACGTGGTCTGTATGGTGTAGTGTATAGTGATCGTGGTCTGTGTGGTGTCGTGTGGAGTGAGCGTGGTCTGTGTGGTGTAGTGTGGAGTGATCGTGGTCTGTGTGGTGTAGTATGAAGTCAGTGTGGTTTGTGTGGTGTAGTGTGGAGTGATTGTGGTCTGTGTGGTGTAGTGTGTAGTGATCGTGGTCTGTGTGGTGTCGTGTGGAGTGATCCTGGTCTGTGTGGTGTCGTGTGGAATGATTGTGGTCTGCGTGGTGTAGTGTGGAGTGATCGTGGTCTGTGTGGTGTAGTGTGGAGTGAGCGTGGTCTGTGTGGTGTAGTGTGGAGTGATCGTGGTCTGTGTGGTGTAGTGTGGAGTGATCGTGGTCTGTGTGGTGTAGTGTGGAGTGATCGTGGTCAGTGTGGTGTAGTGTGTAGTGATCGTGGTCTGTGTGGTGTCATGTGGAGTGATCGTGGTCTGTGTGGTGTAGTGTGGAGTGATCGTGGTCTGTGTTGTGTAGTATGGAGTGATCGTGGTCTGTGTGGTGTCGTGTGGAGTGATCGTGGTCTGTGTGGTGTAGTATGGAGTGAGCGTGGTTTGTGTGGTGTAGTGTGGAGTGATTGTGGTCTGTGTGGTGTATTGTGTAGTGATCGTGGTCTGTGTGGTGTCGTGTGGAGTGATCGTGGTCTGTGTGGTGTAGTGTGGAGTGATCGTGGTCTGTGTGGTGTAGTGTGGAGTGAGCGTGGTCTGTGTGGTGTAGTGTGGAGTGATCGTGGTCTGTGTGGTGTAGTGTGGAATGATCTTGGTCCGTGTGGTGTCGTGTGGAGTGATCGTGGTCTGTGTGGTGTAGTGTGGAGTGATCGTGGTATGTGTGGTGTAGTGTGGAGTGATCGTGGTCTGTGTGGTGTAGTGTGTAGTCATCGTGGTCTGTGTAGTGTCATGTGGAGTGATCGTGGTCTGTGTGGTGTAGTGTGGAGTGACCGTGGTCTGTGTTGTGTAGTGTGGAATGATCGTGGTCTGTGTGGTGTAGTGTGGAGTGATCGGGGTCTGTGTGGTGTAGTGGGGAGTGATCGTGGTCTGTGTGGTGTATTGTGGAGTGATCGTGGTCTGTGTTGTGTAGTGTGGAATGATTGTGGTCTGTGTGGTGTAGTGTGGAGTGAGCGTGGTCTGTGTGGTGTAGTGTGGAGTGAGCGTGGTCTGTGTGGTGTCGTGTGGAGTGATCGTGGTCTGTGTGGTATAGTGTGGAATGAGCATGGTCTGTGTGGTGTAGTGTGGAGTGATCGTGGTCTGTGTGGTGTCGTGTGGAGTGATTGTGGTCTGTGTGGTGTAGTGTGGAGTGATCGTGGTCTGTGTGGTGTAGTGTGGAGTGATCGTGGTCTGTGTGGTGTAGTGTGGAGTGATCGTGGTCTGTGTGGTGTAGTGTGGAGTGATCGTGGTCTGTGTGGTGTAGTGTGGAGTGAGCGTGGTCTGTGTGGTATAGTGTGGAGTGACCGTGGTCTGTGTGGTGTGGTGTGGAGTGATCGTGGTCTGTGTGGTGTTGTGTGGAATGATCGTGGTCTGTGTGGTGTCGTGTCGTGTGGAGTGATCGTGGTCTGTGTGGTGTAGTGTGGAGTGATCGTGGTCTGTGTGGTGTAGTGTGGAGTGATCGTGGTCTGTGTGGTGTAGTGTGGAATGATCTTGGTCCGTGTGGTGTCGTGTGGAGTGATCGTGGTCTGTGTGGTGTAGTGTGGAGTGATCGTGGTATGTGTGGTGTAGTGTCGAGTGATCGTGGTCTGTGTGGTGTAGTGTGTAGTCATCGTGGTCTGTGTAGTGTCATGTGGAGTGATCGTGGTCTGTGTGGTGTAGTGTGGAGTGACCGTGGTCTGTGTTGTGTAGTGTGGAATGATCGTGGTCTGTGTGGTGTAGTGTGGAGTGATCGGGGTCTGTGTGGTGTAGTGGGGAGTGATCGTGGTCTGTGTGGTGTATTGTGGAGTGATCGTGGTCTGTGTTGTGTAGTGTGGAATGATTGTGGTCTGTGCGGTGTAGTGTGGAGTGAGCGTGGTCTGTGTGGTGTAGTGTGGAGTGATCGTGGTCTGTGTGGTGTCGTGTGGAGTGATCGTGGTCTGTGTGGTATAGTGTGGAGTGATCGTGGTCTGTGTGGTGTAGTGTGGAGTGATCGTGGTCTGTGTGGTGTCGTGTGGAGTGATCGTGGTCTGTGTGGTATAGTGTGGATTGATCGTGGTCTGTGTGGTGTAGTGTGGAGTGATCGTGGTCTGTGTGGTGTAGTGTGGAGTGATCGTGGTCTGTGTGGTGTAGTGTGGAGTGATCGTGGTCTGTGTGGTGTAGTGTGGAGTGAGCGTGGTCTGTGTGGTATAGTGTGGAGTGACCGTGGTTTGTGTGGTGTGGTGTGGAGTGATCGTGGTCTGTGTGGTGTTGTGTGGAATGATCGTGGTCTGTGTGGTGTCGTGTCGTGTGGAGTGATCGTGGTCTGTGTGGTGTAGTGTGGAGTGATCGTGGTCTGTGTGGTGTGGTGTCGTGTGGAGTGATCGTGGTCTGTGTGGTGTAGTGTGGAGTGATCGTGGTCTGTGTTGTGTAGTGTGGAATGATCGTGGTCTGTGTGGTGTAGTGTGGAGTGAGCGTGGTCTGTGTGGTGTAGTGTGGAGTGATCGTGGTCTGTGTGGTGTAGTGTGGAGTGAACGTGGTTTGTGTGGTGTCGTGTGGAGTGATTGTGGTCTGTGTGGTGTCGTGTGAAGTAATCGTGGTCTGTGTGGTGTAGTGTGGAGTGAGCGTGGTCTGTTTGGTGTAGTGTGGAGTGAGCATGGTCTGTGTGGTGTCGTGTGGAGTGATCGTGGTCTGTGTGGTGTAGTGTGGAATGAGCATGGTCTGTGTGGTGTAGTGTGGAGTGATCGTGGTCTGTGTGGTGTCGTGTGGAGTGATCGTGGTCTGTGTGGTGTAGTGTGGAGTGATCGTGGTCTGTGTGGTGTAGTGTGGAGTGATCGTGGTCTGTGTGGTGTAGTGCGGAGTGATCGTGGTCTGTGTGGTGTAGTGTGGAGTGATCGTGGTCTGTGTGGTGTAGTGTGGAGTGAGCGTGGTCTGTGTGGTATAGTGTGGAGTGACCGTGGTCTGTGTGGTGTGGTGTGGAGTGATCGTGGTCTGTGTGGTGTTGTGTGGAATGATCGTGGTCTGTGTGGTGTCGTGTCGTGTGGAGTGATCGTGGTCTGTGTGGTGTAGTGTGGAGTGATCGTGGTCTGTGTGGTGTGGTGTCGTGTGGAGTGATCGTGGTCTGTGTGGTGTAGTGTGGAGTGATCGTGGTCTGTGTGGTGTAGTGTGGAGTGATCGTGGTCTGTGTG
Organism: Lampetra planeri; assembly: GCF_965212315.1. Classification (NCBI taxonomy): domain Eukaryota; kingdom Metazoa; phylum Chordata; class Hyperoartia; order Petromyzontiformes; family Petromyzontidae; genus Lampetra; species Lampetra planeri. The sequence continues at coordinate 624,628 of NC_136157.1, forward strand.
GTGTAGTGTGGAGTGATCGTGGTCTGTGTGGTGTAGTGTGGAGTGATCGTGGTCTGTGTGGTGTAGTGTGGAGTGAGCGTGGTCTGTGTGGTATAGTGTGGAGTGACCGTGGTCTGTGTGGTGTAGTGTGGAGTGATCGTGGTCTGTGTGGTGTAGTGTGGAGTGATCGTGGTCTGTGTGGTGTGGTGTCGTGTGGAGTGATCGTGGTCTGTGTGGTGTAGTGTGGAGTGATCGTGGTCTGTGTTGTGTAGTGTGGAATGATCGTGGTCTGTGTGGTGTAGTGTGGAGTGAGCGTGGTCTGTGTGGTGTAGTGTGGAGTGATCGTGGTCTGTGTGGTGTAGTGTGGAGTGAACGTGGTCTGTGTGGTGTCGTGTGGAGTGATTGTGGTCTGTGTGGTGTCGTGTGGAGTAATCGTGGTCTGTGTGGTGTAGTGTGGAGTGAGCGTGGTCTGTTTGGTGTAGTGTGGAGTGAGCATGGTCTGTGTGGTGTCGTGTGGAGTGATCGTGGTCTGTGTGGTGTAGTGTGGAATGAGCATGGTCTGTGTGGTGTAGTGTGGAGTGATCGTGGTCTGTGTGGTGTCGTGTGGAGTGATCGTGGTCTGTGTGGTGTAGTGTGGAGTGATCGTGGTCTGTGTGGTGTAGTGTGGAGTGATCGTGGTCTGTGTGGTGTAGTGCGGAGTGATCGTGGTCTGTGTGGTGTAGTGTGGAGTGATCGTGGTCTGTGTGGTGTAGTGTGGAGTGAGCGTGGTCTGTGTGGTATAGTGTGGAGTGACCGTGGTCTGTGTGGTGTGGTGTGGAGTGATCGTGGTCTGTGTGGTGTTGTGTGGAATGATCGTGGTCTGTGTGGTGTCGTGTCGTGTGGAGTGATCGTGTTCTGTGTGGTGTAGTGTGGAGTGATCGTGGTCTGTGTGGTGTGGTGTCGTGTGGAGTGATCGTGGTCTGTGTGGTGTGGTGTAGTGTGGAGTGATCGTGGTCTGTGTGGTGTAGTGTGGAGTGAACGTGGTCTGTGTGGTGTCGTGTGGAGTGATTGTGGTCTGTGTGGTGTCGTGTGGAGTAATCGTGGTCTGTGTGGTGTAGTGTGGAGTGAACGTGGTCTGTGTGGTGTAGGGTGGAGTGATCGTGGTCTGTGTGGTATAGTGTGGAGTGATCGTGGTCTGTGTGGTGTAGTGTGGAGTGATCGTGGTCTGTGTGGTGTAGTGTGGAGTGATCGTGGTCTGTGTGGTGTAGTGTGGAGTGAGCGTGGTCTGTGTGGTATAGTGTGGAGTGACCGTGGTCTGTGTGGTGTAGTGTGGAGTGATCGTGGTCTGTGTGGTGTAGTGTGGAGTGAGCGTGGTCTGTGTGGTGTTGTGTGGAGTGATTGTGGTCTGTGTGGTGTTGTGTGGCATGATCGTGGTCTGTGTGGTGTCGTGTCGTGTGGAGTGATCGTGGTCTGTGTGGTGTAGTGTGGAGTGATCGTGGTCTGTGTGGTGTAGTGTGGAGTGATCGTGGTCTGTGTGGTGTCGTGTGGAGTGATTGTGGTCTGTGTTGTGTAGTGTGGAATGATCGTGGTCTGTGTGGTGTAGTGTGGAGTGAGCGTGGTCTATGTGGTTTAGTGTGGAGTGATCGTGGTCTGTGTGGTGTCGTGTGGAGTGATCGTGGTCTGTGTGGTGTAGTGTGGAGTGATCGTGGTCTGTGTGGTGTAGTGTGGAGTGATCGTGGTCTGTGTGGTGTAGTGTGGAGTGAGCGTGGTCTGTGTGGTGTAGTGTGTAGTGATCGTGGTCTGTGTAGTGTAGTGTGGAGTGATCGTGGTCTGTGTGGTGTAGTGTGGAGTGATCGTGGTCTGTGTGGTGTAGTGTGGAGTGATTGTGGTCTGTGTGGTGTAGTGTGTAGTGATCGTGGTCTGTGTGGTGTCGTGTGGAGTGATCCTGGTCTGTGTGGTGTCGTGTGGAATGATCGTGGTCTGCGTGGTGTAGTGTGGAGTGATCGTGGTCTGTGTGGTGTGGTGTCGTGTGGAGTGATCGTGGTCTGTGTGGTGTGGTGTAGTGTGGAGTGATCGTGGTCTGTGTGGTGTAGTGTGGAGTGAACGTGGTCTGTGTGGTGTCGTGTGGAGTGATTGTGGTCTGTGTGGTGTCGTGTGGAGTAATCGTGGTCTGTGTGGTGTAGTGTGGAGTGAACGTGGTCTGTGTGGTGTAGGGTGGAGTGATCGTGGTCTGTGTGGTATAGTGTGGAGTGATCGTGGTCTGTGTGGTGTAGTGTGGAGTGATCGTGGTCTGTGTGGTGTAGTGTGGAGTGATCGTGGTCTGTGTGGTGTAGTGTGGAGTGAGCGTGGTCTGTGTGGTATAGTGTGGAGTGACCGTGGTCTGTGTGGTGTAGTGTGGAGTGATCGTGGTCTGTGTGGTGTAGTGTGTAGTGATCGTGGTCTGTGTGGTGTCGTGTGGAGTGATCCTGGTCTGTGTGGTGTCGTGTGGAATGATCGTGGTCTGTGTGGTATAGTGTGGAGTGATCGTGGTCTGTGTGGTGTAGTGTAGAGTGAGCGTGGTCTGTGTGGTGTAGTGTGGAGTGAGCGTGGTCTCTGTGGTGTAGTGTGGAGTGATTGTGGTATGTGTGGTGTAGTGTGGAGTGATCGTGGTCTGTGTGGTGTAGTGTGGAGTGATCGTGGTCTGTGTGGTGTAGTGTGGAGTGATCGTGGTCTGTGTGGTGTAGTGTGGAGTGATCGTGGTCTGTGTGGTGTAGTGTGGAGTGATCGTGGTCTGTGTGGTGTCGTGTGGAGTGATCGTGGTCTGTGTGGTGTAGTGTGGAGTGATCGTGGTCGGTGTGGTGTAGTGTGGAGTGATCGTGGTCTGTGTGGTGTAGTGTGGAGTGATCGTGGTCTGTGTGGTGTCGTGTGGAGTGATCGTGGTCTGTGTGGTGTAGTGTGGAGTGATCGTGGTCTGTGTGGTGTAGTGTGGAGTGATCGTGGTCTGTGTGGTGTAGTGTGGAGTGATCGTGGTCGGTGTGGTGTAGTGTGGAGTGATCGTGGTCTGTGTGGTGTAGTGTGGAGTGATCGTGGTCTGTGTGGTGTAGTGTGGAGTGAGCGTGGTCTGTGTGGTATAGTGTGGAGTGATCGTGGTCTGTGTGGTGTAGTGTGGAGTGATCGTGGTCTGTGTGGTGTAGTGTGGAGTGAGCGTGGTCTGTGTGGTGTAGTGTGGACTGATTGTGGTCTGTGTGGTGTAGTGTGGAGTGATCGTGGTCTGTGTGGTGTTGTGTGGAGTGATCGTGGTCTGTGTGGTGTAGTGTGGAGTGAACGTGGTCTGTGTGGTGTAGTGTGGAGTGATCGTGGTCTGTGTGGTGTAGTGTGGAGTGAGCGTGGTCTGTGTGGTGTAGTGTGGAGTGATCGTGGTCTACGTGGTGTCGTGTGGAGTGATCGTGGTCTGTGTGGTGTAGTGTGGAGTGAGCGTGGTCTGTGTGGTGTAGTGTGGAGTGAACGTGGTCTGTGTGGTGTAGTGTGGAGTGATCGTGGTCTGTGTGGTGTCGTGTGGAGTGATCGTGGTCTGTGCGGTGTCATGTGGAGTGATCGTGGTCTGTGCGGTGTAGTGTGGAGTGAACGTGGTCTGTGTGGTGTAATGTGGAGCCAATGTGGTCTGTGTGGTGTCGTTTGGAGTGAACGTGGTCTGCGTTTGTAGTGTGTAGTGAACGTGGGGCGAGCATGGAGAGCGGAGGGCGACCGCCACCGCTATAACACCTCGGCGCGTCGTTAAACCGCTCACCTGCCACCTGGCGACATGAAGCGCGTCGGCTGCGTCGGGTGGCGAAGGGTCTCACCACACAGATTTGGCCCCGGTCGTCAGGCGGCCAAAACCCAAAAAACTACAACAACGATCAGGGTGAAGTTTGTCTTTGCCCATGTTGGCTTTATAAAAACGTATATGCGGAGAGTTTTCTCATAGCCTGTTGCTGCTGCTTCGGCTTTGTTTGTTGACCGCAGGCCCACACGATCCTAGAGGCGCTGGGAAACGCGCGGACGGTGCTCAACCCCAGTGCCAGTGCCTTCACCAAACATGTGGAGCTGCAGTACAGTCACGTGACCGGCTGCCTGCTGGGCGGTACGTCCCCTCACTCACTCACTCACTAGCTCCTTCGCTCATTCACTCACTCACTCACTCACGAGCTCACTCGCTCCCTCTTTCTCTCATTCACTAACTCACTCGCTAACTTGCTCCCTCACTGACTCGCTCACTCGCTCCCTCCCTCACTCACTAGCTCACTCGCTCACTCCTTCACTCACTCGCTCCCTCCTTCACTCACTCGCTTCTTCACTCACTCGCTCCCTCCCTCACTTACTGTCCTTTGCTCGGTTCTGTAAACCCAGCCACAAAATTCACGAGAGCCTCATTCGCCATGACGCGGGGAGAGGAGCTCATGGTGTGGCATTTAAAGCGGGGCATCTAAGACTGCCGTGCCGAAGGAGAGAGTGCCAGGGGAGAGAGTGCCGTGGGAGAGAGTGCTGGGGGGGAGAGTGCCATGGGGAGAGAGTGCCGTATCAGTGTTTGTAGCTCTCTGGGCCTGCTTTGCAATGCCACCGTTGTGGGGGGTGTGGAGGGGGGGTGAAGGGGAGGGGGTCACCGTCGCCTTTGCCCAGCGTTGGGGGAGATCAGTTCACGGAGAGTTGCGTCAAACGCAGAGCCGCTGCTACGCCCGAGCCTCTCGAGGTCGCCGTGCACTCACTGCTGTATACCGTGTGTGTACCGTCTCTACCGTGCGTGTACCGTGGGCGGACCGTGTGTGTGTACCATGTCTGTGTACCGTGTCTGTGTATCGTGCCTGTGTACCGTGCCTGTATACCGTGCCTCTGTACCATAGGCGTCGTGTTTCATGTGCAATGCGTGTATACCGTGCGTGTACCGTTATGTGTACCGTGCGCGTACCGTGCGTGCGTACTGTGTGCGGCCTGCTCCCACAGCCAGCATACGTGTCTACCTGCTGGAGACTTGGCGCCTCGGCTGGGCCCGAGGCTCCGGGTGGAGTTTGGCGGCATTCCGGCTGCTGCTGGAGGGGCTCCCTGCAGAGCAACGAGCGCGCTACTGCCTGCTATCTGCCACCGCTCACCGGTCAGGGGCCACGTCTCTCTACCAGTGTCTCTCTACCGGTGTCTCTCTACCAGTGTCTCTCTCTCTCTCAATGTCTCTCAACCAGTATCTCTCTATCAGTGTATCTCTCTCAGTGTCTCTCTCAGTGTCTCTCTCTCCACGTCTCTCTCAGTGTCTCCGTGCTTCTCTCTCGTGTCTCTTTGTGTGTGTTTGTCTTTCAATGCATGTCTGTCTGCAGCCTCGGTTTCCCAGTGTCTCCCTCTGTCTATCAGGCGTCACCGTGCCCCGTCTCCGCGTCTCTCACCTCGCTCTCCCCTTGTCTCTCTGGCGTGCGTCCGTGTCCCGTCGTCTGCCCTGCACCACCACGATGCCACAACCGCTCAGTCCTCACGGGCCCTGAGCCACACCCATCTCAATGACTAAAACGGAAAATTGCACTCAACTATTTTAGTATTTTACCAGGTGAGGCCCCACTGAGTTGCTACGGAGCTCTTTTTTTAGAGCGACCTGGCCATCACAAATGACAGCTCGACACTGTGACGGCTTGTCGCGTGCAAATTTATAGCAGCCAAATACTCTGAACGTGTGACGTTGATTCTAAACGTGGAGGGAAAAACCGGAGAACCCGGAGACAAATCCACGTGACCATGGGGAGAGAGACACCGCAAACTCCAAATATACAGCAGGCGTCAGAGTGGAGATCGAACCCACGACCTCTTGTATACTAGGCGAGGTAGTAAACATCTTACTGTGACTGCTTGGCCAAGGCCAGCCTCTAGTTTCTCATGGCAGTGGTAGCAGTGTTGAAGGTGGCGGTGGTAGTGAAGGTTGTCGTGGTTGTAACGATGGTGGTAGCGGAGTGGTAGTGGTGGTCGCGGTGGTGGTGGCAGTGGTGGTGGCGGTGGTGGTGACGGCGGTGGTGGTTGTGTGGCGTGAATGCTGACCCCGCTGTGTGCCATGTTCAGGTTCCTATCCCAGAACGTGGGGAGGCAGCAGGGGGAGGGGGGTGAGGGTGCGGCCGTGGTGGGCGGCACTTCCGAGGCCAGGCACAGGTTCCTGGCCTTCCAGGAGGCCCTGGCGGCCTTCGGGTTCACAGACGCCGTGAGTGGCGCTCACACACATGGCCGCGCCGCGCCACGCAATGTGGCGCAACACAACACAAGCCTACGACACAACACAAGCCTACGACACAACACAACACAAGCCTACGATACGATGCGACACAACACAAGCCTACGATACGACACAAGACTACAATACGACACAATTCAACCTTGTTTGTATATATGTGACTCCGTGTATTTGCATGTCATGGTGAGCAGTAGTGTAGTTGTTAGCACGCTGCGCTATGAACCTGGCGATCCGAGATTCCATTCCCGCTCATGGGCAACACCAGTGGCGATTATCTGAACCTGTCCTAGGCCTCTCCTAGGTCAACTAAGCCTCAAATAGAACCTGGTGAGATGTGTAAACATTGCCACTGGGGAGACAAAGGCGGCCGGGCGTGGTGCTGGCCACCCACCCCTTCGTGTGCTGTGCCAGCCTTCATAGGTGCTCACTAACAACACTTGTCTCTACAGTCTGTTAAGACTATACGGGGGAACTTTTTCTTTGTGTGTGTGCCCCCTTTTCTGTCTGTCTGTGTGTGTGTGCTCGTGGGGTCATGCCGTAGGAGACGGAGTGCGTGCTGGCGCTGCTGGCTGCCGTTCTGCACCTGGGCGATGTCCCCATCACCCCCTCCCCCTACGAGGACGGCACCAGCTGGGCTCACCTGCCCTCCACGTGGCAGCTCCAGATGGGTGAGTGAGGGGAGCGTGGTGAGTGAGGGGAGCGTGGTGAGTGAGGGGAGCGTGGTGAGTGAGGGGAGCGTGGTGAGTGAGGGGAGCGTGGTGAGTGAGTGAGTGAGGAGAGCATGGTAAGTGAGAGGAGTGGTGATGGAGGGGAGCAAGGTGAGTAGAGGGGAGTGCGGTGAGTGTGGTGAGTGTGAGTGAAGATTGGTGAGTGAAGACACCGCACACATGTGCCCGCACACACGTGCCCGCACACATGCGCTCCCACAACAACAACAACCGCCATTTGCCACTAAGTGGCGGTGATGTCACCACGACGCTGGCAGGAGGTCACGGGGCAGACTCAGGTACCATGGGTCGACTGACTGAGATGACTGGCTGATGCACCACGCCCACACACACGTGCTTCCACACACGCGCCCACACACACACGGGCCTGCACCCACACATGCGCGCCCACAGACACGCAGGGGAGCGGCCGTGGGGCCTGCTGATGAGTCTCAATGTGGGCGCTGTCTCTGTGGTGCAGTCGGCGGTCTCCTGCAGGTGGAGCCCAAGGAGCTGGGAGCGGCGCTCGCAACGAGCAGTCGCATCGTCAGAGGTGCGGACACGGTGTGAAGTGATGTGCTGTGACACTGTGTGGTGTGGTGTGACATGGTGTGGTGTGGTGTGACGTGGTGTGGTGTGAAGCGGTGTGGTGTGACACGGTGTGTTGTGACGCCGTGTGGTGTGACATGGTGTGACGTGGTGTGGTGTGATGCAGTGTGCTGTGACGTGGTGTGGTGTGAAGCAGTGTGGTGTGACTCGGTGTGGTGTGATGCGGTGTGGTGTGGTGTGACACGGTGTGGTGTGGCGCGGTGTCGTATGACACGTTGTGGTGCGGTGCAGGTGAGGTGGTATGATGAGGTGTGGTGAAGTGTGGTCTAGTGTAATGCAGTGTAGTGTGGTACAGGTGAGGTGGTGCAGGTAAGGTGGTGTGATGCGGTGTGGTGTGGTACAGGTGGGGTAATGTGTTGCAGGTGAGGTGATGCGGTGTGGTGTTGTGCAGGTGTGATGGTGTGCCGCCGCGTGCTGGTGAGCGAGGCTGAGCGAGTGAGGGATCTGCTTGCTCAGTCTCTCTACTCGCGCCTCTTCTCTTACATCGTCCACCTCGTCGACACACAGACGCGAGCGCAGCACAATGGGTATGCACACAGACACACATGTACACACAACAACAACAACAACCGCCATTCGCCACTAAGTGGCGGTGACGTCACCACGACGCTTGTGCCAGGCCATGTGCACCTTGAGGCCACGTGAAGTGTCGAACGCCCGCTGGCAGGAGGTCACGGGGCAGACCCAGGTGCCACGGGTCGACTGACCGAGATGACCGAGATGACTGACTGATGCACCACCTGTGCCCCCTACTGTGCCAACTTGCTGTGCTTTAGCCACCCGGCGCTCTGCTCGTTGTTGTGAGCGTCGCTCCTCCGCCCTCCGTTGTTGTTGGAGGGCGACTGCCTCCAACTGCCCAGTAGCGTCCTTCACGAGCCTCCTCCACTGAGGCCGATCTTGACACCGCTGGTACCAGTCATCGGCAAGTCCACTCAGCTCCACGTCCTCCTGTACCACATCACTCCATCTCTTCTCTAGCCCGTGCCGCGCCCGTTTAGCCCCCTCGATCCGGCCGAACAAAAGCTGCTTAGGCATGCGGTGGCTGGGCATGCGGCCTACATGACCCAGCCAACGCAGCCTTGCCTGCCGGAGGAGCTCACTGATGGGACTTTGTCCAGATCTTTCAAGGACTTGTGAGCTCCTCACACAATCCAGCCTGGTTAAACCCAGGATGGATCGTAGGCAGGCCAGCCTAAATGTTTCCAACCGGCGAAGATGCTCCACTAGGGGGGTCCACGTTTCGCAAGCGTAGAGAAGGGAGGGAATGACCGTGGCCGAAAAGACCTGAAGCTTCGTGCGGAGCGACAGACCAGGTAGCTTCCACACAGCGTTACGCAACCGATGAAAAGATATTGCTGCTCGACTGATTCGGAGTGAGACCTCTGCTGATAAACTGGAGCCGGTCATAAGCACACTGCCCAGGTATGGGAAACTCTCCACTCTCTCCACAACTGCCCCATCACCAATTGGGAGTTGTGGGGGTGGAGTGTCCGATGGTACAAAATACCCAGGCAGGTGCTTAGTTTTGGTGGGGCTGATGGTAAGGCCCCACCTCTTAGTGGCACGCTCCAGTCTCAGCAGCAGTGTCTCCAACTCCTCTTCTGAATGAGCAGCTATTACCAAATCATCGGCATACATAACGTGGTTGACCAATAGGGAGCCATCCCTTGATCGCACACACACACACACATGCACATACACGTACACACACACGTACACACAAGTACAAACACACGTGTGCACACAAGCCAGGGCTGAGCATCTTCTCTGCGTGTGCTCCCATGATGCCGTGCAGCGAGCTGGTGCGAGGCATCGCGGTGCTCGACTACCCCGGCCTGCACACGTCCGGCGGTGGTGGCACCAACACCTTTGAGCAGGTGGGTGGTCCGGCCTCACCATCATGCGCGCGTGTGGGGTCACAGTTCAGTTCCATCTGATCGGAGGAATAATAGACACCCGGTGAACCTTCACGGTGCTGATGAACGTGTTGCGATTTCGTGACGAGATCGCAACAGGAGACATTAACAAAGGAGATGTTAACCACAGGATAATTAACCAGAGGAGACGTTAACTGCAGGAGGCTCTTGAACACTGCTGGGGTTACTTTCTTAGAAAGTGGCACAACAGCCAAAGCTGCGACATTCACAACTGAAGTTCGCCCGTACCTTCCCCTGGGTACACGGTGAGTACAGATAGGCAACAGTACAATTGGCGCACGGGAGCTGCACTCAGGTCAGCGTGTGCATGTGTGTATGTGAGTGTACGTGCGGCAAAAACAACCCCCTGCCTCCTTGTGGTGCCAAACGGGCAACGTTGTCGTGGGCAGTATCGTGGTTTGAGGGCCAATTCCGATTGGCGTTTCCCCTCATGGCATTTGTAACTACCACAGCAGCTAAATGGGGGCTCTGGACAGGTGCGAGGGGCTGGTAATCCCTCCACCTTCAATTAATTACCACTAAACCACGACCACAAAATGTAATAAATAAGCTTGTGCCGGAGGCCCCGGGGGGATAGGCGTCTATGACGTCTCCTGGCCAAACCCCATTTGGCGGAGCCAGGAGACTGAATCCTTACTCTCGGGGCTCCTCCAGAAACAACAAAAAACCCACTATATGTGGCCACGTGGAATGTTCGAACGCTCACTGCGGAAGAGAGGCTGCCACTCCTCTTTCGGGAGCTGGACCGGTACCGCCTGGATCTCTGTGGTATTCAGGAGGTCGGGTAGACCGGCACTGGCTCCTGCCACCATGAGGGGTGGACAGTCCTCTACTTGGGGCAGGAGACTGCCAAACAACAGGGTGTGGCTCTTCTTCTGAATAAAATGATGAAGGGGGCGTGGGAGCGTGGTGGTGAGGTGTGGGAAGCTGTAAACCCCAGGCTACTTTGGGCTCGCCTTCCCATCACCCAGAGGTGAGGAGTGGTGGTCGTGGTTACTTATGCCCCCACTGAAGACGAGCATCCATGGAGGGATGCAGGCAAGGCCAATGAGTCAGATACCTTCGATGACTTCCTGTCACAGGTGCTAGCTAAAGTGGCCCCTCGGGAAAGAGTCATCTTGTTGGGTGACTTAAATGCCCGAGTTGGTCATGATGTTGGCACCTGGTCTAGAGTAATTGGAAGGCATGGGCCAGATCAGATCAATAACAACGGCAGGAGGCTGCTAGATTTTTGTGCAGCCCATGGGCTTGTAATTACCAACACGCTGTTCCAGCATCACCGTATCCACACCACATCATGGATGCATGCCGGGTCCAAGCAAGAACATCTGCTGGACTACATAGTGATGGAACAGCGGATGCGGGCCCATATCCTTGACACCAGGACCTACCGTGGAGTTGATCTGCCTACTGAACATCGACTTGTCATCTGTAAGATGTGCCTGCCATTCTTCCACTCCGGTGGTGGGTGTACACCCAGGACCCCATTTAAACCTTTAGTGGCATGGTCTCAGCTAGCTGATGAAAGTTGCAAGCGAAAATTTCATCATCATTTGCAGCTGGGGTTGGCATCGTCCCCCACTCCTCCTGATGTCGAGGGGAAAAGGACAAGGTTTAGGACTGTGGCTCATGCAGCTGCAATAGCTGCTTTGGGTACATGGTCCAGACCTCCCCATTGACCCTGGCTGACAGAGGAGGTCTTCAAGCCGGCTGATAAAAAAGGACAGGCACACTCTCATTGGCTACAGCATCCCACGTCAGAGAATGAGAAGGCTTACCGCAGCCTTCGCTCGGAGGTTCAGAGAGCCGTGAGGCGCTGCAAGGATGGGTGGTGGTCACGGATTGCTGAGGAGATGGAGTCTACCTCAGTGGCCCACGATCACAAATCGCTCTTTAATTCCATTAAAAAAGGAACCTGCAGCACCACACCTATTACCATTATTAGGGGAAAGAACGGTGATCCAATCTCCGACCCCCAGGAACATGCAGGTTTGCTGAGCATTTCTGTGAGGTCCTGGTGGATGGGAAATCCCTTAGCCAGGAAACAATGTGGGACAAAGTGGGGATGACCCTGCTGAGGGTGCGGTGTCTCAAATATTGGAGGAGAAAATCACCCCCTGTGAGTGGCTGGCTGAGGTGCCATCTATTGAGGAAGTACTGAAGGTGATCCAGAGGCTGAGACCAGGAAAGGCACCGGGCAGAGATGATCTCCCAAGCGAAATGCTGAGGGAGGGTGTCGTTTGGCCACAGACTGCCCTACATGACATCATAACAACAGTCTGGACCACTGGACGGGTTCCACAGGATTGGAAGAATGCCGTGGTGGTCCCCCTCTCTAAGAAGGGGAACCGCACAGACTGTAACAACTACAGGGGCATCTCACTCTTCAGTGTGCCTGGAAAGGTCCTGGCAAGGATTATTCCACATCGCCTTGCTAGGGATGCTGAGGAGAGGCTTGCGGAGCCCCAATGCGGTTTCAGGAAAGGGCGGTCCTGCACAGATGCCATATTTTCTGTCCATCTGCTACAGCAGAGGTGTAGGGAATTCCAACAAAACCTACATCTCTACTTCATTGACCTAGTTAAGGCCTATGATACCATCAGTAGGCCTGGGCTCTGGGTTTTTCTTCGTCCTTTTGGAGTATTTGACCCTCTGCTCACGATAATTAAGGACCTTCATGATGGTGAGCGGGCCCAGGTTAAACTACGTGGCCGGGAGTCAGAGCCATTCCCTGTTCACCTTGGGGTGTGACAGGGATAGCCTCTGTCTCCCACATTATTTAACATCTATTTCGACCACGTAGTTCGTGAAGCCTTCAGTCGCTGTTCCGGAGGAATTTTCATCTGGTACAGATACAATGGGAGGCTGATCGATGCCCGAGTGCGGTCAAGGGATGGCTCCCTATTGCTCAACCATGTTATGTATGCCGATGATCTGGTAATTTCTTCTCACTCAGAGGAGGAGTTGGAGGTGCTGCTGCTGAACCTGGAGCTTGCCACCAAGAGGTGGGGCCTTACCATCAGCCCCACCAAAACTAAGCACCTGCCTGGGTATTTGCACCATCGAACACTCCACCCCTACAACTCTCAATTGGTAATGGGGCAGTTGTGGAGAGAGTGGAGAGTTTATCATACCTTGGCAGTGTGCTAATGACCGGCTCCGATTTAGCAGCAGAGATCTCACTCCGAATCAGTCGAGTGCCATTATATTTTCATAGGTTGCATAACGCTGTGTGGAAACTACCTGGTCTATCACTCCGCATGAAGCTTCAGGTCTTCTCGGCCATGGTCATTCCCTCCCTTCTCTACGCTTGCGAAACGTGGACCCCCCTAATGGAACATCTTCGCAGGTTAGAAACATTTAGGATGGCCTGCCTACGATCTATCCTGGGTTTAACCAGGCTTGATTGTGTGAGGAGCTCACAAATCCTTGAAAGATCTCAGTGATGCTCACAACAACGAGCAGAGCGCCGGGTGGCTAAAGCGCAGCAAGTTGGCACAGTAAGGGGCACAGGTGGTGCATCAGCCAATCATCTCAGTCAGTCGACCTGTTGCATCTGGGTCTGCCCCGTGACCTCCTGCCAGGGGGTGTTCGACACTTCACGTGGCCTCAAGGTGCACATGGCCTGTCACAAACGTCGTGGTGACGTCACCGCCACTTAGTGGTGAATGGCGGTTGTTGTTGTTGTATGTGCATGTGTGTGTGCACTTAACGTGGCCTTAACGTGCACATAGCCAGGCACAAGCACCGTGGTGACGTCACCGCCTCTCGGTGGTGAATGGCATTTGTTGTTGTGCGTGCGTGGAGCAGTTAGTGCACCGCACTACGAACCCGGTCACGCGAGTTCGATTCCCGCTCACGGCCAGCACCAGTGGCGATTATCTGAACAGGTCCTGGTCCTTCCCTAGGTCGACTCAGCCTCAAATGAGAAACTAGTGCATTGTGTAAACATCGCCACTAGGGAGACGGAAGCGGCCAGGTGTGGTGCTGGCCACCCACCCCATCGTGTGCCGTGCCGGCCTTCATACGTGCTCGCTAACAGCACTTGCCACGACAGTCTATTAAGGCTACACGGAGATCTTTGTCTTTGTGTGTGACAGCTGTGCTCCACCTTGCTGGTGGAGCGCCTGCAGTACCACGCACACCGTGCCACCTTTGCCCTGGAGTGGAGCCAGTGCCAGGAGGAGGGCATCGCCATGGAGACGACCCCACCTCCACCACCCAGCAACTGCCAAGTCTTGCAGTTATTCTTCCAGGTCGGTAGCCCCTCCCTCCCTCCACTACCCTCCCTCCCTCCCTGCCTCCCTCCCTTCATCAGCCCCTTCCTACTACTCAGGCAGCCCCACCTACTACCTTATGCGGAAGTCAGCAGTGGTTCCCCTATGGACAATCGCCCCTGCCACAAGAAAGTCGAATTGCCACCCACTGGCTCAGGCCTGTAAACTGGGGATGGGCACCAATGCTTCAGTGCAGGACCCCGGACGCATGGTCGCCGTTACCCAGACACCACCGTCGCGTCGCCGCGATAACCGGACGGTTGCCTCGCGTCTGGTGACGAAGCCACCAAAGGCCCTCGCCCCCCGCCCTGTCCCCCAGGCCCCTGGCGGATTCCTCTCCCTATTGGACACAGAGTCGGAGGCTGCCAGCCAATCGGACGAGGTGGAAGGAGGTCTGCCGTGCAGGCTCCGCCTCCTGCTGCAGGCCACGCCCCTCAGAAACGCCGTTGCCGCGGCGACCCACGACGGCAACGGAAACACGCCGCCCACCGGGGATTGTGGGATCTCGTTTGTGGTGCGCCACTTTGCTGGCAAGGTACGTTGGAGTGGGAAGGTACGTGGCAGTGGGAAGGTACGTGGGAGTGGGAAAGTACGGGGGAGTGGGAAGGTACGGGGACTGGGAAGGTACGGGGGGACTGGGAAGGTACGGGGGGACTGGGAAGGTAGGGGACTGACCAAGTATGGGGGACACTGCTCAGTTAGTGCTACGCTGGCTAGGAGATGTTAACTCCCTCGCCTGGTATGCAGGAGGTCGTGGGTTTGATCCCGACCCTGACGCCTGCGTCTCTCTCTCCCCGTGGTCGAGTGGATTTGTCTCTGGGTCCTCCGGGTTTTTTTCCCTTTCACATTTAGAATCAACGTCACAGTATTTCGCTGCTATAAATTTCCACGTGATGAATATAAGCCACTTCGTTGAGCTATTATTTGTGATGGCCAGGTCGTTCTGAAAAAAGAGCTGTATAGCTAAGTGGCCCATACCTGGTAAAAAAAAAATGTTTAGTTTAGTTTCAACGTCTAAACAGGCGCACAGGATTTGTGCATGCATGTACGTGCGCGTTTGATAAACCGGCACCCTCCAATCCCCGTGGATACCGGATCACGGAGCCTTTGCCATACATGGATGCTGCCTCAGTGTCACGGCTGATACACTGGAGTGTAGCGGCGAGCGCTGCACTATGAGCCCGCCAACCCAAGTTGGATTCCCACTCGTGGCCAACACCGGTGACGATTATCTGAACCGGGTACTGGGCCTCCATTCGGTCAACTCAGCCTCAGATGAGTACCTGGTGTGGTGTGCAGACATCGCCACGGGAGACACAAAGGCGGCTGGGCATGGTGTTGGCCACCAACCCCCTCATGTGCCATGCCGACCTTCATAAGTGCTACTGGCTACCAGCACTTGCCCCAACAATCTGTGAAGGCTATACGGGGGATCTTTGTTTGCAGGTGACCTATGACTTGAGCGGGGTCGTAACCCGCAACAGGCTGGAACTCCCACACCAAGTGACCTCACTCCTGAAAGGTCAGAGGTCACTCACGGCTGAAGGTTATGAGAGTGGGACAGGGGTCATCGGGGGACCAGCGATGACGGGGGGATGAGGGGGAGCGAGGATCGCCGGTGATGGGGGGGGGTTGCTGCCGATGAGGGGGGGGCGAGGGTCGCCAGTGACGAGGGGGGACGAGTGTCGCCGGTGATGGGGGGGTGAGGGTCGCCGGCGACGAGGGGGGACGAGTCTCGCCGGTGATGGGGGGGGAGGGTCGCCGGTGATGGGGGGGGGGGGTTGCCAGTGATGGGGGGGGGTGAGGGTCGCCGGTGTTGGGGGAGTGAGGGTCGCTGGTGATGGGGGGGGGTCGCCGGTGATGGGGAGAGTGAGGGTTGCCGGTGATGGGGGGGGGGGTCGCCGTTGATGGGGGGGGTCGCCGGTGATAGGGGGAGTGAGGGTCGCCGGTGATGGGAGGGGGGGGTCGCCGGTGATGGGGGGGGGTTCGCCGGTGATGGGGGGAGTGAGGGTCGCCGGTGATGGGGGGGGGGGGTCGCTGGTGATGGGGGGGGGGGGGCGAGGGTCGCCGGTGATGGGGGAGGTTGAGGGTCGCCGGTGACGAGAGGGGGTGAGGGTCGCCGGTGACGGGACGCACCTGAGCGGGAGATGGCGCTGAGGTGGCTCGGTGCCGCGGCGTGCGTCGGGTCGGTCGTTGCATTGCGGGCGGTGGGTTACCGGGGCCGCCCCTCAATCTCCGTCCTCGCTGCGTCCGCGCCATGTGCAGTGAGTCCCAGCGTGCTGGTGAGCCGCCTGTTCCGCGCTCGCCTCTCCCGCACCGGCACCCTCGCCGACTGCGCTCACTCCCGGCACGCGCCGGGGAGATCCCATAATGCACCGTCGATGCCGCCCGCCGGTGGTGCAGCCGCCCTCGATCCTGCCAGCGTCGCCGGTCTTCCGTCCGAACGCGACGAGGACGAGGTGAGAGTGGACGACGTTGACGACGTTGTCGACGTTGATGTTAACGACGACATTGATGACATTGACGACGACATAACATGTGTGTGTGTAATGTGTGTGCACGTGTAATGTGTGTGTGTGTGTGCGTGTAACGTGTGACGTGTGTGTGTAACATGTAATGTGTGTGTGCAACGTTCGTCGTGCATGTGTGTGTGTAACGTGTGTGTGTAACGTGTGTGTGTAACGTGTGTGTGAGTGTAACGTGTGTGCATGTGTGTAAGGTGTGTGTATAATGTGTGTGTGTCTTTGGCCAGACGGCAACACTGTGGTGGGCAGTGTCGTGTGGGAAGGGCCAATTTAGATTGGCCATTTCCCTCATGGCATTTGTAACCACCACAGTGGCGAAATGGGGGCTCTGGATGGGTGAGAGGGGCTGGTAACACCTCCACCACGTCTAAAATATCTAATGAATAAGCTTGTGCCAGAGGCCCCGGGGGGACAGGCATTTATGATGTCTCCTGGCCAAACATCATTTGACGGACCAAGTAGATTGAATCTTTACCCTTGAGACTCCTCCAGAAACAACAAAAAACCACTTAGGGTGGCTACGTGGAATGTTAAAACGCTCACTGCGGAGGAGAGGCTGCCACTCCTCTGTCGGGAGCTGGACCGGTACCGCCTGGATCTCTGTGGTATTCAGGAGGTCCGATGGACCGGCTCTGGCTCCTGCCACCATGAGGGGGTGGACAGTCCTCTAATCGGGGCAGGAGACTACCAAACAACAGGGAGTGGCTCTTTTTCTGAACATAATAATGAAGGGAGCGTGGGAGCGTGGAGGTGAGGTGTGGGAAGCGGTAAACCCCAGACTACTTTGGGCTCACCTTCCCATCAACCGGAGGCAAGGAATGGTGGTTGTGGTCACTTATGCCCCCACCGAAGACGAACATCCATGGAGGGATGCAGGCAAGGCTGATGAGTCAGATGGCTTCTATGACCTCCTGTCACAGGTGCGAGCTAAAGTGGCCCCTCGGGATAGAGTCATCCTGTTGGGCGACTTCAATGCCAGAGTTGGTCATGATGCTGGCACCTGGTCTGGAGTGATTGGCAGGCATGGGCCAGATCAGCTCAATAACAACGGTAGGAGGCTGCTAGATTTTTGCGCAGCCCATGAGCTTGTAATTATGAACACGCTGTTCCGGCATCGGCACATCCACACGACATCATGGATGCATGCCGGGTCCAAGCAAGAACATCTGCTGGACTACATAGTGACGGAACAGCGGATGCGGGCCCATATCCTTGACACCAGGACCTACCGTGGAGCTGATCTGCCCACTGACCATCGACTTGTCATCTGTAAGATGCGTCTGCCATTCTTCCATTCCGGTGGTGGGTGTTACCCAGGACCCCCCATTCAAACTCAAGGTGGCTAGCTGATGAAAGTTGCAAGCGAGAATTTAATCATCGCTTGCGGCTGGGGTTGGCATCGTCCCACACTCCTCCAGATGTCGAGGTGAAATGGACGAGGTTTAGGACTGTGGCTTAGGCAACTGCAATGGCTGCTTTGGGTACACAGTCCAGACTTCCCCATTGACCCTGGCTGACAAAGGAGGTGTTCAGGCTGGCTGAGAAAAAGCGACAGGCCCACTTTCATTGTCTACAGCATCCCACGTCAGAGAATGAGGAGGCCTTTGCTCGGAGGTTGGGGGAGACGTGAGGCGCTGCAAGGATGGGTAGTGGTCACGGGTTGCTAAGAAGATGGAATCTGCATCAATGGCCCTAGATCACAAGTTGCTATTTTACTCCATCAAAAAGTAACCTGCAGCATCATGAGGGGAAAAACGATGATCCAATCTCCCACCATCAGGAACACGTTTGCAGATTTTCCGAGCATTTCTGTGAAGTCCTGGGGGAGGGGGAAATCGTGGGACAAAGAGGAGATGACCCTGCTGAGGCTGCGGTGTCTCAAATATTAGAAGAGGAAGTCGCCCCCTGTAAGTGGCTGGCTGTAGTGCCATCTGTTGAGGAAGTATTAAAGGCATTCCAGAGTCTGAGACCAGAAAAGGCACCGGGCAGAGATGATTTCCCAAGTGAAATGCGTGGTGTTTGTACATAGACTGCCCTGCATGACACCATAACAACAATCTGGATCACTGGATGGGTTCCGCAGAATTGGAAGGATGCCCTGGTGGTCCCCCTCTTTAAGAAGGGGGACCGCACAGACTAACAACTACAGAGGAATCTCACTCCTCAGTGTGCCGGGAAAGGTCCTGGCAAGGATTCTTTAACATCGCCTTGCGAGGCACACTGAGGAGAGGCTTGCGGAGCCCTAATGCGGTTTCAGGAAAGGGCGGTCCTGCACAGATGCCATATTTTCTGTCTGTCTGCTACAGCAGAGGTGTAGGGAATTCCAACAAAACCTACATCTCTGCTTTATTGACCTGGTCAAGGCCTATGATACCATCATCATGGGCTGTGGGTTATTTTTCACGCTTTCGGAGTCCCTGACCCTCTGCTCACGATCATTAATGACCTTCGTGATGGTGAGCGGGCCCGGGTAAAATTCCCTGTTCACCTTGGGGTGCGACAGGGATATCCTCTGAATCCCACATTATTTAACATCTTTATCAATCACGTAGTTCGTGAAGGCTGTACCGGAGGAATTTACATCTGGTACAGATACAATGGGAATCTGATGGATGCCCGGGTGCAGTCAAAGCATGGCTCCCTATTGCTCAACCACGTTTTTGTGCCGTTGATCTGGTAATTGCTGCTCACTCAGAGGAGGATTTGGAGGCGCTGCTGCTGAACCTGGAACGTGCCACCAAGAGGTGGGGCCTTACCATCAGCCCCACCAAAAATAAGCACCGGCCTGGGTATTTTGTACCATCGGAAACTCCACCCCCACAACTCCCAATTGGTGATAGGGCAGTAGTGGAGAGAGTGGAGAGTTCCCCATGCCTTGGCAGTGTGCTCATGACCGGCTCCGGTTTAACAGCAGAGGTCTCACTCCGAATCAGTTTAGCATCATTATATTTTCATCCGTTGCGTAACGCTGTGTGGAAACTACCTGGTCTCTCGCTCCACATGAAGCTTCAGGTCTTCTCGGCCACAGTCATTCCCTCCCTTCTCTACACTTGCAAAACGTGGACCCCCCTAATGGAACATCTTCGCCGGTTAGAAACATTTAGGCTGGCCTGCCTACGATCCATCCTGAGTTTAACCAGGCTGGATTGTGTGAGGAGCTCACAAATTATTGAAAGATCTGGACAAAGTTCCATCAGTGAGCTCCTCCGGCAGCCAAGGTTGCATTGGCTGGGTCATTTAGCCCGCATGTCCAGCCACTGCATGCCTAAACAGCTTTTGTTTGTCCGGATCGATGGGGCAAAACGGGCGCAGAACGGACCAGAGAAGAGATGGAGTGATGTGGTACAGGAGGATGTGGAGCTGAGTGGACTTGCCGATGTCTGGTACCAGCGGTGTCAAGATCGACCTCTGTGGAGGAGGCTCGTGAAGGACGCTACTGGGCAGTTGGAGGCAGTCGCCCTCTAACAACAACGGAGGGCGGAGGAGCGACGCTCACAACAACGAGTGGAGCGCCGGGTGGCTAAAGCACAGCAAGTTGGCACAGTAAGGGGCACAGGTGGTGCATCAGCCAGTCGTCTCAGTCAGTCGATCCGTGGCATCTGGGTCTGCCCCGTGGCCTCCTGCCACTTCACGTGGCCTCAAGATGCACATAGCCTGACACAAGCGTCGTGGTGACATCACCGCCACTTAGTGGCCAATGGCGGTTGTTGTTGTTGTGTAACGTGTGTACGTGTAAGGTTTGTGTGCGTGTAACGTGTGTGTGTGTAACGTGTGTGTGTAACGTGTGTGTGCGTGAAAAGTGTGTGTGTAACGTGTGTGTGCGTGTAACGTGCGTGTGCGTGTAATGTGTGTTTGTGCAACGTGCGTGTGTAACGTGTGTGTAACGTGTGTGTAACGTGTGTGTACGTGTGTGTGTAACGTGTGTGCATGTAACGTGTGTGTGCGTGTAACGTGTGTGTGCATGTAACCTGTGTGTGTGTCACGTGTGTGTAACGTGTGTGTGCGTGTAACGTGTGTGTGTAACGTGTGTAGTGTATGTGTAACGTGTGTGTAATAGGTGTGTAGTGTGTGTAGTGTGTGTAAGATGTGTGTGCGTGTAACGTGTGTGTGTTTAACGTGTGTGTGTGTTTAACGTGTGTGTGGGTGTGTGTAGGGTGTGTAATATGTGTGTGTGTGTACTGTGTGTGTGTGCGTGTAACGTGTGTGTGTGTAGTGTGTAACGTGTGTATGTGTGGTGTGTGTAACGTGTATGTGTAACGTGTGTGTGTAGTGTGTGTAGTGTGTATGTGTGTAACGGATGTGTAGTGCGTAGTCTAACGTGTGTGTGTGCGTGTAACGTGTGTGTGTGTGTAACGTGTGTGTAACGTGTGTGTGTGCCAGTTTGGCGAGGCTGCGTCTGAGCAGGTTTACTCGGGGTCCGTCCACTCAACCCCAACTCGCTGCACGCAGCTCACAGTGAGTCCACGTCGCGACCGAACCACACCGATCGGTTAACCACCCCACCCAGGGCAGTCTTCACTAACAGCTGAGTGCATGTGGTGGGTGTGTGGGCGATGGCGGCCTCACAAAGACAAAGATCTCCCATGTAGCATTAATAGATTTTTGGGACAAGTGCGGTTTGATTGCGGCACCTACAAAGGAATCTCCTGTGTAGACTTAACAGACTGTTGGGGCAAGTGCTGTTAGCGAGCAGCACCTACGAAGGGGGGGTGGCACATGTCCGGCCAATGATCCGATCGAAATCCCTCATTTTGATCGGATCATTGGGGTTTATTAGTACTAAATCGGCATTTTGCAACCCCCACTGCCACTGTGTAGCATATTGTTACGTGTGTAATGCGAGCGTAAATGGGGTTGTTGCTGGGCTCTGGTCCAATCACACGGCCCGGGGTATTGGGGGGCGGAGCCTGGTCTGCGGGGCATGTGGGAGGGGCCACCGTTCACCTCGGCTCCAATGGGAGGCGAGGTGAATGGGGGCGGTGCCAGCGGGGCAGTATGGGAAGGCCGAATCTGACGATCCGGAAGGGGAGGAGTCAGGGTCACGTGGGGGGAGGGGATATAAGCGGGAGCCCGGAAGAGATCGGGGCAGTCAGGGAAGTTAAGAGTCTGAGCCACGTTGGGTGGTGAGAGAGATCCGCGCCATCGGCCACGTGGCCGAAGGACCTCAGCACGCCGTCGGCCAGCGGTGTGCGGAGTGCGGGAGTAGAGGAGCTAACGGAGGACCTTGCGCAGCACGCGAGAGGGAGCGTGCGCGGCACGCGGGAGGGAGACGCTGGTCCCTTATCAGGACCAGCGGGGTGTGAGGGCGAGTGGAGGAGCGGACGAGGGAGCACGTGCAGGGTGCACGCGAGACGACGCTGGTCCGAGGAGGAGACCAGCAGGGTGCGGAGAAGAACCTAAATAAAAGACAAGCGGAGACCAGCAGTGCCTGACGGAGTCTTTTATTACACGTGCCAGGGACTCTGAGATGATAGGACAATAGCAAAGTGACTCACAGAATTGTGCACAGTTGCGTATACAGTACATGACTTCCCTGAAGGGATACCTTCAGCGAGCACGATGCCGATCACACACAGTTCGAATTCGACCCTTCATTGATGGTGGCAGAAGCGTCCCATGAGCCATTTTGCCAGAGCGCCCTCCAACTCACCGTCACCGTTTCGCGATCTCCTGACCCTTTGTCTTCAACGGCGGCAACTGATGAATCAGAAGCAGAAACGCTGGCCAACTCCCCGCCTCTAGCGCCATTGCCCGCAGGGGGTGCGCGTCGTCGATCAGGATCCCGGGACGAGACCCGCCATTTCGATGTATGATACGAACAGTGTCAACGAGATCTGTCTTTCGTACCTGATGCAGGGCCGGTTCGTTTCATGCCCCTGTTCGTTGGATGGCAGCATGTACCCGTTAAAGATGATGGGGCGAAAAAAGCGCCGCCCGCAGGTTTGAGACGTACCATTGGCTCGAATACTCGTTCCACACCGAGTCGGTCTACTGCTTCCCGTGCTTCTTCTTCCCATCCTACAATTGCTCGGACGTGTTCGTCTCAGACGGGTTCTCGGCCTGAAATAAGGTGGGCGTCCGCAATTGCTGCCTTCGCCAACATCAAGGTGGCATGCAGTCGCTCCACAACCAGGGGGTACAGAAGGCCAGAGACTTGATGAACACGGAGATGCACATCATCAAGGGCAAGCACGGCCTGGAGAAGCAGACGGCCCAGGCCGACAATCAGACTCGGTTGGAGGGATCAGTCGATGCATCATGACTAGTCTCGACATCCAGAAGGACATCATCCACGCCCACGCCCAGATCGTCCGAAAGCTCCTCTATGATGAACAAGCCGACGCCTTCTACTGCATCATGGTGGACGAGACGCTCGATGCCAGCAATAAGGAGCAACTGGCCGTCATTAACTGCTTTGTTGAGATCAAGACTGGCGTGCTGCGCGAGCGTCTCGTCGACCTGAAGCACGTCACAGACACATGCTCCCCCACGCTCCGCAATTCAATTGTCGACATGCAGACCAATCACGGTCGCCCGATCGCCAACTGCCGTGTTGCAGGCCTATGATGGCGCGTCCAATATGAGCGGCGAGATCAACCGCCTGCACGCCCTGATCAAGCAGCTGAACGATTTGGCCTATTACGGGCACTGCTGGGCGCACAAGCTCCAACCCGTGCTGGTTGCTGCTTGCAAGGATGGCGTCCCCGACATCGGCCTGTTCTTCACATTGGTCATTGACATCATCAATGTGGCGATGAGCTCCTGCAAGCGCAACGACGATCTCATCAACACGCAGAACAAGATCGTGCTGGAGATGATCAACGATCTGCTGGTCTGAGCCAGCAGACGGCATTGGTGCGTCCAGGTGACACGTGCTAGTCGTCGTTCTGGCACGCGCTGCATCGCTTGATCGACATGTTCGGCGTGACAATGCAAGTCATCCAGCATGTGGAGATGGATGGCAGCAAGTCGGAGCAGCGGGTAGAGACGACGCGCCTGCTCGACGGCATGTGCACGTTCAAGTTTGCATTCATCTTGCACCTAATGGAGAAGATGCTGCTTATCATGCATGATCTGTCCCAGGCGCTGCAAACGAAGGACCAGGACATCGTCAATGCATTGCGGTTGGTCGATGGCATCGTCGAAGCGCTGACAGAGATGCGCGTTACCGGCGACGATGACCTGCTCCACAAGGTGCAGCAGTTCTGTGAGACCCACAAGTTCGAGGTGCCCGATATGACTGCCAACTTCGTCCAACCTTGCCGGCCTCGTAGCAATCGGCACATGAACACCAATTATCATGTTTTCCGTGTCGACCTGTTCTACCCAGTGATCGACAAGTTGCTGGCCGAGTTCGCCTACATATTCTGCGCCGAGTCAATGGAGATTCTCTGCCTAGCAGCATGTATCTCTCCACGCAAGGAGTTTGCCTCGTTCAATGTCGACAAGCTCGTGGAGCTGGCCCGCAAGTTCTACATGATTGACTTTCCTGACGTCGACCTAATGCTTCTCGATCAGCAGGTGGTCCACTTCGGCAGGGAGATAGAGAAGGATGAGCTATTGAAGAATATGGGCACACTCCCTGAACTATCGGTCATGCTGGTGCTCACCGACTGGGCCACGGCCGGCTACCACCTTGTATAACGATTTCTGTGGCTGATACTGACCCTGTCAGTGGCGACAGCATGACCGAGCGCGTCTTCAGCGTCCTGAAAATCATCAAGACGCGTTTGCGCACCACAATGGGCTCCAACTACCTCAATGACGCCATGCTGCTGTATGTACAGTGAGGGAAAAAGTATTTGATCCCCTGCTGGTTTTGTACGTTTGCCCACTGACAAAGAAATGATCAGTCTATAATTTTAATTGTAGGTTTATTTGAACAGTGAGAGACAGAATAACAACAAAATCCAGAAAAACGCATGTCAAAAATGTTATCAATTGATTTGCATTTTAATGAGGGAAATAAGTATTTGACCCCTCTGCAAAACATGACTTAGTACTTGGTGACAAAACCCTTGTTGGCAATCACAGAGGTCAGACGTTTCTTGTAGTTGGCCACCAGGTTTGCACACATCTCAGGAGGGATTTTGTCCCACTCCTCTTTGCAGATCTTCTCCAAGTCATTAAGGTTTCGAGGCTGACGTTTGGCAACTCGAACCTTCAGCTCCCTCCACAGATTTTCTATGGGATTAAGGTCTGGAGACTGGCTAGGCCACTACAGGACCTTAATGTGCTTCTTCTTGAGCCACTCCTTTGTTGCCTTGGCCGTGTGTTTTGGGTCATTGTCATGCTGGAATACCCACCCACGACCCATTTTCAATGCCCTGACTGAGGGAAGGAGGTTCTCACCCAAGATTTGACAGTATATGGCCCCGTCCATCGTCCCTTTGATGCGGTGAAGTTGTCCTGTCCCCTTAGCAGAAAAACACCCCCAAAGCATGTTTCCACCTCCATGTTTGACGGTGGGGATGGTGTTCTTGGGGTCATAGGCAGCATTTCTCCTCCTCCAAATACGGCGAGTTGAGTTCATGCCAAAGAGCTCCGTTTTGGTCTCATCTGACCACAACACTTTCACCCAGTTGTCCTCTGAATCATTCAGATGTTCATTGGCAAATTTCAGACGGGCATGTATATGTGCTTTCTTGAGCAGGGGGACCTTGTGGGCGCTGCAGGATTTCAGTCCTTCATGGCGTAGTGTGTTACCAACTGTTTTCTTGGTGACTATGGTCCCAGCTGCCTTGAGATCATTGACAAGATCCTCCCGTGTAGTTCTGGCCTGATTCATCACCGTTCTCATGATCATTGCAACTCCACGAGGTGAGATCTTGCATAGAGCCCCAGGCCGAGGGAGATTGACAGTTCTTTTATGTTTATTCCACTTGCGAATAATCGCACCAACTGTTGTCACCTTCTCACCAAGCTGCTTGGCAATGGTCTTGTAGCCCATTCCAGCCTTGTGTAGGTCTACAATATTGTCCCTGACATCCTTGGAGAGCTCTTTGGTCTTGGCCATGATGGAGAGTTTGGAATCTGATTGATTGATTGCTTCTGTGAACAGGTGTCTTTTATACAGTTAACAAGCTGAGATTAGGAGCACTCCCTTTAAGAGTGTGCTCCTTATCGCAGCTTGTTACCTGTATAAAAGACACCTAGGAGCCAGAAATCTTTCTGATTGAGAGGGGGTCAAATACTTATTTCCCTCATTAAAATGCAAATCAATTTATAACATTTTTGACATGCGTTTTTTCTGGATTTGTTGTTGTTATTCTGTTTCTCACTGTTCAAATAAACCTACCATTCAAATTATAGACTGATCATTTCTTTGTCAGTGGGCAAACGTACAAAATCAGCAGGGGATCAAATACTTTTTTCCCTCACTGTAGAGAAGGAAACTGCTGTGATGGTGACGAACGATCAAATCATGTCATACTTCCAGGCCATGTGCCATCGCCGCACATGCATCGAATAAAAAGCAAGGGACAAGACCTTACTTACTAACAACTCCTATCATTTTTCATTTCTGGAGGGGTTGCCCCCTCTTCCTTAAAATGCTGGCTCACCCTCAAGAGAAAGATCCCCCGTGTAGTCTTGACAGACTGTTGGTGTCACAGCTCAGTGTTTCACAGTCCACTGTAGCTTCGCAACAGCTGTGCGTCGTCCCGCTTGACTCCTTTGAGGGTTGTTAACTCGACACATTTAGGAACGTGGTCACCTTTACGTCTCGCGACCTCTAACACTCCCGACCTCTAACACTACTTGCAACCTTTAACACTACTTGCAACCTCTAACACTCATGACCTCTAACACTACTCGCGACCTCTAACGCTACTCGCGACCTCTAATGCTACTCGCGACTACATCATTAGACCTCCTTCGCCAGTACCAAAATATAATAATAGGGTTTTTCCTCTTTTTTCTGGCAACAAAATTGTATCGTGGTTAATGCACACATGGTTCCTTGTAAACACTCGTGACCTCTAACGCTACTCGCGACCTCTAACGCTACTCGCGACCTCTAACGCTACTCGTGACCTCTAACACTACTCACGACCTCTAACACTACTCGTGACCTCTCGCGCTACTCGTGACCTCTCACGCTACTCGTGACCTCGAACGCACGCTTCCTCGTCTCTGTGTAAACAAAATAAATGCCAGGCCTGATTGCACCACCCTCTCACTTTCCCCCTCCACTTCCCCCCCTTACCCGCCCTGCCCCCCCCCCCCGCCTCACCCCCCCAGTCCTCGGTGCGTGAGATCCTAGGCCTGCTGCGTCCGTGCAGCCTGCACGTGGTGTTGTGTGTGCGTCCCACCGCGGCGGCCCCCCGAGCCCTTCCCACGGCAGCGCCCCCCCCGAGCCCTCCCTTCCATCCTGAAGTCGTCGCGCGGCAGCTGAGGACGCTGGGGGTGGTCGCCATGGCACGCGCTCGTCGCCACGGATACGCGGCACGCGTCCCCATCCCAGAGTTCCTGCAGAGGTGAACTCGCTCGCTCGCACGCTCACCCACTCGCACGCTCACCCACTCGCACGCTCACCCTCTCGCTCACACTCTCGCTCACCCGTTGACCCACTCACTCACTCGTTCACTCACTCATCCACTCACTCATCTACTCACTCTTTCGCTCAATTGTTCACCCATGCGCCGGTCGCTCGCTGACCCTCTCGCTCACCCGCTCTCTCGCTCACTTACCCTCTCGCTCACCCGCTCGCTCGCTCGCTTACTCTCTCGCTCTCACCCTCTCACTCACTCATCCACTCGCTTTCTCGCTCACTCGCTCAGCTACTCACTCACCCGCTCGCTCACTCACCTGCTCACTCAATTGCTCGCTCACTCACTCGGCCACTCACTCATCCACTCGCTCGCTCATT
This sequence comes from Lampetra planeri, assembly GCF_965212315.1. NCBI lineage: Eukaryota > Metazoa > Chordata > Hyperoartia > Petromyzontiformes > Petromyzontidae > Lampetra > Lampetra planeri. The sequence continues at coordinate 651,728 of NC_136157.1, forward strand.
CACTTGCTCAACTCCTTACTCGCCCTCTCCCTCGCTTGCTCACTCGCTCGCTCACTCATCCACCGACTCGCTCACTAACTTATCCACTCACTGGTTTACTCACTCATCCAATTGCTCTCTTGCTCACCTACTCACTCACCCGCTCGCTCGCTCACTCATCCACTTACTCGTTCACTCACTCTTTAACTCACTCGTTCACTCACTTATCCACTCACTCGTTCACTTGCTCTCTCGCTCACCTACTCACTCACCCACTCGCTCACTCACTCACTCATCCACTCACTCGCTCACTAACCTACTCACTCACCTATTTACTCAGTCACCTACTCACCTACGGACTCACCCACTCACTCACCTACTCACCTACTGACTCACCAATCTACTCACCTACTCACCTTCTGAATCATTCACCCACTCACTCACCTACTGACTCACTCACTGACTTACTGCCTCACTCACCCAATCACTCACTCACTTTCTCACTCACTCACTCCCACCCACTCTCTACCACTTGGGTGGTGGAGAGTGGTTGGGTGAGTTCATCGGGGAGTCCGTTGGTGAGTGGGTGGGCAAGTGGCTTGTGGGGTGGGATGGTGAGTAAGTTAGGTGATTGATTGGGAGGGTGGATAGGATAGTGAGTGAGTACGTGGGTGAGTGGGTGTGATGGTGGTGGGTGGATTGGATAAGTGGGTGAGTGAGTCGGGTGTTGGTGGGATGGTGAGTGAGTGGGGTGCGGGGCGTGAGTTGGGGGGTCGTGGTGGTGAGTGGGATGGTGGGTGGGTTGGATAAGTGGGTGAAGTTGGGGGTGGGGGGGGGTGAGTGAGTAGGGTGGAGGATGGGTAAGTTGGGGATTGGTGGGATGGTGAGTGGGATGGTGAATTAGTCAGTGGGATGGTGAGTGAGTGAGTGGGGTGGGTGGGTGAGTTGTGGGTGGGTGGTGGTGGTGGTGTTGGGAGGGAGGGAGAAAGAAGAGGAGGTGGTGGGGGAGCTCCGATGCCCAGGGGTTGATTGTCTGAGTGGTTTGGCTTATTTCCCGAGAGCCGCGCTAATTAAATTGAGCTGCTTCAGTCTCCTCCCAGGCAGCAGCAGTAGCAGCTGCGTACGAATCATTTATATACGGATGTGTGTGCGCGTGTGTAGACACACAAGACAAAGATCCCCCGTGTAGACCACACAGACTGCTGGGGCAAGTGCTGTCAGCGAGTAGCCACCAATGAAGACCGGGGGTGGGTGGCCAGCACGACGCCCGGCCGCATTTGTCTCGCCAGTGCCGATGTTTCCACACTGCACCGGTTACTCATTTAAGGCTCAGTCGACACAAGGGAGACCCCAGGAATGGTTTAGTTTTCCACTGATGTTAGCCGTGAGTGAAAATCGGATTGGGTCACCAGGATCGGAGTCCAGTGCACTCGGTGGTGTGGTGGGAGAGCTGTGGCACGGTGTTGCGGTGGCGGAGTTGTGGCACGGTGGTGCGGTGGGGGAGCTGTGGCACGGTGGTGCGGTGGTGGAGCTGTGGTGCGATGGGGGAGCTGTGGCACGGTGGTGCGGTGGTGGAGCTGTGGCAAGGTGGTGCGGTGGGGGAGCTGTGGCACGGTGGTACGGTGGGGGAGCTGTGGCACGGTGGTGCGGTGGTGGAGCTGTGGCACGGTGGTGTGGTGGTGGAGCTGTGGCACGGTGGTGTAGTGGGGGAGCGGTGGCACGGTGGTGTGGTGGGGGAGCTGTGGCACGGTGGTGCGGTGGGGGAGCAGTGGCACGGTGGTGCGGTGGGGGAGCTGTGGTGCGGTGGGGGAGCTGTGGCATGGTGGTGTGGTGGGGGAGCTATGGCACGGTGGTGTGGTGGTGGAGCTGTGGCACGGTGGCGTGGTGGCGGAGTTGTGGCACGGTGGTGCGGTCGGGGAGCGGTGGCACGGTGGTGCGGTGGGGGAGCTGTGGCACGGTGGTGCGGTGGGGGAGCTGTGGCACGGTGGTGTGGTGGGGGAGCTGTGGCACGGTGGTACGGTGGGGGAGCTGTGGCACGGTGGTGCGGTGGGGGAGCTGTGGCACGGTGGTGTGGTGGGGGAGCTGTGGCACGGTGGTACGGTGGGGGAGCTGTGGCACGGTGGTGCGGTGGGGGAGCTGTGGCACGGTGGTGGGGTGGGGGAGCTGTGGCACGGTGGTGCGGTGGGGAGCTGTGGCATGGTGGTGCGGTGGGGGAGCGGTGGCACGGTGGTGCGGTGGGGGAGCTGTGGCACGGTGGTGCGGTGGGGGAGCGGTGGCACAGTGGTGTGGTGGTGGAGCAGTGGCACGGTGGCGTGGTGGGGGAGCTGTGGCACGGTGGTGTGGTTGGGGGAACTGTGGCACGGTGGTGCGGTGGGGAGCTGTGGTGCGGTGGGGGAGCGGTGGCACGGTGGTGCGGTGGGGGAGCTGTGGCACGGTGGTGCGGTGGGCGAGCTGTGGCACGGTGGTGCGGTGGGGGAGCTGTGGCACGGTGGTGCGGTGGGGGAGCGGTGGCACAGTGGTTTGGTGGTGGAGCTGTGGCACGGTGGCGTGGTGGGGGAGCTGTGGCACGGTGGTGTGGTTGGGGGAGCTGTGGCACGGTGGTGCGGTGGGGAGCTGTGGCACGGTGGTGTGGTGGGGGAGCGGTGGCACGGTGGTGTGGTGGCGGAGTTGTGGCATGGTGGTGCGGTGGGGGAGCGGTGGCAAGGTGATGCGGTGGGGGAGCTGTGGCACAGTGGTGCGGTGGGGGAGCTGTGGCACGGTGGTGCGGTGGGGGAGCGGTGGCACGGTGGTGCGGTGGCGGAGTTGTGGCACGGTGGTGCGGTGGGGGAGCGGTGGCAAGGTGATGCGGTGGGGGAGCTGTGGCACGGTGGTGCGGTGGGGGAGCTGTGGTACGGTGGTGCGGTGGGGGAGCGGTGGCACGGTGGTGCGGTGGGGGAGCTGTGGCACGGTGGCGCGGTGGGGGAGCTGTGGCACGGTGGCGCGGTGGGGAAGCTGTGGCACGGTGGCGCGGTGGGGGAGTGGTGGCACGGTAGTGCGGTGGGGGAGCGGTGGCACGGTTGTGCGGTGGGGGAGCTGTGGCACGGTGGTGCGGTGGGGGAGCGGTGGCACGGTGGTGCGGTGGGGGAGTGGTAGGACGGTGGTGCGGTGGGGGAGCTGTGGCACGGTGGTGCGGTGGGGGAGCGGTGGCACAGTGGTGCGGTGGGGGAGTGGTAGCACGGTGGTGTGGTGGCGGAGCTGTGACACGGTGGTGTGGTGGTGGAGTTGTGGCATGGTGGTGTGGTGGGGGAGCGGTGGCACGGTGGTGTGGTGGCGGAGTTGTGGCATGGTGGTGTGGTGGGGGAGCGGTGGCACGGTGGTGCGGTGGGGGAGCTGTGGCACGGTGGTGTGGTGGGGGAGCGGTGGCACGGTGGTGCGGTGGGGGAGCGGTGGCACGGTGGTGCGGTGTGGGTGTTGTGGCACGGTGGTGCGGTGGGGGAGCGGTGGCACGGTGGTGCGGTGTGGGAGTTGTGGCACGGTGGTATGGTGGGGGAGCGGTGGCACGTAGTTTTATAGTTTAGTTTATATCCGAACCCGACTGGGCTCCTGCAGCTGAACCAGGTCACGCAACGTTTGTTTGTCCCGGTGTCGCCGCTCTGGTTTCTGTTTGCTTTCCACGTGGCACTTGGCTCTGGCGTTGTTGCTATTGATGACCCGTCCTGGATGCCTGTCCAATTCTCTCCTTTTTGAACAAAAGACAGCTTGAAATGTAACCGGTGGAGTGAATCATGCTCATATTTACTAGCTATTTTATTTTACCAGGTAAGGCCCGCTGAGCTGCTATATAGCACACGTGTGCATACACGTGTACAAAGACAGTTCCCCCGTATAGCCTTAACAGACTGTTGGGGCAAGTGCTCTTCGCGAGCACCTATGAAGGCCGGCACGGCACACGATGGGGTGGGTGGCCAGCACCACGACCAGCCGCCTTTGTCTCCCCAGTGGCGATGTTCATACACCACACTAGGTACTTATTTGAGGCTGAGTCGACCTAGAGGAGGCCCAGGACCGGTTCAGATAATCGTTACTAGTGTTGACGATTCTCTCAGCTCGCTATTTTCGTAGCGCAGTGCGCTAACCGCGACACTACCTCTCCATGTGTGTGCACACGTGGGTGGGTTGTGTACACGTGGGTGTGTGTGGAAGTGGCTTATCATCATCATGTGACATTTGTCGCAGCCAAATATTCTGAACGGGTTGATGTTGATTCTAAATGTGGAGGGAAAAACCGGAGGGCCCTGAGAAAAATCCATAGGGAGAGAGACGCTGTGTGTGTGTGTGTGTACGAATTATGTCACTAGTTATTTGCGTGTTGCGTTGCTCCGAGTTCAAATCCCACTCACGGGCAACATCAGGAGCTAACAGCACTTTCCCCAACAGTCTGTTAAGGCTAATCGGGGGATCTTTGTTTTTGTGTGTAATTGTGGGGAGCGGTGGTGTAGTGGTTCGCGTGCTGCCCTGTGAACCCGGCGACCCGAGTTTGATTCTCGCTCACACCTGGGACGAATATCTGAGCCAGTCCTGGGCCTCCCCAAGGTCTATTCAACCTCAAATGAGTATCTGGTGCGGTGTTTAAATATCGCCACTGGGGAGACAAAGGCGGCCGGGGGTGCTGCTGTCCACCCACCCTCTCGTGGGCTGTGCCGGCCTTCATATAGGTGCTGCTTGCTTACAGCACTTTCCCCAACAGTCGGTTACAGGCTACACGGGGGATCTTTGTCTGCGTGTCGTCTGTGTGTAATTGTAATGGTTATTGATGGAGCGGTGCCGATGAGCGATCGTGGTGGTGGGGGGGTGCAGCGTCCAGAGCGTTCACGACAGAGGGCAGGTTGGGAGGAGGGTGACGTCACTGACAAACGTGAAGCAGACCGATGATTTAATGCAGCCTCCCTCGTCCCCCCTCCTCCTACCTCTTCCCCCCTCCTCCTACCTCTTCCCCCCTCCTCCTACCTCCTCCGCCCACGATCCACCTCCCCCCCTCTCCATCGCCTGACATGTGCGTGCGCGCTCGTCTCTCGCTCAGCGCGCCTCTCCCCTCGGCCCCCTCCTCGTCTGCCTGGGCATCCTCTGCCACACGCCCGGGCCCGCTCGCCCCCCACTTCCCCCACGCACGGGCCCTGGCGCACTCATAAAGGATGAGAGGAGGAGAGAGGCTAAAGGGTGGGGGGAGCTGGGGGGTGGAGGTATGGGCTGAGCGCCCAACCCCTCCCTGCCCCATTGTGTGGTAGCAGCAGGAGGAGGGGGGTGATATTTAAACAGCCAGCATGTCTGCGTCTGTCCCGCCCGTTCACTCAGCTTCTGTTCGCTTCGCCACAGCCACGGCGCTGGCATTAGGCAGGAAGGCAGCGTTTCAGAGCCCTAGAGGAGCTCTAGAGGAGCCCTAGATGAGCCCCGGAGGAGCTCTAGAGGAGCTCTGGACGAGCTCTGGACGAGCTCTAGAGGAGCTCTAGAGAAGCCCTAGAGGAGCCCTAGAGGAGCACTAGATGAGCCCTAGAGGAGCTCTAGATGAGCCCTGGAGGAGCTCTAGAGGAGCTCTAGAGGAGCTCTGGGCGAGCTCTAGAGGAGCTCTAGAGAAGCCCTAGAGGAGCCCTAGAGGAGCCCTAGAGGAGCACTAGATGAGCCCTGGAGGAGCTCTGGACAATCTCTAGAGGGGCTCTAGATGAGCCCTGGAGGAGCTCTGGACGAGCTCTAGAGGAGCTCTAGAGGAATCCTGGAGGAGCCCTAGAGGAGCCCTAGAGGAGCACTAGATGAGCCCTGGAGAAGCTCTGGACGAGCTCTAGAGGAGCCCTGGAGGAGCCCTAGAGGAGCCCTAGAGGAGCACTAGATGAGCCCTAGAGGAGCTCTAGATGAGCCCTGGAGGAGCTCTAGAGGAGCTCTAGAGGAGCTCTAGAGGAGCTCTGGACGAGCTCTAGAGGAGCTCTAGAGAAGCCCTAGAGGAGCCCTAGAGGAGCACTAGATGAGCCCTGGAGGAGCTCTGGACAATCTCTAGAGGAGCTCTAGATGAGCCCTGGAGGAGCTCTGGACGAGCTCTAGAGGAGCTCTAGAGGAATCCTGGAGGAGCCCTAGAGGAGTCCTAGAGGAGCACTAGATGAGCCCTGGAGAAGCTCTGGACGAGCTCTAGAGGAGCCCTGGAGGAGCCCTAGAGGAGCCCTAGAGGAGCCCTGGAGGAGCTCTGGACGAGCTCTAGAGGAGCCCTAGAGGAGCCCTAGAGAAGCCCTGGAGGAGCTCTGGACGAGCTCTAGAGGAGCCCTAGAGGAGCACTAGATGAGCCCTGGAGGAGCCCTGGAGGAGCCCTGGAGGAGCTCTAGAGGAGCTCTAGAGAAGCTGTAGGGGAGCCCTGGAGAAGCCCTGGATGCAACGCAAAACGTGCGACCGCTATGAACACTCGTCCATACGTTTTTGCTGACTCGCTCACGAGAGAAAGGAAGAGTGAGCGAGAGAGAGAAGAGAGACTTGACTGGAATTATCGGTGATGGTGATGATGATGCATGCTCCGTCATCACGACGACGATGAAGGCGGCGATGGTTGGACAGGCAGAATCGGCCATCGTGATGGGACCAGGCTCGCCCATGCACGCCGATCGGGGAGCTTTGCGCCGTGGCTTCGCCGGGGCTGGGACGGGAGCCGGGGGCGAGCGAGCGGTGGATACGCGGGGGGGGCACGCGGGACACGTGTGACCGCTTTACACGCGGAGGAGCCAGTCCGGTGTCAGGCTCAGCGAGCTACCGGGTCGGCAAGCGAGCGTGCCAGCAGTGGGGTGGACGACGCGGGCCGCCCAGAATCCTGCCGACCCATGGAGACGGCGGGTGGCAGTGAGCGGGTGGTGAGTCTGCGTTGAGTCAGCGCTAGGTAAGTAAGACGGGGGGAGGGAGTTTGTAAGTGAATGAGTGAACGAGCGAGTGACTGAACGAGCGAGTGACTGAACGAGCGAGTGACTGAACGAGCGAGTGACTGAACGAGCGAGTGACTGAACGAGCGAGTGAATGAGTGAACGAGCGATTGAATGAGCGAGTGACTGAGCGAGTGAGCTAGTGAATTAGTGAATAAGCGAACGAGCGAGTGAGCGAGGGAATGAGTGAATGAGCGAGTGGGCGAGTGAGCTAGTGAACGAATGAGCTAGTGCCATACCCACTACTCCCATGCTGCTCCCTCGCCGCTCCCTCGCTGTTCTCCGGCCACTCCCAGGCTGCTCGCCCGCCCCTGGCCCGCCGCGTTGCCCCTGTTGGCAGCCGGGGTCACAGGGTCGCAAGGTCGTGTCGATAGATTTTGTTGTTGTCCGAGGGTGGAGCCGAGCGGCCTCGAGGTCAGAGGTGCGGAGCCGGCACCGTCTGAGACTCATATACTCGCATAGAGACCCATAGACTCACATAGAGACTCATAGACTCGCATAGAGACCCATATACTCACATAGAGACCTATAGACTCGCATAGATACTCATATACTCGCATAGAGACGCATATACTCGCATAGAGACCCATAGACTCGCATAGAGACCCATAGACTCAGATATAGACCCATAGACTCATATAAACCAATAGACTTGCATAGAGTCTTAGACATACATAGACAATCATAGATTTACATAATGATCCATACACTCACAAACAGATCTATAGACTGAGTTGTAGTTACACCGCGGTCTCTAGCGATTTGATGGTCTCATCCCAGTCACCAGTGACAGCACAAATTAAGTGCATCGCATTACGTGAGGTTCTCCACTTAATTATATAGAGGCTACACGAGGGTTTTGCGTGTGTGTGTGTGGTTATGCACTGCGCTATGAACCTGGTGACCCGAGTTCGATTCTCTAGGAACGATTATTTGAACTGGTCCTGGGCCTCCCCTAGGTCGACTCAGCCTCAAATTGAGTACCTGGTATGGTGTGTAAAAACATCGCCACTGGAGAGACAAAGGCAGACGGGCATGGTGTTCGCCACCCACCACCCCGTGTGTTGTGCCAGTATTTATAGGTTTCTTCGCGAACAGCACTTGCCCCAACAGTCTGGTAAGGCTACACTGGGGATCTTTGTCTTTGTAGTGCATGTTTGTGCCAGCTTGGAGTGTGTGTGCATGTGTGGCGTGTGTGTGCATGTGTGGTGTGTGTGTGCATGTGTGGCGTGTGTGCATGTGTGCATATGTGCGTGTGTGCATGTGTGCATATGTGTGTGTGTGTGTGCGCATGTGAGAACGTATGTGTGAGAACGTATGTGTGTGGACACTCGTTGCGGAGGAGAGGCTTCCACTCTTCTGTCGGGAATTTTGTGGAACACAGGAGGTCCACTGGACCGGTTCTGGCTCCAGTCATCATAAGGGGTGGACAGTACTCCACTTGGGAGAGGAAACTACTAAACAGCAGGGAGTGGCACTTCTTTTGAACAAGCATGAGGGGGGTGTGGGAGCGTGGCGGTGAGGTATAAGAAGCTGTGAGTCCCATGCTACTGTGGGCTGGCCTCTCCATAAACAAGAGGCGAGAAGTAGTGGTCGTGGTTACTTATGTCCACGCTGAAGATGAATATCAGTGGATGGATGCAGACAAGGCTGATGAGTCAGACGCCTTCAATAACCTCCTGTCCCGGGTGCTAGCTAAAGTGGCCCCTAGGGATAGAGTCATCCTGTTAGGTGACTTTAATGCCCAAGTGGATCATGATGCAGACACCTGGGTTGGAGTGTTCGGAAGGCATGGGCAAGATCAGCTCAATAACAACGGTAGGAGGCTGTAAGACGTATGTGCAGCCCATGGGCTTGTAATTATGAACACGCTGTTCTGGCATTAGTTCATCTACACATCATGGATGCACGCCGGGTCCAAGAAAGAACATCTCCTGGACTATATAGTGACGGACAGCAGATGCGTGCCCATGTCCTTAACATGAGGACCTACCATGGAACTGATCTGCCCACTGACCATCGACAAGCCATCTGTAAGATACGCCTGCCATTCTTCCACTCCGGTGGTAGGTATCCATCTAGGATCCCATTCAAGCCCACAGTGGCCTGGGCTCAGCTATCTGAGGATAGTTGCTAGCAGGAATTTCAACATCGCCTGCAGCTGAGGTTAGCATCATGCCCCCCTCCTTCTGATGCTGAGAGGAAATGGGTGAGGTTCAGAACTGTCACTCATGCAGCAGGAATGGCTGCATTGGGTATGTGGTCCAGACCTCCCCAGAGACCCTGGCTGAAGGAGGTGTTCTGGCTGGTTGACAGAAAACGACAGGCCTACTACCATCGTCTACAACACCCAACATCGGAGAATGAGGAGGCTTACCGCAGCCTTCGCTCGGACATTCGGAGAGCCGTGCGGTGCTGCAAGGATGAGTAGTGGGCGTGGGCTGCTGAGATGGAATCTGCCTCAGTAGCCGTCAATCACAAATTACTATTTAATTCTATAAAAAATAACTTGCAGCACCTCACCTATCACCATCCTTAAGGGAAAAAATAGTAATCCGATATCTGACCCCCAGGAGTAGGTCTGCAGGTTTGCAGAGGACAACATCATGTGGCAAGGTGGAGATGACCATTAACGGGCACAACATGGGCTGGAGAAGAGATGGACTGATGTGGTACGAGAGGATGTGGAGCTAAGTGGACTTGCCGACGACTGGTATTAGCGGTGTCAAGAGGAGGCTCATGAAGGGTGCTACTGGACAGTTGGAGGCAGTCGCCTTCCAGCAACAATGGAGGGCAGAGGGGCGATGATCACAGCAACGAGTGGAGTGCCGGGCGGCTAAAATGCAGCAAGTTGGCACAGTACAGCTGGTGCATCTACCAGTTATCTCAGTCAGCCAATCCATAGCACTTGCTGGATCTGTCCCGAGACCTCTGAGAGCGAGCCTACGATACTTCACGTGGCCTCAAAGTGCACCTGGCCTGGCACAGATGCTGTGGCGACGTTACCGTCACTTAGTGGTGAATGGCGGGTATTGGTATTATTTGTATTTGGGTGTCATGGTGTGTGTGCGCGTACGTGCGTGTGTGTGTGTATGCTTGCATGTGCGTGTGCATGCGTGTGCGTCCGTTTGCACGCATGTGCGTGCGTGTGCACGCGCTCTTGCCTGTGCGCTAATACAGCTGTAGTGTTCTTCACGGAGGCATGCACTGGAGTCGCAGGCAACACGAACGGGTCAGTCAGCCGACGTGCTGCCTGACCCACGATGCCGAGTGAAGACGTAGTACCCAGGGTTAATTTCACATATGAGCCCCGATCACTGTCGGGGCTTCCCCTTTATCCCGTTCAGCACGGCCTCGCCCCGCCCTCGGCCCCGCCCCGTTCTAGATTTTGCCAGAAGGCTCCCGGCTCGTATCAGGTACCCCTCGGGTCCCTTTTCGGGTCCCCTTGCTACCCCGTGCCGGTCACGTGCCCTCTCCGGTTAACACCGGGCAGCACATCCGCACCTGTTCACCTTCAACCCTCACCAGAACCATTCCCCATGTTCCGCTTCCATGGCAACCCATGTCTGGTGATAGAGAGCGACGTGCATCACCAGCAGGTGGCGCCATCCACCATAATGACTTAACTCGGTCACCACACTAACAGCATAATGATACCATCAACGTTACTACACATCTACCAATAATAATTTACATTTATTTGTGAGGCGCCGTTTGTCACTGGCCACTCGGCGTCTCGGGACCTCCCATTTTGAGGCCTGCCGTTGTTCGGCAGCAGCACAGCAGTCGGCGACGCCGCGCTTCGTGACCTCCGGCGAGCCGAGATTCGTATACCTCCCCCGGTCCACGGGCAACGTCGGTGGCCAATGCCCTGAGCCGGTCCAGGCCCTCCGTCAGGCTGACTCCATCCACTCACTTCTTGCATACCACCACAGTCAGCTTCAGGGGCTCCATGCCGAGGTCGACTGCTGCAGCTGCTGCAGCTGCTGCTTCTGTAGCTGCTGTAGCTGCTGTTGTAGCTATTGGCCAAGTACAGTGCAAAATATGTTTTCAACATGCATATATAGAGTGAAGGAGCAGAGACCACAGTGTGTTCATTCTGCAGTCCAGAGATGATTGGATTGCTTGGCCACAAACGCACCACAGTGGTTTGTTTTTAATACATTTCTGTGTGTCTTTCTGTATCTCTATGTGTCTCTGTATCTCAGTGAGTCGGAATGGGATTATATTTGTCTCTATGTGTCTCTATATTTCTATGGGTCTCTGTATGTGAGTCACGATGGGATTGTATTTATCTGTGTGCCTCTGTACCTCTATGGGTCTTTGTGTATCTCTACGAGTCGCTATGGGATTGTATGTGTCTGTGTATCTCTGAGTCGCTATATGATTGTATGTGTCTCTGTGTATCTGGATGTATCTCTATGAATCTATGTATCTCTATGGGTTTGCTACTTGTGTAGGGGTGTTAGAGAGAGAGCCGTTATGCATGGCAGCTTATGGGAAGCAAACACAGTGGGTGGGGCTACGTGAGTGCATGGGGGGGGGTGCTCTCAACGACGTCCGCACCAGGCAGCCCGGGGCCCCACCCCTCAGCGGGGGTTGAGTATAAAGGGGGATGTGTCAGAGGGCTCGGGGCAGAATGTTAAAGCTAAACCAGTGAAGACCGAAGATCGTCTAGCTAGAGCCCTGGACTCCCCTGGGACGCCGCCCTTGTCAGGGCCGCGCAGGACCGAGCCAGCGGCGTGGTCCCGAGAACCAGAGCTAGTGCTCTGGGACTCCAGGTACCGTAGCCCGACTTACCAGTGTCGGGCCAGACAGCCTCCCCTAGCCCGTTAGTGGAGGACTAGGAGGTAGGTGAGAGATAGCTAGCAGTGTATTCCCAGCTAGCCGGGTGAGGGGGCCGATACCCCCTCCAGTATTGTATGTCCGCGGTTGTGACAACTGTTGCGGAATAAATACGTGTGCCTCAACCCCGGGTGTCCAAGAGTCCTCAACGGTATTACATCTGGTGTCAGAAGTAAAAATCTATGAACATGGACACGCGCCGGTCAGCTCGGGTCAGGATACCGGGGGCGGAGGACACCGCTGCAGTCGGAGAGCCCGGGACGGGTGAAGAGAGCATGGAGCGGTCGGGGCCAGATACGGCTACGCCGCAGCAACAGGAGGGTGGAGAGGTGTCGGCAGAGGGGCTGAGGCAGGCGCACGCCAAGCTGATGGAGCTGCTGCACGCCGCTGCCAGCATGCTGGACCACATCACTCAGCTGGGGGCTGCTGGACCGCCACGGGGTGACGAAAGCCGACGACCACAGCGCCTTCCCGCCATTTCGGCGGAACACCAATTTGAAAATCCCGCCATTACCGCAGCTGCAGTTGAGGGCGTGGCCGGCCTGAGCATCGCGTCCAACAGCGGGCATACAGTACCTGCCGCGTCATCGGCAACAGACGGGACGTCACCACGGGTGCGACCGGCGATGCCATCGGTCGTGCGCGCCGAAGCAGAGCCGGGTGAGGGGGATGAGGAAGGGCGACCTTCTGCGGCAGCCGCTGCGCTACATCAGCGACTGCCTCCACTCAAAGAATTTGTGGGCGAGGAAGGCGACTGGGGCGGCTTCCAGCGGCGCTTCCTCGCTCACCAGGAGATGGCGAAGTGGACGGACGCCGAGGCTCTCCGCGCGCTGCCAGCACTCCTCGACACCGACGCCCTCGCCACTTTAACATCGGCACCGAAGGAGAGGCGCTCTACGCTGCAGACGGCGATGCAGGTGCTGGCTGCAGTTTACGGTCCGCCGTCAGACTGTCGCCAACTCTTCTACGATCGCCAGCGGGGGGCAAAGGAGTCGCCTCTGGCGTACCGCACAAGCCTCCTGGCACTGGCAAAGGCGGCCTTTCCACGGATGGACAACGAAGGTGTCGACGCCATGGTTACAGAGAAGATACTCCTGCTGGCGGACGACTTGGAGATCGTCATCGTCGCACAGGACGACGCAGAAATGTGCTCCCTCCAAGCAGCACGACTCCTCCACGCAAACCTGCTCACGCAACGACGCAAGGCCAGCAAGGCGGCGAGCGGGCGTACCGTGGCCGCAGCCACCCTCCCGGCGGAGGAGATCTGCGCCATCGACCATCAACGGTGGCAGGGAGCGGGAGTACGGGCGGACCGGGGCGGCTCGAGCCATCCCGATAATCCATCATCGTCACCAGCGCTCCCGCGCTGCTACAACTGCGGCATCCGGGGCCATGTCGCCTCGGGGTGCCGCTCTCCTCGGCAGCGCTGGACGACACATCGACGGGACGCCGGCCCTCTTCCCAAGCTCCATCATCATAACCCGGCGAGTCGCGGCACCTCACATGTTTGGCCCACGCACACACCCGCCACACACTCATACACCGCACCGATTGGGGGGCCAATATCGCGCACCATCGCACCAACACGCACCGCTCTGGGTACTCAGATTGAACCCAGCCAGTGGTCCGTGTTGGCCCATCGTGTTGTAGCCGCGTCGTCGGGGTGGTCGGCCATTGTGGGACACATCGACGGGGTCGAGGTGCGCATCCTGGTCGATACGGGAGCATCGGGGACCATTATTTCGGAGTTAATTTACAATATTCTCCCTGCCCAGAGCCGTCCTTTGATGCCTGTTAACGTGCCATTCTTTGCTGCTAACGGGGGCTCACTTGGCATCATCAGACAGATTCGAGCCCTAATTTGTATCGGGGATATTAAATTGTCTGGGCCGATTTTTGTTTCCTCCTCGCTGGCGGTTCCGTGCCTGCTGGGGACGGACTTCCTGGCCACAATGCCGATTAGGATATTAATCGACCAGGAATGCATTGAGCTCCCGTCGGGCCGACGCATGGCGTTTCTGCCATCCCCCGGTACGAGTCGGACGGCGTTCGCAACGGTGCCGGCGTTTGTAGATAGAACGGTGCGCGTTCCTCCGGGGGCACAAATGTTGGTTCCTTTGAAACTTCGGCGGCCCTTCGCTAAGAGCATTGGGGCCCAAGGGGTTCTGCTGGGGCCATCTAGGGCTGGGGTTAGTGGACCTCATTTACTTCCGGCCCAGACCATAGTAAGAGGGGACGGAGACCCCTTCATCGCGGTCCTCAATGTGGGCTCGCAGACGGTGGTGGTCCCACAGGGGACCGTGCTTGCTCACCCGACGCCGGTGCCCTGTGAGGAACCCGTCGTGAATCATGTGAGTGCTGTCCCTGCACCGCGACCACATTCGGACAGCGATGAAGGGTGGCTCGAGGCGCTTTGTGCGGGATCGACGGACCTGTCAAATTCAGAGCGTCAACAGCTTAAAACGCTACTGCGGGAATTTTCCGACGCTTTCAGTCGGGACAAATACGATTTGGGTTGCACTCATCTGCTGCGTCACCATATTGATACGGGTGACAGCGCGCCAATACGCCAGAATCCGTTTCGGTTAAGTCCCGCCGAAAAGGACCATGTCAAATCGGCTATTGATGACATGTTAGCCGCCGACATCATTTCTCCTTCCACCAGCCCTTGGGGAGCGCTGATCGTCCTGGTTAAAAAGCAGGACGGCTCGTTGCGGTTTTGCGTTGATTTTCGGCGCCTTAACAAAATTTCGGTTGCCGACGCATACCCGCTCCCACGGATGGACGAATCGCTGGACGCCTTGGCGGGAGCGCGATTCTTCTCCACATTGGATTTACTTTCGGGATTCTGGCAGCTTCCTCTGGACGATGATTCAAAGCCTAAAACTGCTTTCAGTACACCGCACGGCCTGTTCCAATTCAACCGGTTGCCGATGGGACTCCACTCAGCGCCGGCAACTTTCCAGCGTTTGATGGAATTGGTTTTGGCTGGATTGCAATGGGATTCGTGCCTGATTTATTTGGATGACGTTATCGTCTTTAGTAAAACTTTTGACGAACATCTCCAGAGGTTGCGGGCGGTTTTCCTAAAGATGCGGGCTGCTAATTTGAAATTCAAACCCCAAAAATGTCATCTGTTACACGATTCGGTGCGTTATTTGGGACACATCGTGGGGCGCTCAGGTATTGCTACCGATCCCGCCAAAACGCAGTGCGTCAGCTCCTGGCCGACTCCCACCTCGGTGGGAGAGGTCAGGAGTTTTATTGGCTTCGCGTCATATTACCGACGTTTCGTCGCAGATTTTGCGACGATTGCGAAACCCCTACATGCTTTAACATCAAAAGGGGTTCGGTTCCACTGGGGTCAGGAGGAGGAGGCTGCTTTCTGCTCCCTTCGGGACGCCCTGGTAAAAGCTCCTCCCTTGAGTTACCCCAATTTTTCTAAGCCTTTTTTGCTCGACACCGATGCGAGCAACACAGGTATTGGGGGCGTGCTTTCCCAGGTGGTTGACGGCGTGGAACGGGTGGTTGCGTACGGCAGTCGGGTGTTGTCTCCGGCGGAGCAAAGATATTGTGTCACCCGTCGGGAACTGTTGGCAATTGTCTATTTCATCCAACAGTATCGCCCATATCTGTACGGTCGGCATTTCACCGTCCGCACAGATCATGCGGCACTGCAGTACGCCCTGCGAGTTCAACAGCCATCGGGACAATTGTCCCGATGGTTGGAGATCCTCCAGGATTTTGAAACCACCTAGGATTTTGAAACCACCTACCGTAAGGGCGTTCGCCACACAAATGCTGACGCTCTGTCGCGCATGCCAACCACCTCCGAATGTGCATGCCTCCTGGGGTCGGGACGTTGCAGGCCAGCAGGGGACATACCGGTTCCGGTCCTGGCGGCCGCCGGCCACGACGAAACATTGGTTCCAAATTCAATCGCACAACAGGGAAATGATTCCCTGTTGGGGATGCCCGTCAATGAATGGGGGCGCCTCCAGATGGAGGATACCTCTCTCCTCGGGTTGCGCCGTCGCGTCGGCTGTGCTGGGCAGGGCAGGGGTGATGCCGACGCATGGGAATTGGTGCATGGTCTGCTGATGCACTGGGACGGAAAATCCCATCGACATCGGCTGGTGGTCCCTTCGGGGTTGCGGGGCAAGGCGGTGTGGGCCGCACATGAGCGCCTCCTACACCTGGGGACCCAAAAGACCCTCGCCTTACTCCAACTCGATTATTTTTGGCCAGGCATGACGAAGGATGTCGGGGATTTACTGGGGTCATGCCCTCGGTGCGCGCAACGAAAACCGCCAGCACGTGTGTCTAACCCACCCTTGCAGTCAATCAAAGTGTCCAGAGTTAACAAACTCGTCGCGCTGGATATTTTGGGCCCATTCCCCGCCACACCCAGGGGCAATAGATATTTGTTAACTGGTGTGGAGTATTTTACACGCTGGCCTATGGCCTGGCCCTTTGCCAACCAGTTGGCAGCAGCCATCGTGGAGGCCTTTGTTCAGGGTTATGTCCTGGACAAAGGTGCTCCGGAGCGGCTGCTGACCGACCAGGGCAAAAATTTTTCCGGTAAATTGCTCAAAGAAGTCTGTGAGCTCCTGGGCACGAAGAAAATTCGTACCTCCCCGTATCACCCGCAGACTGACGGGATGGTCGAGCGTCTGCATCGGACCATCGCGTCAATGTTGTCACAGCAGGTGTCGGACTCACAGACCGATTGGGACTTGCAAATTCAAGGGGTATTGGCGGCGTACCGGATGGCCCCCCACGCGGCTACGGGATTTTCACCCTTCTACCTCATGTACGGCCGCGAACCTGACCCGCCTGTTCATGCCCAGCTGCAGATCCCCGTGCCTCAGGGAAAAACTAAATTGGCTGACCATGTAAAATGTAATTTGGCCAAATTGACAGAGGCACGGGATGCTGCCATGCAAAACTCTGACCTCCGTCAGAAAGCGAATGAGCGGCTCAGACTGGGTCGGGCGCACATGCTGCAGTGGAAGCCGGGGGACGAGGCATGACTGCACTGTCCCCAGATGCCACTCGCAACCTCCTCTAAGCTGGTGCGGCCGTGGCGGGGCCCTGTGGAGGTGGTCGAGGTTTTGCGACCGCAGTGCGTGCGCATCAAATGGGGGAAGCGGCGGTGGTTCGTCCACCCCTCTAGATTAAAACCCTTCGTTGCGGTACACATCCCCACTTCACACACGCGTGGCCAAACATGTGGGGGGTCGAACGACTCACTGGGTCCGTCTCCGTCGCACTCACCTAATGCCTTGCCGGCTGTCCCACCTCCAGGTGCATCAGGAATGACGGGCTCACACCCGATCACCCCTCCTGGGGATGCCAAGGGTCACGCGGCGTCGGATGAGGACTCACTCCGAGACGGACAGTTGCCACCTGACGGTCCACCACCCGGGGTTACCCCATGTGAGGGGCCCGCTGCACGGACACGCGCTAAAATGCGCAGACTGTTGTGAGGCCGGAAGATGTGTACATAGGTTGTGTTCATTGCGTGTTGTGTGTGTGGTGGGTTCCCTGCAAATTGTGTATAGACTGTTTTTACGGAATTCGTATTTAATCGGGGGTGCGTCGGGTTGTTTTCTCTTCTTGCTGTTGCGTTCTTGTTGTGTTGTTCTTGTTATTGTTGAAAAATAGTGAGGCACACGCGCGGTCAGGGGGTAAATGCGCTTTTATTGTCGTTTTTTTTGTATGTTGGCAGCCGGGACGGCTGCAAGCTATGCGGGGGGGGGGGGGGTGATGTAGGGGTGTTAGAGAGAGAGCCGTTATGCATGGCAGCTTATGGGAAACAAACACAGTGGGCGGGGCTACGTGAGTGCACGGGGGGGGGTGCTCTCAACGACGTCCGCACCAGGCAGCCCGGGGCCCCACCCCTCAGCGGGGGTTGAGTATAAAGGGGGATGTGTCAGAGGGCTCGGGGCAGAATGTTAAAGCTAAACCAGTGAAGACCGAAGATCGTCTAGCTAGAGCCCTGGACTCCCCTGGGACGCCGCCCTTGTCAGGGCCGCGCAGGACCGAGCCAGCGGCGTGGTCCCGAGAACCAGAGCTAGTGCTCTGGGACTCCAGGTACCGTAGCCCGACTTACCAGTGTCGGGCCAGACAGCCTCCCCTAGCCCGTTAGTGGAGGACTAGGAGGTAGGTCAGAGATAGCTAGCAGTGTATTCCCAGCTAGCCGGTGTGAGGGGGCCGATACCCCCTCCAGTATTGTATGTCCGCGGTTGTGACAACTGTTGCGGAATAAATACGTGTGCCTCAACCCCGGGTGTCCAAGAGTCCTCAACGGTATTACACTTGGTTACTCATTTGTGTTGCATGGCCACAATTGCACGACTGGCTTATGTCGTTTATTTTCCACGTATGAATGAGTTTGTGTGTATGTACATTGAAATTCTTTCGGCAACGTATGTAGCCAACTGCACTCACCGGAGGCACGGGGGAAGGACAACAAACCACACACAACGACCATTTATAAAGAGATGAGATGTGCGCATCGGCCTGCTGATGTTCTGATGCGGTTGATGGGTGCGCCACCACCACCAGTGTCTTAGAGGACGAACGTCATACCCAGGAGGCGTGATGCTTGGGTTTCCAGTGAGGTTCTTATTCTAGACGACTCAACCTTAAAGGGCGCCGCTGTGGCTGTGAGATGTTAACAACCTCGCCTGGTATACAGGAGGTCGTGGGTTCGATCCCGACCCTTACGATGCCTGCTGTATATTTGGAGTTTGCGTGTTTTCTCAGTGGTCGCGTGGATTTTTCTCTGGGTCCTCCGGTTTTTCCTTCCACATTTAGAATCATGCATTTACAGTATTTGGCTGCTGCTCAAAATGTCTACGTGATAAGCCACTTGATAGCCAGGTCGCTTCTAAAAATCTCAGTGTGCTTCACCTGGTAACATAAAATAGTTTAGTTCAACCCGTAATGGAGTTTATTTGGGTTAGATCGCGTAAATATGAATGTGTCGCTAAACCCGCCACCACCTGACACGGCCAATTTAGTAAGGTTTATCACGTAAACAAAAACGTGCCAAATAGTTACTAGCACAGCACGCAGTTTTAAATGAGTACCTGGTGCGCTGCTGTGAATGTGAATAAATCATCGCCACTGGGGAGACAAAGATGGCCGGGCGTGGTGCTGACCACCCACCTCCTCGTGCACCGTGCTGGCCTTCACAGTTTCTGCTCGCTAATGGCACTTACCCCGATGGCGGGTGAAGGCTTCACGGTGAGGGACCTTTGTCTGTGTGTGTGCGAGCAGGTACGCCGAGCTGACGGCACTGGTGTGGAGTGCACGGAGACCCGGGCAGCGAGACGCTGACGCGTGCCAGGCAGTGCTACAGGTGGCAAAGCTTCAGGGCTGGCAGGTATGGGGGCACACTGACGCACACCCTGACGCACACCCTGACGCACACCCTGACGCACACCCTGACGCACACCCTGACGCACACCCTGACGCACACCCTGACACACACCCTGACGCACACCCTGACGCACACCCTGACGCACTGCCAGAAACTCAACCAGACACACACCCAGACACACACCCAGACACACACCTAGACATTCTCACACCAAGATACACACCCAGACACACACCCAGACACACACCCAGACACACCCAGATACACACACACAACAACAACCGACATTCGCCACTAAGTGGCAGTGACGTCACCACGACGCTTGTGCCAGGCTATGTGCACCTTGAGGTCACATGTGTCGAACGTCTGCTGGCAAGAGGCTACGGGGCAGACCCAGGTGCCACGGGTCGACTGACTGAAATTACTGAGATGACTGGCTGATGCACCACCTGTGCCCCCTACTGTGCCAACTTGCTGTGCTTTAGCCACCCGGCGCTCTGCTCGTTGTTGTAAGCGTCATTCCTCCGCCCTCTGTTGTTGTTGGAGGGCAACTGCCTCCAACTGCCCAGTAGTGTCCTTCACGAGCCTCCTCCACAGAGGCCGATCTTGACACCACTGATACCAGTCATCGGCAAGTCCACTCAGCTCTACATCCTCCTGTACCACATCACTCCATCTCTTCTCTAGCCCGTGCCGCGCCCATTTAGCCCCCTCGATCCGGCCGAACAAAAGCTCTTTTGGCATGCGGGCTACATGACACAGCCAATGCAGCCTTGCCTGCCGGAGGAGCTCATGAGGATTTGTGAGCTCCTCACACAATCCAGCCTGGTTAAACCCAGGATTGATCGTAGGCAGGCTAGCCTAAATGTTTCTAACCGGCGGAGATGTTCCATTTAAGGGGGTCCACGTTTCGCAAGCGTAGAGAAGGGAGGGAATGACTGTGGCCGAGAAGACCCGAAGCTTCGTGCGGAGTGACAGACCAGGTAGCTTCCACACAGTGTTACGCAACCGATGAAAAGATTATTCCACTCGACTGATTCAGAGTGAGACCTCTGCTGGTAAACCGGAGCCGGTCATGAGCACACTGCCCAGGTATAGGAAACTCTCCACTCTCTCCACAACTGCCCCATCACCGATTGGGAGTTGTGGGGGTGGAGTGCCCGATGGTACAAAATACCCAGGCAGGTGCTTAGTTTTGGTGGGGCTGATGGTACACTCCAGTTTCAGCAGCAGGGCCTCCAACTCCTCCTCTGAGTGAGCCGCAATTACCAGGTCGTCGGCATACATAACGTGGTTGACCAATAGGGAGCCATTCCTTGACCGCACCCGGGCATCGATCAGCCTCCCATTGTATCTGTACCAGATGGAAATTCCTCTGGTACAGCTACTGAAGGCTTCAAGAACTACGTGGTCGAAATAGATGTTAAATAATGTTTGAGCCAGAGGACATCCCTGTCGCACCCCAAGGTGTACAGGGAATGGCTCTGACTCCCGGCCACGTAGTTTTACCCGGGCCTGCTCACCATCATGAAGGTCCTTAATGAGTGTGAGCAGAGGGTCAGGGACTCCGAAAGCACAAAGAACAACCAAGAGCCCAGGTCTACTGATGGTATCATAGGCCTTGACCAGGTAAATAAAGCAGATATGTAGGTCGTGTTGGACTTCTCTACACCTCTGCTGTAGCAGCCGGACAGAAAATCTGGCATCTGTGCCGGACCGCCCTTTCCTGAAACCGCATTCGGGCTCCCCAAGCCTCTCCTCAGTGTGCCTAGCAAGGCGATGTTGAATAATCCTTGCCAGGACCTTTCCCGGCACACTGAGGAGTGAGATGCCCCTGTAGTTGTTACAGTCTGTGCGGTCCCCCTTCTTAAAGGGGGGGACCACCAGGGCATCCTTCCAACCCTGCTGAACCCATCCAGTAGCCCTGTTGTTCTGATGTCATGTAGGACAGCCTGCGTACAAACGCCACCCTCGCTCAGCATGTTGCTCGGGAGATCATATCTGCCTGGTGCCTTTCTTCGTCTCAGACTCTGGATTGCCTTCAGTACTTCCTCAACGGATGGCACCTCAGCCAGCCACTCACAGGGGGTGACTTCCTCCTCCCACTTTGTCCCATTATGTTTTCCAGACTGAGGGATTCCTCCTCCCTCAGGACCTCACAGAAATGCTCAGCAAATCTGCAAACCTGTTCCTGGGGGTCGTAGATTGGACCACCATTCTTTCCCCTAATGATGGTGTGGCGCTGCAGGTTACTTTTTTGATGGAGTTAAATAGGGATTTGTGATCGCGGGCAATTGAGGTAGACTCCATCTCCTCAGCAACCCACGACCACCACCCAACCTTGCAGTGCCTCACGGCTCTCCGAACTTCCGAGTGAAGGCTGCAGTAAGCCTCCTCATTCTCTGACGTGGGATGCTGTAGATTATTAGAGTGGGCTTGTCGCTTTTTCTAAACCATCATGAGCACCTCCTCTGTCAGCCAGGGTGTCTGGGGAGGTCTGGACCGCGTACCCAAAGCAGCCATTGCAGCTGCATGAGTCACAGTCCTAAACCTCGCCCATTTACCCTCAACATCAGGAGGAGTGGGAGACGATGCCAACCCCAGCCGCAAGCGATGATTAAATTCTCGCTTGCAACTTCCATTAGCTAGCTGAGACCAGGCCACCTTCGGTTAGAATGGGATCCTGGGTGTACACCCACCACCGGAGTGGAAGAATGGCAGGCGCATCTTACAGATGACAAGTCGATGGTCAGAGGGCAGATCACCTCCACGGTAGGTCCTGGTGTCAAGGACATGGGCTCGCATCTGCTGGTCCGTCACTACGTAGTCTAGCAGATGTTCTTTCTTGGACCCGGCATGCATCTGTAGGGTTGTCAGGGGAAGGATTCCCACCAATAGGGGGGTTAGTGGGAGGGGTGATCGAGGAGATATAAGGAGAGAACGGGCGGGAAGAGGGGGCCTTTGGCGGGAACGATATTGGGACAGCTGGGGACAGGTGTGGATGGAAGAAAAGGATTAAAGGACGAGACCCCTGCAATCTTGTGTCGGCTTTCCTTTATATCTGGTGGCAGCGGTGGGATTACAATGGCTACAAAGAAGAATCCCCGCGGAAAAGAGCCAAGGGAATAGGAAGCAGGGGCCGGGGATCCTTCCCATCCCGGGCAACAAGGGGGCCTGCTATCAGAAGCAGCAGCAGGGGGCCCGGATCGCCTGGAGGACCCCATGGAGGACCGCATGGCCCGCGTGGAGAGGGCACTCCAGGAGCTACTGCAGAGGCTCCCTATGGGGGGCCCGCCAGCACCGGGACCTCCACCCCCACGCGTACTACGGGAGGAGAGGCCACGGGACCCGGAGGCCGACCAGCCAGCCAGGCAGGAGCCGCAACCAACCTCGTCACGCCAGCCGCCGCCGCTCCCGCCAAAACCCCGAGGGCTAAACACCCAACACGGAGAGCAGGTGGCAGGACGGCCGCGTCGGCTCGGGCTCGTCGACAAGTTCGTGGCTGAGGAAGAAGATTGGGAGGGGTTGTCCGCCGATTCGAGGCTGCCTTCCACGCTCTCGAGTGGACAGACAAAGAGGCACTATGAGCGCTGCCATCCGTTCTGGGCGAAGAAGCACTCTCCTCTTACACCTCCCTTCCCTCGCACAGCAAGTCCATGCTACAGGCAGCCTATGAGGCTTTGGGGGAGATCTATTTCCCTGCGGAAGGAGCCTTTAAACGATTCCAGGATCGCCAGCGAGGGGCTAAGGAATCCCCTTTAGCCTACAGGGGTGCGCTGCTCGTGTTGGCGAGGAGATCTTTCCCACGCCTGGCTGAAGAAGCGCTCGAGGACCTCGTGGTCGAGCACCTCATCGCCTACGCTTGCCGCGCCGGCGTTGTAATGCCCGTGGTGACGCTGGAGGAACGCACCTCGCTGTGGGCTGCCCGGACCATCCAAGCCCACGAGCAGGTCATGGGCCGGGCGCCACCCGTGGGACGGGTGGCTGGCACGGCGGGGGGGAACAGCCGAGCCGTTGCCGCGGCGCTACTGGGTCCAGCGACACCAACCGCCGAACCTGCACCGTCGCCACAGGCTGCCTGGGGGGCAGCTGGGAACGGACCCCCGACGTCTGAGCCAGAGCCATCACTGCGGGAGGTGTACGCGGCGATCCAGGGACTGGCGGAGCAGAGGGACAAGGGGCGCGACCAGCCGCCGCGTCGCTGGCAGCTGCCTCTACAACATCGCGCTGAGCCCCCCCGACAGAACGCCCCGTGGGTCTGCCACCGTTGTGGTCGAGAGGGGCATGTGGCGAGGGGGTGCCGCACGGAGCT
Organism: Lampetra planeri; assembly: GCF_965212315.1. Classification (NCBI taxonomy): domain Eukaryota; kingdom Metazoa; phylum Chordata; class Hyperoartia; order Petromyzontiformes; family Petromyzontidae; genus Lampetra; species Lampetra planeri. The sequence goes on from NC_136157.1 coordinate 675,180, forward strand.
GGAGGCCGCCAACGTCACCTGGAACCCGCCGGGGCCGATCGCCGACAGGATCCAGGCGAGTGACGCCGTCCCGCCCGTCCTCTCGGTCGGGCCGAGCAATTACAATTCCGACGCCGCGAACTCACCTGGAGTCTCCTCGGGGTGGGCGCCGGCGGAGTCGTTTCCCGGTCCCCACTGTCCTGGTCGGGGGAAGGGGATCGCGCCGGGGATAGCGCCGGGGCCTGTGATCGTGTCCCGACCAGAAGTGGCGTCGCGACCCGGAGTGGCGTCGTGAACGGACGTGACGTTGCATCCGGAAGTGACGTCGCGGCCGAAAGTGGTGTCGCGGATCGCGCCGGGAATTGCGCCGGGGCCGTGGACCGCACCGGGGATCGCGCCGAGGCCGGGGACCGTGTCGGGGATCGCGCCGAGGCCGGGGACCGCACCGGGAGTCGCGCCGAGGCCGGGAGGGACGTCGCGGGCGGAGGTGACGTCGCGGGCGGAGGTGACGTCGCGGGCGGAGGTGACGTCGCGGGCGGAGGTGACGTCGCGGGCGGACGTGACCTCGCGGGCGGAGGTGACGTCGCGGGCGGAAGCGACGTCGCGGCCGGGGGTGGCGTCGCGGCCGGCAATGACGTCGATGCCGGGCGTGGCATCGCGGGCGGGCGTGACGTCGCGGGCGGGCGTGGTTTCGCGGGCGGGCGTGGTTTCGCGGGCGGGCGTGATGTCGCGGGCGGGCGTGGTTTCGCGGGCGGGCGTGACGTTGCGGGTGGGCGTGACGTCACCAGTTACCTGCAACGCCGGCGAGTTGCCAGGGGCAACGGCCCGTGTGCTGAGGCGGCACACAAAATTGACATTGCGCCCTGGAGCAGTTCCACGGCCCGCCTCACCACCGCTTTGCGGCGGAGCGAGACGGAACCAGGGGGACCACGCCCCCGTGACAAAGGAAAGGGAGGGGAGAAGGGAGGGGCTCACGGGAAGGCCCACCCCCCAGTCCCCACCGCCCCCTACAATGGGGGGGCCCCCCCCCCACACCACAAGGGGGCCCACCCTACATCACCAAGGGGGGGCAATTTGCACCACATAGAGAGCCCAGCCCGCAACCCAGGGGGAAGCCCACACTATGTAACAAAGGGCGCGCTCACCCTGCTGCGACGCACTCCAAAGGGAGGAACCCCATCTTCGGTCCATTCACATCCATCCCCCATCATCTCACCATGCACCACAGGATAACGAGACGCCGCCTGGTCAGTGGCCGGACTCAGCCACACAATGGAGGAAGCTGGCAAGGCGGGTGGTAGCGGCCACGTCAGGAACCTCGGTCCTGGTCGGTGAAATCGCGGGAGTGTCTTGGTGGATACGGGGGCATCAGCCACGATCATCTCGAGCACCATGCATGAGATGCTGCCGGATAAAATCCGACCTTTAGTCCCCGTCAAGACAACGTTCATTGCAGCAAATGGAGGCAGCATGGGCTTCCTGGGCCAGGTTGAAGCCCCGATACAGATTGGGCAGCTTTCGGTAGCAGGACCCATCCTTGTCTCCGCAACGTTGCCCGTACCCTGCCTGTTGGGGACGGACTTTCTGAGGTGGATGCCAATGAAAATCGATCTGGCCAATGGGCGGGTCGAAGTCCAGGGAACGCATCTCCATTTCCTAAAGGCGGAGGGGGCCAGCCGGGGTGTACCCTACGTGCAGGCTCTGGTCAGTAAGTCTGTCTCCATTCCCTCGGCAGCCCAGATGCTGATTCCGCTGCAATATCGGTCCCCCCTCGTGACAGCCCGACCAGACTCACCCATCCTGGTGTCTCCGGCGTCAGCTGCCATGGATCGCCATGCGCTGGTGGGAGCCGAAACTATTGTACAGAGGAACCAGCATCTGTTCATTCAGGTGCTGAACACCTCCGATAGAACAGCGACGGTGCAGGAGGGAACAGTTCTGGCCCACGTTAGTCCCTTGTCACTAGGCGCCCAAGGGACAGAGCCCGAGCTTGTAGGCAGCATCAGCCAGTCCGAGGACAGAGGGGCCGAATTGTGGATGGACCAGCTGGCGGGGCCTGAGCCGGGATTGCCGCCCGACCAGAAACAGTAGCTGCACTCGTTATTGCATGAGTTCTCGGACGTGTTCAGCCGGGGACCGTTCGACCTAGGGCGCACAAATTTGTCCCAGCACCACATTAACACGGGAGATGCCGCACCCCTGCGCCAAAACACATGTAGAATGAGCCCAATGGAAAAAGGGCACATTCAACAAGTGGTGCAGGAGATGCTGCGGGCCGACATAATTTCTCCATCCTCGAGTCCCTGGGGGGCACTGGTGGTCCTAGTCAAGAAGTCAGATGGGTCACTGAGATTCTGTGTGGACTTCCGACACCTCAATGCCGTCACGCTGGCCGACGCATATCCCCTACCACGTATTGACGACTCATTGGATGCACTGGCGGGAGCAAAATTTTTCAGTACGCTGGATTTATTGTCCGGGTTCTGGCAGGTCTAACTAGACGTGGACTCCCAGCCTAAAACAGCGTTCCGGACACCACAGGGCCTGTTCGAGTTCAACTGCCTGCCTATGGGCCTCCAGACTGCGCCGGCGACGTTCCAACGCATAATGGAGTTGGCCTTAGCAGGCCTCCAATGGGAAATGTGCCTCATCTACCTGGATGACGTCATTGTCTTCAGCCGATCATTCAAGGAACACATTGACCGATTACGTCAGGTATTCCTGCAGGTCCGGAACGCGAACTTGAAGCTCAAGCCGTCGAAGTGCCACCTTATGCGGTCGTCCGTACGCTACTTGGGCCACGTCGTCAGTGAGTCTGGAGTGGCTATAGACCCGGAAAAGACGGCCTGCGTGAGGGCCTGGGCTGTTCCCACAACGGTTCCAGAGGTACGCCGTTTCGTGGGTTTCGTTTCTTACTACCGCCGGTTTGTACCCAACTTCGCAACCATTGCCAAGCCCTTGGACGTGTTGACGGCGAAGAACCAGAGGTTTTATTGGGGCCCTCTGGAGGAAGAGGCATTCCAGCAGCTGCGCTCACGTCTGACAGATGCACCGCCATTGGCCTTTCCGGATTTTGGCCTCCCCTTTATCCTGGACACGGACGCCAGCGATGTGGGCATCGGCAGTGTTTTGTCGCAAGTCCAGCAGGGTCGGGAGGTGGTTATCGCCTACGGTAGTCGCGTGCTTTCATCAGCGGAGCAGCGCTACTGCGTCACACGTAGGGAACTCCTGGCAGTCGTTCACTTCGTGCAGCAATTCCCACCCTACCTGTATGGTCGCAAATTTACGGTCCGCACTGACCACGCGGCCTTGCAGTATTCGCTGCGCATCGACCAGCCTTTGGGCCAGATGGCCAGATGGATAGAGCGCCTGCAGGAGTACAGGTACCAAGTAGTGCATCGCAAAGGGACCAGACATGCCAACGCAGACGCATTGTCCCGACTGGCGCCCCAGGGCCCTTGTGAATGCACCACAGGCGGGGCACGCTGCAAGGAGGCGAGGCCGGAGGGGACAGTCATCGCTCCCGTACGCACGGCGGAGGACGCACAGGGTGAGGTCCAGCTGACTGACCACGACCTGGGGCTGACCTTGGACGATTGGCGATGGCTACAGCTGGAGGAAGCCCCACTGCGAATGCTACGTGCCTCAGCAGAGGCAGGGGGGGAGGAGTACATCGTATGGGAGGACCTCCTCATGCGATGGGACCCGACAGGGCGCCGACGATGCCTGGTAGTTTCGGAGTCGCTGCGTCAACAATTGGTTATGGACGTACACGGCCGCCAGCTGCTGCACCTGGCGGGGCAGAAGACACTGTACACATTACAGGGTCGGTACTTTTGGCCAGGTATGACCGCTGACGTGCATCGATGGGTCGCTACCTGCGTCGAATGTGCGCGGCGAAAGCCGCCACCCCGGGTAAGCCGGGCGCCCCTACAGCCCATCACGGTGACCAGGGTCAACGAATTGGTTGCGTTGGACATCCTGGGACCACTGCCGGTCACGCCACGGGGAAATAAATACCTGTTGGTCGGAGTCGAGTACTGCACGAGGTGGCCGATGGCGTGGGCTCTCCCGGACCAAACGGCACAGACCATCGCCGATGCCTTCGTGGGAGGCTATGTCCTTGATAAGGGGGCACCGGAACGGTTGCTCACGGATCAGGGCAGGAATTTCTCCTCACAGCTATTGAAGGATGTCTGCTCTATCCTGGGCACTAAAAAGGTCCGAACATCTCCGTATCATCCCCAGACCGATGAGATGGTAGAGCGGCTTAACCGCACCATAGCGGCCATGCTGTCCCAAGTGGTGGACGAAAACCATTCCAACTGGGACCTCCACATTCCATCGGTCTTAGCGGCGTACAGGGTAGCCCCGCACGCGGCGACGGGGTTCTCGCCGTTTTTCCTGATGTACGGACGGGATCCCGTTCCGCCTATTGAGGTGCAGCTGACGGACATTCCCGCAAGAGCTGACGCATGGCCGAAGGCACTAAAGACCTCCCTCATTTATTTGAGAGAGGCCCGCCAAGCAGCCGAGGCCGCATCGGCCACGAGCCAAGAGAGTAATGTACGGATACGGGAGAGGACAGTGACAGCCAAGCCCTTTGAAGTCGGGGACCATGCATGGCTACACTGTCCTCAGGTGCCGGTTGGCCTCTCACCAAAGCTGCACCGACCCTGGAAAGGGCCGGTCGAGGTCATTAAAGCACTCCGACCGCAGTGCGTCCAGGTCCAACTGGGTAAGCGACGATGGTTTGTACACCCCACCCGCCTTAAGCCATACATCTCTCCACCGTCATCTTCACCAACATCACTGCCAACATCATCATCATCCCTACCCAGGCCAAGGTCGCCGACCACCACGCGCCGACCGGCAGGGGGTTCGGTGCCCTGTGTTCCCTTGTCACCTACAGCACCCCATATGAGGCCTGACGGAGCGGCGGCACGAGCGGGGGCCGGAGAGACAGCGGCGCCAGGCAAGGCGACACCGGCACCACCGAACCAGGCACCACGACGAGAGGGCCTTCGAAGGAGGGGGCCGCCACGGTCATCTGCTGCCTGTGGATGTCCGGGCTGTTATGGGACGCTGGCTGGAGACCCGGGCAGGCCGCGCAATTGATTTTGTTGTGTTATATTGCATTGTATGGTTGTGGGGGGGTTAATGGCTGTCGTCACTGTCAGTGGTGGGAGGCATGGGCAGACTTAAATGGTCCATGGGGGAGGCAGAACCGAGGACGGTTATTTTTTCTCCGGGGGGGGGGGGGGGGGGTGATGTAGGGGTGTCAGGGGAAGGATTCCCACCAATAGGGGGGTTAGTGGGAGGGGTGATCGAGGAGATATAAGGAGAGAACGGGCGGGAAGAGGGGGCCTTTGGCGGGAACGATATTGGGACGGCTGGGGACAGGTGTGGATGGAAGAAAAGGATTAAAGGACGAGACCCCTGCAATCTTGTGTCGGCTCTCCTTTACACATCCATGATGTTGTGTGGATGCACCGATGTCGGAACAATGTGTGTCTCCTATTCGGGGCAGAAGACACACACATAGACACACACCCAGACACACCACCACTACTACTGTTGCTTCTGCTGCTGATGATGATCACGATGCACCACCACTACCACTGTTCTGCTGCTGCTGCTGCTGCTGCTGCTGATGATTATGGTGCACCACCACTACAATTGTTGCTGATGATGATGATCACGATGCACCACCACTACCACTGTTGTTGCTGCTGCTGCTGATGATGATGATGATGATCACGATGCACCACCACTACCATTGTTGCTGCTGCTGCTGGTGGTGCTGCTGCTGATGATGATGGTGTTGCAAGATGATGTTTCTGTGTTGAAAAGCCGTGCACCCTGCAGTTTCGGTTTACTTCCTGGCTATCCATACCAGGTGGCGCATTGGGGTATACGGAAGAAATGTGCCATTTTACACGTGTAAATTATTGTTATGTTGATGTTGCTGCTGTTAATCATGATGTTGTTGTTGCTGCTGTTGCTGCTAATGTTGCAGCTGATGCTGATGTTGCTGCTGATGATGTTGCTGATGATGTTTCTGATGATGTTTCTGCTTCCAGGTGGGAGTGTCGCGCGTGCTGCTCAAGTACTGGCAGGGCGACCACCTCGCTGCACTCTGCCTGCAGCTGAGACGCAAGATCGTCATCTGCCAGCAGGGTACACCACTCGCTCACTCACGCTCGCTCACTCACTCACTCATGCACACTCACTCACACACGCTCACTCATGCATGCACGCACGATCGCTCGCTCGCACACACACACACTCGCTCGCTAACTCACTCACTCAGGCACGCTCACTTGTGCTCACTCGCTCACGCACGTTCGTTCACTCCCTCGCGCACGCTCACTCACTCTTACGAATGCTCACTCACTCTCACGGATGCTCACCTACTCACTCATGCTCACTCACACACTCTCACGCATGCTCACCCATGCTCGCTCTCCCCCTTCCGCCCCTTGTTCTGGCAGCGGTGCGCCGATTTGTGCGCTGGCGGCGCTGCTGCCGCACAATGAGCGTGCACCGGCAGGAGGCGGTGGTGACACGCGAGTTTGTGACGGGCGTGGAGGACGCGTGCCTGCGTGTCTACGACATGCTCGTCATCCAGAACGCCTCAGACATCGCGCGTGAGAGTGACCGCCTGCGCTCCGAGACGCACCGCGCCTATCTGCGGGATAAGCTTCAGCGGTGGCGCCGCGAGGAGGAGACGCGGCAGCGGTGAGATGCGCCGCTCGCCCCCTCACTCACTCGCTCCGTCACTTGCTCAGTCACTCGCTCAGTGACTCGCTCTGCCACTCGCTCCATCACTCACACACTCCGTCACTCACTCCATCACTCACTCAGTCACTCGCTCAGTCACTTACTCAGGTGCTCGCTCCGTCACTCACTCGCTCCGTTACTCACTCTGTTCCTCACTTCGCCACTCGATCCATCACTCATTCACTCTGTCACTTGCTCCATCACTCACTCGGTCCCTCACTCACTTTGTCACTCACTCCGTTACTCGCTCGCTCTGTCACTCACTCACTCCGTCACTCACTCGCTCCATCATGCAATTCGTTACTCGCTCCATCACTCGCTCGTTCTGTCACTCACTCGCTCTGTCACTCGCTTCGTCACTCGCTTGCTCTGTCACTCACTCTGTCGCTCGCTCGCTCCGTCACTCACTCCATCACTCATGTGCTCAGTCACTCACTCATTTTGTAACTAACTCACTCACTCACTCCACCACTCGCTCGCTCTGTCACTCACTCTGTCACTCGCTTGCTCTGTCACTCACTCTCTCCATCATTCACTTCGTCACTCGCTCCGTCACTCGCTCGCTCTGTCACTCACTCGCTCTGTCACTCACTCGCTCCGTCACTCGTTCCATCACTCACTCGCTCCATCACTCGCTCCACTCACTCGCTCTGTCACTTGCTCGCTCTGTCACTCACTTGCTCCGTCACTCACTCACTCACTCACTCACTCCGTCACTTGCTCTGTAACTCTCTGTCATTTGCTTTATCACTCGCTCTGTCACTCGCTCACTCTGTCACTCATTTTGTCACTCGCTCTGTCACTCACTCGCTCTGTCACTTGCTTCCTCTGTCACTCGCTCTGTCACTCACTCGCTCTGTCACTCGCTCCATCTCTCGCTCGCTCCGTCACTCACTCACTCCATTACTGGCTCTATCACTCACTCGCTCCATCATTCACTTCCTCACTCGCTCCGTCACTCGCTCCGTCACTCTTTCGCTCCATCACTCACTCACTCATTCCGTTACTCGTTCCGTCACTCGCTCACTCCGTTACTGGCTCTGTAACTCACTCGCTCCGTAACTCACTTGGTCACTCGCTCCGTCACTCGCTCGCTCTGTCACTTACTCACTCCTTCACTCGCTCTGTCACTCACTCACTCTTCCACTCACTCTGTCACTCGCTCGCTCTCACTCTGTCACTCGCTCCGCCACTCGCTCGCTCTGTCACTTATTCACTCCTTCACTCGCTCTGTCACTCACTCATTCTTCCACTCACTCTGTCACTCGCTCGCTCTCACTCTGTCACTCGCTCTGTCACTAACTCGCTCCTTCACTCGCTCCATCTCTCGCTCGCTCCATTACTCACTTACTCACTCCGTTACTGGCTCTGTCACTCACTCGCTCCATGACTCACTCGCTCCATCATTCACTTCGTCACTCGCTCTGTCACTCACTCGCTCTGTCACTCACTCACTCCCTCACTCGCTCCATCACTCACTCACTCGCTCCCTCACTCGCTCCATCACTCACTCGATCACTCACTCACTCCATTACTCGCTCTGTCAATCACTTCGCTCGCTCCGTCATTCGCTCTCTGTCACTTGCTCCATCACTCGCTTGCTCTGTCACTCACTTTCTCTGTCATTCGCTCCACCACTCACTCGCTCCATCACTCACTCACTCTGTCACTTGCTCCTTCACTCACTCGTTCCATCACTCATTCCATCACTCACTCACTTGCTCTGTCACTCGCTCCATTACTCGCTTGCTCTGTCACTCACCTGCTCTGTCACTCACTTGCTCTTTCACTCACTCCATTACTCACTCGCTCTAACTCACTCCATAACTCACTCAATCCATCACTCACTCGGTCCGTCACTTGCTCCATCACTTGCTCACCCTGTCACTCACTTGCTCTCTCACTCGCTAGCTCCGTCATTCCTTCCCTCACTCGCTCGCTCCATCAGTCACTCGCCCACTACATCACTCACTCCATCACTCACCCGCTCATTCACTCGCCTATAATATCACTTGCTCGCTGGCACTGTCGCCTGCTTCATTGCTCGCTTACTCCATCACTGTCCATCCGTCTAGTTAACCATCCACCCAACAATTCATCCATCCATTCACCTGTCCTTCCAACTGTTTGTCTGTGTCCATCTCTCCGTTCACTTGTTTGTCCATTCATCTGTATGTAAACTCCTTCATTAAATCGTTCATTCTTTTGTCCGTCTGTCCGTCTGCCCGGCCGTCTGTCCGTCAGAGCGTCGTCTCCGCTCTCCCCCGCTAGAGAGCCGGCGCCCCCATGGGGTCCCCTTCCCGACAACGTGGGGACCGTCGTCGCCCGGCAACCGTTGCCGCGGCAACTCGCAGAGTTGGATGGCGGCGATGGCGAAGCGGGGACCGTGGTTGCACGGCAACCATGTCCATGGCAACACGGGGACGAGGAGGAGGCGATGATGATGATGCAAGGGTGTCAGAGGGAGGAGCGCGGTGAGAGGGATTAACCCCTTCAGAGACCAGGCCCGGGAGGGCGGTTGTTAGGGTTTGAGTCTCATTTAAGGCATCGGGTTGGGGAAAAAATCGGGCTCGGGTTAGAGTCAGAGTTAGGGATCTAATAGGGGTCAGGGTTATGGTGCAGGGGTAGATATGAGGCTGGAGTCATTGTTGGGCCTAGAGCGAGGAATAAGGGCAGTGCCAAGTTCAGGGTGATGGTAAAGGTTAGGGTTGGGTCATGGTGTGTGCATGTGGGCACCACGCACTGTGGTGGTCATCAGTGAGTGGTGAGTAGAGGTTGTGGTTGTTGTTGTGTGCCTGTAGGTCAGTGTGTGTGTGCTAGCAGCACTCACCCCAACAGGCTGTGTAGGCTATAGAGAGACCTTTGCCTTTGTACGTGCGTGTGTGTGTAGTCACGTGAACCCTCCCCTCCCCTCCCCAGAGGCCACGCCCACCCCAGCATCTCCAATGCCAAGGCGACGGGCGGAGGAGGGAGGTGGGTCCCCGTTACCACGGCGACGGGCAGAGGAGGGGGGCGGGTCCCCGTCACCAAGGAGACAAGCCCCTCCCCCCAAGCCCAAGAGGGATCCCGGCACCAGGCTCAGCCAATCGACGGAGGCCGTGAGCGGAGGCTCTGCCCCCGAGGAGCCAGCCAGGAGCCCTGCTGAGAACGGTCAGGGGCCAAGTGTCAGGGGTCCGGGATCAAGGAATAGAACTCGGGTGATTACTCGAGTTAGGGCTATGTTTAGTGATAGGGCGCTGCAGTGACAAGATGTTAACGACCTCGCCTGGTATACAGGAGGATCTCGACCCTGACGCCTGCTGTATATTTGGAGTTTGAATGTCTCTCTCTCTCTCTCCGTGGTCACAGTTTTTCCCTCGACATTTAGGATTAACGTCACGCGTTTCGAATTATGTGGCTGCTATACATTTCCATTGGTGGCCAGGTCGCTTCTGAAAAAAAGCTACATAGCTCAGTGGGCCTTACCTGGTAAAATAAAGTTTTAGTTTAATAGTTTAGATAGAGATCTGGTTAGGAGTAGGGTCAGGACTCTGATTAGGGTTCAGGCGACGTTTCCTGTCCCACCAGCAGCATTGTTGATCGTACGTGTGCGTCTGTACACTCACACACGCGTATACAGTCGCGCGTGTACACACACACACACATGTAGTCGTGCGTGTACACACACACACATGTAGTCGTGCGTGTACACACACACACATGTAGTCGTGCATGTACACACACATGTAGTCGTGCGTGTACATATCTGTACACACAGGGTTGGTAGTGTTGTAGTTAGCACGCCGCGCTACGAACCCGACGACCCGAGTTAGATTCCTGCTCATGGCCAACACCAGTGTCGATTAACTGAATCGGTTCTGGGCCTCCCCTAGGTTGACTCGGCCTCAAATGAGTACCTGGTGCGGTGTGTAAACATCGGTACTGGGGAGACAAAGGAGGCCGAACGTGGTGCTGGCCACTCACCCACTCGTGTGCCGTTCTGGCCTTCATAGGTGCTACTCACGAACAGCACTTGCCCCAATAGTTTGATAAGGCTACACTGGGGATCTTTGTCTTTTGTTGGTGAGCACTGATACCAACAAGTAGGCTAGAAGCTTCTTCTTGGTTCTTTCGGTAAAGTTACGTAGAAGGGAAGTAATAAAATAATAAAAATAAAACATAATAAAATAATTCTCACGACGTTTCGGCCACAATGCAAGCAGCCGTCCTCAGGTGAAAACCAGGTCTGTCGAGGCGACAGCGTCTGAATGAAACAGCACCATGCTTGGAGCATATATTTAAGCTAGGTTGGAAGGGGGGGAAAGGGCGCCTTGACAAAAGAATTTGCATATCAAGAGGAATTTAGCATATTTATGGGAAATGCAGGTATGTGATTAGTACTACTTATGCCCGTGCATTATGCAGGATTAGCAGCATCAAAGGGAGGGGATATGGGAAATGCAGGCATGTGATTAGTACTACTTATACCCGTGCATTATGCAGGATTGTTTCATTCAGACGCTGTCGCCTCGACAGACCTGGTTTTCACCTGAGGACGGCTGCTTGCATTGTGGCCGAAACGTCGTGACAATTATTTTATTATGTTTTATTTTTATTATTTTATTACTTCCCTTCTACGTGACTTTACCGAAAGAACCAAGAAGATGAATCCCTGCAGTCACGAAAGCTTTAAATCGAAATTTAGGCTAGAAGCTGTAGATTATTACTTCATGAATTTCCAGGTCCCAGACACTCTGCTAACGATCATGAAGGTCGTTCATGATGGTCATGTGTCATGCGTCATGTCTCGTATTGTGTCATGTCTTGTCATGTACCTTGTCGTGTCACTGTGTCGTGTGTCGTGTGTCTTGTCGTGTGTCGTGTCGTGCCGGCCTTCGTGGGTGCTGGTGCTCGCTAATGGTCACTAACCCCACAACGCTCTGTACGGGCTATACGGAAGGAACCTTTGTCTTTGTGTGTGCGTGTGTGCACGTGTGTACATGTGCGTGCGTGTGCGTGCATGTGTGCGTGCGTGCATGTGTGCGTGCTCATGCAGGCGCAGGATCGGGGAAGCCGCGGCCACACAGCGACGAGTTCTGCTCCATCAAGAAGCAGCCACCTCCCAAGCCCAAGCGACACCCGGAGACGCGGCTCAGCAGCTCCCATGAGGACATGCGCCGGCGCGCCGGAAGCGCCGGTGCCGAGATGGAGCGGGCGCGCTCCTCCTCCTCCGCCGCCACCGCCGTGCCTGCGCGTGACTCCCAGCTGCTCCTCCAACAGCAGCACCGGCAGCAGCAGCAGCCTCACAAGCATCCCCATCATCATCAGCAGCAGCAGAATTACCATCAGCTAGCTGCCGCTGTGGCAAGTTGCCCGTCGGTAACGGCGCTGAGAGATCAAAAATCTGGTCGCTCGTCCCCTCCGATGCCATGTAGTACCAGTGGCCGTCGCTTTGCGGAACCGGAGCAGGCGGCCCGGCACAGTGACAGTCCCGTTGACGGTGAGGAGGATGAGGAGCCGGTGTACGCCGAAATGCTTTGCGTCGCCGCGCCGACAGACGGGAACGGCAAGGGCGGCGCCATCGCCCTCGCCGATGGTGCCTGCGACGATGACGACAACGATAACGATGAAGAGGGAGATGGAATCTATGAGGAGATGCGGTTCGTGGCGCCAGATGATGGGCCAGCGCCGGCGTCAGCGGAGGCCAGCGCGATCCCGGCGCCGTTCCCGGACCTGCCCCCATACCGCCCGCCCTTGCTCGTGTTCCCGCCGGCACCGACGCGCTGCTCGCCCAACTCGGATGAGTCCCCGCTCACGCCCATCGAGGTGACGCGGCTCCTGCAGCTTGAGAGCACGGGCAAGGGGCGAGCCGAGCAGCAGCAGCGGGGGAGGGAGCACAGGACTAAACACCACCACAACCACCATCAGAAGCACCACAACAACCACAGGCAACAGCAGCAGAGTCACGCGGCGGTGGCGATCACCGCAGGTGAGAATGCGACGCCGCAACTTTACCGCACGCAGTCGGCGCATGGCAAGATTGGGCACGCGGACGGCGGGGGTGGTGGCGGCGGTGGTGGTGGCGGTGGCGGTAGCGGTTTTGGTGGTGGTGCGCCTGCTGCTCAGCATCCGCTCGGCGCTCAGCAGCCGCCCGCCAAGGGCGCTGGCTTTGCGGCGACGGCGGGGCAGGCGGCACTCGCGTGGCATGGCTACCCCACGATGCCGCGACTCCGCTCGGCGGAGAGAGGCGGGGAGGTACCGGGGTCGCCGGGCCGGCAGCTCGTGAGGCCCGGCAGCCCTGCCGCACACGCAGGTGCACAGCGCTTGGGTGGTGGTGCTAATGGTGGGGTGGTGGTGGTACTTTCGTGAGTGGTGGTACTAGTGGTCAGTCAACCCATAGCACCTGCGTCTGTCCCGTGACCTCCCGCAAGCGGGCGTTGGATGCTCCACGTGGCCTCAAAGTGTGTACAGTCTGGCACAAGCACCATCATGACGTCACCGCCAATTAGTGGCAAATGGCGGGTTGTTGCTAGTGGTGGTGGTTCTAGTGTTTTTTTGCGGTGGTGTGTGGTGGTGGTTGCGGTGGTAGTTGCGGTGGTTGTGGTAATTGTGGTGTACTCATACTCTTTGGCTTTTTCGGTAAAGTCACGTAGGTCTAAAATAAATTAAATCACGATGTTTCGGGTGCAACACAAGCGTCCGTCATCAGGTGGGACAACCACAGCAAGAAACAATGGCTGCCGTGACAAGAGGCTACATAGGTAAGAGAGGGGGGAGGAGCCAGGGAGGAGAGATAGAGAGGGGGGTGTGGGGTAGGGGAAAGTGGAGGGCTGCTAGAGGGATTAGGAGCAGGGCAAAATGCCGGGCGGGGGGAAGTGGGCGGGGCTGGGAGTGGGAGGCTGAAGAAGAAACTGGAGATGTGGATATGAAGGCAACACCATAAAGCAGTTAAGGTTTTACCTGGTTAATAACATCCTTCCAATGATTGCTCAATTTGTATCCATCTTCTCGGTTAAAATTATGTCTATGTTTATATATCTGGATGGCTTCATGAACAAACCTTTGATAGGAGCCCAAAGGATTGCAGAGTACTTTGGTCTCGGAAAAAAACAATATCATGAGAGCCCACAGCTTTATAGCAATGGTCAGCCACGGCCGAGGTATTGGTTCTGCCGTGTTTCAGATCTGCCTTGTGCTCGCGAACACGGCCCGAGATATGTCGTTTCGTTTCCCCAATGTAACACCCACCACAGGTGCAACTTAGTGTTTAGACTCCAGGATATTGCATGTCAGGGATGACATCCTTCACATATGAGATTAGATCACGGATTTTATGTACTGTACTGAATGAGACCTGGATCTTGTGTTTGTTTAAGATTTTGGAAATCTTTTTGGTAACGCCTGCTATGTATGGTCACGTGATGGTTTTGATCGGCGTATCAGGGGGTTGTTTCTCCATGCTTAGAGATGGAGAAACAACTTTGCGAATAATGTGGTCCGAGTACCCATTCATCTTGAGGGCCTGGTGTCCATGTTCCAATTCACTGGCTAGGTGGTGTTGGTCAGAAATGCAGTGGGCCCTATGGTGTAGCAATTGTTTCTTGCTGTGGTTGTCCCACCTGATGACGGACGCTTGTGTTGCGCCCGAAATGTCGTGATTTAATTCATTTTATTTATACCTGCGTGACTTTACCGAAAGAACCAAAGAGTATGGATCCCTGCAGTCACGAAAACTTCAAATCTATATTGTAATTGTGGTGGTTTTTGCTGTGAGCAATGCTGTTGTGGGAAGGCCAATTTCAGTTGGCTGTTCCGTTCATTGTGCTTGTAGACAACATAACAGCTCTGTAAATTATGAAAAAACTACGCATTAAAGATCAAAGTTTTACTGGAGCCTCTGAGGTGGACAGGCGTCTCTTAGCCAAACTCCATTTCGTGGAGCCAGGAGACAGATGGACTGGTTCCAACTCCAGTCACTGAGGGGTGGACAGTATGTACGTATGTTGAAATTCTTGCACTCCGTACGTAGCCAACTGTGCTAATTGGTCCTCTAATCTGGGAAGGAAATTGTTAAGCAACAGGGAGTGGCTCTTCTTCTGAACAGTGGGTCGTGATGCAGGCACCTGGGTCAGAGTGATGGGAAGGCATTGACCATATCAGCTCATCAACAACGATAGGAGACTGCTAGACTTCTGTGCAGCCCATGATATTGAAATTACCAACACGCTTTTCCGGCATCGGTGCATCCACACAACACCATAGATGCACGCTGGGTCCAAACAAGAACATCTGCTGGACTCTCTAGTGACGGAACAGCGGATGCGGGCCCATGCCCTTGACACCAGGACCTACCGTGGAGCTGATCTACCCACTGACCATCTGCTTGTCATCTGTAAGATGCTCCTGCCATTCTTCCACTGCGATAGTGGGTGTCCATCCAGGACGCCATTCAAACCCACAATGGCCTGGTCTTAGTTAGCTGCTGCAAGCTACAAGCGAGAATTGCATTATTACTTGCAGCTGGTTGAGGAATGTGGCTTACGTTGCTGCAATAGCTGCGTTGGGTACGCAATCCAGACCTCCACAGAGACCCAAGCTGATAAAGGAGGTGTTCCAGCTATCTGAGAAAAAGCGACAGGCGCACTCCCACCGTCTACAGCATCTCATGTCAGCGAATGAGGAGGCTGACCGCAACCTTTGCTTGGAAGTGTGAAGAGCCATGCAGCGCTGCAAGGATGGGTGGTGGTCGCAGGTTGCTGAGGAGATGGAGTCTGCTTCATTAGCCAATTATCGCAAATCACTCTTTAATTTCATAAGCGCTACATCTATCATCATCCTTCGGGGAGAGAACGGTGATCTGATCTCTGACCTGCAAGAACAGGTTTGCAGGTTTTCTGAGAATTTCTGTGAGTTCTTCGGGGAGGGGAAATTCCTCAGCCCAGATAACATGGGGCAAAGTGGGGATGATCCTGCTAGGGCTGCGATGCCTCAAATATTGTAAGAAGTAGTAATTCCCTGGCTAACTGAGGGTGCCATCTGTTGAGTACAGAAGGCGATCCGGAGTCTGAGACCAGAAAAAGTACCTGCCAGAGATGATTTCACGAGCGAACTGCTTGGGGAGGGCAGCGTATGTGTGCACACTGCCCTGCATGATATCATCACAACAGTCTGGACCACTGGATGGGTTCTGCAGGATTAGAAGATTGTAACAACTCCAGGGGCATTTCCCTCCTCTCTATTCTGGGAAAGGTCCTGGCAAGGATTACTCAACATCGCCTTGCCAAACTGTTCTTCGTGTTTGTGTCTTGTCTCTCTTAAAAATTTCACACTTAACTTCTAACTTAGCAATCTTTGAAAAACGTAATCAACCAGGCTATGCGTTAATTGTGTGTTGACCGACTCTCTGTGTTGCATTACATTACATTTCGAAATTTTGCTGTGTTATTTCATTCAGTGTGTTCTCTCTCCCTGTCTCCTAATTTTTTCAAGCTTTTGCACCGTACCACTCACTGTGCCACTTATTGACATGCTAATTTCTCTAACCCCTCCCTCTCTCTCCGCCTCCCGCCCCCTCTCTCTATTTAAGGCCTTGACACAGAGGCGTGGTTTCTCTGTGTGCCTATGTTTTGACTCTCTCTATGTATCTCTGTGATATCTGTCTGCTTATATGTATGTCTATTTGTCTCTGGTTCTGTGTTTTATCTATCTCTCAAATTTAGCATTCTCAGGAACAACGTAATCAACCAGGTAGGGTGTTGACTGTTATGTTATCCGACTCTCTGTTGTATTACATTACATTTCTAAGTATACTAGATTTGTGTTTCTATTTCATTTATACCTGATGATGATTGCTTGTGTTGCAATCGAAACGTCGTATGCTAGTATTTAATTTATTAATTTATCTTTATACGTGACTTTACCGAAAGAACCAAAGAGTATCGCCTTGCCAGGCACACTGAGGTGAGGCTTGTGGAGCCCCAATGTGGTTTCAGGCCAGAGCGGTCCTGCACAGATGCAATATTTCTGTCCGTCTACTACAGCAGTGGTGTAGGGAATTCCAACAAGACCTACATCTCTGCTTTATTGACCTGGTCAAGGACTATGATACCATCAATAGGCCTGGGCTTTGGATTGTTGTTCATGCTCTCGGAGTCACTGACTCTTTGCTCACAATCTTTAAGGATTTTAAGTTTTTAGTAACTGCAGGAATCCATACTCTTTGGTTCTTTCGGTAAAGTCACGTAGGTATAAAATAAATCACGACGGTTCGATTGCAACACAGTTACATCGGGGAAACGAAACTACATGTCTCGGACCATGTCCACGAACACAAGGCAGATCTGAAACACGGCAGAACCAATACCTCTGCCATAGCTGACCATTGTTATAACGCTGTGGGCTCACATGATATTGTGTTTCCGGGACCAAGGTACTCTGCAAACCTTCGGGCTACTATCAAAGGTTTGTTCATGAAGCCATCCAGATATATTAACATAGACATAACTTCAACCGAGAAGATGGATACAAATTGAGCAATCATTGAAAAGATGTCATTAACCAGGTAAAACCCTAACTGCTTTATGGTTGTCTATCATATCTGCCGGGTACTAGTCTAATTTTTCCGAGTTAACTTCCCCCCCCCGCATCCCCAGCTCTCTCGGCCTCCCACTTCCAGCCCCGCCCAATTCCCCCCGTCCAGCTTCACGTCCCTCTCCTACCTAGCGTCCACGCAGCCCCCCCCTCTCTCTCCCCTTGCCCCTCCCCCTTTCTTACCTATATAACCTCTTACCATGGCATCTCTCTCCCACTTCAGCAAAAAAATGTTTTTTGCTGTGGTTTTCCCACATGATGATGATTCAGTTTAACACGTAGGCTGATGATGATTACTTGTGTTTCAATCGAAACGTCGTGATTTATTTTATTTTATACCTACGTGACTGCATCGAAAGAACCAAAGAATAATCATTAAGGACCTTTATAATGGTGGACAGGCCCGGATAAAGCTACGTGTCCAGGCTTCAGAGCCATTCCGATGTTCACCTTGGGGTGCGACAGGAATGTCCTCTGGCTCCTACATGATTTAACATAATCTTTGATCAAGTAGTTTGAAAAAGCTTTCCATGGCTATACCGGAGAAATTTCCATCTGGTACAGATACAACGGGAGGCGGATAGATTCCCGGGTGTGGTCGAGGGATGGCTCCCTATTGGTCAACCATGTTATGTCTGCCGATGATCTGGTGATTACTGCTCACTCAGAGGAGGAATTTGAGATGCTGCTGCTTAACCTGGAGTGTGCTACTAAGAGGTGGGAACTTACCATCAGCCCCTCCAAAACGAAGCACCAGCCTGGGTATGTTGTGTCATTAAACACTCCACCCCCTCAGCTCCCCATTAGTGATGGGGAATATTCGTAGGTTTTTTCGGTAAAGTCACGTAGGTAAAAAAAAAATTAAATTAATAAAAGTAAAATAAAATAAAAAATCACGACGTTTCGGAGGCAACACAAGCTTCCGTCTTCAGGTGGAACCGTCACAGCCCGACAGCTGTATCAAGTAAATGAAAGATTACAGGAGATACCACTCCGTATATATAATGGTGGTGTTGGTCAGAAATGCCATGGGCTCTGTGGTATAGCGTTTCCTACTTGAAACCGGATTCCCACCACCACCCATCTCAAAAGAATTATCTCATCAAAACGCTATACCACAGAGCCCATGGCATTTCTGACCAACACCACCTGGCCTGTGAATTAAGACATGTACATCGGGCCCTCAGGATGAACGGATACTCTGACCGCACCATCCGCCAAGCTGTTTCTTCCACCATACAGAAACAGCCACATGAAACTCCGACCAAAACTATCACGTTACCATACATAGCAGGCGTGACCAAAAATATCTCCAAAATTCTAAACAAACATAAGATCCAAGTCCGATTCAGTACAGTGCATAAAATCCGTGATCTGATTCCATCTGTGAAGAATGTCGTTCCTGACTTACAATATCCTGGAGTCTACAAATTGAGTTGCAGTTGTGGTGATTGCTACATTGGAGAAACGAAACGTCATGTTTCTGATCGTGTCCGCGAGCACAAGTCAGATTTGAAACACGGCAGAACTGATTCTTCGGCCGTTGCCGATCATTGCTACAACTCTGTGGGCTCATGAAATTGTCTTTTCCGAGACCAAGGTGCTCTGCAAACCTCCTAGCTACCATCAAAGGTTTGTACACGAAGCCATACAAATATACAAACACAGACATAATTTCAACCGTGATGATGGTTACAAACTGAGTAATCATTGGAAAGATGTGATTAACCATGCAAAAAAGATTTAACTACACTTATTTGGACCATCTTATTTGACAGAAAACTATTACAGGTTACTGATGGACAGCCAGTTTTGTTTTACCATGTTTAGCTTTCTACCAGGTTAAGCTTTCTTTTTTCACACTTTTGTTATGTAGGCCAGGCGTAGTCACAAACCGAACCTCTCCATAATAAAGGCTCAGTCTTTTGTTATGCAGTCTATTCATAGTCTCAAGCCGCACCTTTAATCATTGTAAAGATGTGATTAACCATGCAAAAAAGATTTAACTACACTTATTTGGACCATCTTATTTGACAGAAAACTATTGCAGGTTACTGATGGACAGCCAGTTTTGTTTTACCAGGTTTAGCTTTCTACCAGGTTTAGCTTTCTTTTTTCACACTTTTGTTATGTAGGCTAGGCGTAGTCACAAACCGAACCTCTCCATAATAAAGGCTCAGTTTTTTGTTATGCAGTCTATTCATAGTCTCAAACCGCACCTTACCATAATAATAAAAAGTGGGCCATTCCTGGCCCTTCCCCCCCCCCTCAACCATTATATATACGGAGTGGTATCTCCTGTAATCTCTCATTTACTTGATACAGCTGTCGGGCTGTGACGGTTCCACCTGAAGACGGAAGCTTGTGTTGCCGCCGAAACGTGATTTTTATTTTATTTTACTTTTATTGATTTAAAAAAAAATTTACCAACGTGACTTTACCGAAAAAACTTAAGAATATGAATCCTTGCAGTCACGAAAGCTTCAAATCTAGAAGTGATGGGGCAGTTGTGGAGACAGTGGAGAGTTTTCCAAACCTGGGCAGTGTGCTAATGACCAGCTCTGGTTTGACAGCAGAGGTCTCACTGGCTGCGTAACGCTGTGTCGAAGCCACCTGGTCTGTCGCTCCGCCCGAAGCTTCGGGTCTTCTCGGCCAAATTCATTCCCTTTCTGCTCTATGTTTGCAAAACATGGACCCCTCTAATGGAACATCTGCACTGGTTGGAAACATTTAGGCTGGCCTGGCTACGATCAATCTTGGAGTTAACCAGGCTGGATTGTGTGAGGAGCTCACAAATCCTTGAAAGATCTGGACACATTCCCATCAGTGAGCTCCTCCATGGCAAGGGTGCGTTGGCTGGGTCATGCAGCCGGCATGCCCGGCCACCGCATGCCCATGCAACTTCTGTTTTTCTGGATCTAGGGGGCTAAACGGGCACAACATGGGCTGCAAAAGAGATGGACTAATTCTAGATTTGAAGTTTTTGTGACTGCAAGGATCCATACTCTTTGGTTTTCTCGGTAAAGTCAAGTAGGTTAAAAAATAAAACAAATCAATTAAATCACGACGTTTCGGAGGCAACACAAAGAGACGGAAGCTTGTGTTGCCTCCAAAACGTCGTGGTTTAATTTATTTGCTTTCTTTTTTAACCTACGTGACTTTAAGAGTAAGAGATGGACTGATGTGGTACAAGAGGATGTGGAGCTGAGTTGACTTGCTGACGACTGGTACCAGTGGCGTCAAGATTGGCCTCTATTGTAGAAGCTTGTCAAGGATGCTACTGGGCAGTTGGAGGCAGTCGCCTCCAGCAACAACGGAGGGCAGAGGAGCGACACTCACAGCAACAAATGGAGCTCTGGGCGGCTAAAACAGAGCAAGTTGGCACAGTAGGCGGCACAGGTGGTGCATCGGCCAGTGATCTCAGTCAACTCATGGCACCTGGGTCTGTCCTGTGACCTCCTGCCAGCGGGCATTCGACACTTCACGTGGCCTTAAAGTGCACATAGCCTGGCACAAGTGCCGTGGTGACGTCACTGCCATTTAGTGGCTGATGGCGGTTGTTGGTGGTTGTGGTGTTAATGGTTTTGGTGAAGGTTGTGGTGGTTGTTATGGTGGTTCTGAAGGTTGCACTGGTTGTGGTGGTTGTGGTGATGGTGAATTTGTGGAAGTTTTTGTGGTGGTTGTTGTGGTGGTTGTGGTAGTGGTAAAGATTGTTGTACTTTCACAGACCCTCGAGGCGGCGTGCGCCGTCTCGGTAAGTCATCGTCACTCCCGGCGATGGAGCCGCCGGTGCGGCCGCCACCACTGCAGCCACGG
Source organism: Lampetra planeri (assembly GCF_965212315.1). Classification (NCBI taxonomy): domain Eukaryota; kingdom Metazoa; phylum Chordata; class Hyperoartia; order Petromyzontiformes; family Petromyzontidae; genus Lampetra; species Lampetra planeri. The sequence goes on from NC_136157.1 coordinate 696,327, forward strand.
CCAGGCCCAACGAAGAGCCGCTCACCCTCACCAGCACCGGTGAGAGCCACTCACCCTCACCAGCACCGGTGAGAGCCACTCACCCTCACCAATACCGATGAGAGCCACTCACTCTCACCAGCACTGGTGAGAGCCACTCACCCTCATGGGTCTGTACTTCATCCTCATGTGGCTCGGGAGCAACGGCGGACGCTCCAATTCCTCCCCACTGACTGCGGCGATCATGGTGACAACGATCGCCGGATGCTTACCGCCTGGCTGCTACGCACCCTTTCCCCCTCTCAGTAGCAGAATCGTCTTTATACCATTCAGTAATAGAATCGTCTTTATACTTCTCAGTAGTAGAATCGCCTTTATACCTCTCAGTTGTAGAATCGTCTTCATACCACTCAGTAGTAGAATCGTCTTCATACCACTCAGTAATAGAATCGTCTTTATACCTCTCAGTTTTCTTTATTCCTGTCATCTATCACAAACCGTCGATGGTGGCTGTTTGTTGTGGGACCTTTGCTCAATGGCCACAGTTACACCCCCCTCCCCTCCGGCACCTCACTCCCATTGCTGTCTCACCCAGGTGGGCCCAGGAGGCTGGAGACTGGGCAGCTCCTCGTGACCTCCGTGACCACCACCACCACCATCATCCATGACCCCCTTGAGTGGATGCTGTGGGTGGGCTGTGGACCCGCCCCCCACCTCCCGTCTCCCCCCCCCCCCGCCCCTGTTCTTCAGCTCCCGAAGGAGCCGTGAACGCTTCGAGAGGCAGAACTCACGAGTATCGGCTTTAGAGACTGCAGCTGCTGCTGTGTCCCCTGACTCTCACAACCACCACCAATGCAGCCGCCATTCGCCACTAAGTGACGACGACGTCACCGCGGCGCCTGTGCCAGGCCTGAGATCACCGATAGATGCACCAGCTGCACCAGCTGTACCGCCTACTTTCCGCAACAATCACCACCACAACCACCGCGACCAACAGCAAACACACTGCCTGGAGCCCACACTTGGCAATGCTACGGTGACGACTACCGTCGCCTGTACCGGGCGTCACCACTACTTGCTACTGCTGCAGCCGCTGCTGCCGTGACGGCCACCCCGCCTACTGCAAGCAGGAGCCGCCGTACGTTTCCTCCTGGCGGCGTTGGTGGGTTTGGGGGATTCTTCACCGGGTTCACTCTCAAAACTCTTGCAGCAGCGACAGCCGGTGATGAAGTTGCGAACAATGAACGGATGAGCGAGTGATCCTCACGCTCGACCACAACAACAACTGCACCGGCACTGAGTGAGCCCCGCATTTGTGCTTGTGGGGGTGAGGAGCAGGAGGAGGCGGTGACTCCTAACACTCGCGCCAGAGGGCAGAGCGTGCGGCACCCGTTCACTGCATTGGTGCTCGCATCTCGTTCACAGCCTTGCAGAGCCGGTGGTGGGAATTACACTTTGCTGTGGCCGAGGGCAACAACCTCCGTCGATCTTCCCCACAACGTGGCGCTCGTTTTATCGACTGCACAGAGCTGTGATGGGGCCCCAAGTCAACCCCACCCCCAACCTCCGTCTAGATCGTGAACTCACAGCCTGGCTCCAGCCTGGCTCCAGCCTGGCTCCAGCCTGGCTCCAGCCTGGCTCCAGCCTGGCTCCAGCCTGGCTCCAGCCTGGCTCCAGCCTGGCTCCAGCCTGGCTCCAGCCTGGCTCCAGCCTGGCTCCAGCCTGGCTCCAGCCTGGCTCCAGCCTGGCTCCAGCCTGGCTCCAGCCTGGCTCCAGCCTGGCTCCAGCCTGGCGCCAGCCTGGCGCCAGCCTGGCGCCAGCCTGGCTCCCACCGCTGAGCCTCGCGAACTGGGCGGGCGCCGGGACAGAACAGCACGGAGCGAACGCTGCGCAGTGGGGTAAAGTGTGGGTACACGCACCTCTTCTAAGACTTGCAGCTAGCATGGGAGAGAAGGCCTACGTACCAGAGCTGTTTACCAGGGACCAGGTTACCACCCGGTGGGGGCAGCTTACCATCTGGTGGGGCCGTGCATGCGGCACGTGGTGAATGAAGCTACCACGGTTACGAAGTGGGACAGACCTTAAACTAAACTAAGCTCTTTGGTTTTTTTGGTAAAGTCACGTAAGAGATTAGCATGGCAATCTCTTACATTTACGTACAAATTCCTTCTCTAACTCCGCCCACTTACCCTTGGGTTGCACCCACCAAAAGCTTGTATAAACTCTTGTTGCAGCAGCTCTTTCTCCTACGTCAGCAGTTCCCTTGCTTTGTTTGTCTCACCTGATGACGGTTGCTTGTGTTGCGATCTAAACGTCGTGACTTTACCAATATAACCAAAGAGTATGGATTCCTGCAGTCACAAAAGCTTCAAATTAAGATTAAACTAAGCTCTTTTAAATTTTACCAGGTAAAGTCCTACTGAGCTATGTAACTCTTTCAGAAGCCACCTGGATATCAGAAATATGATAGCTCGACGAAGTGGCTTATCATCACGTGGAAATTTATAGCGGCCAAAGACTCTAAACACACGTTGATTCTAAACGTAGAGGGAAAATCTGGAGGACCCGAAGAAAAATCCACGCGACAATGGGGAGAGACACGTGCAAACTCCAAATATACAGTAGGCGTCAGGGTCGGGATCGAACCCACAACCTTCTTCATACCAGGCGAGGTAGTTGGCATCTCCTAGCCACGGCACGCCAGGTGGATGCGTGATCCGCGGTGTTTGGGTTCGGCCGCGTGACCATCTCTGAGTGGATGTGAAAATAATCGTTATCATCATATTCGTTGTTATTGTTGTCTTCATCATCGTCGTCGTCATCATCGTCATCGTGGCGGGGGGTGGTTGGGAATGTAAGCAACAATAACAACACAAACACGCAGGCGATTCCTCCTCCTCCCCCCCCGTGCGTGGAATAACGCTTTCCCTTACCCCGATTGGGCCGCCACGGGCCTTCTGCGAGGGCGAGCGGTGAATCTCCCAATGCGTCCCCGAGAGTCCCCACGTGCCCTGCCTTGCCCAACACACTCCCACGTTCCCTGCCTTGCCCACACACACTCCCACATTCCCTGCCTTGCCAACACACTCCCATGTACCCTGCCTTGCCCACACACACTCCCACATACCACGCCTTGCCCACACACACTCTCCACGTGCCCTGCCTTGCCAACATACTCCCACGTGCCCTGCTTTGTCCACACACACTCCCACATACCACGCCTTGCCCACACACACTCCCACGTGCCCTGCCTTGCCCACACACACTCCCACGTGCCCTGCTTTGTCCACACACACTCCCACATACCATGCCTTGCCCACACACTCCCAAATGCCCTGCCTTGCCCACACACACTCCCACATGCCCTGCGTTGCCCACACACTCTTGGGGGGCACCATCGCTCGGGGAGAGCGGCGCCCGTCCCGTGGCAGTCTCGACAGTGTGATTTATTTCGCAGAGCTGGAAATCGGTAAAAGCTAAAGTGAGAGACCAGATTTAATTTTGAGTTTCTTGCGTGTTTGTGCCGTCATTGGTGACCAGACCATCAACTCGCTTACACTGTGAGTATGGACGTTAATTAGCGAGTATGAGTCTCTATGTGAGTCTATGGGTTTCCATGTGAGTCTATCAGTCTCTTTGTGAGTCTATCGGTCTCTTTGTGAGTCTATCGGTTTCTTTGTGAGTCTATCGGTCTCTTTGTGAGTCCTTGGCTCTCTGTTTGAGTCTATGGCTCTCTGTGTGAGTCTATGGCTCTCTTTGTGAGTATATGGGCGTGTGTGTGATTCTATGCGAGTCCCAGACCCCGGTTTAATTGTCGTGGGTTGGGGCTCGACCCTGGTGTGGAACCTAGGCTCTCGGCCATGCCGGCTCCGCGTTATTATTAAACTATAAACTATTTTTATTTTACCAGGTAAGGCCGACTGAGCTATGTAGCTCTTTTTCAGAAGCGACATGGCGATCAAAAATCATAGCCAAACGAAGTGGCTTATCATTGTGTGGAATTTTACAGCAGCCAAATACTCTAAACCACGTGACGTTGATTCTAAATATGGAGGGAAAAACTGGAGGACCCGTAGAAAAATTTATGCAACCACGGAGAGAGAGACGCACACAAACTCCAAATATACAGCAGGCATCAGGGTCGGGATCGAATGCACTACCTCTTGCATACCAGTCGAGGTAGTCGGCATCTCCTTGCCATTGTGGCATAGCTGCCCTGGGAGCCACGGCTCAGCCGCGCACACCGGCTATGCTGCCGGACCCCATGAACCTCCCGCTTCCTCGTGAACACTCATCGCGCGTGTACGACTCTTGGAACCCCCCTTATTGCTGGAATTCTCAAACCCGTCGAATGTGAGAGTGAACCCCCGGGGAGAGCATGTGGACGCGAGCGGCCAGGAGTCTCTGTACGGGTAGGCGGAGAGTCGGGCCGGCGCCTGTAATCCTCTGCTGCTGCTGTGTGGAACCTTACTGCAGGAGACCACACAGGTCTCGTGATAATAAAACTAGGCTCACCGATGACACATGTCCACGATTTTGGTCTGGAGTAACCTGCGTGTAAGGACTGGTGGAAATGTCTAGTGGGGTAGGGTTAGGGCTAGTGGTAGTGTCTGGTGGGGTAGAGTTAGGGCTAGTGGTAGTGTCTGGTGGGGTAGGGCTAGGGCTAGTGATAGTGTCTGATGGGGTCGGGTTAGGGTTAGTGGTAGTGTCTGGTGAGGTAGGGTTAGGGCTAGTGGTAGTGTCTGGTGAGGTAGGGTTAGGGCTAGTGGTAGTGTCTGGTGGGGTAGGGTTAGGGCTAGTGGTAGTGTCTGGCGAGGTAGGGTTAGGGCTAGTGGTAGTGTCTGGTGGGGTAGGGTTAGGGCTAGTGGTAGTGTCTGGTGAGGTAGGGTTAGTGGTAGTGTTTGGTGAGGTAGGGTTAGGGCTAGTGGTAGTGTCTGGTGAGGTAGGGTTAGGGCTGGTCGTAGTGTCTGGTGGGGTAGGGTTAGGGCTAGTGGTAGTGTCTGGTGAGGTAGGGTTAGTGGTAGTGTCTGGTGGGGTAGAGTTAGGGCTAGTGGTAGTGTCTGGTGGGGTAGGGTTAGGGCTGGTGGTAGTGTTTGGTGGGGTAGGGCTAGTCGTAGTGTCTGGTGGGGTAGGGTTAGTGGGAGTGTCAAGTGGGGTAGGGGTAGGGTTAGTGGTAGTGTCTGGTGGGGTAGAGTTAGGGCTAGTGGTAGTGTCTAGTGGGGTAGGGCTAGTGGGAGTGTCAAGTGCGGTAGGGTTAGGGCTAGTGGTAGTGTCTGGTGGAGTAGGGTTAGGGCTCCTGGTAGTGTCTGGTGGGGTAGGGCTAGTTGTAGTGTCTGGTGGGGGAGGGTTAGGGCTAGTGGTAGTATCTAATGGGGTAGGGTTAGGGCTAGTGGTAGTGTCTGGTGGGGTAGGGTTAGGGCTAGTGGTAGTGTCTGATGGGGTAGGGTTAGGGCTAGTGGTAGCGTCTGGTGGGGTAGGGCTAGTGGTAGTGTCTGGTGGGGTAGGGTTAGGGGTAGTGGTAGTATCTGGTGGGGTAGGGTTAGGGCTGGTGGTAGTGTCTGGTGGGGTAGGGCTAGTGGTAGTGTCTGGTGGGGTAGGGTTAGTGGTAGTGTTTGGTGGGGTAGGGTTAGGGCTAGTGGGAGTATCTGGTGGGGTAGGGTTAGGGCTGGTGGTAGTGTCTGGTGGGGTAGGGTTAGGACTATTGGTAGTGTCTGGTGAGGTAGAGTTAGGGCTAGTGGTAGTGTCTGGTGGAGTAGGGTGAGGGCTGGTGGTAGTGTCTAGTGGGTTAGGACTAGTGGTAGTGTCTAGTGGGATAGGGTTAGGGCTAGTGGTAGTGTCTGGTGGGATAGGGTTAGGGCTGGTGTTAGTGTCTGGTGGGGTAGGGCTAGTGGTAGTGTCTGGTGGGGTAGGGTTAGGGCTAGTGGTAGTGTCTGGTGGGGTAGGGTTAGTGCTAATGGTAGTGTCTGGTGGTGTAGGGCCAGTGGTAGTGTTTGGTGAGATAGGGTTAGTGCTAATGGTAGTGTCTGGTGGGGTAGGGTTAGGGCTAGTGGTAGTGTCTGGTGGGGTAGGGCTAGTGGTAGTGTTTGGTTCAAGTTCAAGTATATGTATTAGGTATAGCCCTGTGAGCCATTCGGCTCTTGAATCGGGTGCAACCGCAACAAACATAAAACAAGAACAAAAAACATCTTACAGTGAATATGTGACTAAGTGCAAACAGAAAATCCAAGAAAAGACAGCAAAATATTGCAGAAAAAACACCGTACACCAACGCTGTGTGCAAAAATCCCAGTGGAATGCAAGTCAAACAACAACAACAACCATAAGACAACTTAGAATAAGGCCATCAGTCTAAACTCTGTATTACAACAAACAAACATGGCTAAACCAATACACTTTTCGAAATCACCAAAATAAAGCCACGAAAGCAATGAAAAAGCAATCATAGGAACTGTGACGGAATTTTCACAATAAATGGCATAAACATGTACTACCAAAACCCTGCAGCCATAGCTGGCTGCATGAGCCACTCCACAACAGCAGGATCATCAATCGGAGTATTATAATTTGTCAATGCACCTTTAAGATGAGGTAGGGTTAGTGTTAATGGTAGTGTGTGGTGTGGTAGGGTTAGGGCTAGTGGTAGTGTCTGGTGAGGTAGGGTTAGTGCTAATGGTAGTGTCTGGTGGAGTAGGGCTAGTGGTAGTGTCTGGTGGGGTAGGGTTATGGCTAGTGGTAGTGTCTAGTGGGGTAGGGTTAGGGCTGGTGGTAGTGTCTGGTGGGGTAGGGTTATGGCTAGTGGTAGTGTCCGGTGAGGTAGGGGTAGGGCTAGTGGTAGTGTCTGGTGGGGTAGGGTTAGGGCTAGTGGTAGTGTCTGGTGGGGTAGGGTTAGGGCTAGTGGTAGTGTCTGGTGGGGTAGAGTTAGGGCTGGTGGTAGTGTCTGGTGAGGTAGGGTTAGGGCTGGTGGTAGTGTCTGGTGACGTAGGGTTAGGACTTTTGGTAGTGTCTGGTGGTGTAGGGTTAGGGCTAGTGGTAGTGGTAGTGTCTAATGGGGTAGGGTTCGGGCTAGTGGTAGTGTCTGGTGGGGTAGGGCTAGTGGTAGTGTCTGGTGGGGTAGGGTTAGGGCTAGTGGTAGTGTCTGATGGGGTAGGGTTAGGGCTAGTGGTAGTGTCTACTGGGGTAGGGTTAGGGCTAGTGGTAGTGTCTGGTGGGGTAGAGTTGGAGCTATTGGTACTGTCTGGTGGGATAGGGTTAGGGCTAGTGGTAGTGTCTGGTGGGGTAGGGTTAGGGCTAGTGGTAGTGTCTGGTGAAGTAGGGTTAGTGCTAATGGTAGTGTCTGGTGGGATAGGGCTAATGGTAGTGTCTGGCGGGGTAGGGCTAGGGCTAGTGGTAGTGTATGATGGGGTCGGGTTAGGGCTCGTAGTAGTGTCTTCTGGGGTAGGGTTATGGCTAGTGGTAGTGTCTGGTGGGGTAAAGGTGGAGTTATTGGTAGTGTCTGGTGGGGTAGAGTTAGGGCTAGTGGTAGTGTCTGGTGGGGTAGGGTTAGGGCTGGTGGTAGTGTCTGGTGGGGTAGGCTTATGGCTAGTGGTAGTGTCCGGTGAGGTAGGGGTAGGGCTAGTGGTAGTGCCTGGTGGGGTAGGGTTAGGGCTAGTGGTAGTGTCTGGTGGGGTAGGGTTAGGGCTAGTGGTAGTGTCTGGTGGGGTAGGGTTAGGGCTGGTGGTAGTGTCTGGTGAGGTAGGGTTAGGGCTAGTGGTAGTGTCTGTTGGGGTAAAGTTAGGGCTGGTGGTAGTGTCTGGTTCGGTAGGGTTAGGGCTGGTGGTAGTGTCTGGTGACGTAGGGTTAGGACTATTGGTAGTGTCTGGTGGTGTCGGGTTAGGGCTAGTGGTAGTGGTAGTGTCTAATGGGGTAGGGTTAGGGCTGGTGGTAGTGTCTGGTGAGGTAGGGTTAGGGCTCGTGGTAGTGTCTGTTGGGGTAGAGTTAGGGCTGGTGGTAGTGTCTGGTGAGGTAGGGTTAGGGCTGGTGGTAGTGTCTGGTGACGTAGAGTTCGGACTATTGGTAGTGTCTGGTGGTGTAGGGTTAGGGCTAGTGGTAGTGGTAGTGTCTAATGGGGTAGGGTTAGGGCTAGTGGTAGTGTCTGGTGGGGTAGGGTTAGGGCTAGTGGTAGTGTCTGATGGGCTAGGGTTAGGGCTAGTGGTAGTGTCTACTGGGGTAGGGTTAGGGCTAGTGGTAGTGTCTGGTGGGGTAGAGTTGGAGCTATTGGTAGTGTCTGGTGGGATAGGGTTAGGGCTAGTGGTAGTGTCTGGTGGGGTAGGGTTAGGGCTAGTGGTAGTGTCTGGTGGGGTAGGGCTAGTGGTAGTGTCTGGTGGGGTAGGGTTAGGGCTAGTGGTAGTGTCTGATGGGGTAGGGTTAGGGCTAGTGGTAGTGTCTACTGGGGTAGGGTTAGGGCTAGTGGTAGTGTCTGGTGGGGTAGAGTTGGAGCTATTGGTACTGTCTGGTGGGATAGGGTTAGGGCTAGTGGTAGTGTCTGGTGAGGTAGGGTTAGGGCTAGTGGTAGTGTCTGGTGAGGTAGGGTTAGTGCTAATGGTAGTGTCTGGTGGGATAGGGCTAATGGTAGTGTCTGGCGGGGTAGGGTTAGGGCTAGTGGTAGTGTCTGATGGGGTCGGGTTAGGGCTCGTAGTAGTGTCTTCTGGGGTAGGGTTATGGCTAGTGGTAGTGTCTGGTGGGGTAAAGGTGGAGTTATTGGTAGTGTCTGGTGAGGTAGGGGTAGGGCTAGTGGTAGTGCGTGGTGGGGTAGGGTTAGGGCTAGTGGTAGTGTCTGGTGGGGTAGGGTTAGGGCTAGTGGTAGTGTCTGGTGGGGTAGGGTTAGGGCTGGTGGTAGTGTCTGGTGAGGTAGGGTTAGGGCTAGTGGTAGTGTCTGTTGGGGTAAAGTTAGGGCTGGTGGTAGTGTCTGGTTCGGTAGGGTTAGGGCTGGTGGTAGTGTCTGGTGACGTAGGGTTAGGACTATTGGTAGTGTCTGGTGGTGTCGGGTTAGGGCTAGTGGTAGTGGTAGTGTCTAATGGGGTAGGGTTAGGACTGGTGGTAGTGTCTGGTGAGGTAGGGTTAGGGCTCGTGGTAGTGTCTGTTGGGGTAGAGTTAGGGCTGGTGGTAGTGTCTGGTGAGGTAGGGTTAGGGCTGGTGGTAGTGTCTGGTGACGTAGAGTTCGGACTATTGGTAGTGTCTGGTGGTGTAGGGTTAGGGCTAGTGGTAGTGGTAGTGTCTAATGGGGTAGGGTTAGGGCTAGTGGTAGTGTCTGGTGGGGTAGGGTTAGGGCTACTGGTAGTGTCTGATGGGGTAGGGTTAGGGCTAGTGGTAGTGTCTACTGGGGTAGGGTTAGGACTAGTATTAGTTTCTGGTGGGGTAGAGTTGGAGCTATTGGTAGTGTCTGGTGGGGTAGGGTTAGGGCTAGTGGTAGTGTCTGGTGGGGTAGGGTTAGGGCTAGTGGTAGTGTCTGGTGAGGTAGGGTTAGTGCTAATGGTAGTGTCTGGTGGGATAGGGCTAATGGTAGTGTCTGGCGGGGTAGGGTTATGGCTAGTGGTAGTGTCTGTTGGGGTAGAGTTAGGGCTGGTGGTAGTGTCTGGTTCGGTAGGGTTAGGGCTGGTGGTAGTGTCTGGTGACGTAGGGTTAGGACTATTGGTAGTGTCTGGTGGTGTAGGGTTAGGGCTAGTGGTAATGGTAGTGTCTAATGGGGTAGGGTTATGGCTAGTGGTAGTGTCTGGTGGGGTAGGGCTAGTGGTAGTGTCTGGTGGGGTAGGGTTAGGGCTAGTGGTAGTGTCTGATGGGGTAGGGTTAGGGCTAGTGGTAGTGTCTATTGGGGTAGGGTTAGGGCTAGTGGTAGTGTCTGGTGGGGTAGAGTTGGAGCTATTGGTAGTGTCTGGTGGGATAGGGTTAGGGCTAGTGGTAGTGTCTGGTGGGGTAGGGTTAGGGCTAGTGGTAGTGTCTGGTGAGGTAGGGTTAGTGCTAATGGTAGTGTCTGGTGGGATAGGGCTAATGGTAGTGTCTGGCGGGGTAGGGTTAGGGTTAGTGGTAGTGTCTGATGGGGTAGGGTTAGGGCTCGTAGTAGTGTCTACTGGGGTAGGGTTATGGCTAGTGGTAGTGTCTGGTGGGGTAAAGGTGGAGCTATTGGTAGTGTATGGTGGGGTAGAATTAGGGCTAGTGGTAGTGTCTGGTGGGGTACGGTTAGGGCTAGTGGGAGTGTCTGGTGGAGTAGGGTTAGGGCTAGTGGGAGTGTCTGGTGGGGTAGGGTTAGGGCTAGTGGGATTGTCTGGTGGCGTAGGGCTAGTGGTAGTATCTGGTGGGGTAGAGTTAGGGCTAGTGGTAGTGTCTGGTGGGGTAGGGTTAGGGCTGGTGGTAGTGTTTGGTGACGTAGGGTTAGCACTATTGGTAGTGTCTGGTGGGGTAGAGTTAGGGCTAGTGGTAGTGTCTGGTGGGGTAGGGTTAGGGCTAGTGGTAGTGTCTAATGGGGTAGGGTTAGGGCTAGGGGTAGTGTCGGGTGGGGTAGGGCTATTGGTAGTGTCTGGTGGGGTAGGGTTAGGGCTAGTGGTAGTGTCTGATGGGGTAGGGTTAGGGCTAGTGGTAGTGTCTACTGGGGTTGAGTTGGAGCTATTGGTAGTGTCTGGTGGGATAGGGTTAGGGTTAGTGGGAGTGTCTGCTGGTGTAGGGCTAGTGGTAGTGTCTGGTGGGGTAGGGTAGAGCTAGTGGGAGTGTCTGTTGGGGTAGGATTAGGGCTAGTGGGAGTGTCTGGTGGGGAAGGGTTAGGGCTAGTGGTAGTATCTGGTGGGGTAGGGTTTTGGGCTGGTGGTAGTGTCTTTGGTGACGTAGGGTTATGACTATTGGTAGTGTCTGGTGGGGTAGGATTAGGGCCATTGGTAGTGTCTGGTGGGTTAGAGTTAGGGCTAGTGGTAGTGTCTGGTGGGGTAGAGTTAGGGCTAGTGGTAGTGTCTGGTGGGGTAGGGTTAGGGCTAGTGGTAGTGTCTGGTGGGGTAGGGTTAGGGCTAGTGGTAGTGTCTGGTGGGGTAGGGTTAGGTCTAGTGGCAGTGTCTGATGGGGTAGGGTTAGGGCTAGTGGGAGTGTCTGGTGGGTTATGGCTATTGGTAGTGTCTGGTGAGGTAGAGTTTGGGCTGGTGGTAGTGTCTAGTTGGATAGGGTTAGGGCTGGTGGTAGTGTCTGGTGAGGATGAGTTTGGGCTATTGGTAGTGTCTGATGGGGTAGGGTTAGGGCTAGTTGTAGTTTCTGATGGGGTAGGGTTAGGGCTGGTGGTAGTGTCTGGTGAGGTAGGGTTAGGGCTGGTGGTAGTGTCTGGTGACGTAGGGTTAGGACTATTGGTAGTGTCTGGTGGTGTAGGGTTAGGGCTAGTGGTAGTGGTAGTGTCTAATGGGGTAGGGTTAGGGCTAGTGGTAGTGTCTGGTGGGGTAGGGCTAGTGGTAGTGTCTGGTGGGGTAGGGTTAGGGCTAGTGGTAGTGTCTGAAGGGGTAGGGTTAGGGCTAGTGGTAGTGTCTATTGGGGTAGGGTTAGGGCTAGTGGTAGTGTCTGGTGGGGTAGAGTTGGAGCTATTGGTAGTGTCTGGTGGGATAGGGTTAGGGCTAGTGGTAGTGTCTGGTCGGGTAGGGTTAGGGCTAGTGGTAGTGTCTGGTGAGGTAGGGTTAGTGCTAATGGTAGTGTCTGGTGGGATAGGGCTAATGGTAGTGTCTGGCGGGGTAGGGTTAGGGCTAGTGGTAGTGTCTGATGGGGTAGGGTTAGGGCTCGTAGTAGTGTCTACTGGGGTAGGGTTATGGCTAGTGGTAGTGTCTGGTGGGGTAAAGGTGGAGCTATTGGTAGTGTCTGGTGGGGTAGAATTAGGGCTAGTGGTAGTGTCTGGTGGGGTACGGTTAGGGCTAGTGGGAGTGTCTGGTGGGGTAGGGTTAGGGCTAGTGGGAGTGTCTGGTGGGGTAGGGTTAGGGCTAGTGGGATTGTCTGGTGGCGTAGGGATAGTGGTAGTATCTGGTGGGGTAGAGTTAGGGCTAGTGGTAGTGTGTGGTGGGGTAGGGTTAGGGCTGGTGGTAGTGTTTGGTGACGTAGGGTTAGCACTATTGGTAGTGTCTGGTGGGGTAGAGTTAGGGCTAGTGGTAGTGTCTGGTGGGGTAGGGTTAGGGCTAGTGGTAGTGTCTAATGGGGTAGGGTTAGGGCTAGGGGTAGTGTCGGGTGGGGTAAGGCTATTCGTAGTGTCTGGAGGGGTAGGGTTAAGGCTAGTGGTAGTGTCTGATGGGGTAGGGTTAGGGCTAGTGGTAGTGTCTACTGGGGTAGAGTTGGAGCTATTGGTAGTGTCTGGTGGGATAGGGTTAGGGCTAGTGGGAGTGTCTGGTGGGGTAGGGCTAGTGGTAGTGTCTGGTGGGGTAGGGTAGAGCTAGTTGGAGTGTCTGTTGGGGTAGGATTAGGGCTAGTGGGAGTGTCTGGTGGGGAAGGGTTAGGGCTAGTGGTAGTATCTGGTGGGGTAGGGTTTCGGGCTGGTGGTAGTGTCTTTGGTGACGTATGGTTATGACTATTGGTAGTGTCTGGTGGGGTAGGATTAGGGCCATTGGTAGTGTCTGGTGGGGTAGAGTTAGGGCTAGTGGTAGTGTCTGGTGGGGTAGAGTTAGGGCTAGTGGTAGTGTCTGGTGGGGTAGGGTTAGGGCTAGTGGTAGTGTCTGGTGGGGTAGGGTTAGGGCTAGTGGGAGTGTCTGGTGGGTTATGGCTATTGGTAGTGTCTGGTGAGGTAGAGTTTGGGCTGGTGGTAGTGTCTAGTTGGATAGGGTTAGGGCTGGTGGTAGTGTCTGGTGAGGATGAGTTTGGGCTATTGGTAGTGTCTGATGGGGTAGGGTTAGGGCTAGTTGTAGTTTCTGATGGGGTAGGGTTAGGGCTGGTGGTAGTGTCTGGTGAGGTAGGGTTAGGGCTGGTGGTAGTGTCTGGTGACGTAGGGTTAGGACTATTGGTAGTGTTTGGTGGTGTAGGGTTAGGGCTAGTGGTAGTGTCTGGTGGGGTAGGGCTAGTGGTAGTGTCTGGTGGGGTAGGGTTAGGGCTAGTGGTAGTGTCTGATGGGGTAGGGTTAGGGCTAGTGGTAGTGTCTATTGGGGTAGGGTTAGGGCTAGTGGTAGTGTCTTGTGGGGTAGAGTTGGAGCTATTGGTAGTGTCTGGTGGGATAGGGTTAGGGCTAGTGGTAGTGTCTGGTGGGGTAGGGTTAGGGCTAGTGGTAGTGTCTGGTGAGGTAGGGTTAGTGCTAATGGTAGTGTCTGGTGGGATAGGGCTAATGGTAGTGTCTGGCGGGGTAGGGTTAGGGTTAGTGGTAGTGTCTGATGGGGTAGGGTTAGGGCTCGTAGTAGTGTCTACTGGGGTAGGGTTATGGCTAGTGGTAGTGTCTGGTGGGGTAAAGGTGGAGCTATTGGTAGTGTATGGTGGGGTAGAATTAGGGCTAGTGGTAGTGTCTGGTGGGGTACGGTTAGGGCTAGTGGGAGTGTCTGGTGGGGTAGGGTTAGGGCTAGTGGGAGTGTCTGGTGGGGTAGGGTTAGGGCTAGTGGGATTGTCTGGTGGCGTAGGGCTAGTGGTAGTATCTGGTGGGGTAGAGTTAGGGCTAGTGGTAGTGTCTGGTGGGGTAGGGTTAGGGCTAGTGGTAGTGTTTGGTGACGTAGGGTTAGCACTATTGGTAGTGTCTGGTGGGGTAGAGTTAGGGCTAGTGGTAGTGTCTGGTGGGGTAGGGTTAGGGCTAGTGGTAGTGTCTAATGGGGTAGGGTTAGGGCTAGGGGTAGTGTCGGGTGGGGTAGGGCTATTGGTAGTGTCTGGTGGGGTAGGGTTAGGGCTAGTGGTAGTGTGTGATGGGGTAGGGTTAGGGCTAGTGGTAGTGTCTACTGGGGTTGAGTTGGAGCTATTGGTAGTGTCTGGTGGGATAGGGTTAGGGCTAGTGGGAGTGTCTGCTGGGGTAGGGCTAGTGGTAGTGTCTGGTGGGGTAGGGTAGAGCTAGTGGGAGTGTCTGTTGGGGTAGGATTAGGGCTAGTGGGAGTGTCTGGTGGGGAAGGGTTAGGGCTAGTGGTAGTATCTGGTGGGGTAGGGTTTTGGGCTGGTGGTAGTGTCTTTGGTGACGTAGGGTTATGACTATTGGTAGTGTCTGGTGGGGTAGGATTAGGGCCATTGGTAGTGTCTGGTGGGGTAGAGTTAGGGCTAGTGGTAGTGTCTGGTGGGGTAGAGTTAGGGCTAGTGGTAGTGTCTGCTGGGGTAGGGTTAGGGCTAATGGTAGTGTCTGGTGGGGTAGGGTTAGGGCTAGTGGTAGTGTCTGGTGGGGTAGGGTTAGGTCTAGTGGCAGTGTCTGATGGGGTAGGGTTAGGGCTAGTGGGAGTGTCTGGTGGGTTATGGCTATTGGTAGTGTCTGGTGAGGTAGAGTTTGGGCTGGTGGTAGTGTCTAGTTGGATAGGGTTAGGGCAGGTGGTAGTGTCTGGTGAGGATGAGTTTGGGCTATTGGTAGTGTCTGATGGGGTAGGGTTAGGGCTAGTTGTAGTTTCTGATGGGGTAGGGTTAGGGCTGGTGGTAGTGTCTGGTGAGGTAGGGTTAGGGCTGGTGGTAGTGTCTGGTGACGTAGGGTTAGGACTATTGGTAGTGTCTGGTGGTGTAGGGTTAGGGCTAGTGGTAGTGGTAGTGTCTAATGGGGTAGGGTTAGGGCTAGTGGTAGTGTCTGGTGGGGTAGGGCTAGTGGTAGTGTCTGGTGGGGTAGGGTTAGGGCTAGTGGTAGTGTCTGAAGGGGTAGGGTTAGGGCTAGTGGTAGTGTCTATTGGGGTAGGGTTAGGGCTAGTGGTAGTGTCTGGTGGGGTAGAGTTGGAGCTATTGGTAGTGTCTGGTGGGATAGGGTTAGGGCTAGTGGTAGTGTCTGGTGGGGTAGGGTTAGGGCTAGTGGTAGTGTCTGGTGAGGTAGGGTTAGTGCTAATGGTAGTGTCTGGTGGGATAGGGCTAATGGTAGTGTCTGGCGGGGTAGGGTTAGGGCTAGTGGTAGTGTCTGATGGGGTAGGGTTAGGGCTCGTAGTAGTGTCTACTGGGGTAGGGTTATGGCTAGTGGTAGTGTCTGGTGGGGTAAAGGTGGAGCTATTGGTAGTGTCTGGTGGGGTAGAATTAGGGCTAGTGGTAGTGTCTGGTGGGGTACGGTTAGGGCTAGTGGGAGTGTCTGGTGGGGTAGGGTTAGGGCTAGTGGGAGTGTCTGGTGGGGTAGGGTTAGGGCTAGTGGGATTGTCTGGTGGCGTAGGGATAGTGGTAGTATCTGGTGGGGTAGAGTTAGGGCTAGTGGTAGTGTCTGGTGGGGTAGGGTTAGGGCTGGTGGTAGTGTTTGGTGACGTAGGGTTAGCACTATTGGTAGTGTCTGGTGGGGTAGAGTTAGGGCTAGTGGTAGTGTCTGGTGGGGTAGGGTTAGGGCTAGTGGTAGTGTCTAATGGGGTAGGGTTAGGGCTAGGGGTAGTGTCGGGTGGGGTAGGGCTATTCGTAGTGTCTGGAGGGGTAGGGTTAGGGCTAGTGGTAGTGTCTGATGGGGTAGGGTTAGGGCTAGTGGTAGTGTCTACTGGGGTTGAGTTGGAGCTATTGGTAGTGTCTGGTGGGATAGGGTTAGGGCTAGTGGGAGTGTCTGGTGGGGTAGGGCTAGTGGTAGTGTCTGGTGGGGTAGGGTAGAGCTAGTTGGAGTGTCTGTTGGGGTAGGATTAGGGCTAGTGGGAGTGTCTGGTGGTAAAGGGTTAGTGCTAGTGGTAGTATCTGGTGGGGTAGGGTTTCGGGCTGGTGGTAGTGTCTTTGGTGACGTAGGGTTATGACTATTGGTAGTGTCTGGTGGGGTAGGATTAGGGCCATTGGTAGTGTCTGGTGGGGTAGAGTTAGGGCTAGTGGTAGTGTCTGGTGGGGTAGAGTTAGGGCTAGTGGTAGTGTCTGGTGGGGTAGGGTTAGGGCTAGTGGTAGTGTCTGGTGGGGTAGGGTTAGGGCTAGTGGTAGTTTCTGGTGGAGTAGGGTTAGGTCTAGTGGCAGTGTCTGATGGGGTAGGGTTAGGGCTAGTGGGAGTGTCTGGTGGGTTATGGCTATTGGTAGTGTCTGGTGAGGTAGAGTTTGGGCTGGTGGTAGTGTCTAGTTGGATAGGGTTAGGGCTGGTGGTAGTGTCTGGTGAGGATGAGTTTGGGCTATTGGTAGTGTCTGATGGGGTAGGGTTAGGGCTAGTTGTAGTTTCTGATGGGGTAGGGTTAGGGCTGGTGGTAGTGTCTGGTGAGGTAGGGTTAGGGCTGGTGGTAGTGTCTGGTGACGTAGGGTTAGGACTATTGGTAGTGTCTGGTGGTGTAGGGTTAGGGCTAGTGGTAGTGGTAGTGTCTAATGTGGTAGGGTTAGGGCTAGTGGTAGTGTCTGGTGGGGTAGGGCTAGTGGTAGTGTCTGGTGGGGTAGGGTTAGGGCTAGTGGTAATGTCTGATGGGGTAGGGTTAGGGCTAGTGGTAGTGTCTACTGGGGTAGGGTTAGGGCTAGTGGTAGTGTCTGGTGGGGTAGAGTTGGAGCTATTGGTAGTGTCTGGTGGGATAGGGTTAGGGCTAGTGGTAGTGTCTGGTGGGGTAGGGTTAGGGCTAGTGGTAGTGTCTGGTGAGGTAGGGTTAGTGCTAATGGTAGTGTCTGGTGGGATAGGGCTAATGGTAGTGTCTGGCGGGGTAGGGTTAGGGCTAGTGGTAGTGTTTGATGGGGTCGGGTTAGGGCTCGTAGGAGTGTCTACTGGGGTAGGGTTATGGCTAGTGGTAGTGTCTGGTGGGGTAAAGGTGGAGCTATTGGTAGTGTCTGGTGGGGTAGAGTTAGGGCTAGTGGTAGTGTCTGGTGGGGTAGGGTTAGGGCTGGTGGTAGTGTCTGGTGGGGTAGGGTTATGGCTAGTGGTAGTGTCCGGTGAGGTAGGGGTAGGGCTAGTGGTAGTGTCTGGTGGGGTAGGGTGAGGGCTAGTGGTAGTGTCTGGTGGGGTAGGGTTAGGGTTAGTGGTAGTGTCTGGTGGGGTAGGGTTAGGGCTGGTGGTAGTGTCTGGTGAGGTAGGGTTAGGGCTAGTGGTAGTGTCTGTTGGGGTAGAGTTAGGGCTAGTGGTAGTGTCTGGTGGGGTAGGGTTAGGGCTAGTGGTAATGTCTGATGGGGTAGGGTTAGGGCTAGTGGTAGTGTATACTGGGGTAGGGTTAGGGCTAGTGGTAGTGTCTGGTGGGGTAGAGTTGGAGCTATTGGTAGTGTCTGGTGGGATAGGGTTAGGGCTAGTGGTAGTGTCTGGTGGGGTAGGGTTAGGGCTAGTGGTAGTGTCTGGTGAGGTAGGGTTAGTGCTAATGGTAGTGTCTGGTGGGATAGGGCTAATGGTAGTGTCTGGCGGGGTAGGGTTAGGGCTAGTGGTAGTGTTTGATGGGGTCGGGTTAGGGCTCGTAGGAGTGTCTACTGGGGTAGGGTTATGGCTAGTGGTAGTGTCTGGTGGGGTAAAGGTGGAGCTATTGGTAGTGTCTGGTGGGGTAGAGTTAGGGCTAGTGGTAGTGTCTGGTGGGGTAGGGTTAGGGCTGGTGGTAGTGTCTGGTGGGGTAGGGTTATGGCTAGTGGTAGTGTCCGGTGAGGTAGGGGTAGGGCTAGTGGTTGTGTCTGGTGGGGTAGGGTTAGGGCTAGTGGTAGTGTCTGGTGGGGTAGGGTTAGGGTTAGTGGTAGTGTCTGGTGGGGTAGGGTTAGGGCTGGTGGTAGTGTCTGGTGAGGTAGGGTTAGGGCTAGTGGTAGTGTCTGTTGGGGTAGAGTTAGGGCTGGTGGTAGTGTCTGGTTCGGTAGGGTTAGGGCTGGTGGTAGTGTCTGGTGACGTAGGGTTAGGACTATTGGTAGTGTCTGGTGGTGTAGGGTTAGGGCTAGTGGTAATGGTAGTGTCTAATGGGGTAGGGTTATGGCTAGTGGTAGTGTCTGGTGGGGTAGGGCTAGTGGTAGTGTCTGGTGGGGTAGGGTTAGGGCTAGTGGTAGTGTCTGATGGGGTAGTGTTAGGGCTAGTGGTAGTGTCTACTGGGGTAGGGTTAGGGCTAGTGGTAGTGTCTGGTGGGGTAGAGTTGGAGCTATTGGTAGTGTCTGGTGGGATAGGGTTAGGGCTAGTGGTAGTGTCTGGTGGGGTAGGGTTAGGGCTAGTGGTAGTGTCTGGTGAGGTAGTGTTAGTGCTAATGGTAGTGTCTGGTGGGATAGGGCTAATGGTAGTGTCTGGCGGGGTAGGGTTAGGGCTAGTGGTAGTGTCTGATGGGGTAGGGTTAGGGCTCGTAGTAGTGTCTACTGGGGTAGGGTTATGGCTAGTGGTAGTGTCTGGTGGGGTAAAGGTGGAGCTATTGGTAGTGTCTGGTGGGGTAGAGTTAGGGCTAGTGGTAGTGTCTGGTGGGGTACGGTTAGGGCTAGTGGGAGTGTCTGGTGGGGTAGGGTTAGGGCTAGTGGGAGTGTCTGGTGGGGTAGGGTTAGGGCTAGTGGGATTGTCTGGTGGGGTAGGGCTAGTGGTAGTATCTGGTGGGGTAGAGATAGGGCTAGTGGTAGTGTCTGGTGGGGTAGGGTTAGGGCTGGTGGTAGTGTTTTGTGACGTAGGGTTAGCACTATTGGTAGTGTCTGGTGGGGTAGAGTTAGGGCTAGTGGTAGTGTCTGGTGGGGTAGGGTTCGGGCTAGTGGTAGTGTCTAATGGGGTAGGGTTAGGGCTAGGGGTAGTGTCGGGTGGGGTAGGGCTATTGGTAGTGTCTGGTGGGGTAGGGTTAGGGCTAGTGGTAGTGTCTGATGGGGTAGGGTTAGGGCTAGTGGTAATGTCTACTGGGGTAGAGTTGAAGCTATTGGTAGTGTCTGGTGGGATAGGGTTAGGGCTAGTGGGAGTGTCTGGTAGGGTTTCGGGCTGGTGGTAGTGTCTTTGGTGACGTAGGGTTATGACTATTGGTAGTGTCTGGTGGGGTAGGATTAGGGCCATTGGTTGTGTCTGGTGGGGTAGAGTTAGGGCTAGTGGTAGTGTCTGGTGGGGTAGAGTTAGGGCTAATGGTAGTGTCTGGTGGGGTAGGGTTAGGTCTAGTGGTAGTGTCTGGTGGGGTAGGGTTAGGGCTAGTGGTAGTGTCTGGTGGGGTAGGGTTAGGGCTAGTGGTAGTGTCTGGTGGGGTAGGGTTAGTTCTAGTGGCAGTGTCTGATGGGGTAGGGTTAGGGCTATTGGGAGTGTCTGGTGGGTTATGGCTATTGGTAGTGTCTGGTGAGGTAGAGTTTGGGCTGGTGGTAGTGTCTAGTTGGATAGGGTTAGGGCTGGTGGTAGTGTCTGGTGAGGATGAGTTTGGGCTATTGGTAGTGTCTGATGGGGTAGGGTTAGGGCTAGTTGTAGTTTCTGATGGGGTAGGGTTAGGGCTGTTGGTAGTGTCTATTGGGTGAGGGTTAGGGCTAGTGGTAGTGTCTGGTGGGGTAGGGCTAGGGCTAGTGGGAGTGTCTGGTGGGGTAGGGTTAGGGCTGGTGGCAGTGTCTAGTGGGATAGGGTTAGGGCTATTGGAAGTGTCTGGTGGGGTAGGGTTAGGGCTGGTGGTAGTGTCTGGTGGGTTAGGGTTAGGGCTATTGGTAGTGTCTGGTGAGGTAGAGTTTGGGCTGTTGGTAGTGTCTGGTGGGATAGGGCTAGTGGTAGTGTCTGGTGGGTTAGGGTTAGGGCTAGTGGTAGTGTCTGATGGTGTAGGGTTAGGGCTGGTGGTAGTGTCTGGTGGGGTAGGGTTAGGGCTAGTGGTAGTGTCTGGTGGGATAGGGCTAGTGGTAGTGTCTGGTGGGTTAGGGTTAGGGCTGGTGGTAGTGTCTAGTGGGGAAGGGTTATTCGGAGTGTCAAGTAGGGTAGGGTTAGGGGTAGTGGTAGTGTCTGGTGAGATAGAGTTAGGGCTAGTGGTAGTGTCTGATGGGGTAGGGTGAGGGCTAGTGGTAGTGTCTGGTCGGGTAGGGCTAGTGATAGTGTCTGGTGGGGTAGGGTTAGGGCTGGTGGTAGTGTCTGGTGAGGTAGGGTTAGGGCTAGTGGTAGTGTCTGGTAGGGTGAGGGCTAGTGGTAGTGTCTGGTGGGGTAGGGTTAGGGTGAGTGGTAGTGTCTGGTGGGGTAGGTTTAGGGCTGGTGGTAGTGTCTGATGGGGTAGGGCTAGTGGTAGTGTCTGGTGAGGTAGGGTTAGGGTGAGTGGTAGTGTCTGGTGGAGTAGGGTTATGGCTAGTGATAGTGTCTGATGGGGTAGGGTGAGGGCTAGTGGTAGTGTCTGGTGAGGTAGGGTTAGGGCTAGTGGTAGTGTCTGGTGGGGTAGGGTTAGGGCTGGTGGTAGTGTCTATTGGAGTAGGGTTAGGGCTAGTGGTAGTGTCTGATGGGGTAGGGCTATTGGTAGTGTCTGGTGGGGTAGGGTTAGGGCTGGTGGTAGTGTCTGGTAGGGTAGGGTTAGGGCTGGTGGTAGTGTCTGATGGGGAAGGGTGAGGGCTAGTGGTAGTGTCTTTTCGGGTAGGGCTAGTGATAGTGTCTGGTTGGGTAGGGTTAGGGCTGGTGGTAGTGTTTGGTGAGGTAGGGTTATGGCTAGTGGTAGTGTCTGGTGGGGTAGGGTTAGGGCTAGTGGCAGTGTCTGATGGGGTAGGGTTCGGGCTAGTGGGAGTGTCTGGTGGGGTTTGGCTATTGGTAGTGTCTGGTGAGGTAGAGATTGGGCTGGTGGTAGTGTCTAGTGGGAAACGGTTAGGGCTAGTGATAGTGTCTGGTAGGGTGAGGGCTAGTGGTAGTTCAAGATTTGAAGCTTTCGTGACTGCAAGGATTCATATTCTTTGGTTTTTTTCGGTAAAGTCACGTAGGTAAAACATCAAAATTAATAAAAAATAAAATAAAATAAAAAATCACGACGTTTCGGAGGCAACACAAGTCTCCGTCATCAGGTGGGACCGTCACAGCCGGATTAGCTGCATCAAGTGAGGCAATGATTCAAGATGTAATCCCTTAAAAGCAAGTTGAGGGGGGGAGGAGAGGGGGGGGGGGGTCTCATCAGAATGTGGTAGCCAATGAATGGGACGTATCGGGAGGGAGGGGGGCGGGGCTCAAAAACGGCACGGAGTGCCACGTACAACGCATCGGGAGGGGGAGGGGCCAAAAGGATGGACGACGGCTTGGACGCGGTTTCTGCTGCACACGCCAACGCATTGAACAAAGAGGGGGAGGGGAGGCCTGACACATGATAGAAAAAGAAGGAAAATGCCCATGTTTATACCAATGAAGAGAGTACAGTTAAACACTGGGGATGTTAACACTCGGTAAAGTAAAGTAAAATAGTGCCTGTCAGATAAGATGGTCCAAAAAAGTGTAATTAAGTCTTTTTTGCGTGGTTGATAACATCTTTCCAATGATTACTAAGTTTGTACCCATCATCACGGTTGAAATTATGTCTGTGTTTGTATATTTGTATGGCTTCGTGTACAAACCTTTGATGGTAGCCTAGAGGTTTGCAGAGAACCTTGGTCTCGGAAAAGACAATTTCATGAGAGCCCACCGAGGTGTAGCAATGATCGGCAACGGCCGAAGAATCAGTTCTGCCCTGTTTCAGATCTGACATAAGATCCAAGTCCGATTCAGTACAGTGCATAAAATCCGTGATCTGATTCCATCTGTGAAGGATGTCATTCCTGACTTACAGTATCCTGGAGTCTACAAATTGAGTTGCATTTGTGGTGATTGCTACATTGGAGAAACGAAACGTCATGTTTCTGATCGTGTCCGCGAGCACAAGTCAGATCTGAAACACGGCAGAACTGATTCTTCGGCCGTTGCCGATCATTGCTACAACTCGGTGGGCTCTCATGAAATTGTCTTTTCCGAGACCAAGGTTCTCTGCAAACCTCCCGGCTACCATCAAAGGTTTGTACACGAAGCCATACAAATATACAAACACAGACATAATTTCAACGGTGATGATGGGTACAAACTTAGTAATCATTGGAAAGATGTTATCAACCACGCAAAAAATACTTACTTACACTTTTTTGGACCATCTTATCTGACAGGCACTATTTTATTTTACTTTACCGAGTGTTAACATCCCCAGTGTTTAACAGTACTCTATTCATTGGTATAAACATGGGCATTTTCGTTCTTTTTCTATCATGTGTATCAGGCCTCCCCTCCCCCTCTCTGTCCAATGCGTTGGCATGTGCAGCAGAAACCGCGTCCAAGCCGTCGTCCATCCTTTTGGCCCCTCCCCATCCCGATGCGTTGTACGTGGCACTCCGTGCCGTCTTTGAGCCCAGCCCCCCTCCCTCACGATACGTCCCATTCATTGGCTACCACATTCTGATGAGCTCCCCCCCCCCCTCTCCTCCCCCCCCCTCAACTTGCTTTTAAGGGATTACATCTTGAATCATTGCCTCACTTGATGCAGCTAATCCGGCTGTGACGGTCCCACCTGATGACGGAGACTTGTGGTGCCTCCGAAACGTCGTGATTTTTTATTTTATTTTATTTTTTATTTTATTTTATTTTTTATTAATTTTGATGTTTTACCTACCTGACTTTACCGAAAAAACCTAAGAATATGGCTAGTGGTAGTGTCTGGTGGGGTAGGGTTAGGGTGAGTGGTAGTGTCTGGTGGGGTAGGGTTAGGGCTGGTGGTAGTGTCTGGTGGGGTAGTGTTAGGGCTAGTTGTAGTGTCTGATGGGGTAGGGTTAGGGCGAGTGGTAGTGTCTGGTGGGGTAGGGTTAGGGCTGGTGGTAGTGTCTGATGGGGTAGGTTTAGGGCTAGTGGTAGTGTCTGGTGGGGTAGGGCTAGTGGTAGTGTCTGGTGGGGTAGGGTTAGGGCTAGTGGTAGTGTCTGTTGGGGTAGGATTCGGACCAGTGGTAGTGTATAGTGGGGTAGGGTTAGTCTGAGTGTCAAGTGGGGTAGGGTTAGGGCTAGTGGTAGTGTCTGGTGAGGTAGGGTTAGGGCTAGCGGTAGTGTCTGGTGGGATAGGGTTAGGCCTAGTTGTAGTGTCTGGTGGGGGAGGGTTAGGGCTAGTGGTAGTGTCTGGTGGGGTAGGGTTAGGGCTGGTGGTAGTGTTTGGTGGGGTAGGGTTAGGGCTAGTGGTAGTGTCTGGTGAGGTAGGGTTAGTGGTAGTATCTGGTGGGGTAGAGTTAGGGCTAGTGGTAGTGTCTGGTGGGGTAGGGTTAGGGCTGGTGGTAGTGTTTGGTGGGGTAGGGCTAGTCGTAGTGTCTGGTGGGGTAGGGTTAGGGCTGTTGATAGTGTCTAGTGGGATATGGTTACGGCTGGTGGTAGTGTTTGGTGGGGTAGGGTTAGGGCTGGTGGTAGTGTCTGGTGGGGTAGGGTTAGGGCTGGTGGTAGTGTCCGGTGAGGTAGGGTTAAAACTTGTGGTAGTGTCTGGTGAGGTAGAGTTAGGGCTGGTGGTAGTGTCTGGTGAGGTATGGTTAGGGCCAGTGGTAGTGTCTGGTGGGGTAGGGTTAGGGCTAGTGGTAGTGTCCGGTGGGGTAGGGTTAGGGCTATTGGTAGTGTCTGGTGGGGTAAGGGTAGGGCTGGTGGTAGTGTATGGTGGGGTAGGGTTATGGCTGGTGGTAGTGTCTGGTGAGGTAGGGATAGTGGTAGTGTCTGGTGGGGTAGAGTTAGGGCTAGTGGTAGTGTCTGGTGGGGTAGGGTTAGGGCTGCTGGTAGTGCCTGGTGGGGTAGAGTTAGGGCTAGTGGTAGTGTCTAGTGGGGGAGGGTTAGGGCTAGTGGTAGTGTCTGGTGAGGTAGGGTTAGGACGAGTAGTAGTGTCTGGTGAGGTAGGGTTAGTGGTAGTGTCTGGTGGGGTAGAGTTAGGGCTAGTGGTAGTGTTTGGTGGGGTAGGGCTAATCGTAGTGTTGGTGGGAAAGGGTTAGGGCCTGGTGGTAGTGTTTGGTGGGTTAGGGATAGTCGTAGTGTCTGGTTGGGTAGGTTTAGGGCTAGTGGTAGTATCTGGTGGGGTAGAGATAGGGCTGGTGGTAGTGTCTTGTTGGATAGGGTTAGGGCTGGTGGTAGTGTCTGGTGAGGTAGGTTTAGGGCTGGTGGTAGTGTCTGGTGAGGTAGGGTTAGGGCTAGTGGTAGTGTATGGTGGGGTAGGGTTAGGGCTAGTGGTTGTGTCTGGTAGGGTAGGGCTAGGGCTAGTGGTGGTGTCTCATGGGGTAGGGCTAGTGGTAGTGTCTGGTGGGGTAGGGTTAGGGCTAGTGGTGGTGTCTGGTGGGATAGGGTTAGGGTTGGTGGTAGTGTCTAGTGGGGTAGGGTTTGGGCTAGTGGTAGTGTCTGGTGGGGTAAGGTTAGGGCTAGTGGTAGTGTCTGGTGGTGTAGGATTAGGGCTAGTGGTAGTGTCTGGTGGAGTAGGGTTATGGTTAGTGGTGTTGTCTGGTGGTGTAGGATTAGGGCTAGTGGTAGTGTCTGGTGGGGTAGAGTTAGGGCTAGTGGTAGTGTCTGGTGGGGTAGGGTTAGGGCTAGTGGTAGCGTTTGGTGGGGTAGGGTTAGGGTTGGTGGTCGTGTTTGGTGGGGTAGAGTTAGGGCTAGTGGTAGTGTCTAGTGGTTAGGGTTAGGGCTAGTGGTGGTGTCTGGAGGGTCGGGTTAGGGCTAGTGGTAGTGTTTGCTGGGGTAGGGTTAGGGCTGGTGGTAGTGTCTGGTGGGGTAGGGTTACAGCTGGTGGTAGTGTTTGGTGGGGTAGGGCTAGTGGTAGTGTCTGGTGAGGTAGGGTTAGTGGTCGTGTCTGGTGGGGTAGGGTTAGGGCTAGTGGTGGTGTCTGGTGGGTAGGGTTAGGGCTGGTGGTAGTGTTTGGTGGGGTAGGGTTAGGGCTGGTGGTAGTGTCTGGTGGGGTAGGGTTAGGGCTAGTGGTAGTGTTTGGTGGGGTAGGGTAAGGGCTAGTGGTAGTGTCTGGTGAGGTAGGGTTAGTGGTAGTGTCTGGTGGGGTAGAGTTAGGGCTAGTGGTAGTGTCTGGTGGGTAGGGTTAGGGCTAGTGGTAGCATCTGGTGGGGTAGGGTTAGGGTTGGTGGTCGTGTTTGGTGGGGTAGGGTTAGGGCTAGTGGTAGTGTCTAGTGGGGTAGGGTTAGGGCTAGTGGTGGTGTCTGGTGGGGTAGGGTTAGGGCTGGTGGTAGTGTCTGGTGGCGTAGGGCTAGTGGTAGTGTCTGGTGGGGTACGGTTAGGGCTAGTGGTAGTGTCTGTTGGGGTAGGATTCGGACTAGTGGTAGTGTTTGGTGGGGTAGGGCTAGTCGTAGTGTCTGGTGGGGTAGGGTTAGGGCTGTTGATAGTGTCTAGTGGGATAGGGTTACGGCTGGTGGTAGTGTTTGGTGGGGTAGGGTTAGGGCTGGTGGTAGTGTCTGGTGGGGTAGGGTTAGGGCTGGTGCTAGTGTCCGGTGAGGTAGGGTTAGGACTGGTGGTAGTGTCTGGTGAGGTAGGGTTAGGGCTGGTGGATGTGTCTGGTGAGGTAGGGTTAGGGCTAGTGGTAGTGTCTGGTGAGGTAGGGTTAGGGCTAGTGTTAGTGTCTGGTGGGGTAGGGTTAGGGCTATTGGTAGTGTCTGGTGGGGTAGGGATAGGGCTGGTGGTAGTGTCTGGTGGGGTAGGGTTAGGGCTGGTGGTAGTGTCTGGTGAGGTAGGGTTAGTGGTAGTGTCTGGTGGGGTAGAGTTAGGGCGAGTAGTAGTGTCTGGTGAGGTAGGGTTAGGGCTGCTGGTTGTTTCTGGTGGGGTAGAGTTAGGGATGGTGGTAGTGTCTAGTGTGGGAGGGTTAGGGCTGGTGGAAGTGTCTGGTGAGGTAGGGTTAGGGCTAGTAGTAGTGTCTGGTGAGGTAGGGTTAGTGGTAGTGTCTGGTGGGGTAGGGTTAGGGCTAGTGGTGGTGTCTGGTGGATAGGGTTAGGGCTAGTGGTAGTGTTTGGTGGGGTAGGGTTAGGGCTGGTGGTAGTGTCTGGTGGGGTAGGGTTAGGGCTGGTGGTAGTGTTTGGTGGGGTAGGGTTAGGGCTAGTGGTAGTGTCTGGTGAGGTAGGGTTAGTGGTAGTGTCTGGTGGGGTAGAGTTAGGGCTAGTGGTAGTGTCTGGTGGGGGTAGGGCTAGTGGTAGCGTTTGGTGGGGTAGGGTTATGGTTGGTGGTCGTGTTTGGAGGGGAAGGGTTAGTGCTGGTGGTAGGGTCTGGTGGGGTAGGGTTAGGGCTGGTGGTAGTGTTTGGTGGGGTAGGGTTAGGGCTAGTGGTAGTGTCTGGTGAGGTAGGGTTAGTGGTAGTGTCTGGTGGGGTAGAGTTAGGGCTAGTGGTAGTGTCTGGGGGGTAGGGTTAGGGCTAGTGGTAGCATCTGGTGGGGTAGGGTTAGGGTTGGTGGTCGTGTTTGGTGGGGTAGGGTTAGGGCTAGTGGTTGTGTCTAGTGGGGTAGGGTTAGGGCTAGTGGTGGTGTCTGGTGGGTAGGGTTAGGGCTGGTGGTAGTGTTTGGTAGGGTAGGGTTAGGGCTGGTGGTAGTGTCTGGTGGGGTAGGGTTAGGGCTGGTGGATGTGTCTGGTGAGGTAGGGTTAGGGCTAGTGGTAGTGTCTGGTGAGGTAGGGTTAAGGCTAGTGTTAGTGTCTGGTGGGGTAGGGTTAGGGCTATTGGTAGTGTCTGGTGGGGTAGGGATAGGGCTGGTGGTAGTGTCTGGTGGGGTAGGGTTAGGGCTGGTGGTAGTGTCTGGTGAGGTAGGGTTAGTGGTATTGTCTGGTGGGGTAGAGTTAGGGCGAGTAGTAGTGTCTGGTGAGGTAGGGTTAGGGCTGCTGGTTGTTTCTGGTGGGGTAGAGTTAGGGATGGTGGTAGTGTCTAGTGTGGGAGGGTTAGGGCTGGTGGAAGTGTCTGGTGAGGTAGGGTTAGGGCTAGTAGTAGTGTCTGGTGAGGTAGGGTTAGTGGTAGTGTCTGGTGGGGTAGAGTTAGGGCTAGTGGTAGTGTTTGGTGGGGTAGGGTTAGGGCTAGTGGTGGTGTCTGGTGGATAGGGTTATGGCTAGTGGTAGTGTTTGGTGGGGTAGGGTTAGGGCTGGTGGTAGTGTCTGGTGGGGTAGGGTTAGGGCTGGTGGTAGTGTTTGGTGGGGTAGGGTTAGGGCTAGTGGTAGTGTCTGGTGAGGTAGGGTTAGTGGTAGTGTCTGGTGGGGTAGAGTTAGGGCTAGTGGTAGTGTCTGGTGGGGGTAGGGCTAGTGGTAGCGTTTGGTGGGGTAGGGTTATGGTTGGTGGTCGTGTTTGGAGGGGAAGGGTTAGTGCTGGTGGTAGGGTCTGGTGGGGTAGGGTTAGGGCTGGTGGTAGTGTTTGGTGGGGTAAGGTTAGGGCTAGTGGTAGTGTCTGGTGAGGTAGGGTTAGTGGTAGTGTCTGGTGGGGTAGAGTTAGGGCTAGTGGTAGTGTCTGGGGGGTAGGGTTAGGGCTAGTGGTAGCATCTGGTGGGGTAGGGTTAGGGTTGGTGGTCGTGTTTGGTGGGGTAGGGTTAGGGCTAGTGGTTGTGTCTAGTGGGGTAGGGTTAGGGCTAGTGGTGGTGTCTGGTGGGTAGGGTTAGGGCTGGTGGTAGTGTTTGGTAGGGTAGGGTTAGGGCTGGTGGTAGTGTCTGGTGGGGTAGGGTTAGGGCTGGTGGTAGTGTTTGGTGGGGTAGGGCTAGGGCTGGTGGTAGTGTCTGGTGGGGTAGGGCTAGTGGTAGTGTCTGATGGGGTAGGGCTAATGGTAGTGTCTGGTGGGGTAGGGTTAGGGCTAGTGGTAGTGTCTGGTTGGGTAGGGTTAGGGCTGGTGGTAGTGTCTGGTAGGGTAGGGTTAGGGCTGGTGGTAGTGTCTAGTGGGGTAGGGTTAGTCGGAGTGTCAAGTTGGGTAGGGTTAGGGGTTGTGGTAGTGTCTGGTGAGATAGAGTTAGGGCTAGTGGTAGTATCTGATGGGGAAGGGTGAGGGCTAGTGGTAGTGTCTGGTCGAGTAGGGCTAGTGATAGTGTCTGGTGGGGTAGGGTTAGGGCTGGTGGTAGTGTTTGGTGAGATAGGGTTATGGCTAGTGGTAGTGTCTGGTAGGGTAGGGTTAGGGCTGATGGTAGTGTCTAGTGGGATAGGGTTAGGGCTAGTGGTAGTGTCTGGTAGCGTGAGGGCTAGTGGTAGTGTCTGGTGGGGTAGGGTTAGGGTGAGTGGTAGTGTCTGGTGGGGTAGGGTTAGGGCTGGTGGTAGTGTCTGGTGAGGTAGGGTTAGGGCTGGTGGTAGTGTCTGGTGAGGTAGGGTTAGGGCTAGTGGTAGTGTCTGGTGAGGTAGGGTTAGGGCTAGTGGTAGTGTCTGATAGGGTAGGGTTAGGGCTGGTGGTAGTGTCTAGTGGGGTAGGATTAGTCGGAGTGTCAAGTGGGGTAGGGTTAGGGCTCGTGGTGGTGTCTGGTGGGTTAGGGTTAGGGTTGGTGGTAGTGTCTAGTGGGGTAGGGTTTAGGCTAGTGGTAGTGTCTGGTGGGGTAGGGTTAGGGCTAGTGGTAGTGTCTGGTGGTGTAGGATTAGGGCTAGTGGTAGTGTCTGGTGAGGTAGGGTTAGGGCTATTGGTAGTGTCTGGTGGGGTAGGGGTAGGGCTGGTGGTAGTGTCTGGTGGGGTAGGGTTAGGGCTGGTGGTAGTGTATGGTGAGGTAGGGTTAGGGCTAGTAGTAGTGTCTGGTGAGGTAGGGTTAGTGGTATTGTCTGGTGGGGTAGAGTTAGGGCTAGTGGTAGTGTTTGGTGGGGTAGGGCTAGTCGTAGTGTTTGGTGGTGTACTGTTAGGGCTGGTGGTAGTGTTTGGTGGGTTAGGGATAGTCGTAGTGTCTGGTGGGGTAGGTTTAGGGCTGGTGGTAGTGTCTTGTTGGATAGGGCTGGTGGTAGTGTCTGGTGAGGTAGGGTTAGGGCTAGTGGTAGTGTATGGTGGGGTAGGGTTAGGGCTAGTGGTTGTGTCTGGTAGGGTAGGGTTAGGGCTGGTGGTAGTGTCTGGTGAGGTAGGGTTAGGGCTAGTGGTAGTGTATGGTGGGGTAGGGTTAGGGCTAGTGGTTGTGTCTGGTAGGGTAGGGCTAGGGCTAGTGGTGGTGTCTCGTGGGGTGGGGCTAGTGGTAGTGTCTGGTGGGGTAGGGTTTGGACTAGTGGTGGTGTTTGGTGGGTTAGGGTTAGGGTTGGTGGTAGTGTCTAGTGGGGTAGGGTTTGGGCTAGTGGTAGTGTCTGGTGGGGTAGGGTTAGGGCTAGTGGTAGTGTCTGGTGGTGTAGGATTAGGGCTAGTGGTAGTGTCTGGTGGAGTAGGGTTAGGGTTAGTGGTGGTGTCTGGTGGTGTAGGATTATGGCTAGTGGTAATGTCTGGTGGGGTAGAGTTAGGGCTAGTGGTAGTGTCTGGTGGTGTAGGATTAGGGCTAGTGGTAGTGTCTGGTGGGGTAGAGTTAGGGCTAGTGGTAGTGTCTGGTGGGGTAGAGTTAGGGCTAGTGGTAGCGTTTGGTGGGGTAGGGTTAGGGTTGGTGGTCGTGTTTGGTGGGGTAGAGTTAGGGCTAGTGGTAGTGTCTAGTGGGGTATGATTAGGGCTAGTGGTGGTGTCTGGTGGGTAGGGTTAGGGCTAGTGGTAGTGTTTGGTGGGGTAGGGTTAGGGCTGGTGGTAGTGTCTGGTGGGGTAGAGTTAGGGCTGGTGGTAGTGTTTGGTGGGGTATGGTTAGGGCTAGTGGTAGTGTCTGGTGAGGAAGGGTTAGGGATAGTGGTGGTGTCTGGTGGTGTAGGATTAGGGCTAGTGGTAGTGTCTGGTGGGGTAGAGTTAGGGCTAGTGGTAGTATCTGGTGGGGTAGGGTTTGGGCTAGTGGTAGCGTTTGGTGGGGTAGGGTTAGGGTTGGTGGTCGTGTTTGGTGGGGTAGGGTTAGGGCTGGTGGTAGTGTTTGGTGGGGTAGGGTTAGGGCTGGTGGTAGTGTCTGGTGGGGTAGGGCTAGTGGTAGTGTCTGGTGGGGTAGGGTTAGGGCTAGTGGTAGTGTCTGGTTGGGTAGGGCTCGTGGTAGTGTCTGGTGCGGTAGGGTTATGGCTAGTGGTAGTGTATGTTGGGGTAGGATTCGGACTAGTGGTAGTGTCTAGTGGGATAGGGTTATTCTGAGTGTCAAGTGGGGTAGGGTTAGGGCTAGTGGTAGTTTCTGGTGAGGTAGGGTTAGGGCTAGTGGTAGTGTCTGGTGGGGTAGGGTTAGGGCTGGTGGTAGCGTTTGGTGGGGTAGGGCTAGTGATAGTGTCTGGTGGGGTAGGGTTAGGGCTGGTGGTAGTATTTGGTGAGGTAGGGTTATGGCTAGTGGTAGTGTCTGGTAGGGTGAGGGCTAGTGGTGGTGTCTGGTGGAGTAGGGTTAGGGCTAGTGGTAGTGTCTGGTGGTGTAGGATTAGGGCTAGTGGTAGTGTCTGGTGGGGTAGAGTTAGGGCTAGTGGTAGTGTCTGGTGGGGTAGGGTTAGGGCTAGTGGTAACGTTTGGTGGGGTAGGGTTAGGGTTGGTGGTCGTGTTTGGTGGGGTAGAGTTAGGGCTAGTGGTAGTGTCTAGTGGAGTATGGTTAGGGCTAGTGGTGGTGTATGGTGGGTAGGGTTAGGGCTAGTGGTAGTGTTTGGTGGGGTAGAGTTAGGGCTAGTGGTAGTGTCTAGTGGGGTAGGGTTAGGGCTAGTGGTGGTGTCTGGTGGGTAGGGTTAGGGCTAGTTGTAGTGTCTGATGGGGTAGGGTTAGGGCGAGTGATAGTGTCTGGTGGGGTAGGGTTAGGGCTGGTGGTAGTGTCTGATGGGGTAGGTTCAGGGCTAGTGGTAGTGTCTGGTGAGGTAGCGTCAAGGATAGTTTTAGTGTCTGGTGGGGTAGGGTTAGTCGAGTGTCAAGTGGGGTAGGGTTAGGGGTAGTGGTAGTGTCTGGTGGGGTAGGGTTAGGGCTGGTGGTAGTGTCTGGTGGGGTAGGGCTAGTGGTAGTGTCTGGTGGGGTAGGGTTAGGGCTAGTGGTAATGTATGTTGGGGTAGGATTCGGACTAGTCGTAGTGTCTAGTGGGATAGGGTTAGGGCTAGTGGTAGTGTCTGGTGAGGTAGGGTTAGGGCTAGTGGTAGTGTCTGGTGGGGTAGGGTTAGGGCTGGTGGTAGTGTTTGGTAGGGTAGGGTTAGGGCTGATGGTAGTGTCTAGTGGGATAGGGTTAAGGCTTGTGGTAGTGTCTGGTAGGGTTAGGGCTGGTGGTAGTGTCTGGTGGGGTAGGGTTAGGGCTGGTGGTAGTGTTTGGTGGGGTAGGGTTAGGGCTAGTGGTAGTGTCTGGTGAGGTAGGGTTAGTGGTAGTGTCTGGTGGGGTAGAGTTAGGGCTAGTGGTAGTGTCTGGTGGGTAGGGTTAGGGCTAGTGGTAGCATCTGGTGGGGTAGGGTTAGGGTTGGTGGTCGTGTTTGGTGGGGTTGGGTTTGGGCTAGTGGTAGTGTCTAGTGGGGTAGGGTTAGGGCTAGTGGTGGTGTCTGGTGGGTAGGGTTAGGGCTGGTTGTAGTGTTTTGTGGGGTAGGGTTTGGGCTGGTGGTAGTGTCTTGGTGGGGTAGGGTTAGGGCTGGTGGTAGTGTTTGGTGGGGTAGGGTTAGGGCTGGTGGTAGTGTCTGGTGGGGTAGGGCTAGTGGTAGTGTCTGGTGGGGTAGGGTTAGGGCTAGTGGTAGTGTCTGGTTGGGTAGGGCAAGTGGTAGTGTCTGGTGCGATAGGGTTAGGGCTAGTGGTAGTGTATGTTGGGGTAGGATTCGGACTAGTGGTAGTTTCTAGTGGGATAGGGTTATTCTGAGTGTCAAGTGGGGTAGGGTTAGGGCTAGTGGTAGTGTCTGGTGAGGTAGGGTTAGGGCTAGTGATAGTGTCTGGTGGGGTAGGGTTAGGCCTAGTTGTAATTTCTGGTGGGGGAGGGTTAGGGATAGTGGTAGTGTCTGGTGGGGTAGGGTTAGGGCTGGTGGTAGTGTTTGGTGGTGTAGGGTTAGGGCTAATGGTAGTGTCTGGTGAGGTAGGGTTAATGGTAGTGTCTGGTGGGGTAGAGTTAGGGCTAGTGGTAGTGTCTGGTGGAGTAGGGTTAGGGCTGGTGGTAGTGTTTGGTGAGGTAGGGTTATGGCTAGTGGTAGTGTCTGGTAGGGTGAGGGCTAGTGGTAGTGTCTGGTGGAGTAGGGTTAGGGCTAGTGGTGGTGTCTGGTGGTGTAGGATTAGGGCTAGTGGTAGTGTCTGGTGGTGTAGAGTTAGGGCTAGTGGTAGTGTCTGGTGGGGTAGGGTTAGGGCTAGTGGTAGTGTCTGGTGGTGTAGGATTAGGGCTAGTGGTAGTGTCTGGTGGAGTAGGGTTAGGGTTAGTGGTGGTGTCTGGTGGTGTAGGATTATGGCTAGTGGTAGTGTCTGGTGGGGTAGAGTTAGGGCTAGTGGTAGTGTCTGGTGGTGTAGGATTAGGGCTAGTGGTAGTGTCTGGTGGGGTAGAGTTAGGGCTAGTGGTAGTGTCTGGTGGGGTAGGGTTAGGGCTAGTGGTAGCGTTTGGTGGGGTAGGGTTAGGGTTGGTGGTCGTGTTTGGTGGGGTAGAGTTAGGGCTAGTGGTAGTGTCTAGTGGGGTATGATTAGGGCTAGTGGTGGTGTCTGGTGGGTAGGGTTAGGGCTAGTGGTAGTGTTTGGTGGGGTAGGGTTAGGGCTGGTGGTAGTGTCTGGTGGGGTAGAGTTAGGGCTGGTGGTAGTGTTTGGTGGGGTATGGATAGGGCTAGTGGTAGTGTCTGGTGAGGAAGGGTTAGGGATAGTGGTGGTGTCTGGTGGTGTAGGATTAGGGCTAGTGGTAGTGTCTGGTGGGGTAGAGTTAGGGCTAGTGGTAGTATCTGGTGGGGTAGGGTTTGGGCTAGTGGTAGCGTTTGGTGGGGTAGGGTTAGGGTTGGTGGTCGTGTTTGGTGGGGTAGGGTTAGGGCTGGTGGTAGTGTTTGGTGGGGTAGGGTTAGGGCTGGTGGTAGTGTCTGGTGGGGTAGGGCTAGTGGTAGTGTCTGGTGGGGTAGGGTTAGGGCTAGTGGTAGTGTCTGGTTGGGTAGGGCTCGTGGTAGTGTCTGGTGCGGTAGGGTTATGGCTAGTGGTAGTGTATGTTGGGGTAGGATTCGGACTAGTGGTAGTGTCTAGTGGGATAGGGTTATTCTGAGTGTCAAGTGGGGTAGGGTTAGGGCTAGTGGTAGTTTCTGGTGAGGTAGGGTTAGGGCTAGTGGTAGTGTCTGGTGGGGTAGGGTTAGGGCTGGTGGTAGCGTTTGGTGGGGTAGGGCTAGTGATAGTGTCTGGTGGGGTAGGGTTAGGGCTGGTGGTAGTGTTTGGTGAGGTAGGGTTATGGCTAGTGGTAGTGTCTGGTAGGGTGAGGGCTAGTGGTGGTGTCTGGTGGAGTAGGGTTAGGGCTAGTGGTAGTGTCTGGTGGTGTAGGATTAGGGCTAGTGGTAGTGTCTGGTGGGGTAGAGTTAGGGCTAGTGGTAGTGTCTGGTGGGGTAGGGTTAGGGCTAGTGGTAGCGTTTGGTGGGGTAGGGTTAGGGTTGGTGGTCGTGTTTGGTGGGGTAGAGTTAGGGCTAGTGGTAGTGTCTAGTGGGGTATGGTTAGGGCTAGTGGTGGTGTATGGTGGGTAGGGTTAGGGCTAGTGGTAGTGTTTGGTGGGGTAGAGTTAGGGCTAGTGGTAGTGTCTAGTGGGGTAGGGTTAGGGCTAGTGGTGGTGTCTGGTGGGTAGGGTTAGGGCTAGTTGTAGTGTCTGATGGGGTAGGGTTAGGGCGAGTGATAGTGTCTGGTGGGGTAGGGTTAGGGCTGGTGGTAGTGTCTGATGGGGTAGGTTTAGGGCTAGTGGTAGTGTCTGGTGAGGTAGCGTCAAGGATAGTTTTAGTGTCTGGTGGGGTAGGGTTAGTCGAGTGTCAAGTGGGGTAGGGTTAGGGGTAGTGGTAGTGTCTGGTGGGGTAGGGTTAGGGCTGGTGGTAGTGTCTGGTGGGGTAGGGCTAGTGGTAGTGTCTGGTGGGGTAGGGTTAGGGCTAGTGGTAATGTATGTTGGGGTAGGATTCGGACTAGTCGTAGTGTCTAGTGGGATAGGGTTAGGGCTAGTGGTAGTGTCTGGTGAGGTAGGGTTAGGGCTAGTGGTAGTGTCTGGTGGGGTAGGGTTAGGGCTGGTGGTAGTGTTTGGTGGGGTAGGGTTAGGGCTGGTGGTAGTGTTTGGTGGGGTAGGGTTAGGGCTAGTGGTAGTGTCTGGTGAGGTAGGGTTAATGGTAGTGTGTGGTGGGGTAGAGTTAGGCTAGTGGTAGTGTCTGGTGGGGTAGGGTTAGGGCTGGTGGTAGTGTTTGGTGGGGTAGGGCTAGTGATAGTGTCTGGTGGGGTAGGGTTAGGGCTGGTGGTAGTGTTTGGTGAGGTAGGGTTATGGCTAGTGGTATTGTCTGGTAGGGTAGGGTTAGGGCTGATGGTAGTGTCTAGTGGGATAGGGTTAAGGCTTGTGGTAGTGTCTGGTAGGGTTAGGGCTGGTGGTAGTGTCTGGTGGGGTAGGGTTAGGGCTGGTGGTAGTGTTTGGTGGGATAGGGTTAGGGCTAGTGGTAGTGTCTGGTGAGGTAGGGTTAGTGGTAGTGTCTGGTGGGGTAGAGTTAGGGCTAGTGGTAGTGTCTGGTGGGTAGGGTTAGGGCTAGTGGTAGCATCTGGTGGGGTAGGGTTAGGGTTGGTGGTCGTGTTTGGTGGGGTTGGGTTTGGGCTAGTGGTAGTGTCTAGTGGGGAAGGGTTAGGGCTAGTGGTGGTGTCTGGTGGGTAGGGTTAGGGCTGGTTGTAGTGTTTTGTGGGGTAGGGTTTGGGCTGGTGGTAGTGTCTTGGTGGGGTAGGGTTAGGGCTGGTGGTAGTGTTTGGTGGGGTAGGGTTAGGGCTGGTGGTAGTGTCTGGTGGGGTAGGGCTAGTGGTAGTGTCTGGTGGGGTAGGGTTAGGGCTAGTGGTAGTGTCTGGTTGGGTAGGGCAAGTGGTAGTGTCTGGTGCGATAGGGTTAGGGCTAGTGGTAGTGTATGTTGGGGTAGGATTCGGACTAGTGGTAGTTTCTAGTGGGATAGGGTTATTCTGAGTGTCAAGTGGGGTAGGGTTAGGGCTAGTGGTAGTGTCTGGTGAGGTAGGGTTAGGGCTAGTGATAGTGTCTGGTGGGGTAGGGTTAGGCCTAGTTGTAATTTCTGGTGGGGGAGGGTTAGGGATAGTGGTAGTGTCTGGTGGGGTAGGGTTAGGGCTGGTGGTAGTGTTTGGTGGTGTAGGGTTAGGGCTAATGGTAGTGTCTGGTGAGGTAGGGTTAATGGTAGTGTCTGGTGGGGTAGAGTTAGGGCTAGTGGTAGTGTCTGGTGGAGTAGGGTTAGGGCTGGTGGTAGTGTTTGGTGAGGTAGGGTTATGGCTAGTGGTAGTGTCTGGTAGGGTGAGGGCTAGTGGTAGTGTCTGGTGGAGTAGGGTTAGGGCTAGTGGTGGTGTCTGGTGGTGTAGGATTAGGGCTAGTGGTAGTGTCTGGTGGGGTAGAGTTAGGGCTAGTGGTAGTGTCTGGTGGGGTAGGGTTAGGGCTAGTGGTAGCGTTTGGTGGGGTAGGGTTAGGGTTGGTGGTCGTGTTTGGTGGGGTAGAGTTAGGGCTAGTGGTAGTGTCTAGTGGGGTATGGTTAGGGCTAGTGGTGGTGTCTGGTGGGTAGGGTTAGGGCTAGTGGTAGTGTTTGGTGGGGTAGGGTTAGGGCTGGTGGTAGTGTCTGGTGGGGTAGGGTTAGGGCTGGTGGTAGTGTTTGGTGGGGTATGGTTAGGGCTAGTGGTAGTGTCTGGTGAGGTAGGGTTAGGGATAGTGGTAGTGTCTGGTGGGGTAGGGTTAGGGTTGGTGATAGTGTTTAGTGGGGTAGGGTTTGGGCTAGTGGGAGTGTCTGGTGGGGTAGGGTTAGGGCTAGTGGTAGTGTCTGGTGGTGTAGGATTAGGGCTAGTGGTAGTGTCTGGTGGAGTAAGGTTAGGGCTAGTGGTGGTGTCTGGTGGTGTAGGATTAGGGCTAGTGGTAGAGTCTGGTGAGGTAGGGTTAGTGGTAGTGTATGGTGGGGTAGAGTTAGTTCTAGTGGTAGTGTCTGGTGGGGTAGGGTTAGGGCTGCTGGTAGTGTCTGGTGGAGTAGAGTTAGGGCTATTGGTAGTGTCTAGTGGGGGAGGGTTAGGGTTAGTGGTAGTGTCTGGTGAGGTAGGGTTAGGGCTAGTAGTAGTATCTGGTGAGGTAGGGTTAGGGCTGCTGGTAGTTTCTGGTGGGGTAGAGTTAGGGCTGGTGGTACTGTCTAGTGGGGGAGGGTTAGGGCTGGTGGTAGTGTCTGGTGAGGTAGGGTTAGTGTTAGTGTCTGGTGGGGTATAGTTAGTGCTAGTGGTAGTGTCTGGTGGGGTAGGGTTTGGGCTGGTGGTAGTGTTTGGTGGGTTAGGGATAGTCGTAGTGTCTGGTGGGGTAGGTTTAGGGCTAGTGGTAGTGTCTGGTTGGGTAGGGTTAGGGCTAGTGGTAGTATCTGGTGGGGTAGAGTTAAGGCTGGTGGTAGTTTCTTGTTGGATAGGGTTAGGGCTGGTGGTAGTGTCTGGTAATGTAGGGTTAGGGCACGTGGTAGTGTATGGTGGGGTAGGGTTAGGGCTAGTGGTTGTGTCTGGTAGGGTAGGGCTAGGGCTAGTGGTGGTGTCTCGTGGGGTAGGGCTAGTGGTAGTGTCTGGTGGGTAGGGTTAGGGCTAGTGGTGGTGTCTGGTGGGTTAGGGTTAGGGTTGGTGGTAGTGTTTAGTGGGGTAGGGTTTGGGCTAGTGGTAGTGTCTGGTGGGGTAGGGTTAGGGCTAGTGGTAGTGTCTGGTGGTGTAGGATTAGGGCTAGTGGTAGTGTCTGGTGGAGTAAGGTTAGGGCTAGTGGTGGTGTCTGGTGGTGTAGGATTAGGGCTAGTGGTAGTGTCTGGTGGGGTAGAGTTCGGGCTAGTGGTAGTGTCTGGTGGGGTAGGGTTAGGGCTAGTGGTAGCGTCTGGTGGGGTAGGGTTAGGGTTGGTGGTAGTGTCTGGTGGGGTAGGGTTAGGGCTGGTGGTATTGTTTGGTGGGGTAGGGTTAGGGCTAGTGGTAGTGTCTGGTGAGGTAGGGTTAGTGGTAGTGTCTGGTGGGGTAAAGTTAGGGCTAGTGGTAGTGTCTGGTGGGGTAGGGTTAGGGCTGGTGGTAGTATATGGTGGGGTAGGGCTAGTCGTAGTGTCTGGTGGGGTAGAGTTAGGGCTGGTGGTAGTGTCTGGTGGGGTAGTGTTAGGGCTAGTTGTAGTGTCTGATGGGGTAGGGTTAGGGCGAGTTGTAGTGTCTGGTGGGGTAGGGTTAGGGCTGGTGGTAGTGTCTGATGGGGTCGGTTTAGGGCTAGTGGTAGTGTCTGGTGAGGTAGGGTCAGGGATAGTTTTAGTGTCTGGTGGGGTAGGGTTAGTCGGAGTGTCAAGTGGGGTAGGGTTAGGGCTGGTGGTAGTGTCTGGTGGGGTAGGGTTAGTGGTAGTGTCTGGTGGGGTATGGTTAGGGCTAGTGGTAGTGTCTGGTGGTGTAGGATTAGGGCTAGTGGTAGTGTCTGGTGGAGTAAGGTTAGGGCTAGTGGTGGTGTCTGGTGGTGTAGGATTAGGGCTAGTGGTAGTGTCTGGTGGGGTAGAGTTAGGGCTAGTGGTAGTGTCTGGTGGGGTAGGGTTAGGGCTCGTGGTAGCGTCTGGTGGGGTAGGGTTAGGGTTGGTGGTCGTGTTTGGTGGGGTAGGGTTAGGGCTAGTGGTAGTGTCTAGTGGGGTAGGGTTAGGGCTGGTGGTAGTGTCTGGTGGGGTAGGGTTAGGGCTGGTGGTAGTGTTTGGTGGGGTAGGGTTAGGGCTAGTGGTAGTGTCTGGTGAGGTAGGGTTAATTGTAGTGTCTGGTGGGGTAGAGTTAAGGCTAGTGGTAGTGTCTGGAAGGAGTAGGGTTAGGGCTGGTGGTAGTGTTTGGTGGGGTAGGGCTAGTGATAGTGTCTGGTGGGGTAGGGTGAGGGCTAGTGGTAGTGTCTGGTGGAGTAGGGTTAGGGCTAGTGGTGGTGTCTGGTGGTGTAGGATTAGGGCTAGTGGTAGTGTCTGGTGGGGTAGAGTTAGGGCTAGTGGTAGTGTCTGGTGGGGTAGGGTTAGGGCTAGTGGTAGCGTTTGGTGGGGAAGGGTTAGGGTTGGTGGTAGTGTTTAGTGGGGTAGGGTTTGGGCTAGTGGTAGTGTCTGGTGGGGTAGGGTTAGGGCTAGTGGTAGTGTCTGGTGGTGTAGGATTAGGGCTAGTGGTAGTGTCTGGTGGAGTAAGGTTAGGGCTAGTGGTGGTGTCTGGTGGTGTAGGATTAGGGCTAGTGGTAGTGTCTGGTGGGGTAGAGTTAGGGCTAGTGGTAGTGTCTGGTGGGGTAGGGTTAGGGCTCGTGGTAGCGTCTGGTGGGGTAGGGTTAGGGTTGGTGGTCGTGTTTGGTGGGGTAGGGTTAGTGCTAGTGGTAGTGTCTAGTGGGGTAGGGTTAGGGCTGGTGGTAGTGTCTGATGGGGTCGGTTTAGGGCTAGTGGTAGTGTCTGGTGAGGTAGGGTCAGGGATAGTTTTAGTGTCTGGTGGGGTAGGGTTAGTCGGAGTGTCAAGTGGGGTAGGGTTAGGGCTGGTGGTAGTGTCTGGTGGGGTAGGGTTAGTGGTAGTGTCTGGTGGGGTAGGGTTAGGGCTAGTGGTAGTGTCTGTTGGGGTAGGATTCGGACTAGTGGTAGTGTCTAGTGGGGTAGGGTTAGTCGAGTGTCAAGTGGGGTAGGGTTAGGGGTAGTGGTAGTGTCTGGTGGGGTAGGGTTAGGGCTGGTGGTAGTGTCTGGTGGGGTAGGGCTAGTGGTAGTGTCTGGTGGGGTAGGGTTAGGGCTAGTGGTAATGTATGTTGGGGTAGGATTCGGACTAGTCGTAGTGTCTAGTGGGATAGGGTTAGGGCTAGTGGTAGTGTCTGGTGAGGTAGGGTTAGGGCTAGTGGTAGTGTCTGGTGGGGTAGGGTTAGGGCTGGTGGTAGTGTTTGGTGGGGTAGGGTTAGGGCTGGTGGTAGTGTTTGGTGGGGTAGGGTTAGGGCTAGTGGTAGTGTCTGGTGAGGTAGGGTTAATGGTAGTGTGTGGTGGGGTAGAGTTAGGCTAGTGGTAGTGTCTGGTGGGGTAGGGTTAGGGCTGGTGGTAGTGTTTGGTGGGGTAGGGCTAGTGATAGTGTCTGGTGGGGTAGGGTTAGGGCTGGTGGTAGTGTTTGGTGAGGTAGGGTTATGGCTAGTGGTATTGTCTGGTAGGGTAGGGTTAGGGCTGATGGTAGTGTCTAGTGGGATAGGGTTAAGGCTTGTGGTAGTGTCTGGTAGGGTTAGGGCTGGTGGTAGTGTCTGGTGGGGTAGGGTTAGGGCTGGTGGTAGTGTTTGGTGGGATAGGGTTAGGGCTAGTGGTAGTGTCTGGTGAGGTAGGGTTAGTGGTAGTGTCTGGTGGGGTAGAGTTAGGGCTAGTGGTAGTGTCTGGTGGGTAGGGTTAGGGCTAGTGGTAGCATCTGGTGGGGTAGGGTTAGGGTTGGTGGTCGTGTTTGGTGGGGTTGGGTTTGGGCTAGTGGTAGTGTCTAGTGGGGAAGGGTTAGGGCTAGTGGTGGTGTCTGGTGGGTAGGGTTAGGGCTGGTTGTAGTGTTTTGTGGGGTAGGGTTTGGGCTGGTGGTAGTGTCTTGGTGGGGTAGGGTTAGGGCTGGTGGTAGTGTTTGGTGGGGTAGGGTTAGGGCTGGTGGTAGTGTCTGGTGGGGTAGGGCTAGTGGTAGTGTCTGGTGGGGTAGGGTTAGGGCTAGTGGTAGTGTCTGGTTGGGTAGGGCAAGTGGTAGTGTCTGGTGCGATAGGGTTAGGGCTAGTGGTAGTGTATGTTGGGGTAGGATTCGGACTAGTGGTAGTTTCTAGTGGGATAGGGTTATTCTGAGTGTCAAGTGGGGTAGGGTTAGGGCTAGTGGTAGTGTCTGGTGAGGTAGGGTTAGGGCTAGTGATAGTGTCTGGTGGGGTAGGGTTAGGCCTAGTTGTAATTTCTGGTGGGGGAGGGTTAGGGATAGTGGTAGTGTCTGGTGGGGTAGGGTTAGGGCTGGTGGTAGTGTTTGGTGGTGTAGGGTTAGGGCTAATGGTAGTGTCTGGTGAGGTAGGGTTAATGGTAGTGTCTGGTGGGGTAGAGTTAGGGCTAGTGGTAGTGTCTGGTGGAGTAGGGTTAGGGCTGGTGGTAGTGTTTGGTGAGGTAGGGTTATGGCTAGTGGTAGTGTCTGGTAGGGTGAGGGCTAGTGGTAGTGTCTGGTGGAGTAGGGTTAGGGCTAGTGGTGGTGTCTGGTGGTGTAGGATTAGGGCTAGTGGTAGTGTCTGGTGGGGTAGAGTTAGGGCTAGTGGTAGTGTCTGGTGGGGTAGGGTTAGGGCTAGTGGTAGCGTTTGGTGGGGTAGGGTTAGGGTTGGTGGTCGTGTTTGGTGGGGTAGAGTTAGGGCTAGTGGTAGTGTCTAGTGGGGTATGGTTAGGGCTAGTGGTGGTGTCTGGTGGGTAGGGTTAGGGCTAGTGGTAGTGTTTGGTGGGGTAGGGTTAGGGCTGGTGGTAGTGTCTGGTGGGGTAGGGTTAGGGCTGGTGGTAGTGTTTGGTGGGGTATGGTTAGGGCTAGTGGTAGTGTCTGGTGAGGTAGGGTTAGGGATAGTGGTAGTGTCTGGTGGGGTAGGGTTAGGGTTGGTGATAGTGTTTAGTGGGGTAGGGTTTGGGCTAGTGGGAGTGTCTGGTGGGGTA
This sequence comes from Lampetra planeri, assembly GCF_965212315.1. NCBI lineage: Eukaryota > Metazoa > Chordata > Hyperoartia > Petromyzontiformes > Petromyzontidae > Lampetra > Lampetra planeri. The sequence goes on from NC_136157.1 coordinate 736,911, forward strand.
GGGTTAGGGCTAGTGGTAGTGTCTGGTGGTGTAGGATTAGGGCTAGTGGTAGTGTCTGGTGGAGTAAGGTTAGGGCTAGTGGTGGTGTCTGGTGGTGTAGGATTAGGGCTAGTGGTAGAGTCTGGTGAGGTAGGGTTAGTGGTAGTGTATGGTGGGGTAGAGTTAGTTCTAGTGGTAGTGTCTGGTGGGGTAGGGTTAGGGCTGCTGGTAGTGTCTGGTGGAGTAGAGTTAGGGCTATTGGTAGTGTCTAGTGGGGGAGGGTTAGGGTTAGTGGTAGTGTCTGGTGAGGTAGGGTTAGGGCTAGTAGTAGTATCTGGTGAGGTAGGGTTAGGGCTGCTGGTAGTTTCTGGTGGGGTAGAGTTAGGGCTGGTGGTACTGTCTAGTGGGGGAGGGTTAGGGCTGGTGGTAGTGTCTGGTGAGGTAGGGTTAGTGTTAGTGTCTGGTGGGGTATAGTTAGTGCTAGTGGTAGTGTCTGGTGGGGTAGGGTTTGGGCTGGTGGTAGTGTTTGGTGGGTTAGGGATAGTCGTAGTGTCTGGTGGGGTAGGTTTAGGGCTAGTGGTAGTGTCTGGTTGGGTAGGGTTAGGGCTAGTGGTAGTATCTGGTGGGGTAGAGTTAAGGCTGGTGGTAGTTTCTTGTTGGATAGGGTTAGGGCTGGTGGTAGTGTCTGGTAATGTAGGGTTAGGGCACGTGGTAGTGTATGGTGGGGTAGGGTTAGGGCTAGTGGTTGTGTCTGGTAGGGTAGGGCTAGGGCTAGTGGTGGTGTCTCGTGGGGTAGGGCTAGTGGTAGTGTCTGGTGGGTAGGGTTAGGGCTAGTGGTGGTGTCTGGTGGGTTAGGGTTAGGGTTGGTGGTAGTGTTTAGTGGGGTAGGGTTTGGGCTAGTGGTAGTGTCTGGTGGGGTAGGGTTAGGGCTAGTGGTAGTGTCTGGTGGTGTAGGATTAGGGCTAGTGGTAGTGTCTGGTGGAGTAAGGTTAGGGCTAGTGGTGGTGTCTGGTGGTGTAGGATTAGGGCTAGTGGTAGTGTCTGGTGGGGTAGAGTTCGGGCTAGTGGTAGTGTCTGGTGGGGTAGGGTTAGGGCTAGTGGTAGCGTCTGGTGGGGTAGGGTTAGGGTTGGTGGTAGTGTCTGGTGGGGTAGGGTTAGGGCTGGTGGTATTGTTTGGTGGGGTAGGGTTAGGGCTAGTGGTAGTGTCTGGTGAGGTAGGGTTAGTGGTAGTGTCTGGTGGGGTAAAGTTAGGGCTAGTGGTAGTGTCTGGTGGGGTAGGGTTAGGGCTGGTGGTAGTATATGGTGGGGTAGGGCTAGTCGTAGTGTCTGGTGGGGTAGAGTTAGGGCTGGTGGTAGTGTCTGGTGGGGTAGTGTTAGGGCTAGTTGTAGTGTCTGATGGGGTAGGGTTAGGGCGAGTTGTAGTGTCTGGTGGGGTAGGGTTAGGGCTGGTGGTAGTGTCTGATGGGGTCGGTTTAGGGCTAGTGGTAGTGTCTGGTGAGGTAGGGTCAGGGATAGTTTTAGTGTCTGGTGGGGTAGGGTTAGTCGGAGTGTCAAGTGGGGTAGGGTTAGGGCTGGTGGTAGTGTCTGGTGGGGTAGGGTTAGTGGTAGTGTCTGGTGGGGTATGGTTAGGGCTAGTGGTAGTGTCTGGTGGTGTAGGATTAGGGCTAGTGGTAGTGTCTGGTGGAGTAAGGTTAGGGCTAGTGGTGGTGTCTGGTGGTGTAGGATTAGGGCTAGTGGTAGTGTCTGGTGGGGTAGAGTTAGGGCTAGTGGTAGTGTCTGGTGGGGTAGGGTTAGGGCTCGTGGTAGCGTCTGGTGGGGTAGGGTTAGGGTTGGTGGTCGTGTTTGGTGGGGTAGGGTTAGGGCTAGTGGTAGTGTCTAGTGGGGTAGGGTTAGGGCTGGTGGTAGTGTCTGGTGGGGTAGGGTTAGGGCTGGTGGTAGTGTTTGGTGGGGTAGGGTTAGGGCTAGTGGTAGTGTCTGGTGAGGTAGGGTTAATTGTAGTGTCTGGTGGGGTAGAGTTAAGGCTAGTGGTAGTGTCTGGAAGGAGTAGGGTTAGGGCTGGTGGTAGTGTTTGGTGGGGTAGGGCTAGTGATAGTGTCTGGTGGGGTAGGGTGAGGGCTAGTGGTAGTGTCTGGTGGAGTAGGGTTAGGGCTAGTGGTGGTGTCTGGTGGTGTAGGATTAGGGCTAGTGGTAGTGTCTGGTGGGGTAGAGTTAGGGCTAGTGGTAGTGTCTGGTGGGGTAGGGTTAGGGCTAGTGGTAGCGTTTGGTGGGGAAGGGTTAGGGTTGGTGGTAGTGTTTAGTGGGGTAGGGTTTGGGCTAGTGGTAGTGTCTGGTGGGGTAGGGTTAGGGCTAGTGGTAGTGTCTGGTGGTGTAGGATTAGGGCTAGTGGTAGTGTCTGGTGGAGTAAGGTTAGGGCTAGTGGTGGTGTCTGGTGGTGTAGGATTAGGGCTAGTGGTAGTGTCTGGTGGGGTAGAGTTAGGGCTAGTGGTAGTGTCTGGTGGGGTAGGGTTAGGGCTCGTGGTAGCGTCTGGTGGGGTAGGGTTAGGGTTGGTGGTCGTGTTTGGTGGGGTAGGGTTAGTGCTAGTGGTAGTGTCTAGTGGGGTAGGGTTAGGGCTGGTGGTAGTGTCTGATGGGGTCGGTTTAGGGCTAGTGGTAGTGTCTGGTGAGGTAGGGTCAGGGATAGTTTTAGTGTCTGGTGGGGTAGGGTTAGTCGGAGTGTCAAGTGGGGTAGGGTTAGGGCTGGTGGTAGTGTCTGGTGGGGTAGGGTTAGTGGTAGTGTCTGGTGGGGTAGGGTTAGGGCTAGTGGTAGTGTCTGTTGGGGTAGGATTCGGACTAGTGGTAGTGTCTAGTGGGGTAGGGTTAGTCTGAGTGTCAAGTGGGGTAGGGTTTGGGCTAGTGGTAGTGTCTGGTGAGGTAGGGTTAGGGCTAGTGGTAGTGTCTGGTGGGATAGGGTTAGGCCTAGTTGTAGTGTCTGGTGGGGGAGGGTTAGGGCTGGTGGTAGTGTTTGATGGGGTAGGGTTAGGGCTAATGGTAGTGTCTGGTGAGGTAGGGCTAATTGTAGTGTCTGGTGGGGTAGAGTTAAGGCTAGTGGTAGTGTCTGGAAGGGGTAGGGTTAGGGCTGGTGGTAGTGTTTGGTGGGGTAGGGCTAGTGATAGTGTCTGGTGGGTTAGGGTTAGGGCTGGTGGTAGTGTTTGGTGAGGTAGGGTTATGGCTAGTGGTAGTGTCTGGTAGGGTGAGGGCTAGTGGTAGTGTCTGGTGGAGTAGGGTTAGGGCTAGTGGTGGTGTCTGGTGGTGTAGGATTAGGGCTAGTGGTAGTGTCTGGTGGGGTAGAGTTAGGTCTAGTGGTAGTGTCTGGTGAGGTAGGGTTAGGGCTAGTGGTAGCGTTTGGTGGGGTAGGGTTAGGGTTGGTGGTCGTGTTTGGTGGGGTAGGGTTAGGGTTGGTGGTAGTGTTTAGTGGGGTAGGGTTTGGGCTAGTGGTAGTGTCTGGTGGGGTAGGGTTAGGGCTAGTGGTAGTGTCTGATGGTGTAGGATTAGGGCTAGTGGTAGTGTCTGGTGGAGTAAGGTTAGGGCTAGTGGTGGTGTCTGGTGGTGTAGGATTAGGGCTAGTGGTAGTGTCTGGTGGGGTAGAGTTAGGGCTAGTGGTAGTGTCTGGTGGGGTAGGGTTAGGGTTCGTGGTAGCGTCTGGTGGGGTAGGGTTAGGGTTGGTGGTCGTGTTTGGTGGGGTAGGGTTAGGGCTAGTGGTAGTGTCTAGTGGGGTAGGGTTAGGGCTGGTGGTAGTGTCTGGTGGGGTAGGGTTAGGGCTGGTGGTAGTGTCTGATGGGGTCGGTTTAGGGCTAGTGGTAGTGTCTGGTGAGGTAGGGTCAGGGATAGTTTTAGTGTCTGGTGGGGTAGGGTTAGTCGGAGTGTCAAGTGGGGTACGGTTAGGGCTGGTGGTAGTGTCTGGTGGGGTAGGGTTAGTGGTAGTGTCTGGTGGGGTAGGGTTAGGGCTAGTGGTAGTGTCTGTTGGGGTAGGATTCGGACTAGTGGTAGTGTCTAGTGGGGTAGGGTTAGTCTGAGTGTCAAGTCGGGTAGGGTTTGGGCTAGTGGTAGTGTCTGGTGAGGTAGGGTTAGGGCTAGTGGTAGTGTCTGGTGGGATAGGGTTAGGCCTAGTTGTAGTGTCTGGTGGGGGAGGGTTAGGGCTAGTGGTAGTGTCTGGTGGGGTAGGGTTAGGGCTGGTGGTAGTGTTTGGTGGGGTAGGGTTAGGGCTAGTGGTAGTGTCTGGTGAGGTAGGGTTAATTGTAGTGGCTGGTGGGGTAGAGTTAAGGCTAGTGGTAGTGTCTGGAAGGGGTAGGGTTAGGGCTGGTGGTAGTGTTTGGTGGGGTAGGGCTAGTGATAGTGTCTGGTGGGGTAGGGTTAGGGCTGGTGGTAGTGTTTGGTGAGGTAGGGTTATGGCTAGTGGTAGTGTCTGGTAGGGTGAGGGCTAGTGGTAGTGTCTGGTGGAGTAGGGTTAGGGCTAGTGGTGGTGTCTGGTGGTGTAGGATTAGGGCTAGTGGTAGTGTCTGGTGGGGTAGAGTTAGGGCTAGTGGTAGTGTCTGGTGGGGTAGGGTTAGGGCTAGTGGTAGCGTTTGGTGGGGTAGGGTTAGGGTTGGTGGTCGTGTTTGGTGGGGTAGGGTTAGGGTTGGTGGTAGTGTTTAGTGGGGTAGGGTTTGGGCTAGTGGTAGTGTCTGGTGGGGTAGGGTTAGGGCTAGTGGTAGTGTCTGGTGGTGTAGGATTAGGGCTAGTGGTAGTGTCTGGTGGAGTAAGGTTAGCGCTAGTGGTGGTGTCTGGTGGTGTAGGATTAGGGCTAGTGGTAGTGTCTGGTGGGGTAGAATTAGGGCTAGTGGTAGTGTCTGGTGGGGTATGGTTAGGGTCCGTGGTCGTGTTTGGTGGAGTAGGGTTAGGGCTAGTGGTAGTGTCTGGTGGAGTAAGGTTAGGGCTAGTGGTGGTGTCTGGTGGTGTAGGATTAGGGCTAGTGGTAGTGTCTGGTGGGGTAGAATTAGGGCTAGTGGTAGTGTCTGGTGGGGTAGGGTTAGGGCTGGTGGTAGTGTCTGATGGGGTCGGTTTAGGGCTAGTGGTAGTGTCTGGTGAGGTAGGGTCAGGGATACTTTTAGTGTCTGGTGGGGTAGGGTTAGTCGGAGTGTTAAGTGGGGTAGGGTTAGGGCTGGTGGTAGTGTCTGGTGGGGTAGGGCTAGTGGTAGTGTCTGGTGGGGTAGGGTTAGGGCTAGTGGTAGTGTCTGTTGGGGTAGGATTCGGACTAGTGGTAGTGTCTAGTGGGGTAGGGTTAGTCTGAGTGTCAAGTCGGGTAGGGTTTGGGCTAGTGGTAGTGTCTGGTGAGGTAGGGTTAGGGCTAGTGGTAGTGTCTGGTGGGATAGGGTTAGGCCTAGTTGTAGTGTCTGGTGGGGGAGGGTTAGGGCTAGTGGTAGTGTCTGGTGGGGTAGGGTTAGGGCTGGTGGTAGTGTTTGGTGGGGTAGGGTTAGGGCTAGTGGTAGTGTCTGGTGAGGTAGGGTTAATTGTAGTGGCTGGTGGGGTAGAGTTAAGGCTAGTGGTAGTGTCTGGAAGGGGTAGGGTTAGGGCTGGTGGTAGTGTTTGGTGGGGTAGGGCTAGTGATAGTGTCTGGTGGGGTAGGGTTAGGGCTGGTGGTAGTGTTTGGTGAGGTAGGGTTATGGCTAGTGGTAGTGTCTGGTAGGGTGAGGGCTAGTGGTAGTGTCTGGTGGAGTAGGGTTAGGGCTAGTGGTGGTGTCTGGTGGTGTAGGATTAGGGCTAGTGGTAGTGTCTGGTGGGGTAGAGTTAGGGCTAGTGGTAGTGTCTGGTGGGGTAGGGTTAGGGCTAGTGGTAGCGTTTGGTGGGGTAGGGTTAGGGTTGGTGGTCGTGTTTGGTGGGGTAGGGTTAGGGTTGGTGGTAGTGTTTAGTGGGGTAGGGTTTGGGCTAGTGGTAGTGTCTGGTGGGGTAGGGTTAGGGCTAGTGGTAGTGTCTGGTGGTGTAGGATTAGGGCTAGTGGTAGTGTCTGGTGGAGTAAGGTTAGGGCTAGTGGTGGTGTCTGGTGGTGTAGGATTAGGGCTAGTGGTAGTGTCTGGTGGGGTAGAATTAGGGCTAGTGGTAGTGTCTGGTGGGGTATGGTTAGGGTCCGTGGTCGTGTTTGGTGGAGTAGGGTTAGGGCTAGTGGTAGTGTCAGGTGGAGTAAGGTTAGGGCTAGTGGTGGTGTCTGGTGGTGTAGGATTAGGGCTAGTGGTAGTGTCTGGTGGGGTAGAATTAGGGCTAGTGGTAGTGTCTGGTGGGGTAGGGTTAGGGCTGGTGGTAGTGTCTGATGGGGTCGGTTTAGGGCTAGTGGTAGTGTCTGGTGAGGTAGGGTCAGGGATACTTTTAGTGTCTGGTGGGGTAGGGTTAGTCGGAGTGTTAAGTGGGGTAGGGTTAGGGCTGGTGGTAGTGTCTGGTGGGGTAGGGCTAGTGGTAGTGTCTGGTGGGGTAGGGTTAGGGCTAGTGGTAGTGTCTGTTGGGGTAGGATTCGGACTAGTGGTAGTGTCTAGTGGGGTAGGGTTAGTCTGAGTGTCAAGTGGGGTAGGGTTTGGGCTAGTGGTAGTGTCTGGGGAGGTAGGGTTAGTGCTAGTGGTAGTGTCTGGTGGGATAGGGTTAGGCCTAGTTGTAGTGTCTGGTGAGGGAGGGTTAGGGCTAGTGGTAGTGTCTGGTGGGGTAGGGTTAGGGCTGGTGGTAGTGTTTGGTGGGGTAGGGTTAGGGCTAGTGGTAGTGTCTGGTGAGGTAGGGTTAATTGTAGTGTCTGGTGGGGTAGAGCTAAGGCTAGTGGTAGTGTCTGGTGGGGTAGGGTTAGGGCTGGTGGTAGTTTTTGGTGGGGTAGGGCTAGTGATAGTGTCTGGTGGGGTAGGGTTAGGGCTGGTGGTAGTGTTTGGTGAGGTAGGGTTATGGCTAGTGGTAGTGTCTGGTGGGGTAGGGTTAGGGCTGGTGGTAGTGTTTGGTGAGGTAGGGTTATGGCTAGTGGTAGTGTCTGGTAGGGTGCGGGCTAGTGGTAGTGTCTGGTGGAGTAGGGTTAGGGCTAGTGGTGGTGTCTGGTGGTGTAGGATTAGGGCTAGTGGTAGTGTCTGGTGGGGTAGAGTTAGGGCTAGTGGTAGTGTCTGGTGGGGTAGGGTTAGGGCTAGTGGTAGCGTTTGGTGGGGTAGGGTTAGGGTTGGTGGTCGTGTTTGGTGGGGTAGGGTTAGGGCTAGTGGTAGTGTCTAGTGGGGTATGGTTAGGGCTAGTGGTGGTGTCTGGTGGGTAGGGTTAGGGCTGGTGGTAGTGTTTGGTGGGGTAGGGTTAGGGCTGGTGGTAGTGTCTGGTGGGGTAGGGTTAGGGCTGCTGGTAGTGTTTGGTGGGGTAGGGTTAGGGCTGGTGGAAGTGTCTGGTGGGGTAGGGCTAGTGGTAGTGTCTGATGGGGTAGAGCTAATGGTAGTGTCTGGTGGGGTAGGGTTAGGGCTAGTGGTAGTGTCTGGTTGGGTAGGGTTAGGGCTGGTGGTAGTGTCTGGTAGGGTAGGGTTAGGGCTGGTGGTAGTGTCTAGTGGGGTATGGTTAGTCAGAGTTTCAAGTGGGGTATGGTTAGGGGTTGTGGTAGTGTCTGGTGAGATAGAGTTAGCGCTAGTGGTAGTATCTGATGGGGAAGGGTGATGGCTAGTGGTAGTGTCTGGTCGAGTAGGGCTAGTGATAGTGTCTGGTGGGGTAGGGTTAGGGATGATGGTAGTGTCTGGTGGGGTAGGGTTAGGGCTGGTGGTAGTGTCTGGTGGGGTAGTGTTAGGGCTAGTTGTAGTGTCTTATGGGGCAGGGTTAGGGCGAGTGATAGTGTCTGGTTGGGGTAGGGTTAGGGCTGGTGGTAGTGTCTGGTGAGGTAGGGTCAAGGATAGTTTTAGTGTCTGGTGGGGTAGGGTTAGTCGGAGTGTCAAGTGGGGTAGGGTTAGGGGTAGTGGTAGTGTATGGTGGGGTCGGGTTAGGGCTGGTGGTAGTGTCTGGTGGGGTAGGGCTAGTGGTAGTGGTAGTGTATGTTGGGGTAGTATTCGGACTAGTGGTAGTGTCTAGTGGGATAAGGTTAGTCTGAGTGTCAAGTGGGGTAGGGTTAGGGGTAGTGGTAGTGTCTGGTGAGGTAGGGTTAGGGCTAGTGGTAGTGTCTGGTGGGGTAGGGTTAGGCCTAGTTGTAGTTTCTGGTGGGGTAGTGTTAGGGATAGTGGTAGTGTCTGGTGGGGTAGGGTTAGGGCTGGTGGTAGTGTTTGGTGGGGTAGGGTTAGGGCTAGTGGTAGTGTCTGGTGAGGTAGGGTTAATGGTAGTGTCTGGTGGGGTAGAGTTAGGGCTAGTGGTAGTGTCTGGTGGGGTAGGGTTAGGGCTGGTGGTAGTGTTTGGTGGGGTAGGGTTAGGGCTAGTGGTAGTGTCTGGTGAGGTAGGGCTGATGGTAGTGTCTAGTGGGATAGGGTTAGGGCTAGTGGTAGTGTCTGGTAGGGTGAGGGATAGTGGTAGTGTCTGGTGGAGTAGGATTAGGGCTAGTGGTAGTGTCTGGTGGGGTAGAGTTAGGGCTAGTGGTAGTGTCTGGTGGGGTAGGGTTAGGGCTAGTGGTAGCGTTTGGTGGGGTAGGGTTAGGGTTGGTGGTCGTGTTTGGTGGGGTAGAGTTAGGGCTAGTGGTAGTGTCTGGTGGGGTAGGGTTAGGGCTGGTGGTAGTGTTTGGTGGGGTAGGGCTAGTGATAGTCTCTGGTGGGGTATGGTTAGGGCTGGTGGTAGTGTTTGGTGAGGTAAGGTTATGGCTAGTGGTAGTGTCTGGTAGGGTAGGGTTAGGGCTGATGGTAGTGTCTAGTGGGATAGGGTTAGGGCTAGTGGTAGTGTCTGGTAGGGTGAGGGCTAGTGGTAGTGTCTGGTGGAGTAGGGTTAGGGCTAGTGGTGGTGTCTGGTGGTGTAGGATTAGGGCTAGTGGTAGTGTCTGGTGGGGTAGAGTTAGGGCTAGTGGTAGTGTCTAGTGGGGTAGGGTTAGGGCTAGTGGTGGTGTCTGGTGGGTAGGGTTAGGGCTAGTGGTAGTGTTTGGTGGGGTAGGGTTAGGGCTGGTGGTAGTGTCTGGTGGGGTAGGTTTAGGGCTGGTGGTAGTGTTTGGTGGAATAGGGTTAGGGCTAGTGGTAGCGTTTGGTGGGGTAGGGTTAAGGTTGGTGGTCGTGTTTGGTGGGGTAGAGTTAGGGCTAGTGGTAGTGTCTAGTGGGGTAGGGTTAGGGCTAGTGGTGGTGTCTGGTGGGTAGGGTTAGGGCTAGTGGTAGTGTTTGGTGGGGTAGGGTTAGGGCTGGTGGTAGTGTCTGGTGGGGTAGGTTTAGGGCTGGTGGTAGTGTTTGGTGGAATAGGGTTAGGGCTAGTGGTAGTGTCTGGTGAGGTAGGGTTAGTGGTAGTGTCTGGTGGGGTAGAGTTAGGGCTAGTGGTAGTGTCTGGTGGGGTAGGGTTAGGGCTAGTGGTAGCGTTTGGTGGGGTAGGGTTAGGGTTGGTGGTCGTGTTTGGTGGGGTAGGGTTAGGGCTAGTGGTAGTGTCTAGTGGGGTAGGGTTAGGGCTAGTGGTGGTGTCTGGTGGGTAGGTTTAGGGCTGGTGGTAGTGTTTGGTGGGGTAGGGTTAGGGCTGGTGGTAGTGTCTTGGTGGGGTAGGGTTAGGGCTAGTGGTGGTGTCTGGTGGTGTAGGATTAGGGCTAGTGGTAGTGTCTGGTGGGGTAGAGTTAGGGTTAGTGGTAGTGTCTGGTGGGGTAGGGTTAGGGCTATTGGTAGCATTTGGTGGGGTAGGGTTAGCGTTGGTGGTCGTGTTTGGTGGGGTAGAGTTAGGGCTAGTGGTAGTGTCTGGTAGGGTGAGGGCTAGTGGTAGTGTCTGGTGGGGTAGGGTTAGGGTGAGTGGTAGTGTCTGGTGGGGTAGGGTTAGGGTTGGTGGTAGTGTCTGGTGGGGTAGTGTTAGGGCTAGTTGTAGTGTCTTATGGGGTAGGGTTAGGTCGAGTGATAGTGTCTGGTGGGGTAGGGTTAGGGCTGGTGGTAGTGTCTGGCGGGGTAGGGCTCGTGGTAGTGTCTGGTGGGGTAGGGTTAGGGCTGGTGGTAGTGTCTGGTGGGGTAGGGTTAGGGCTGGTGGTAGTGTCTGGTTGGGTAGGGCTAGTGGTAGTGTCTGGTGGGGTAAAGTTAGGGCTAGTGGTAGTGTCTGGTGGGGTAGGGTTAGGGCTAGTGGTAGCGTTTGGTGGGGTAGGGTTTGGGTTGGTGGTCGTGTTTGGTGGGGTAGGGTTAGGGCTAGTGGTAGTGTCTAGTGGGGTAGGGTTAGGGCTAATGGTAGTGTCTGGTGGGGTAGGGTTAGGGTGAGTGGTAGTGTCTGGTGGGGTAGGGTTAGGGCTGGTGGAAGTGTCTGGTGGGGTAGTGTTAGGGCTAGTTGTAGTGTCTTATGGGGCAGGGTTAGGGAGAGTGATAGTGTCTGGTGGGGTAGGGTTAGGGCTGGCGGTAGTGTCTGATGGGGTAGGTTTAGGGCTAGTGGTAGTGTCTGGTGAGGTAGGGTCAGGGATAGTTTTAGTGTCTGGTGGAGTAGGGTTAGTCGGAGTGTCAAGTGGGGTAGGGTTAGGGGTAGTGGTAGTGTATGGTGGGGTCGGGTTAGGGCTGGTGGTAGTGTCTGGTGGGGTAGGGCTAGTGGTAGTGTCTGGTGGGGTAGGGTTAGGGCTAGTGGTAGTGTATGTTGGGGTAGGATTCGGACTAGTGGTAGTGTCTAGTGGGATAAGGTTAGTCTGAGTGTCAAGTGGGGTAGGGTTAGGGCTAGTGGTAGTGTCTGGTGAGGTAGGGTTAGGGCTAGTGGTAGTGTCTGGTGGGGTAGGGTTAGGCATATTTGTAGTTTCTGGTGGGGGAGGGTTAGGGATAGTGGTAGTGTCTGGTGGGGTAGGGTTAGGGCTGGCGGTAGTGTTTAGTGGGGTAGGGTAAGGGCTAGTGGTAGTGTCTGGTGAAGTAGGGTTAATGGTAGTGTCTGGTGGGGTAGAGTTAGGGCTAGTGGTAGTGTCTGGTGGGGTAGGGTTAGGGCTGGTGGTAGTGTTTGGTGGGGTAGGGCAAGTGATAGTGTCTGGTGGGGTAGGGTTAGGGCTGGTGGTAGTGTTTGGTGAGGTAGGGTTATGGCTACTGGTAGTGTCTGGTAGGGTAGGGTTAGGGCTGATGGTAGTGTCTAGTGGGATAGGGTTAGGGCTAGTGGTAGTGTCTGGTAGGGTGAAAGCTAGTGGTAGTGTCTGGTGGAGTAGGGTTAGGGCTAGTGGTGGTGTCTGGTGGTGTAGGATTAGGGCTAGTGGTAGTGTCTGGTGGGGTAGAGTTAGGGCTAGTGGTAGTGTCTGGTGGGGTAGGGTTAGGGCTAGTGGTAGCGTTTGGTGGGGTAGGGTTAGGGTTGGTGGTCGTGTTTGGTGGGGTAGAGTTAGGGCTAGTGGTAGTGTCTAGTGGGGTAGTGTTAGGGCTAGTGGTGGTGTCTGGTGGGTAGGGTTAGGGCTAGTGGTAGTGTTTGTTGGGGTAGGGTTAGGGCTGGTGGTAGTGTCTGGTGGGGTAGGGTTAGGGCTGGTGGTAGTGTTTGGTGGGGTAGGGTTAGGGCTAGTGGTAGTGTCTGGTGAGGTAGGGTTAGTGGTAGTGTCTGGTGGGGAAGAGTTAGGGCTAGTGGTAGTGTCTGGTGGGGTAGGGTTAGGGCTAGTGGTAGCGTTTGGTGGGGTAGGGTTAGGGTTGGTGGTCGTGTTTGGTGGGGTAGGGTTAGGGCTAGTGGTAGTGTCTAGTGGGTTAGGGTTAGGGCTAGTGGTGGTGTCTGGTGGGTAGGTTTAGGGCTGGTGGTAGTGTTTGGTGGGGTAGGGTTAGGGCTGGTGGTAGTGTCTTGGTGGGGTAGGGTTAGGGCTGGTGGTAGTGTTTGGTGGGGTAGGGTTAGGGCTGGTGGTAGTGTCTGGTGGGATAGGGCTAGTGGTAGTGTCTGGTGGGGTAGGGTTAGGGCTAGTGGTAGTGTCTGGTTGGGTAGGGCTAGTGGTAGTGTCTGGTGGGGTAGGGTTAGGGCTAGTGGTAGTGTATGTTGGGGTAGGATTCGGAATAGTGGTAGTGTCTAGTGGGATAGGGTTATTCTGAGTGTAAAGTGGGGTAGGGTTAGGGCTAGTGGTAGTGTCTGGTGAGGTAGGGTTAGGGCTAGTGGTAGTGTCTGGTGGGGTAGGGTTAGGCCTAGTTGTAGTTTCTGGTGGGGAAGGGTTAGGGATAGTGGGAGTGTCTGGTGGGGTAGGGTTAGGGCTGGTGGTAGTGTTTGGTGGTTTAGGGTTAGGGTAATGGTAGTGTCTGGTGAGGTAGGGTTAATGGTAGTGTCTGGTGTGGTAGAGTTAGGGCTAGTGGTAGTGTCTGGTGGGGTAGGGTTAGGGCTGGTGGTAGTGTTTGGTGGGGTAGGGCTAGTGGTAGTGTCTGGTGGGGTAGGGTTAGGGCTAGTGGTAGTGTCTGGTTGGGTAGGGCTAGTGGTAGTGTCTGGTGGGGTAGGGTTAGGGCTAGTGGCAGTGTTTGTTGGGGTAGGATTCGGACTAGTGGTAGTGTCTAGTGGGATAGGGTTATTCTGAGTGTCAAGTGGGGTAGGGTTAGGGCTAGTGGTAGTGTCTGGTGAGGTAGGGTTAGGGCTAGTGGTAGTGTCTGGTGGGGTAGGGTTAGGCCTAGTTGTAGTTTCTGGTGGGGGAGGGTTAGGGATAGTGGGAGTGTCTGGTGGGGTAGGGTTAGGGCTGGTGGTAGTGTTTGGTGGTTTAGGGTTAGGGCTAGTGGTAGTGTCTGGTGAGGTAGGGTTAATGGTAGTGTCTGGTGGGGTAGAGTTAGGGCTAGTGGTAGTGTCTGGTGGGGTAGGGTTAGGGCTGATGGTAGTGTCTGGTGAGGTAGGGTTAATGGTAGTGTCTGGTGGGGTAGAGTTAGGGCTAGTGGTAGTGTCTGGTGGGGTAGGGTTAGGGCTGGTGGTAGTGTTTGGTGGGGTAGGGCTAGTGGTAGTGTCTGGTGGGGTAAGGTTAGGGCTAGTGGTAGTGTCTGGTTGGGTAGGGCTAGTGGTAGTGTCTGGTGGGGTAGGGTTAGGGCTAGTGGTAGTGTATGTTGGGGTAGGATTCGGACTAGTGGTAGTGTCTAGTGGGATAGGGTTATTCTGAGTGTCTAGTGGGGTAGGGTTAGGGCTAGTGGTAGTGTCTGGTGAGGTAGGGTTAGGGCTAGTGGTAGTGTCTGGTGGGATAGGGTTAGGCCTAGTTGTAGTTTCTGGTGGGGGAGGGTTAGGGATAGTGGGAGTGTCTGGTTGGGTAGGGTTAGGGCTGGTGGTAGTGTTTGGTGGTTTAGGGTTAGGGCTAGTGGTAGTGTCTGGTGAGGTAGGGTTAATGGTAGTGTCTGGTGGGGTAGAGTCAGGGCTAGTGGTAGTGTCTGGTGGGTTAGGGTTAGGGCTGATGGTAGTGTTTGGTGAGGTAGGGTTATGGCTAGTGGTAGTGTCTGGTAGGGTGAGGGCTAGTGGTAGTGTCTGGTGGAGTAGGGTTAGGGCTAGTGGTAGCGTTTGGTGGGGTACGGTTAGGGTTGGTGGTCGTGTTTGGTGGGGTAGAGTTAGGGCTAGTGGTAGTGTCTAGTGGGGTAGGGTTAGGGCTAGTGGTGGTGTCTGGTGAGGTAGGGTTAGGGCTAGTGGTAGTGTCTGGTGGGATAGGGTTAGGCCTAGTTGTAGTTTCTGGTGGGGGAGGGTTAGGGATAGTGGGAGTGTCTGGTTGGGTAGGGTTAGGGCTGGTGGTAGTGTTTGGTGGTTTAGGGTTAGGGCTAGTGGTAGTGTCTGGTGAGGTAGGGTTAATGGTAGTGTCTGGTGGGGTAGAGTCAGGGCTAGTGGTAGTGTCTGGTGGGTTAGGGTTAGGGCTGATGGTAGTGTTTGGTGAGGTAGGGTTATGGCTAGTGGTAGTGTCTGGTAGGGTGAGGGCTAGTGGTAGTGTCTGGTGGAGTAGGGTTAGGGCTAGTGGTAGCGTTTGGTGGGGTACGGTTAGGGTTGGTGGTCGTGTTTGGTGGGGTAGAGTTAGGGCTAGTGGTAGTGTCTAGTGGGGTAGGGTTAGGGCTAGTGGTGGTGTCTGGTGGGTAGGGTTAGGGATAGTGGGAGTGTCTGGTGGGGTAGAGTTAGGGCTAGTGGTAGCGTTTGGTGGGGTAGGGTTAGGGTTGGTGGTCGTGTTTGGTGGGGTAGGGTTAGGGCTAGTGGTAGTGTCTAGTGGGGTAGGGTTAGGGCTAGTGGTAGTGTCTGGTGGGGTAGGGTTAGGGTGAGTGGTAGTGTCTGGTGGGGTAGGGTTAGGGCTGGTGGAAGTGTCTGGTGGGGTAGTGTTAGGGCTAGTTGTAGTGTCTTATGGGGCAGGGTTAGGGCGAGTGATAGTGTCTGGTGGGGTAGGGTTAGGGCTGGCGGTAGTGTCTGATGGGGTAGGTTTACGGCTAGTGGTAGTGTCTGGTGAGGTAGGGTCAGGGATAGTTTTAGTGTCTGGTGGGGTAGGGTTAGTCGGAGTGTCAAGTGGGGTAGGGTTAGGGGTAGTGGTAGTGTATGGTGGGGTCGGGTTAGGGCTGGTGGTAGTGTCTGGTGGGGTAGGGCTAGTGGTAGTGTCTGGTGGGGTAGGGTTAGGGCTAGTGGTAGTGTATGTTGGGGTAGGATTCGGACTAGTGGTAGTGTCTAGTGGGATAAGGTTAGTCTGAGTGTCAAGTGGGGTAGGGTTAGGGCTAGTGGTAGTGTCTGGTGAGGTAGGGTTAGGGCTAGTGGTAGTGTCTGGTGGGGTAGGGTTAGGCATAGTTGTAGTTTCTGGTGGGGGAGGGTTAGGGATAGTGGTAGTGTCTGGTGGGGTAGGGTTAGGGCTGGCGGTAGTGTTTAGTGGGGTAGGGTTAGGGCTAGTGGTAGTGTCTGGTGAGGTAGGGTTAATGGTAGTGTCTGGTGGGGTAAATTTAGGGCTAGTGGTAGTGTCTGGTGGGGTAGGGTTAGGGCTAGTGATAGTGTTTGATGGGGTAGGGCAAGTGATAGTGTCTGGTGGGGTAGGGTTAGGGTTGGTGGTCGTGTTTGGTGGGGTAGGGTTAGGGCTAGTGGTAGTGTCTAGTGGGGTAGGGTTAGGGCTAGTGGTAGTGTCTGGTGGGGTAGGGTTAGGGTGAGTGGTAGTGTCTGGTGGGGTAGGGTTAGGGCTGGTGGAAGTGTCTGGTGGGGTAGTGTTAGGGCTAGTTGTAGTGTCTTATGGGGCAGGGTTAGGGCGAGTGATAGTGTCTGGTGGGGTAGGGTTAGGGCTGGCGGTAGTGTCTGATGGGGTAGGTTTAGGGCTAGTGGTAGTGTCTGGTGAGGTAGTGTCAGGGATAGTTTTAGTGTCTGGTGGGGTAGGGTTAGTCGGAGTGTCAAGTGGGGTAGGGTTAGGGGTAGTGGTAGTGTATGGTGGGGTCGGGTTAGGGCTGGTGGTAGTGTCTGGTGGGGTAGGGCTAGTGGTAGTGTCTGGTGGGGTAGGGTAAGGGCTAGTGGTAGTGTATGTTGGGGTAGGATTCGGACTAGTGGTAGTGTCTAGTGGGATAAGGTTAGTCTGAGTGTCAAGTGGGGTAGGGTTAGGGCTAGTGGTAGTGTCTGGTGAGGTAGGGTTAGGGCTAGTGGTAGTGTCTGGTGGGGTAGGGTTAGGCATAGTTGTAGTTTCTGGTGGGGGAGGGTTAGGGATAGTGGTAGTGTCTGGTGGGGTAGGGTTAGGGCTGGCGGTAGTGTTTAGTGGGGTAGGGTTAGGGCTAGTGGTAGTGTCTGGTGAGGTAGGGTTAATGGTAGTGTCTGGTGGGGTAAATTTAGGGCTAGTGGTAGTGTCTGGTGGGGTAGGGTTAGGGCTGGTGATAGTGTTTGATGGGGTAGGGCAAGTGATAGTGTCTGGTGGGGTAGGGTTAGGGCTGGTGGTAGTGTTTGGTGAGGTAGGGTTATGGCTAGTGGTAGTGTCTGGTAGGGTAGGGTTAGGGCTGATGGTAGTGTCTAGTGGGATAGGGTTAGGGCTAGTGGTAGTGTCTGGTAGGGTGAAAGCTAGTGGCAGTGTCTGGTGGAGTAGGGTTAGGGCTAGTGGTGGTGTCTGGTGGTGTAGGATTAGGGCTAGTGGTAGTGTCTGGTGGGGTAGAGTTAGGGCTAGTGGTAGTGTCTGGTGGGGTAGGGTTAGGGCTAGTGGTAGCATTTGGTGGGGTAGGGTTAGGGTTGGTGGTCGTGTTTGGTGGGGTAGAGTTAGGGCTAGTGGTAGTGTCTGGTAGGGTGAGGGCTAGTGGTAGTGTCTGGTGGGGTAGGGTTAGGGTGAGTGGTAGTGTCTGGTGGGGTAGGGTTAGGGCTGGTGGTAGTGTCTGGTGGGGTAGTGTTAGGGCTAGTTGTAGTGTCTTATGGGGTAGGGTTAGGGCGAGTGATAGTGTCTGGTGGGGTAGGGTTAGGGCTGGTGGTAGTGTATGGTGGGGTAGGGCTGTTGTGAGTGTCTGGTGGGGTAGGGTTAGGGCTGGTGGTAGTGTCTGGTGAGGTAGGGTTAGGGCTAGTGGTAGTGTCTGGTGAGGTAGGGTCAGGGATAGTTTTAGTGTCTGGTGGGGTAGGGTTAGTCGGAGTGTCAAGTGGGGTAGGGTTAGGGGTAGTGGTAGTGTCTGGTGGGGTAGGGTTAGGGCTGGTGGTAGTGTCTGGTGGGGTAGGGCTAGTGGTAGTGTCTGGTGGGGTAGGGTTTGGGCTGGTGGTAGTGTTTGGTGGGGTAGGGTTAGGGCTAGTGGTAGTGTCTGGTGAGGTAGGGTTAATGGTAGTGTCTGGTGGGGTAGAGTTAGGGCTAGTGGTAGTGTCTGGTGGGGTAGGGTTAGGGCTGGTGGTAGTGTTTGGTGGGTTAGGGCTAGTGATAGTGTCTGGTGGGGTAGGGTTAGGGCTGGTGGTAGTGTTTGGTGAGGTAGGGTTATGGCTAGTGGTAGTGTCTGGTAGGGTAGGGTTAGGGCTGATGGTAGTGTCTAGTGGGATAGGGTTAGGGCTAGTGGTAGTGTCTGGTAGGGTGAGGGCTAGTGGTAGTGTCTGGTGGAGTAGGGTTAGGGCTAGTGGTGGTGTCTGGTGGTGTAGGATTAGGGCTAGTGGTAGTGTCTGGTGGGGTAGAGTTAGGGCTAGTGGTAGTGTCTGGTGGGGTAGGGTTAGGGCTGGTGGTAGTGTTTGGTGGGGTAGGGCTAGTCGTAGTGTCTGGTGGGGTAGGGTTAAGGCTAGTGGTAGTGGCTGGTGGTGTAGGGTTAGGGCTAGTGGTAGTGTCTGGTGGGGTAGGGTTAGGGCTAGTGGTGGTGTCTGGTGGGTTAGGGTTAGGGTTGGTGGTAGTGTCTGGTGGGGTAGAGTTAGGGCTGGTGGTAGTGTCTAGTGGGGTAGGGTTCGGGCTAGTGGTAGTGTCTGGTGGAATAAGGTTAGGGCTAGTGGTAGTGTCTGGTGGTGAAGGATTTGGGCTAGTCGTAGTGTCTGGTGGAGTAGGGTTAGGGCTAGTGGTGGTGTCTGGTGGTGTAGGATTAGGGCTAGTGGTAGTATCTGGTAGGGTAGAGTTCTGGCTAGTGGTAGTGTCTGGTGGGGTAGGGTTAGGGCTAGTGGTAGTGTCTGGTGGGGTAGGGTTAGGGTTGGTGGTCGTGTCTGGTGGGGTAGGGTTAGGGCTAGTGGTTGTTGTCTGGTGGGGTAGGGTTTAGGGCTGGTGATAGTATATGTTGGGGTAGGGCTAGTCGTAGTGTCTGGTGGGGTAGAGTTAGGGCTAGTGGTAATGTCTGGTGGGGTAGGGTTAGGGCTAGTGGTAGTGTCTGGTGCTGTAGGATTAGGGCTAGTGGTAGTGTCTGGTGGAGTAGGGTTAGGGCTAGTGGTGGTGTCTGGTGGTGTAGGATTAGGGCTAGTGGTAGTGTCTGGTGGGGTAGGGTTAGGGCTACTGGTAGTGTCTGGTGGGGTAGAGTTAGGGCTGGTGGTAGTGTCTAGTGGGGTAGGGTTCGGGCTAGTGGTAGTGTCTGGTGGAATAAGGTTAGGGCTAGTGGTAGTGTCTGGTGGTGAAGGATTTGGGCTAGTCGTAGTGTCTGGTGGAGTAGGGTTAGGGCTAGTGGTGGTGTCTGGTGGTGTAGGATTAGGGCTAGTGGTAGTATCTGGTAGGGTAGAGTTCTGGCTAGTGGTAGTGTCTGGTGGGGTAGGGTTAGGGCTAGTGGTAGTGTCTGGTGGGGTAGGGTTAGGGTTGGTGGTCGTGTCTGGTGGGGTAGGGTTAGGGCTAGTGGTTGTTGTCTGGTGGGGTAGGGTTTAGGGCTGGTGATAGTATATGTTGGGGTAGGGCTAGTCGTAGTGTCTGGTGGGGTAGAGTTAGGGCTAGTGGTAATGTCTGGTGGGGTAGGGTTAGGGCTAGTGGTAGTGTCTGGTGCTGTAGGATTAGGGCTAGTGGTAGTGTCTGGTGGAGTAGGGTTAGGGCTAGTGGTGGTGTCTGGTGGTGTAGGATTAGGGCTAGTGGTAGTGTCTGGTGGGGTAGGGTTAGGGCTACTGGTAGTGTCTGGTGGGGTAGGGATAGGGTTGGTGGTCGTGTCTGGTGGGGTAGGGTTAGGGCTAGTGGTAGTGTCTAGTGGGGTAGGGTTAGGGCTGGTGGTAGTGTCTAGTGGGGTAGAGTTAGGTCTAGTGGTAGTGTCTGGTGGGGTAGAGTTCGGGCTAGTGGTAGTGTCTGGTGGAGTAGAGTTAGGGCTAGTGGTAGTGTCTGGTGGGGTAGAGTTAGGGCTAGTGGGAGTGTCTGGTGGGGTAGGTTTAGGGTTGGTGGTAGTGTTTGATGGCGTAGGGTTAGGGCTAGTGGTAGTGTTTGGTGGGGTAGGGTTAGGGCTGGTGGTAGTGTTTGGTGGGGTAGGGTTAGGGCTGGTGGTAGTGTCTGGTGGGGTTGGGTTAGGGATGGTGGTAGTGTCTGGTGGGGTAGGGTTAGGGATAGTGGTAGTGTTTGGTGGGGTAGGGTTAGGGCTGGTGGTAGTGTCTGGTGGGGTAGGGTTAGGGCTAGTGGTAGTGTCTGGTGGGGTAGGGTTAGGGCTGGTGGTAGTGTTTGATGGCGTAGGGTTAGGGCTGGTGGTAGTGTTTGGTGGGGTAGGGTTAGGGCTGGTGGTAGTGTCTGGTGGGATAGGGTTAGGGCTGGTGGTAGTGTTTGGTGGGGTAGGGTTAGGGCTAGTGGTTGTGTCTGGTGTGGTAGGGTTAGGGCTGGTGGTAGTGTTTGGTGGGGTAGGGTTAGGGCTAGTGGTAGTGTCTGGTGGGGTAGGGTTAGGGCTGGTAGTAGTGTTTGATGGCGTCGGGTTAGGGCTGGTGGTAATGTTTGGTGGGGTAGGGTTAGGGCTGGTGGTAGTGTCTGGTGGGGTAGGGTTAGGGCTGGTGGTAGTGTTTGGTGGGGTAGAGTTAGGGCTAGTGGTTGTGTCTAGTGGGGTAGGGTTAGGGCTGGTGGTAGTGTTTGATGGCGTAGGGTTAGGGCTGGTGGTAGTGTTTGGTGGGGTAGGGTTAGTGCTGGTATTAGTGTCTTGTGGGGTAGGGTTAGGGCTGGTGGTAGTGTTTGGTGGGGTAGAGTTAGGGCTAGTGGTTGTGTCTGGTGTGGTAGGGTTAGTGGTAGTGTCTGGTGGGGTAGAGTTAGGGCTAGTGGTAGTGTCCGGTGGGGTAGGGTTAGGGCTGGTGGTAGTGTTTGGTGGGGTAGGGCTAGTCGTAGTGTCTGGTGGGGTAGGGTTATGGCTAGTGGTAGTGTCTGGTGGGGTAGGGTTAGGGCTAGTGGTAGTATCTGGTGGGGTAGGGTTAGGGCTGGTGGTAGTGTCTGGTGGGGTAGTGTTAGGGCTAGTGGTACTGTCTGGTAGGGGGGGGGGGGTTAGGGCTGGTGGTAGTGTCTGGTGGTGTAGGGTTAGGGCTAGTGGTAGCGTCTGGTGGGGTAGGGTTAGGGCTGGTGGTAGTGTCTGGTGGGATAGGGCTAGTGGGAGTGTCTAGTGGAGTAGGTATAGGATTAGTGGTAGTGTCTAGCGGGGTACTGTTACGGTCAGTCTATTCTCCGAAAACACTGTGTGTGGTTTTCATGAAGCGATTTGGATACAACGCGATCGAGTGAACAGAACTACGTCGCGCGCGTTTGGAATAAGCGGTCGTACGGCTGTCTCGGTTTAGCATCGCCACACAAGACAGTGGAATGCTGCTGGATGCTTCCAGATGCTACCCACGCGCCTCGCATGTCACGCGTTTTCACGGACTGTGCTTTGCCCTTTACGTTATTTCTTACAACACGCTCTTCCATAACGCCGTGTCCTTGTTCGCAGCTACTACCGACGTTACTGGAGCAGGGTGCGTCTTATAAACAGGGTGGATCGGCTCTCGCCCCCTGGCGTCCCAAAGCGCCCCCCGGATTCTCACCATGAGTTTGCTCATCAGCGGGGTCTTGAAGCTTCGCGCCAGGGTGCGCACGCACCGATTGGAGCCGTGGCCAGCACGTGGCGGTTGATCGATGGCTGTGACCGAACCCACGCTCAGAACCCCCGGATAACCCGCAAAAGTGTTGTGAGCCAACACTTATACAGGCCGGAACAGCCGCACAAAGGTGGTGGTGTGGCTACATTCACGCCATCCCGGCCGCCTTTGTTTCCCTGGTGCTGCTTGTTTACACGCCGCACCGGCAGGTAATCATCATTTTACGGATGAGTCGATTTTGACGATGTTCCCAGGCCACCGATTCCAATGTCAAAACGCGACCAATGTTGGCCGTGAGCGGGAATCCAATTCGGGGAGTTGAGTTTCGTGGCGCAGTGAGGCCACTGCTGTGCCACCGCTCCCCACTCGCATCACGTGTGTGTTGGACGTGGATGGAGATCGAGACACTGGATGGAGGACACGTGGACGAAGAAAGTGAGAGGTAGAAGAGAGTGCAGCGGAGCAGAGTGAAATGAGAGGGGTAGGGGAGTGGAGGGGAGCAGAGTGGGATGAGAGGTAGGGGAGTGGAGGGGAGCAGAGTGAGATGAGAGGGGTGGTGGAGGGGAGCAGAGTGGGATGAGGGGTAGGGGAGGGTGAAGGGGAGCAGAGTGAGATGAGAGGGGTAGGGGAGTGGAGGGGAGCAGAGTGAGATGAGATGGGTGGTGGAGGGGGGCAGAGTGAGATGAGAGGGGTGGTGGAAGGGAGCAGAGTGAGATGAGAGGGGAGTTTGCGTGCTGCTGTTTCACCAAAGCACCGCAACGCCTCCCCGCTCGTCATTCTGTCATACCCCCCTCTCCCTCAACGTCGGTGCTAGTCCACCTTCACCGATTTGCCCTCGGCGTAGCCAGCAGTGGAGTGAGCATGGCAGCTGCAGGGCTGCGCCCCTGCCCTGTTGGCACAGCGCGCTCTGCGGCCCGAGACTCACCCGAGTCCCGCTCTCTGCAGGCATGGGCGCCACGCTGACCAGGAGATGTAAACTACCTCACCTGGTATGAAGGAGGTCGTGGATTCGATCTCAACCCTGACGATCCTTGCTGTTTATATGGAGTTCGCGCGTCTCTCTGTCTCTCCCTGTGTGTGTGTGTGTGCGTGTGTCTATGTGTCTCCCCTATCTCCTTGTGGTGCCGGACTGGCAACGTTGTCGTGGACGATGCCGTGGGGGGAGGGCCAATTCCGATTGGCCTTTCCCCTCATGGCGTCTGTGACCACCACAGCTGCTAAAGGGGGGCTCTGGACGGGAGCGAGGGGCTGGTAACCCCTCCACCTTCAATAAATTACCACCAAACCACGTGAAAAATATCTAATTAATAAACTTGTGCCGGAGGCTCCGGGGGGACAGGCATCTATAGCGTCTCCTGGCCAAACCCCATCTAGCAGAGCCAGGAGATTTGATCTTCACCCTCGGGGCTCCTCCAAAAACAACAAAAAGCCACTATGTGTGGCCACGTGGAATGTTAGATCGCTCACTGCGGAGGAGAGGCTGCCACTCCTCTGTCGGGAGCTGGACCGGTACCGCCTGGATCTCTGTGACAATCAGGAGGTCCGGTGGCCCGGCTCTGGCTCCTGCCACCATGAGGGGTGGACAGTTCTCTACTCGGGGCAAGAGACTGCCAAACAACAGGGTGTGGCTCTTTTTCTGAACAAAATAATGAAGGGGACGTGGGAGCATGGCGGTGAGGTGTGGGAAGCTGTAAGCCCAAGGCTACTTTGGGCTCGCCTTCCCATCAACCGGAGGCGAGGAGTGGTGGTCGCGATTACTTATGCCCCCACCGAAGACGTACATCCATGGAGGAATGCAGGCAAGGCCGATGAGTCAGATGCCTTCTATGACCTCCTGTTACAGGTGCTGGCTAAAGTGGCCCCTCGGGATAGTCATCTTGTTGGGTGACTTCAATGCCCAAGTTGGTCATGATGCTGGCACCTGGTCTGGAGTGATCGGAAGGCATGGGCCAGATCAATAACAACGGTAGGAGGCTGCTAGATTTTTGTGCAGGACGTGGGCTTGTAATTACCAACACGTTGTTCCAGCATCGGCGCATCCACACAACATCATGGATGCATACCAGGTCCAAGCAAGAACATCTGCTGGACTACATAGTGACGGACCAGCAAATGCGAGCCCATGTCATTGACACCAGGACCTACCATGGAGCTGATTTGCCCTCTGACCATCGACTTGTCATCTGTAAGATGCGCCTGCCATTCTTCCACTCCGGTGGCGGGTGTACACCCAGGACCCCATTCCAACCTAAGGTGGCCTGGTCTCAGCTAGCTGATGGAAGTTGCAAGCGAGAATTCCATAATCGCTTGCGGCTGGGGTTAGCATCGTCCCGCACTCCTCCTGATGTCGAGGGTAAATGGGCGAGGTTTAAGACTGTGACTCATGCAGCTGCAATGGCTGCTTTGGGTACGCGGCCCAGACCTCCCCAGAGACCCTGGCTGAAAGAGGAGGTGTTCAGGATGGTTGAAAAATAGCGACAGGCCTGCTCTCATCGGCTACAGCATCCCACGACAGAGAATGAGGAGGCTTACCGCAGCCTTCACTCGGAGGTTCGGAGAGCCGTGTGGTGCTGCAAGGATGGATGGTGGTCGCGGATTGCTGAGGAGATGGAGTCTGCCTCAATGGTCCGCGGTCACAAATCCCTATTTAACTCCATCAAAAAAGTATCCTGCAGTGCCACACCTATTACCATCATTAGGGGAAAGAAAAGTGATCCAATCTCCGACCCCCAGGAACAGGTTTGCAGAATTACTGAGCATTTATGTGAGGTCCTGGGGGAGGGGGAATCCCTAAGCCTGGAAAACATCATGGGACAAAGTGGGGATGACCCTGCTGAGGCTGCGGTGTCTCAAATATTGGAGGAGGAAGTTACCCCCTGTGAGTGGCTGGCTGAGGTGCCATCCGTTGAGAAAATACTGAAGGCGATTCAGAGTTTGAGACCAGGAAAGGCACCGAGCAGAGATGATCTCCCAAGCGAAATGCTGAGGGAGGATGGCATTTGTGTGCAGACTGCCCTGCATGACATCATCATAACAGTCTGGGCCACTGGACGGGTTCCTCAGGATTGGAAGGATGCCCTGGTGGTCCCCCTCTTTAAGAAGGGGGACCACACAGACTGTAACAACTACAGGGGCATCTCACTCCTCAGTGTGCTGGGAAAGGTCCTGGCAAGGACTATTCAACATCGCCTTGCTAGGCACGCTGAGGAGAGGCTTGCAGAGCCCCAATGCGGTTTCAGGAAAGGGCGGTCCTGCACAGATGCCATATTTTCTGTCCGTATGCTACAGCAGAGGTGTAGGGAATTTCAACAAGACCTAGATCTCTGCTTCATTGACCTGGTCAAGGCCTATAATATCATCAGTAGGCCTGGGCTTTGGGTTGTTCTTCGTGCGTTCGAAGTCCCTGACCCTCTGCTCATGCTCATTAAGGACCTTCATGATGGTGAGCAGGCCCGGGTAAAACTACGTGGTCGGGAGTCTGAGCCATTCCTTGTACACCTTGGGGTGCGACAGGGATGTCCTCTGGCTCCAACAATATTTAACATATATTTCAACCACGTAGTTCGTAAAGCCTTCAGTAGCTCTACCGGAGGAATTTCCATTTGGTACAGATACAATGGGAGGATGATCGATGCCCAGGTGCGGTCAAGGGATGGCTCCCTATTGGTCAATCACGTTATGTATGCCGACAACCTGGTAATTGCAGCTCACTCAGAGGAGGACTTGGAGGCGCTGCTGCTGAAACTGGAGTGTGCCACTAAGAGGTGGGACCTTACCATCAGCCCCACCAAAACGAAGCACCTACCTGGGTATTTTGTACCATCGGGCACTCCACCCCCATGAGGATGTGGAGCTGAGTAGACTTGCCGATGACCAGCGGTGTCAAGATCGGCCTCTTTGGAGGAGGCTCGTGAAGGACGCTAATGGGCAGTTGGAGGCAGTCGCCCTCCAACAACAACAAGGAGAGCCGGGTGGCAAAAGCACAGCAAGTTGGCACAGTAGGGGGCACAGGTAAACATCACCATTAGCCAGTCATCTCGATAATCTCAGTCAGTCGACCCATGACACCTGCTGGGTCTGCCCCGTGACCTCCTGCCAGCGGGGGTTCGACACTTCACGTGGCCTCAAGGTGCACATGGCCTGGCACAAGCGTCGTGATGACGTCACCACCACTTAGTGGCGAATGACGGTTGTTGTTGTTGTCGTGTCTCCGTATGGGGAGGGGTAGTTGTAGCGGTTAGCGGGCTGCGCTACGATTCCCGCTCACGGCCAACACCAGTGACGATTATCTGAACCGGTCCTGGGCCTCCCCTAGGTCGACTCAGCCTGAAATGAGTACCTGGTGCGGTGTGTAAACATCGCCACTGGGGAGACAAAGGCAGCCGGGCGTGGTGTTGGCCACCCACCCCCTCGTGTGCCGTGCTGGCCTTCATAGGTGCTGGCGAACAGCACTTGCCCCTAGTCTGTTAAGGCTATACGGGGGATTTTTGTCTGGAGTACCGCGGTGGCTAAGATGTTGTCTCCTTCGCCTGGTATACAGGAGATCGTGGGTTCGATCCCACCCCAGACGTCTGCTGTTTGTGTGTCTCTCTCCCCGTGGTCGCGTGGGTTTTCTCCGGTATTTCCCCTACACATTTAGAATCAACGTCACGCATTCAGAGTAAATTGACTGCTGCTATAAATGTGCACATGATGATAAGCCACTTGGTTGAACTATCATCTGTGATAGAGCCTTTACCTGGTATAGTACAACAAAATATATAAAAATAACGTTTCAATAGTTTAAATATGATTTAAAGCTTTCGTGACTGCGGGGATTCATATTCTTGGTTCTTTCGGTAAAGTCACGTAGATGGGAAATAATAAAATAAAATCATTCTTTTTTTTATTGTTGCGATCGAATTGTCGTGATATTTTAGTACTTTACTTCTATCTACGTGGCTTGACCGAAAGACCCATAGAATATGTATTCCTGCAGACGATTGCTTGTGTTGTGATCGAAACGTCGTGATATTTTTATTATTTTTCTTTTATCTACCGAAAGACCCATAGAATACGAAGTTGTAGCCCACCTATTGTTGTTGTTGGTATTGTTATACAGGGGTCAAACATACCCGTGGCTGTTTCAGTCAAAGTGAGCCGGGAGAAAAGGAGGTGGGAGGGGTACAGTGGTATCTTTGTAAAGGAGAGCCGACACAAGGGGGTTCGTATTTTATTCATTTTCTCCCATCCACAACGATCCCCAACCGTCCCAATCTCGTCCCCGCCAACCACCCCTCTTCCCGCCCGTTCTCTCCCTTATATCTCCTCACTTGCTCCTCCCCCTTCTCCTGTCACCGTCCCACTCCCCCTCCTATTGGTGGGAATCCTTCTACTGACACCCTTACATCACCCCCTCGGTTCTGCCTACCCCATGGACCATTTAAGTCTCCACATGAGCCTCCCCCCACTGACAGTGACGACCACCCTTAACCCCCTGCAACCATACAATTCAATATAACGCAACAAAATCAATTGAACGGTCTACCCGGGTCTCCAGCCAGAGCCCCGTAACAGCCCGGACATCCATAGGCAGCAGTTGACCATGGAGGCCCTCTCGTCGCGGTCCCCAGTTCGGTGGCGCCGGTGTCGCCTTGTCTGGTGCTGCTGTCTCTCCAGCCCCCGCGGACCCCCGGTTGTGCCGCCTTTCCATCAGGCCTCACATGGGGCGCTGTGACAAGGGAACACAGGGCACCGAACCCCCTGCCGGTCGGCGAGTGGTGGTCAGCAACCTTGGCCCGGGTAGGGGTGATGATGATGGCGGTGACGATGGCGGTGACGATGGCGGTGATGATGGCGGTGATGATGGTGGAGAGATGTATGGCTTAAGGCAGGTGGGGTGCACAAACTATCGTCGCTTACCCAGTTGGGCCTGAACGCACTGCGGTCGGAGTGCTTTAATGACCTTGACTGGCTCTTTCCAGGGTCGGTGCAGCTTCGGTGAGAGGCCGACCGACACCTGAGGACAGTGTAGCCATGCCTGGTCCCCGACTTTAAAGGGCTTGGCTGTCACTGTTCTCTCCCGTATTCGTACATTGCTCCCTTGGCTAGTGGCCAATGCGGCCTCGGCTGCTTGGCGGGCCTCCCTCAAATAAGTGAGGAAGGCCTTTAGTGCCTTTGGCCATGCGTCGGCTCTCATGGGAATGTCCGTCAGCTGCATCTCAATAGGTGGAACGGGATCCCGTCCGTACATCAGGAAAAATGGCGAGAACCCCGTTGCCGCGTGCGTGGCCACCCTGTACGCCGCTAAGACTGATGGAATGTGGAGGTCCTAGTCGGAGTGGTTTTTGTGGCTGCTATGGTGCGGTTAAGCCGCTCCATCATCCCATCGGTCTGCGAATGATACGGAGATGTTCGGACCTTTTTAGTGCCTAGGATAGAGATGACCTTCAATAGCTGAGGAGAAATTCCTGCCTTGATCCGTAAGCAACCGCTCCAGTGCCCCCTTATCAAGAACATAGCCCACCACGAAGGCATCGGCGATGGTCTGTGCCATTTGGTCCGGGAGGACCCACGCCATCGGCCACCTCGTGCAGTACTCGACACCAACCAACAGGTATTTATTTCCCCGTGGCGTGACCGGCAGTGGTCCCAGGATGTCCAACGCAACCAATTCGTTGACCCTGGTCACCATGATGGGCTGCAGGGGCGCCTGGGTTACCCGGGGTGGTGGCTTCCGCCGCGCGCATTCGACGCAGGTAGCGATCCACCGGTGCACGTCAGCGGTCATGCCTGGTCAAAAGTACCGACCCTGTAATGTGCACAGTGTCTTCCGCCCCACCAGGTGCAGCAGCTGGCGGCAGTGTACGTCCATGACCAATTGTCGACGCAGCGACTCCGGAACCACCAGGCATCGCCGGCGTCTTGCCGGGTCCCATCGCATGAGGAGGTCCTCCCATACGATGTACTCCTCCCCCCTGCCTCCGCCGAGCCACGTAGCGCTCGCAGGGGGGCTTCCTCCAGCTGTAGATTTCTCCAATCGTCCAAGGTCAACCCCAGGTCGTGGTCGGTCAGCTGGACCTCACCCTCTGTGCCTTCCACCATGTGTACAGGAGCGATGACCGTTCCCTCCGGCCTCGCCTCCTTGCAGCATGCCGCGCCTGTGGTGCATGCAAAAGGGCCCTGGGGCGCCAGCCGGGAGAATGCGTCTCCGTTGGCATGTCTGGTCCCTTTGCGATGGACCACTTGGTACCTGTACTCCTGCAGGCACTCTATCCAACTGGCCAGTTGGCCCGAAGGCTGGTCAATTCGGAGAGAATATTGCAAGGCCACGTGGTCAGTGCGGACCGTAAATTTGCGACCATACAGGTAGGGTCGAAATTGCTGCATGAAGTGAACGACCGCCAAGAGTTCCCTATGTGTGACGCAGTAGTGCTGCTCCGCTGATGAAAGCATGCGACTACCATAGGTGATAACCACCTCCCGACCCTGCTGGACTTGTGACAAGACGCTGCCGATGCCCACATTGCTGGCGTCCGTGTCCAGGATAAAGGGAAGGCCAACATCCGGAAAGGTCAATGGTGGTGCATCTGTCAGATGTGAGCGCAGCTGCTGGAATGCCTCCTCCTCCAGAGGGCCCCAATAAAACCTCTGGTTCTTTGCCGTCAACATGTGCAAGGGCTTCACAATGGTTGCGAAGTTGGGTTCAAACCGGCGATAGTAGGACACGAAACCCAAAAACCTGCGTACCTCTGGAACCATTGTGGGAACAGCCCAGGCCCTCACGCAGGCCGTCTTTTCCAGGTCTGTAGCCACTCCAGACTGACTAACGATGTGGCCCAAGTAGCATACCGATGACTGCATGAGGTGGCACTTTGACGGCTTGAGCTTCAGGTTCGCGTTCCGGAGCCACAGAAATACCTGACGTAATCGGCCAATGTGTTCCTCAAATGATCGGCTGAAGACAATGACGTTGTCCAGGTAGATGAGGCACGTTTCCCATTGGAGGCCTGCTAAGGCCAACTCCATTAAGCATTGGAACATCGCCAGTGCAGTCTGGAGGCCCATAGGCAGGCAGTTGAATTCGAACAAGCCCTGTGGTTTTAGATTCGAAGCTTTCGTGACTGCAAGGATTCATATTCTTAGGGGTTTTTTTTTGTGTAAAGTCACGTA
Source organism: Lampetra planeri (assembly GCF_965212315.1). Classification (NCBI taxonomy): domain Eukaryota; kingdom Metazoa; phylum Chordata; class Hyperoartia; order Petromyzontiformes; family Petromyzontidae; genus Lampetra; species Lampetra planeri. Next base: position 765,429 of record NC_136157.1, read on the forward strand.
GGTAAATTTTTTTAAATTGAATTTAATAAAAGTAAAATTAAACTAAAATAAAAATCACGACGTTTCGGAGGCAACACAAGCTTCCGTCTTCAGGTGGAACCGTCACGGCACGATTACTGCATCAAGTAAGAGATAATCCAAGAAAACAGTCCTTGTATATATACTGGTTGAGGGTGGGAGGAACCAAGGCAGGTACCTGGATATTATTATTGTGAGGTTCGGTGCGGCTGAAGCACGCTGCTAGGAATGAGCCTTTGTTGTGTAGACTGGTTGAAATGAGAGGTTCCAAGAGTTGTTAAGGTGCGGCTGATGTAAAGGTGCGGTTGCTGTAAATGGGACTGAGCCTTTGTTATGTAGAGGTGGTGCGGCTGAAACCGCTGCTAGGAATGAGCCTTTGTTGTGTAAACTGGTTGAACTGGGGGGTTCCAAGAGTTGTTAAGGTGTGGCTGATGTAAAGGTGCGGCTGCTGTGAATGGGACTGAGCCTTTGTTATGTAGATGAAACAGCACTTTGCTACGTTGCTGCTATGTATGGCAACGTGATAGTTTTGATCGGAGTTTCATGTGGCTGTTTCTGTATGGTGGGAGAAACAGCTTGGCGGATGGAGCGGTCAGAGTATCTGTTCATCCTGAGGGCCCGATGTACATGTCTTAATTCACTGGCCAGGTGGTGTTGGTCAGAAATGCCATGAGCTCTGTGGTATAGCGTTTTGATGAGATAATTATTTTGAGATGGGTGGTGGTGGTAGGAATCAGGTTTCAAGTAGGAATCTGTGTGGGTGGCTTTCTTGTAGACAGAATGTCCCAAGGATCCGTCAGGTCTCCTCTCCAACAGAATATCTAAGAATGGTAGTTTACTATCTTTCTTTACTTCCATGGTGAATCTGATGGATGGGTGTCTGGAATTGATGTGGTCCAAGAAGTGGTTCAATGCTGGGAGGCCATGTGGCCAAATGACGAAAGTGTCATCCACATACCTCTTCCACAGGGAAGGACGCAGGGTGGATGTCTGGATGGCGTCTGATTCAAACTGTTCCATGAACATGTTGGCTATCACTGGTGACAAGGGGGAGCCCATAGGGGTACCCTCATTCTGTTTGTAAAAGGTGTCATTCCAGGTAAAATAAGTGTTGGTGAGGCAATGCCTAACCAGCGCAGGTACATCCGAATTCAATCCATGTTGGACCAAGTCCTCAATTATTGTTAGGGTGTCTGGTTCTGGGACTTTGGTAAACAGAGATACTACATCAAAACTGACGAGGATATCATCAGGAGATAGTACCATGTCCTTGACCATAGAGACTAATTGGGTTGAGTTGAGTACTGCCGAAGAGGTCTTGCCTGTGAAGGGAAGCAGAGTATCTGATAGAAACTGGGCTAGTTTGTAGGTAGGAGAGTTGATCGTCGACACGATGGGTCGTAGCGGGGTGCCTTCTTTATGGATCTTGGGAGGACCATAGAGTCTGGGAGGTTTTGCCACCGATGGTTTTACTTTTATTAATTTTAATGTTTTACCTACGTGACTTTACCGAAAAAAACCCCCTAAGAATAGGCCCTGTGGTGTCCAGAACGCTGTTTTAGGCCGGGAGTCTGCGTCTAGAAGGACCTGCCAGAACCCGGACAATAAATCCAGCGTACTGATAAATGTTGCTCCTGCCAGTGCATCAAGTGAGTCGTTGATACATGGTAGGGGATATGCGTCGGCAAGCGTAACGGCATTGAGGTGTCGGAAGTCCACGCAGAATCTCAGTGACCTGGCTGACTTCTTGACTAGGACCACCGGTGTCCCCCAGGGAATCGAGGATGGGAAAATTATGTCGGCCCGCAACATCTCCTGCACCGCTTGTTGAATGTGCCCTTTTTCCATTGGGCTTTCTGTATGTATTTTGGCGCATGGGTGCGGCGTCTCCCGTGTTGATGCGGTGCTGCAACAGATGTGTGCGTCCTAGGTCGAACGGTCCCCGGCTGAACACCTCCGAGAACTCCTGCAATAACGAGTGCAGCTGGTGCTTCTGGTTGGGCGGCAATCCCAGCTCAGACCCCCCGCCAGCTGGTCCATCCACGAGTCGACCCCTCTGTCCTCAGACTGGCTGATGCTTCCGACAAGCTCAAGCTCCGTCCCGGGGGCTCCTAGTGACAAGGCACTAATGTGGGCCAGGACCGTTCTCGCCTGCACCGTCGCTGCTCTGTTGGAGGTGTTCAGCACCTAAATGAACAGATGCTGGTTCCCCTGGACAATAGTTTTGGCCCCCACCAGTGCGTGGCGATTCATGGCGGCTGACGCCGGAGACACCAGGATGGGTGAATCCGGCCGGGTTGTCACGAGGGAGGACCGATATCGCAGTGGAATCAGCATCTGGGCTGCCGGGGGAATGGAGACAGACTCACTGCACTGACCAGAGCCTGCATGAAGAGGACCCCCCGGCCGGCCCCCTCTGCCGTTAGGAAATGGAGATGAGTTCCCTGGACTTCCATCCGCCCATTGGCCAGATCGCTTTTCATAGGCATCCGCCTCAGAAAGTCCATCCCCAACAGGCAGGGTACGAGCAGCGTTACAGAAACAAGGATAGGTCGTGCTACCGAAAGTTGCCCAATCTGTATCGGGGCTTCAACCTGGCCCAGGAACCCCATGCTGCCTCCATTTGCTGCAATGAACGTCGTCTTGACGGGAACTAAAGGCAGGTTTTTATCCGGCAGCATCTCGTGTATGGTGCTCGAGATGATCGTGGCCGATGCCCCCGTATCAACCAAGATGCGTGCCAACACTTCCACGATTTCACCGACCAGGACTGAGGTTCCTGACGTGGCCGCTACCACCTGCCTTTCCAGCTTCCTCCATTGTGTGGCTGAGTTCGGCCACTCACCAGGCGGCTCACTATCCTGTGGTGCATGGCGAGATGACGGGAATGGATGTGAACAGGCCGAAGATGGGGTTTCCTCCTTTTGAGTGTGGCGCAGCAGGGTGAATGTGCCCGTGTTACATGGTGTGGGCTCCCCCCTGGGGTGTGAGGCGCCCCCCCCCCATTGTAGTGGGGGGTGGGGATTGGGGGGTGGGCCTCCCCTCCCCTTCCTTTGTCGTGGGGGCGTGGGACCCCTTTATGGTGTGCCCCCTTTGGTCCCGTATCGCTCTGCTGCATTGCGAGGGTGAGGCGGTGCATGAAACTGCTCCACGGCACACCGGCGATTGTGTGTGCTGATTCAGCCCTGGGGCCGTTGCCCCTGGTGACTCGCCGGCGTTGCAGGTAAATAGTGACGTGACCCGCAGCCGCGACGTCACCCCGAGCCGCAAAGTCACTTCTGGCCGCGAGGCCCCTTCCGTCTGTGACGTCACGTCCGTCCGCGACGCCACTTCTGGTCGCGATGCCACTTCCGGCCACAACGTCACGTTTGTCTGCGACGTCACATCTGGCCGTGACGCCACTTCCGGCCGTGACGTCACGTCCATACGCGACGCCACTTACGATCTCGACGGCACTTCCAGCCATGACGTCACGTCCGTCCGCGACATCACGTCCGGCCGTGACTCGATCGCAGGCCCCGGCGCGATCCCCGGTCAGGTCCCCGGCCCCGATGCGATTCCCGGCGGGGTCCCCGGCTCTGGCGCAATCCCCGGCCGGGTCCCCGGCGCGATCCTCGGCCCCGGCGCGATCCCTGGCCCCGGCGCGGTCCCCAGCAGGGTCCCCGGCCCCGGCGCAATCCCCAGCCCCGGCGCGGTCCCCTTCCCCCGACCAGGATGGTGGAGCCCGGGGGCCAACACCGACGACGCCCACCCCGAGGAGGCCCCCGGTGAGGCCCCCGGTGAGGTTGCGGCGTCGGGAGTGTATATTTCCGGCCCAAACGAGAGGCCGGGTGGAACGGCCCCCCTCGCCACATGCCCCTCTCGACCATAACGGTGGCAGACCCACGGGGCGTTTCGTCGGAGTGGCTTGGCGCGATGTTGTAGAGCCGGCTGCCAGTGGCGCGGCAGCTGGTCGCGCCCCTGGTTTCTCTGCTCCGCCAGCCCCTGGATCACCGCGTAGACTTCCCGCAGCGATGGCTCCGGCTCAGACACTGGAGGTCCATTCCCAGCTGCCACATAGGCAGCCTGCGGCGACGGTCCAGGTTCGGCGGTTGGCGTCGCTGGTCCCAGTAGCGCCGCAGTAATGGCTCGGCTGCTTCCCCCCGCCGCGCCAGCCACCTGGCCCACGGGTAGCGCCCGACCCATGACCTGTTCATGGGCTTGGAGGATCCGGGCGGTCCACAGCGAGGTGCGTTCCTCCGATGTCACCACCGCCATTACAACGCCGGCGCGGCAAGCGTAGGCGATGAGGTGCTCGACCACGAGATTTTTGAGTGCCCCGTCAGCCAGGCAAGGGAAAGCCCTCCTCTCCAACACGAGCAGTGCACCCCTGTAGGCTAAAGGGGACTCTCTAGCCCCCCACTGGCAGTCCTGGAACCGTCTAATGGCACCCTCAGCTGGGCAGTAGATCACCCTCAAAGCCTCGTAGGCCATCTGTAGTGTGATCTTGCTGTGCGTGGGCAGGAAGGTGTTAGAGGCGATCACATCGTCGTCCAAAAGGGATGGCAATGCTCGTAGCGCCTCTTCGTCCGACCACTCGAGAGCGTGGAAGGCAGCCTCGAATCGGCAGACAAACGCTTCCCAATCCACTCCCTCGGCCACAAATTTTTCGACAGGCCCCAGCCGGCGCGCCCATCCTGCCAGCTGCTCCCCGCGTTGGGTATTTAGCCCTGGCGGTTTTGGCGGGAGCGGCGGTGGCGGCTGGGCTGACGTGGCTAGTTGCGGCTCCTGCCCGGCTGGCTGGTTGGCCTCTGGGTCCCGTGGCACCTCCTCCCGTAGTACGCGTGGGAGAGGGGGTCCCGTTGCTGGCGTGCCCCCCATAGGGAGTTGTCTTAGTAGCTCCTGGAGTGCCCTCTCCACGCGGGCCATGCGGTCCTTCATGGGGTCTTCCATGGGGTCCTCCATGGGGTCTTCCATGGGGTCCTCCATGGGGTCCGGGCCCCCTGCTGCTGCTCCTGGTAGCGGGCCCCCTTGTTGCCCTGGATGTGGAGGATCCCCGGCCCCTGCTTCCTCTTCTGTTGGCTCTCTTCCGCGGGGATTCTTCATCGTAGCCATTGACGATCCTACCGCTGCCACCAGATGTAAAAGAGAGCCGACACAAGGTTGCAGGGGGTTCGTCTTTTATTATTTTCTCCCATCCACGCCTGTCCCTAGCCGTCCCAATCTCGTTCCCGCCAACCACCCCTCTTCCCACCCGTTCTCTCCCTTATATCTCCTCACTTGCTCCTCCCCCTTCTCCTGTAACTTTCCCACTCCCCCTCCTATTGGTGGGAATCCTTCCCCTGACACCCCTACATCTTGAAATCGTTGGGCCGCTGCGTCTCTGGGAGTTGCATCGTGACGACACAAGACGACACACACACAAACTGTGCGGCCCGACACAAGATGACACCACACACACAAACTGTGCAGCCCGACACAAGACGACACACACACAAACTGTGCGGCCCGTTCGAGGACGTGCGGTGTCTCGCCAGCAGAGCGAGGCTCGGCTTTAATCGACCCTCGTGAAGCGGCTCTGTGTTTATAGGCACGAGGGGGCAAGGGTGGGGGTAGGTGGCTCTGTTATGAGACAGAGGGGACTCCCCACCTCCTCGTCCTCTCACCACTCGTGGTGGCTGTCGAGAGCGCGAGGGTACGGGCGCGTGGAGGAGGCGACCGTGCCGCCGATCTGTCGGGTACAGCCACGCCGCTCGCCATCGCCTCGGTGTCGTCTTCTCATCCCGGGTGCTCGTGGACAGCACCGGGTCCCGTTACGCGTGCACTTGCATCCTCCACTTCCTCCTCATGACCACTAGGGGGCGCTAGGCAACTGTTTATTTTTGCACCCTCTCATCACCTCACCCTCATCACCTCACCCTCATCACCTCACCCTCATCACCTCACCCACTCATCATCTCACTCTCTCATCACCTCACCCTCGAATCACCTCACCCTCTCATCACCTCACCCACTCATCACCTCTCCCTCATCACCTCACCCTCATCACCTCACCCCCTCATCTCCCCACCCTCTCATCACCTCACCCACTCATCACCTCACCATCACCTCACTCTCTCATCACCTCACCCTCTCATCACCTCACCCTCGTCACCTCATCCTCGTCACTTCACCCTCTCATCACCTCACCCTCTCATCACCTTCACCCTCATCACCTTCACCCTCATCACCTCACCCTCATCACCTCACTCTCGTCACCTCCTCTCGTCACCTCACCCTCATCACCTCACCCTCATCACCTCACCCTCGTCACCTCACCCTCATCACCTCACCCTCATCACCTCACCCTCTCGTCACCTCACCCTCTCGTCACCTCTCCCTCATCATCTCACCCAACAACAACCGCCATCGCTACTAAGTGACGATGACGTCACCACGGCACTAGTGCCAGGCTAAGTGCACTTTAAGTCTACGTTCAGTGCTCTTAGAAAAAAGTGTCGAACGCCCGCTGGCAGGAGGTCACAGGAAAGACCCATCAGGTCCCATGGGCTGACTGAGATGACTGGCCGATGCACCATCTGTGACCCCTACTGTGCAACTTGCTGTGTTTTAACCTGCGATTTTTTGCGATTTGAAAAGTCATAATACTTTAAATTTCGAATTAAAGCTTTCGTGACTGCAGGGATTCATCTTCTTGGTTCTTTCGGTAAAGTCACGTAGAAGGGAAATAATAAAATAAGAAAAATAAAACATAATAAAATAATTATCACGACGTTTAGGCCACAACACAAGCAGCCGTCCTCTAGGCTGCTTGCGTTGTGGCCGAAACGTCGTGAGAATTATTTTATAATGTTTTATTTTTAATATTTTATTATTTCCCTCCTAATACTTTCATATTGAAATTGTTTGATTTTTTTATTATTAAAACTTTATTTATTTAACTTAACAATTGTTTTTTTTTGTTCTATGTTTGATTGTTCTATTTCAATTTAAACATTTTCATAAATACATGTTAGAAGCAATTCATATCTTTAAAGTCCTCATCCTTGTGTAGTGACATGAAATACTGTCGTTGTATTGGTAGCGCCATCTACGATCTTAGAAGTGCTGCTGAGCGCCGGGAACTGGAGGGACACGTGACAGGGTGCCAGGAGCTCCTGACTTGATACAGGGCGGGGCGTGGCCGAGGGCGGGGCGTGGCCGATGGCGGGGCGTGGCCGAGGGCGGGGCGTGGCCGAGGGCGGGGCGAGGCCGCGGCCAGGGAAATAAAGGGGGAGCCCCGACAGGGATCGTGGTTCGTTGTGGGGATCAGCCTGGGGTCCCGCGTCTCTTCGTCTCTTCACTTTTGGCTCCTCGTTCGTCGGTTAAGTTGTAGCTCGATATCGTGGGTCAGACAGTGTGTGTGCTGGCTGGCCCGTTCGCACGTAGTGAGCAGTATCGCCACACCTAGCTGTCGGACCCGAAGTGGTTAGAGTTGTGTTTATTAAACGTGTTGCCTCCAACTATAGTGTGTGCGACTCAGTGTTATACACACTACACTTGCATTAAAATATATAGAGCAGTTAATATTTTGATGGCATGTGGTAATGCTCCATCACATGTTTTAAATCTATTACACAGAGAATATTGAACTGAAGCTTGATTTAATTTTTTTTATCACAAATCAAATCGCAATCGCAATATCTGTCAGAAAAATCGCAATTAGATATTTTCCCCAAATCGTTAAGCCCTACTTTCAACTACCTAGTAACAGTGTTCTTCACGAGCCTCCTCCACAGAGGCCTATCTTGACACCGTTAGTACCAGTTATTGGCAAGTCCACTCAGCTCCACATCCTCTCGTACCACATTATTCCATCTCTTCTCTAGGCCATGCCGTATCCATATTCTTAGGTTTTTTCGGTAAAGTCACGTAGCTAAAACATTAAAATTAATAAAAGTAAAATAAAAATCACGACGTTTCGGAGGCAACACAAGCTTACGTCTTCAGGTGGAACCGTCACAGCCACGACAGCTGTATCAAGTAAATGAGAGATTGCAGGAGCTACCACTCCGTTTATATAATGGTTGGAGAGGGGGGGATGGGCCAAGTACAGCACACTTTTTATTCATATGGTAAGGTGAGGCTTAAGAGGGTGAGCCTTTGTGATGGAGAGGTACGGTTTGTGACTCAACCTGTGACAAGGAGATAACTAAACATGGTAAACCTGTAATAGTTGTCTGTCAAATAAGATTGGCCAAATAAGTGTAGTTAAATCTTTTTTGCATGGTTAATCACATCTTTCCAATGATTACTCAGTTTGTAACCATCATCACGGTTGAAATTATGTCTGTGTTTGTATATTTGTATGGCTTCGTGTACAAACCTTTGATGGTAGCCAGGAGGTTTGCAGAGAACCTTGGTCTCGGAAAAAACAATTTCATGAGAGCCCACCGAGTTGTAGCAATGATCGGCAACGGCCGAAGAATCAGTTCTGCCGTGTTTCAGATCTGACTTGTGCTCGCGGACACGATCAGAAACATGACGTTTCGTTTCTCCAATGTAGCAATCACCACAAATGCAACTCAATTTGTAGACTCCAGGATACTGTAAGTCAGGAACGACATCCTTCACATATGGAATCAGATCACGGATTTTATGCACTGTACTAAATCGGACTTGGATCTTATGTTTGTTTAGAATTTTGGAGATCTTTTTGGTCACGCCTGCTATGTATGGTAACGTGATAGTTTTGGTCGGAGTTTCATGTGGCTGTTTCTGTGTGGTGGGAGAAACAGCTTGGCGGATAGCGCGGTCAGAGTATCCGTTCATCCTGAGGGCCCGATGTACATGTCTTAATTCACCGACCAGGTGGTGTTGGTCAGAAATGCCATGGGCTCTGTGGTATAGCGTTTTGATGAGATAATTATTTTGAGATGGGTGGTGGTGGGAATCCGGTTTCAAGTAGGAATCTGTGTGGGTGGCTTTCCTGTAGACAGAATGTCCCAAGGATCCGTCAGGCCTCCTCTCAAACAGAATATCCAAGAATGGTAGTTTACCGTCTTTCTCCACTTCCATGGTGAATCTGATGGATGGGTGTCTGGAATTGATGTGGTCCAAGAAGTGGTTCAATGCTGGGAGGCCATGTGGCCAGATGACGAAAGTGTCATCCACATACCTCTTCCACAGGGAAGGACGCAGGGTGGATGTCTGGATGGCGTCTGATTCAAACTTTCCATGAACATGTTGGCTATAACTGGTGACAAGGGGGAGCCCACAGTATCCTGGAGTCTACAAATTGAGTTGCATTTGTGGTGATTGCTACATTGGAGAAACGAAACGTCATGTGTCTGATCGTGTCCGCGAGCACAAGTCAGATCTGAAACACGGCAGAACTGAGTCTTCGGCCGTTGCCGATCATTGCTACAACTCTGTGGGCTCTCATTTAGCTTGGCAGTGTCTCATTCTTCACCTGAAGACGGCTGCTTGCGTTGTAGCCGAAACGTCGTGAGAATTATTTTCTTTTATTATGTTTTGTTTTTATTATTTTATTACTTCCCTTCTACGTGACTTTACCGAAAGAACCAAGAAGATGAATCCCTGCAGTCACGAAAGCTTTAAATCAAAATTTAAAATCCTTGTCACAGGTTGAGTCACAAACCGTACCTCTCCATAACAAAGGCTCACCCTCTTAAGCCTCACCTTACCATATGAATAAAAAGTGTGCTGTACTTGGCCCTTCCCCCCCTCTCCAACCATTATATAAACGGAGTGGTAGCTCCTGCAATCTCTCATTTACTTGATACCGCTGTCGTGGCTGTGACGGTTCCACCTGAAGACGGAAGCTTGTGTTGCCTCCGAAACATCGTGATTTTTATTTTCTTTTACTTTTATTAATTTTAATGTTTTACCTACGTGACTTTACCGAAAAAAACCTAAGAATATGAATCCTTGCAGTCACGACAGCTTTAAATCTAGAATTCATGCCGTATCCGTTTATCCCCCTCTATTCGGGTGAACAAAAACTGTTTGTGCGTGCGGTGGCTAGACATGCATGAACCAGCCAACGCAGCCTTGCCTGCCGGAGGAGCTTGCCGATGGGACTGTGACCAGATCTTTTAAGGATTTGTGATCTCCTCACACAATACAGCCTGGTTAAACCCAGAATGGATCGTAGGCAGGCCAGCCTGAATGTTTCTTACTGGCGAAAATGTTCCATTCGGGGGGTCAACGTTTCGCAAGCATAGAGAAGGAAGGGCATGACCGTGGCCGAGAAGACCCGAAGCGTCGTGTGCAGCAACAGACCAGGTATCTTCTGCACAGCGTTATGCAGCCGATAAAAAGGTAGAATGGATCGTAGGCAGGTAATGCCGCTCGACTGATTCGGAGAGCTCTGCTGTCAAACGGAAGCTGGATCATAAGCACACACCCTCTAATCATCTCTCACTCCCTCACCCTCTCATCACATCACCTCATCACCTCACCCTCTCATCACTTCCCAATCACTCTCATCACCTCACCCTCATCACCTCCCAATCACCTCACCCTCTCAACACCTCACCCTCTCAACACCTCACCCTCTATCTCCCTTATCCTCACCCTCTTATCCTCACGCTGATAAGTTCACAGTCAATGTTCTGCGATGATTCATGCTTTATTGTTTGAGTTGGGCAAACTTAATGTTCAGGCCAAATGTTGTGTCGTGAGGCCCTCCGCCATCCTGGCATTTTATTCTGGATCTGGTTCCTGAAGCCGCTTGATGCAACCTCAAGCGAAACGTCACGGTCATGTTGGCCGTGAGCGCGAATCCAACTGATTCGTAGCCCAGTGCACCACCGCTACAAACACTACAAAGATCCCCTGCACTGCCTTTAAACAGACTGTTGGGGAAAGTGCTTTTTGCGAGCACCTATGAAGGCCGGCACGGCACACGATGGGATAGGTTGGCCAGTACCTCGCCAGGCCACCTTTGTGTCCCCAGTGGTGATGTTTACGATACACCGCACCAGGTACTCATTTGAAGCTGAGTTAAACTTGGGGATGCCCGTTTCAGATAATCGTCACCGGTGTTGAGCGCGAGCGGGAATCGAACTCAGGTCGCAGTGTTCGTATCACAGCGCGCTAACCGATTCACTTCCGCTGCCTACTCAGATACAGGACAAAAAAAACCCGTATAGCATTAACATACTCACATACGCCCACTGACACCCACACAAAGCCAAACACCTCCCCATTATAGCACGAGCAACACGTTGAGGCAAATGCTGTGAGCCAGTACCCTGCGCGCCTATCTAAACCAGCTCAAACCTCCCCGTCAACCACGCGACTGCTGTGTGACCACCCCAACGCTGACTCGCTCCCCTGTGATAACAGCCTGGGGTCCGTGCAACTCGCTTCTGCTCCCTTCTTTCCTTCTCATCCTCATCACCGCGACCCTCTCGGTCTGGCCCCGTCGCTCCTTCTCCCCTTCCCTCTTCTCCCCTTCCCTTTCCTGCTCTCTATGCCCTTCTGAGGGCTCCTCTCCCTCCAAATCATCCTTCCTGACCCCCTCTGCTCCCGTTTCTCCCACCATCACCATCATCATCCTTTCTTCCCACTCGCTGTTTCCCCATCTTCCTTCTCTCGCTCCTTTATTTTGTCCCCGTGCATCGCTGCCCCGTCTCTTCCCTTCAGCCTGTTGTAGTCACGGACACGATGGGTTATCATGGTCAAAGAGCCTTGTTGGGGGGTTGGGTGAGTGGCCAGCCCCACGCCCGGCCGCTTTCGTCTCTCCAGTGCTGCTGCTTACACACCGCGCCAGGTACACATTTTAAGGCTGAGTCGACCTAGGGGAAGTCCACAATCGATTCAGTTATCCGTTACCTACGTTGGCCGTGAGCAGACTCGAACTCGGATCACCGTATTGGCAGCGGAGTACGCTGATCACTATGGCACCGCTCCCCCTTTCACAGACACACACCTAGCCCCCTGCACTCACACATCCCCCTCCACTTGCAAGGACATACGCAGCCCCCACTATCAATCACGCTGACACACACACATACACGCTGGCACACACACGCTGACACACGCGGACACACACACATACACGATGACACATACACGCTGACATACACGCTGACACACACACGCTAACACACACATACACGCTGACACACACACGCAATCTGTCCGCCACAAATAGACGCCCTGACCCAACACAACCTGCCCGTCTGGGACTGTGCCACGTGTGCCCCTAGACAGGGGGGGTACCGCTCGGCCGAGGGAACCCAGAACCCCCTCCTCCTCTCTCTCCAGCGGGGGGGGGGGGGGGGTCCACCCCCCCCCCCATCTCAGCCCAGCTCACCCTGTTATTCCCCCCCACCCCCCAATTAAGCTCAATTAATGAACGCGGAGCAGCTGCCGAGCGTGTGGCGGCGCAACTCCTGGATTCCCGAGTCTCTTCGGGTTTTATTTTCTGCTCAGATTTTTTTGTGGTAAAAAAAATTGGAGGGGGCGGCGGTGGGATGGGTGGAGGTTATCTCGGCTGCTGTTGCTGCTGCCTGGCTGGCATGGCTCACCCGGACTGTACCATGCACCCAGACAGGGGTGCCAGTGGCTGTCGGCAGAGCTTTTTTTCTGGGGGGGGAGTTGGGGTACGGGGGACTGCGGGGAGGGGCTGGCTGGCGGCGGGGGAGATGGGGTGGGGCTAGGTGGTGGTGGGCATTTGCCCGCGTGTGTGTGTGCCCACGTGTGTGTGTGCCCGCGTGTGAGTGTGTGCCTGCGTGTGTGTGTGTGCCCACGTGTGTGTGTGCGTAGTGGGGAGTGGTAGTGTCGTTAGCAAGCTGCGTTACAAAACCGGCGACCCGAGTTCGATATCCCGCTCACGGCCAGCCTCAATTGAGTACCTGGTGCGGTGTGTAAGAAAACATCGTCACTGGGGGGAGACGAAGGTGGCCGGGCGTGGAGCTGCCCGCCCACCCACCCCCTCGTGTGCCACAGTGCAGGCCTTCATCAGTGCTGTTACTCGCTAACAAATAGAACTTGCCCCAACAGTCTGTTAAAAGGCTACAAGGGGGAGTCTTTGTGTGAGTGACAGGTAAAGATGAGGATGATGAGCGTCATCGTTACTGCCACCGTGCCGCCGCACCGAACTCGTTCCATGGCTCTGTGTGGGGGGCGGTGAAGATTATTGGGGCAAGTGCTGTTTGTAGCGAGTACCAGCACATATGAAGGCCGGCACTGTGGCACACGAGGGAGGTGGTGGGTGGCCAGCACGACCACGCCCGACCGCCTTTGTCTTCCCTAGTGACGATGGGTTTTTTTTACACACCGCACGCAGGTACTCATCTGAGGCTGAGTCGACCTAGGTGGAAGAGGCTCAGGACCAGGTTCAGATAATCGCTAGGGTAGCTGTTGGTGTCCGTGAGCGGGATGTCGAACTCGGGTCGCTGGGGTTCGTGCCCGCTACGCTGCAGACTGTTCGGGCTTTTCGGGGTGATCTTTGTCTTGTTGTTGTGGGGTGAAGGAGGTGGCAGGGTTGGAGTGGCCACTGGTGGCAGGGTTGCGTGTCGCCACACACAGCCTGTGTCCCTTTTCACGGCTGGCTGTGGTGGGGATGGGATTTAGTCGAGTTGGGTGGGTGGAGGAGGAGGAAGGGGGCCCACGGTTGGGATTTGGCAGGGGCCATTTTGGGCCAGAATTGGAGACCCGCGCGAGAGAGGCCCCGTGTATGGGGCGAGCGGGTAGAGGCAGCTGCTTGCACACACACAGAGAGAGAGGGGGGCCGGGTGGCTCCCTGCGTGGCCCGCAATGCCACGCCGTGAATATGACCCCGCACCGCACGCCTCTTCCTCCCATCTCTCTAACTCCCCTCTCCCTCTCTGTCGGGGCAAGGGGGTTGCTGGATCAGGTGCTGCTTGGATTCCCAGATATTTGTGTACGTGGGTTGGGTGGGGTGGGGTTAGGTTGGGCGGTGTTGGGGGGAGAGGCGGTGGCGTCGCCCCCGGCCAGTCCGTCCGTGCTCGCTCCACCGCTCAATGACTTCACCGACCGCGTCAAAGGTCACTTAACAAATGCTTTAACTAATTGATCGCTCGCTTCGGTTACTACCACAAAGAAGGTCACTTCCGTTGAACACGCGTGCCCCTGGGGAGAGGCTTTGGTGACGCTATCGGCATCATCAGACGCGGCGCGCGGGGGCGTTGATCCTCATCTCGGTGGGGGGGGGGTTGCCTGCCTTCATGGAGATACAGAGTTGGCGTCCCCGCGTGGCAGCCTGTGGGCAGCGGGAGGGCAGCAGGAGGGCAACGGAAGGGCAGCCAGTGGGGCACCCACCGGGAGGGCAGCGGGAGGGCAGCCAGCGAGAGGGCAGCCTGCGCGCTCACACACAGCCACTCGGCCAATGAGCAGTGATCCTCATTGCGTGGGCAGTCAACCCGATGTTTGTTTCTCTCAACTGCAATGTTGCCAAGCTGAGCACAAAACCAAATTGAATGTGATGGTTGTGGCGTTTGTTGTGTGTTGTATCGTTTGTTGTGTGTGTGTTGTGTGTGTGTTGTGCATGTGTTGTGTGGGGGGAGCGGTAGTGTAGCGGTTAGCGCGCTGCGCTACGAACCCGGTGACCCGAGTTAAATTTCCGCTCACGGCCAACACCAGTGACGATTATCTGAACCTGTCCTGGGCCTCCCATAGGTCGACTCAGCCTCAAATGAGTACCTGGTGCAGCGTGTAAAAATATCGCCTCATGGGAAACAAAGGCGGCTGGGCGTGGTGCTGGCCACCCCCTCGTGTGCCGTGCCGGCCTTTATAGGTGCTCGCTAACAATACTTACCCGAAGAGTCTGTTAAAAGGCTGCACGGGTGATCTTTGTCTTTGTGTGTGTGCAGTCACTGAGACTATCGACTTGCTGCACTAGAGACCTCCGGTGTGAGTCGATGACTATCTGAGAATTACGGGTCTCTGTGAGAATTATGGGTCTCTATGTAAGTATTATGGTTCTCTATGTGTGTCTCTATGTGAGTCTATGGGTCTCAATGTGAGTCTATGGGTCTACATGTGAGTTTATGGATCTCTATGTGTCTATATGTGAGTTTATGGGTCTCTATATCAGTATTATAACTCTACTAGCGGTAAGTACCCGGCGTTGCTCGGGCGAAAAAGGCAGAGACACACATGGACTTACACACAGACATTGACCCACACACATAGAAACACATCGACTTAGACGCACACACATATATGCTTAAACCCAGGATGGATCGTTAGCAGGGTAGCCTAAATGTTTGTAACCGGCGAAGATGTTCCATTAGGGGGGTGCACGTTTCGCAAGCGTAGAGAAGGGAGGGAATTACCGTGGCCGAGAAGACCTGGTGCTTAATGCGGAGCGAGAGACCAGGTAGCTTCCACGCAGCGTAACGCAGCCGATGAAAAGATAATGGCGCTCGACTGATTTGGAGTGAGACCTCTGCTGTTAAACCGGAGCCGGTCATGAGCACACTGGCCAGGTATGGGAATCTCGGCAATCTCTCCACAACTGCCGCATCACCAATTGTGAGTTGTGGGGGTGGATTGTTCCATGATACAAAATACCCAGGCAGGTGCTTAGTTTTGGTGGGGCTGATGGTAAGGCCCCACCTCTTAGTGGCAAGCTCCAGGTTCAGCAGCAGTGAGAGACAATCACCAAAGCATCAGCATACATAACATGGTTGAGCAATAGAGAGCCATCCCTTGACCACACCCGGGCATCGATCAGCCTCCCATTGTATCTGTACCATATGGTAATTCCTCTGGTACAACCATCGAAGGCTTGACGAACTACGTGGTCAAAAGATATGTTAAATAATGTGGGAGCCAGAGGACATCCCTGTCAAACCCAAAGGTGTAGAAGGAATGGCTCTGACTGACGGCCACGTAGTTTGACGTGGGGCCGCTCACCAGCAGGAAGGTCCTTAAGGATCGTGAGCAAAGAGTGAGGGACTGCGAAAGCACGAAGAACAACCCAGAGCCCAGGCCTACTGATGGTGTCATAGGCCTTGAGCAGGTCTATAAAGCACACAAATGGACTAAGACGCACACATGGACCTACAGACACGCAAAAAAATGGACTTACACTGACTAACATGGATGCATGCACACACAGCGACTGACACGCACGCACATATCGACTCACACACAAACAGATCGACTCACACACACATATGGACTCACACACACATAGACATCGACTTGAGATACACACACATGGAGTTACACACACATATCGACGTACACAAATACAGCGGCTCACACACATACATCGATTCACACACAGAAATACGTGGACTCACACACATTGACGTAAACACATGTACTTAAACACACACATCGACTAAGACACACACACATGGACTTACACACACATACATAGACTGACACACACATTGCCCTACACACACATAGACATATGGACTCTGACACACAGACATCTACTTTAGATACACACACATGGATTAACACACACATCGACTGACACACATAGACACACAAAGGCACATTGACTTACACACTCAGATGGAGCCATGCACACACATTGACTCACACACACGCATTGACTTACACACATGGAGTGAAACACACACGTATGGACTAACACACACATGTGGACTAACACACACACAGCGACAGATACGCACACAAATGGACTGACACACACACACAAACACTTGTACGTACACACACACGGGGCATTGTCCGTTTGAAAAAGACAGACACACAAATGGTCTTACACACAGACATGGACCCACACACATAGAAACCCATCGACTTACACGCACACAAACACATTTGGACTCACACACACAGACATCGACTTTAGGCACACGCATGTAGTTTCTGCACATGAACATTATTATAGTAATAGAGTATTGGGCAACTTATTAGTTTCATAATAGTAAGGAATGAAGCAGAGTTGTTATGTGCACACAAACATTATCATTGTAATATTTGTAAACTTATTTGTTTAATAATAGTAAACAATAAACCTGAGTTCTTAGCGAAAGATTGAATAAAATTGTACTTTCCATTGGCGTGGTGACGCCTCGTCCCATGCAGAGCCCGCGGCTTCGCCTAGATTGGCAAGCCGGAGGAGGTGAGACATTGCCAGGCTGCGAGCTGGGCCGCTACCCCCGCCACCATCCCCCCGCCCTCGCCAGAATATAACTATGTAACTGCTTCAATAATATTAAATTAATATTTAAGGACTTTATATCAGTAACTGCACGCATTGGGATGGGGGGGGGAAGAGGACATGACACTGTGAAGAGAAATCGACAGTGTGATGTATATATCTAGTCCATGTTAAACGCGTAAAATAAAATGTCCCCGTGAGCTGGAGCGAACGCGCATTACTTGGCAGGGTCCGCCCCCCCCCCCCCCCATGCAATTGGCGTCACTTGGTACGGTCGACGGCGCGCAATAAGTAAATCATTAATAATAGAAACGGCACAAAAGCGTTAATTAAACTACTTTAAAGTTTACGAATGGTAAAACGGAATAGCCTATTCCCACTGCAGGGCTTAGGGCGTGCCGCCTGTCAAATTTTTTTCTACCTTGAGCCCACCGTCTGAGAGACAAATCCCCCGCAAGCGCGAGCGCGCGGAGACTTTTATATATAACTAGCAGAAGTACCCGGCGTTGCCCGGGTGAAAAATATGTTTCTTAATAACCTTACATATATAAACAGATACTAAGGTATTGTCTAAGCCCACCGGGCTTTGACAATACTCACCACTCACACTCACCACTCACCCTCACCACTCACCCTCTCCCTCACCACTCACGCTTACCACTCACCCTCACCACCACCACTCACCCTCACCACTCACGCTCACCACTCACCCTCTCCCTCTCCACTCACCCTCACCACTCACCCTCACTAATCACCCTCACCACTCACCTTCACCACTCACCATCACCACTCACCCTCACCACTCAACCTCACCCTCACTACTCACCACTCATCCTCACCAATCACTACTGACCAATCACCACTCACGCTCACCACTCTCCACTAACTCTCACTACTCACCCTCACCACTCACCCTCACCACTCACCCTAACTACTAACCACTTTCTCACCACTCACCCTCACCACTCACCCTCACCACTCACAACTCACCCTCACCACTCATGCTCACCCTCACTACTCACCACTCACGCTCACCCTCACCACTCACTAATCACCACTCACAACCGCCACTCACCCTCACCACTCACTCTCACCACTCACCCTCACAACAACCACTCACCCTCACCGCTCACCACTCACCCTCACCACTCACCATCAACCTCACCAATCACCACTCACCTTCAATGCTCACCCTAACCACTCACCCTCACCACTCACCCTCACCACTCATGCTCACCACTCACGCTCACCCTCACCACTCACCCCTCACTAATCACCACTCACAACCGAGGGAGAGTGGTGAGGGTGAGTAGTGAGAGTGAGTAGTGAGGGTGAGTTGGGAGGGTGAGTGGTGAGCGAGAGTGGTGAGGGTGAGTGGTGAGCGAGAGTGGTGAGTGGTGAGGGTGAATGGTGAGGGTGAGTTGTGAGGAAGAGTGGTAAGGAAGAGTGGTGAGGAAGAGTGGTGAGGGTGAGTGGTTAGGGTGAGTGGTGAGCGGTGAGGGTGAGCAGTGAGGGTGATTGGTGATTGGTGAGGGTGAGTGGTGAGGGAAAGGGTGAGTGGTGAGGGTGAGTGGTGAGGAAGAGTGGTGAGTAGTGAGGATGATTGGTGAGGGTGAGTGGTGAGGGTGAGTGGTGAGGGTCAGTGGTGAGCGTGAGTGGTGAGGGAGAGGGGTGAGTGGTGAGGGTGAGTGGTGAGTCGTGAGTAGTGAAGATTATTGGTGAGTGAGGTTGAGTGGTGAGTGGTGAGGGCGAGTGGCGGTTGTGAGTGGTGATTAGTGAGGGGTGAGTGGTGAGGGTGAGCGTGAGAGGTGAGGGTGAGTGGTGAGGGTGAGGGATGAGGGGTGAGCAGTGAGGGTGAGTGGTGATTGGTGAGTGTGAGTGGTGAGTAATGAGGGTGAGTGGTGAGGGCGAGTGGTGATGGTGAGTGGTGAGCGGTGAGGGTGAGCAGTGAGGGTGATTGGTGAGGGTGAGTGGTGAGGGCGAATGGCAGTTGTGAGTGGTGATTAGTGAGGGATGAGTGGTGAGGGTGAGCGTGAGTGGTGAGTGGTGAGGGTGAGTGGTGAGGGTGAGTGGTGAGGGTGAGGGATGAGGGGTGAGCAGTGAGGGTGAGTGGTGATTGGTGAGGATGAGTGGTGAGGGCGAGTGGCGGTTGTGAGTGGTGATTAGTGAGGGGTGAGTGGTGAGAGTGAATGGTGAGGGTGAGTGGTGAGGGTGAGTGGTGAGTAGTGAGGATGATTGGTGAGGGTGAGTGGTCAGCGTGAGTGGTAAGGGAGAGGGGTGAGTGGTTAGGGTGATTGGTGAGGGGTGAGTGGTTAGGGTGAGTGGTGAGGGAGAAGGGTGAGTGGTGAGTGGTGAGGGTGAGTGGTGAGGGTGAGTGGTGAGTCGTGAGTAGTGAATATTATTGGTGAGTGAGGGTGAGTGGTGAGTGGTGAGCGTGAGTGGTGAGGGTGAGTGGTGAGTGGTGAGGGTGAGTGGCGGTTGTGAGTAGTGATTAGTGAGGGGTGAGTGGTGAGGGTGAGCGTGAGTGGTGAGGGTGAGTGGTGAGGGTGAGGGATGAGGGGTGAGCAGTGAGGGTGAGTGGTGATTGGTGAGGGTGAGTGGTGAGGGCGAGTGGCGGTTGTGAGTGTTGATTAGTGAGGGGTGAGTGGTGAGGTAGAGGGGTGAGTGGTTAGGGTGAGTGGTGAGGGTGAGGGTGAGTGGTGAGGGTGAGTGGTGAGCGGTGAGTGTGATTGGTGAGGGTGAGTGGTGAGGGTGAGTGGTGGTGAGTGGTGAGTAGTGAGGGAGAGGGGTGTGTGGTCCGGGTGAGTGGTGACGGAGAGGGGTGAGAGGTGAGGGTGAGTGATGAGCGTGAGTGGTGAGAGTGAATGGTGAGGGTGAGTGGTGAGGGTGAGTGGTGAGTAGTGAGGATGATTGGTGAGGGTGAGTGGTCAGCGTGAGTGGTAAGGGAGAGGGGTGAGTGGTTAGGGTGATTGGTGAGGGAGAGGGGTGAGTGGTTCGGGTGAGTGGTGAGGGAGAAGGGTGAGGGAGAGTTGTGAGGGTGAGTGGTGAGGGTGAGTGGTGATGGCGAGTGGTGAATGTGAGTGGTGACGGAGAGGGGTGAGTGGTGAAGGTGAGTGGTGAAGGAGAGAGGTGAGTGGTGAGTGGTGAGCGTGAGTGGTGAGAGTGAGTGGTGAGTGGTGAGGGTGAGTGGTGAGTAGTGAGGATGATTGGTGAGGGTGAGTGGTGAGGGTGAGTGGTGAGCGTGAGTGGTTAGGGAGAGGGGTGAGTGGTGATGGTGAGTGGTGAGGGAGAGGGGTGAGTGGTGAGGGTGAGTGGTGAAGGTGAGTGGTGAGCGTGAGTGGTGAGGGAGAGGGGTGAGTGGTGAGGGAGAGGGGTGAGTGGTGAGGGTGAGTGGTGAGGGAGAGGGGTGAGTGGTGAGGGTGAGTGGTGAGCGTGAGTGGTGAGGGAAAGGGGTGAGGGTGAGTGGTGAGGGAGAGGGGTGAGTGGTGAGAGTGAATGGTGAGCGTAAATGATGAGGGAGAAGGGTGAGTGGTGAGGGTGAGTGGTGATGGTGAGTGGTGAGGGTGAGTGGTGAGGGTCAGTGGCGAGCGTGAGTGGTGAGCGAGAGGGGTGAGTGGTGAGGGAGAGGGGTGAGCGTGAGTGGTGAGATTGAGTGGTGAGTGGTGAGGGTGAGTGGTGAAGGAGAGAGGTGAGTGGTGAGTGGTGAGCGTGAGTGGTGAGAGTGAGTGGTGAGTGGTGAGGGTGAGTGGTGAGTAGTGAGGATGATTGGTGAAGGTGAGTGGTGAGGGTGAGTGGTGAGCGTGAGTGGTTAGGGAGAGGGGTGAGTGGTGATGGTGAGTGGTGATGGAGAGGGGTGAGTGGTGAGGGTGAGTGGTGAGGGTGAGTGGTGAGCATGAGTGGTGAGGGAGAGGGGTGAGTGGTGAGGGTGAGTGGTGAGGGAGAGGGGTGAGTGGTGAGGGTGAGTGGTGAGCGTGAGTGGTGAGGGAAAGGGGTGAGGGTGAGTGGTGAGGGAGAGGGGTGAGTGGTGAGGGTGAATGGTGAGCGTAAATGATGAGGGAGAAGGGTGAGTGGTGAGGGTGAGTGGTGAGGGTGAGTGGTGAGGGTGAGTGGTGAGGGTCAGTGGCGAGCGTGAGTGGTGAGGGAGAGGGGTGAGTGGTGAGGGAGAGGGGTGAGCGTGAGTGGTGAGATTGAGTGGTGAGTGGTGAGGGTGAGTGGTGAGTAGGGAGGATGATTGGTGAGGGTGAGTGGTGAGGGTGAGTGGTGAGCGTGAGTGGTGAGGGAGAGGGGTGAGTGGTGAGGGAGAGGGGTGAGTGGTGAGGGTGAGTGGTGAGGGAGAGGGGTGAGTGGTGAGGGTGAGTGGTGAGCGTGAGTGGTGAGGGAAAGGGGTGAGGGTGAGTGGTGAGGGAGAGGGGTGAGTGGTGAGGGTGAATGGTGAGCGTAAATGATGAGGGAGAAGGGTGAGTGGTGAGGGTGAGTGGTGAGGGTGAGTCGTGAGGGTGAGTGGTGAGGGTCAGTGGTGAGCGTGAGTGGTGAGGGAGAAGGGTGAGTGGTGAGGGAGAGGGGTGAGCGAGAGTGGTGAGATTGAGTGGTGAGTGGTGAGGGTGAGAGGTGAGTCGTGAGTAGTGAACATTATTGGTGAGTGAGGGCAAGTGGTGAGTGGTGAGGGCCAGTGGCGGTTGTGAGTGGTGATTAGTGAGGGGTGAGTGGTGAGGGTGAGCGTGAGTGGTGAGGGTGAGGGTGAGGGATGAGGGGTGAGCAGTGAGGGTGAGTGGTGATTGGTGAGGGTGAGTGGTGAGGGCGAGTGGCGGTTGTGAGTGGTGATTAGTGAGGGGTGAGTGGTGAGGGTGAGCGTGAGTGGTGAGGGTGAGTGGTGAGTGGTGAAGGTGTGTGGTGAGGGTCAGTGGTGAGCGTGAATGGTGAGGGAGAGGGGTGAGTGGTGAGGGATAGGGGTGAGCGTGAGTGGTGAGATTGAGTGGTGAGTGGTGAGGGTGAGTGGTGAGTCGTGAGTAGTGGATATTATTGGTGAGTGAGGGTGAGTGGTGAGTGGTGAGGGCGAGTGGCGGTTGTGAGTGGTGATTAGTGAGGGGTGAGTGGTGAGGGTGAGCGTGAGTGGTGAGGGTGAGTGGTGAAGGTGAGGGATGAGGGGTGAGCAGTGAGGGTGAGTGGTGTTTGGTGAGGGTGAGTGGTGAGGGTGAGTGGCGGTTGTGAGTGGTGATTAGTGAGGGGTGAGTGGTGAGGGTGAGCGTGAGTGGTGAGGGTGAGTGGTGAGGGTGAGTGGTGAGGGTGAGTGGTGAGTCGTGAGTAGTGAATATTATTGGTGAGTGAGGGTGAATGGTGAGTGGTTTGGGCGAGTGGCGGTTGTGAGTGGTGATTAGTGAGGGATGAGTGGTGAGGGTGAGCGTGAGTGGTGAGGGTGAGTGGTGAGGGATGAGGGGTGAGCAGTGAGGGTGAGTGGTGATTGGTGAGGGTGAGTGGTGAGGGCGAGTGGCGGTTGTGAGTGGTGATTTGTGAGGGGTGAGTGGTGAGGGTGAGCGTGAGTGGTGAGGGTGAGTGGTGAGGGTGAGGGTGAGTGGTGAGTGGTTAGCGGTGAAGGTGATTGGTGAGGGTGAGTGGTGAGGAAGAGCGGTGGAAGTGAGTAGTGAGGGAGAGGGGTGAGTGGTGAGGATGAGTGGTGAGGGTGAGTGG
This sequence comes from Lampetra planeri, assembly GCF_965212315.1. Taxonomy (NCBI): domain Eukaryota; kingdom Metazoa; phylum Chordata; class Hyperoartia; order Petromyzontiformes; family Petromyzontidae; genus Lampetra; species Lampetra planeri. The sequence goes on from NC_136157.1 coordinate 788,236, forward strand.
TGAGGGTGAGTGGTGAGTCGTGAGTAGTGAATATTATTGGTGAGTGAGGGTGAGTGGTGAGTGTTGAGGGCGATTGGCGGTTGTGAGTGGTGATTAGTGACGGGTGAGTGGTGAGGGTGAGCGTGAGTGGTGAGGGTGAGTGGTGAGGGATGAGGGGTGAGCAGTGAGGGTGAGTGGTGATTGGTGAGGGTGAGTGGTGAGGGCGAGTGGAGGTTGTGAGTGGTGATTAGTGAGCGGTGAGTGGTGAGGGTGAGCGTGAGTGGTGAGGGTGAGTGGTGAGGGTGAGGGTGAGTGGTGAGGGTGAGTGGTGAGCGGTGAGTGTGATTGGTGAGGTTGAGTGGTGAGGGTGAATGGTGGTGGTGAGTGGTGAGGGAGAGGGGTGTGTGGTCTGGGTGAGTAGTGACGGAGAGGGGTGAGAGGTGAGGGTGAGTGATGAGCGTGAGTGGTGAGAGTGAGTGGTGAGGGTGAGTGGTGAGGGTGAGTGGTGAGTAGTGAGGATGATTGGTGAGGGTGAGTGGTCAGCGTGAGTGGTGAGGGAGAGGGGTGAGTGGTTAGGGTGATTGGTGAGGGAGAGGGGTGAGTGGTTAGGGTGAGTGGTGAGGGAGAAGGGTGAGTGGTGAGGGTGAGTGGTGAGGGTGATTGATGAGCGGTGAGGGTGATTGGTGAGGGTGAGTGGTGAAGGTGAGTGGTGAGGGAGACGGGTGAGTGGTGAGGTTGATTGGTGAGGGAGAGTTGTGAGGGTGAGTAGTGAGGGTGAGTGGTGAGGGTGAGTGGTGAATGTGAGTGGTGACGGAGAGGGGTGAGTGGTGAGGGTGAGTGGTGAAGGAGAGAGGTGAGTGGTGAGTGGTGAGCGTGAGTGGTGAGAGTGAGTGGTGAGTGGTGAGGGTGAGTGGTGAGTAGTGAGGATGATTGGTGAGGGTGAGTGGTGAGGGTGAGTGGTGAGCGTGAGTGGTTAGGGAGAGGGGTGAGTGGTGATGGTGAGTGGTGAGGGAGAGGGGTGAGTGGTGAGGGTGAGTGGTGAAGGTGAGTGGTGAGCGTGAGTGGTGAGGGAGAGGGGTGAGTGGTGAGGGAGAGGGGTGAGTGGTGAGGGTGAGTGGTGAGGGAGAGGGGTGAGTGGTGAGGGTGAGTGGTGAGCGTGAGTGGTGAGGGAAAGGGGTGAGGGTGAGTGGTGAGGGAGAGGGGTGAGTGGTGAGGGTGAATGGTGAGCGTAAATGATGAGGGAGAAGGGTGAGTGGTGAGGGTGAGTGGTGATGGTGAGTGGTGAGGGTGAGTGGTGAGGGTCAGTGGCGAGCATGAGTGGTGAGATTGAGTGGTGAGTGGTGAGGGTGAGTGGTGAAGGAGAGAGGTGAGTGGTGAGTGGTGAGCGTGAGTGGTGAGAGTGAGTGGTAAGTGGTGAGGGTGAGTGGTGAGTAGTGAGGATGATTGGTGAAGGTGAGTGGTGAGCGTGAGTGGTTAGGGAGAGGGGTGAGTGGTGAGGGTGAGTGGTGAGGGTGAGTGGTGAGCGTGAGTGGTGAGGCAGAGGGTTGAGTGGTGAGGGTGAGAGGTGAGGGTGATTGATGAGCGGTGAGGGTGATTGGTGAGGGTGAGTGGTGAGGGTGAGTTGTGAGGGAGACGGGTGAGTGGTGAGGGTGATTGCTGAGGGAGAGTGGTGAGGGTGAGTGGTGAGGGTGAGTGGTGAACGTGAGTGGTGAGGGAAAGGGGTGAGGGTGAATGGTGAGGGAGAGGGGTGAGTGGTGAGGGTGAATGGTGAGCGTAAATGATGAGGGAGAAGGGTGAGTGGTGAGGGTGAGTGGTGAGGGTGAGTGGTGAGGGTGAGTGGTGAGGGTCAGTGGTGAGCGTGAGTGGTGAGGGAGAAGGGTGAGTGGTGAGGGAGAGGGGTGAGCGTGAGTGGTGAGATTGAGTGGTGAGTGGTGAGGGTGAGTGGTGAGTCGTGAGTAGTGAATATTATTGGTGAGTGAGGGCGAGTGGTGAGTGGTAAGGGCCAGTGGCGGTTGTGAGTGGTGATTAGTGAGGGGTGAGTGGTGAGTGGTGAGGGTGAGGGATGAGGGGTGAGCAGTGAGGGTGAGTGGTGATTGGTGAGGGTGAGTGGTGAGGGCGAGTGGCGGTTGTGAGTGGTGATTAGTGAGGGGTGAGTGGTGAGGGTGAGCGTGAGTGGTGAGGGTGAGTTGTGAGTGGTGAGGGTGTGTGGTGAGGGTCAGTGGTGAGCATGAATGGTGAGGGAGAGGGGTGAGTGGTGAGGGATAGGGGTGAGCGTGAGTGGTGAGATTGAGTGGTGAGTGGTGAGGGTGAGTGGTGAGTCGTGAGTAGTGGATATTATTGGTGAGTGAGGGTGAGTGGTGAGTGGTGAGGGCGAGTGGTGAGGGTGAGTGGTGAGTCGTGAGTAGTGAATATTATTGGTGAGTGAGGGCGAGTGGTGAGTGGTAAGGGCCAGTGGCGGTTGTGAGTGGTGATTAGTGAGGGGTGAGTGGTGAGTGGTGAGGGTGAGGGATGAGGGGTGAGCAGTGAGGGTGAGTGGTGATTGGTGAGGGTGAGTGGTGAGGGCGAGTGGCGGTTGTGAGTGGTGATTAGTGAGGGGTGAGTGGTGAGGGTGAGCGTGAGTGGTGAGGGTGAGTTGTGAGTGGTGAGGGTGTGTGGTGAGGGTCAGTGGTGAGCATGAATGGTGAGGGAGAGGGGTGAGTGGTGAGGGATAGGGGTGAGCGTGAGTGGTGAGATTGAGTGGTGAGTGGTGAGGGTGAGTGGTGAGTCGTGAGTAGTGGATATTATTGGTGAGTGAGGGTGAGTGGTGAGTGGTGAGGGCGAGTGGTGAGGGTGAGTGGTGAGTCGTGAGTAGTGAATATTATTGGTGAGTGAGGGCAAGTGGTGAATGGTGAGGGCCAGTGGCGGTTGTGAGTGGTGATTAGTGAGGGGTGAGTGGTGAGGGTGAGCGTGAGTGGTGAGGGTGAGGGTGAGGGATGAGGGGTGAGCAGTGAGGGTGAGTGGTGATTGGTGAGGGTGAGTGGTGAGGGCGAGTGGCGGTTGTGAGTGGTGATTAGTGAGGGGTGAGTGGTGAGGGTGAGCGTGAGTGGTGAGGGTGAGTGGTGAGTGGTGAAGGTGTGTGGTGAGGGTCAGTGGTGAGCGTGAATGGTGAGGGAGAGGGGTGAGTGGTGAGGGATAGGGGTGAGCGTGAGTGGTGAGATTGAGTGGTGAGTGGTGAGGATGAGTGGTGAATCGTGAGTAGTGGATATTATTGGTGAGTGAGGGTGAGTGGTGAGTGGTGAGGGCGAGTGGCGGTTGTGAGTGGTGATTAGTGAGGGGTGAGTGGTGAGGGTGAGCGTGAGTGGTGAGGGTGAGTGGTGAAGGTGAGGGATGAGGGGTGAGCAGTGAGAGTGAGTGGTGTTTGGTGAGGGTGAGTGGTGAGGGTGAGTGGCGGTTGTGAGTGGTGATTAGTGAGGGGTGAGTGGTGAGGGTGAGCGTGAGTGGTGAGGGTGAGTGGTGAGGGTGAGTGGTGAGGGTGAGTGGTGAGTCGTGAGTAGTGAATATTATTAGTGAGTGAGGGTGAATGGTGAGTGGTTAGGGCGAGTGGCGGTTGTGAGTGGTGATTAGTTAGGGATGAGTGGTGAGGGTGAGCGTGAGTGGTGAGTGGTGAGGGTGAGTGGTGAGGAAGAGCGGTGGAAGTGAGTAGTGAGGGAGAGGGGTGAGTGGTGAGGATGAGTGGTGAGGGTGAGTGGTGAGGGTGAGTGGTGAGTCGTGAGTAGTGAATATTATTGGTGAGTGAGGGTGAGTGGTGAGTGGTGAGGGCGAGTGGCGGTTGTGAGTGGTGATTAGTGACGGGTGAGTGGTGAGGGTGAGCGTGAGTGGTGAGGGTGAGTGGTGAGGGATGAGGGGTGAGCAGTGAGGGTGAGTGGTGATTGGTGAGGGTGAGTGGTGAGGGCGAGTGGCGGTTGTGAGTGGTGATTAGTGAGGGGTGAGTGGTGAGGGTGAGCGTGAGTGGTGAGGGTGAGTGGTGAGGGTGAGGGTGAGTGGTGAGGGTGAGTGGTGAGCGGTGAGTGTGATTGGTGAGGTTGAGTGGTGAGGGTGAATGGTGGTGGTGAGTGGTGAGGGAGAGGGGTGTGTTGTCTGGGTGAGTAGTGACGGAGAGGGGTGAGAGGTGAGGGTGAGTGATGAGCGTGAGTGTTCAGAGTGAGTGGTGAGGGTGAGTGGTGAGGGTGAGTGGTGAGTAGTGAGGATGATTGGTGAGGGTGAGTGGTCAGCATGAGTGGTGAGGGAGAGGGGTGAGTGGTTAGGGTGATTGGTGAGGGAGAGGGGTGAGTGGTTAGGGTGAGTGGTGAGGGAGAAGGGTGAGTGGTGAGTGGTGAGGGTGAGTGGTGAGGGAGATTGATGAGCGGTGAGGGTGATTGGTGAGGGTGAGTGGTGAAGGTGAGTGGTGAGGGAGACGGGTGAGTGGTGAGGGTGATTGGTGAGGGAGAGTTGTGAGGGTGAGTGGTGAGGGTGAGTGGTGAGGGTGAGTGGTGAATGTGAGTGGTGACGGAGAGGGGTGAGTGGTGAGGGTGAGTAGTGAAGGAGAGAGGTGAGTGGTGAGTGGTGAGCGTGAGTGGTGAGAGTGAGTGGTGAGTGGTGAGGGTGAGTGGTGAGTAGTGAGGATGATTGGTGAGGGTGAGTGGTGAGGGTGAGTGGTGAGCGTGAGTGGTTAGGGAGAGGGGTGAGTGGTGATGGTGAGTGGTGAGGGAGAGGGGTGAGTGGTGAGGGTGAGTGGTGAAGGTGAGTGGTGAGCGTGAGTGGTGAGGGAGAGGGGTGAGTGGTGAGGGAGAGGGGTGAGTGGTGATGGTGAGTGGTGAGGGAGAGGGGTGAGTGGTGAGGGTGAGTGGTGAGCGTGAGTGGTGAGGGAAAGGGGTGAGGGTGAGTGGTGAGGGAGAGGGGTGAGTGGTGAGGGTGAATGGTGAGCGTAAATGATGAGGGAGAAGGGTGAGTGGTGAGGGTGAGTGGTGATGGTGAGTGGTGAGGGTGAGTGGTGAGGGTCAGTGGCGAGCGTGAGTGGTGAGATTGAGTGGTGAGTGGTGAGGGTGAGTGGTGAAGGAGAGAGGTGAGTGGTGAGTGGTGAGCGTGAGTGGTGAGAGTGAGTGGTAAGTGGTGAGGGTGAGTGGTGAGTATTGAGGATGATTGGTGAAGGTGAGTGGTGAGCGTGAGTGGTTAGGGAGAGGGGTGAGTGGTGATGGTGAGTGGTGAGGGAGAGGGGTGAGTGGTGAGGGTGAGTGGTGAGGGTGAGTGGTGAGCGTGAGTGGTGAGGGAGAGGGTTGAGTGGTGAAGGTGAGAGGTGAGGGTGATTGATGAGCGGTGAGGGTGATTGGTGAGGGTGAGTGGTGAGGGTGAGTTGTGAGGGAGACGGGTGAGTGGTGAGGGTGATTGCTGAGGGAGAGTGGTGAGGATGAGTGGTGAGGGTGAGTGCTGAACGTGAGTGGTGAGGGAAATGGGTGAGGGTGAGTGGTGAAGGAGAGGGGTGAGTGGTGAGGGTGAATGGTGAGCGTAAATGATGAGGGAGAAGGGTGAGTGGTGAGGGTGAGTGGTGAGGGTGAGTGGTGAGGGTGAGTGGTGAGGGTCAGTGGTGAGCGTGAGTGGTGAGGGAGAAGGGTGAGTGGTGAGGGAGAGGGGTGAGCGTGAGTGGTGAGATTGAGTGGTGAGTGGTGAGGGTGAGTGGTGAGTCGTGAGTAGTGCATATTATTGGTGAGTGAGGGCGAGTGGTGAGTGGTGAGGGCCAGTGGCGGTTGTGAGTGGTGATTAGTGAGGGGTGAGTGGTGAGTGGTGAGGGTGAGGGATGAGGGGTGAGCAGTGAGGGTGAGTGGTGATTGGTGAGGGTGAGTGGTGAGGGCGAGTGGCGGTTGTGAGTGTTGATTAGTGAGGGGTGAGTGGTGAGGGTGAGCGTGAGTGGTGAGGGTGAGTTGTGAGTGGTGAGGGTGTGTGGTGAGGGTCAGTGGTGAGCGTGAATGGTGAGGGAGAGGGGTGAGTGGTGAGGGATAGGGGTGAGCGTGAGTGGTGAGATTGAGTGGTGAGTGGTGAGGGTGAGTGGTGAGTCGTGAGTAGTGGATATTATTGGTGAGTGAGGGTGAGTGGTGAGTGGTGAGGGCGAGTGGCGGTTGTGAGTGGTGATTAGTGAGGGGTGAGGGTGAGCGTGAGTGGTGAGGGTGAGTGGTGAAGGTGAGGGATGAGGGGTGAGCAGTGAGGGTGAGTGGTGATTGGTGAGGGTGAGTGGTGAGGGTGAGTGGCGGTTGTGAGTGGTGATTAGTGAGGGGTGAATGGTGAGGGTGAGCGTGAGTGGTGAGGGTGAGTGGTGAGGGTGAGTGGTGAGGGTGAGTGGTGAGTCGTGAGTAGTGAATATTATTGGTGAGTGAGGGTGAGTGGTGAGTGGTGAGGGCGAGTGGCGGTTGTGAGTGGTGATTAGTGAGGGATGAGTGGTGAGGGTGAGCGTGAGTGGAGAGGGTGAGTGGTTAGCGGTGAGGGTGATTGGTGAGGGTGAGTGGTGAGGAAGAGCGGTGGAAGTGAGTAGTGAGGGAGAGGGGTGAGTGGTGAAGATGAGTGGTGAGGGTGAGTGGTGAGGGTGAGTGGTGAGTCGTGAGTAGTGAATATTATTGGTGAGTGAGGGTGAGTGGTGAGTGGTGAGGGCGAGTGGCGGTTGTGAGTGGTAATTAGTGACGGGTGAGTGGTGAGGGTGAGCGTGAGTGGTGAGGGTGAGTGGTGAGGGTGAGGGATGAGGGGTGAGCAGTGAGGGTGAGTGGTGATTGGTGAGGGTGAGTGGTGAGGGCGAGTTGCGGTTGTGAGTGGTGATTAGTGAGGGGTGAGTGGTGAGGGTGAGCGTGAGTGGTGAGGGTGAGTGGTGAGGGTGAGGGTGAGTGGTGAGGGTGAGTGGTGAGCGGTGAGTGTGATTGGTGAGGTTGAGTGGTGAGGGTGAGTGGTGGTGGTGAGTGGTGAGGGAGAGGGGTGTGTGGTCTGGGTGAGTAGTGACGGAGAGGGGTGAGAGGTGAGGGTGAGTGATGAGCGTGAGTGGTGAGAGTGAGTGGTGAGGGTGAGTGGTGAGGGTGAGTGGTGAGTAGTGAGGATGATTGGTGAGGGTGAGTGGTCAGCGTGAGTGGTGAGGGAGAGGGGTGAGTGGTTAGGGTGATTGGTGAGGGAGAGGGGTGAGTGGTTAGGGTGAGTGGTGAGGGAGAAGGGTGAGTGGTGAGTGGTAAGGGTGAGTGGTGAGGGTGATTGATGAGCGGTGAGGGTGATTGGTAAGGGTGAGTGGTGAAGGTGAGTGGTGAGGGAGACGGGTGAGTGGTGAGGGTGATTGGTGAGGGAGAGTTGTGAGGGTGAGTGGTGAGGGTGAGTGGTGAGGGTTAGTGGTGAATGTGAGTGGTGACGGAGAGGGGTGAGTGGTGAGGGTGAGTGGTGAAGGAGAGAGGTGAGTGGTGAGCGTGAGTGGTGAGAGTGAGTGGTGAGTGGTGAGGGTGAGTGGTGAGTTGTGAGGATGATTGGTGAGGGTGAGTGGTGAGGGTGAGTGGTGAGTGTGAGTGGTTAGGGAGAGGGGTGAGTGGTGATGGTGAGTGGTGAGGGAGAGGGGTGAGTGGTGAGGGTGAGTGGTGAAGGTGAGTGGTGAGCGTGAGTGGTGAGGGAGAGGGGTGAGGGGTGAGGGAGAGGGGTGAGTGGTGAGGGTGAGTGGTGAAGGAGAAGGGTGAGTGGTGAGGGTGAGTGGTGAGCGTGAGTGGTGAGGGAAAAGGGTGAGGGTGAGTGGTGACGGAGAGGGGTGAGTGGTGAGGGTGAATGGTGAGCGTAAATGATGAGGGAGAAGGGTGAGTGGTGATGGTGAGTGGTGATGGTGAGTGGTGAGGGTCAGTGGCGAGCGTGAGTGGTGAGGGAGAGGGGTGAGTGGTGAGGGAGAGGGGTGAGCGTGAGTGGTGAGATTGAGTGGTGAGTGGTGAGGGTGAGTGGTGAGGGTGAGTGGTGAGTGTGAGTGGTGAGGGAGAGGGTTGAGTGGTGAGGGTGAGAGGTGAGGGTGATTGATGAGCGGTGAGGGTGATTGGTGAGGGTGAGTGGTGAGGGTGAGTTGTGAGGGAGACGGGTGAGTGGTGAGGGTGATTGCTGAGGGAGAGTGGTGAGGGTGAGGGTGAGTGGTGAGGGTGAGTGGTGAATGTGAGTGGTGACGGAGAAGGGTGAGTGGTGAGGGTGAGTGGTGAAGGAGAGAGGTGAGTGGTGAGTGGTGAGCGTGAGTGGTCAGAGTGAGTGGTGAGTGGTGAGGGTGAGTGGTGAGTAGTGAGGATGATTGGTGAGGGTGAGTGGTGAGGGTGAGTGGTGAGCGTGAGTGGATAGGGAAAGGGGTGAGTGGTGATGGTGAGTGGTGAGGGAGAGGGGTGAGTGGTGAGGGTGAGTGGTGAGCGTGAGTGGTGAGGGAAAGGGGTGAGGGTGAGTGGTGAGCGTGAGTGGTGAGGGAAAGGGGTGAGGGTGAGTGGTGAAGGAGAGGGGTGAGTGGTGAGGGTGAATGGTGAGCGTAAATGATGAGGGAGAAGGGTGAGTGGTGAGGGTGAGTGGTGAGGGTGAGTGGTGAGGGTGAGTGGTGAGGGTCAGTGGTGAGCGTGAGTGGTGAGGGAGAAGGGTGAGTGGTGAGGGAGAGGGGTGAGCGTGAGTGGTGAGATTGAGTGGAGAGTGGTGAGGGTGAGTGGTGAGTCGTGAGTAGTGAATATTATTGGTGAGTGAGGGCGAGTGGTGAGTGGTGAGGGCCAGTGGCGGTTGTGAGTGGTGATTAGTGAGGGGTGAGTGGTGAGGGTGAGCGTGAGTGGAGAGGGTGAGTGGTTAGCGGTGAGGGTGATTGGTGAGGGTGAGTGGTGAGGAAGAGCGGTGGAAGTGAGTAGTGAGGGAGAGGGGTGAGTGGTGAAGATGAGTGGTGAGGGTGAGTGGTGAGGGTGAGTGGTGAGTCGTGAGTAGTGAATATTATTGGTGAGTGAGGGTGAGTGGTGAGTGGTGAGGGCGAGTGGCGGTTGTGAGTGGTAATTAGTGACGGGTGAGTGGTGAGGGTGAGCGTGAGTGGTGAGGGTGAGTGGTGAGTAGTGAGGATGATTGGTGAGGGTGAGTGGTGAGGGTGAGTGGTGAGCGTGAGTGGTTAGGGAGAGGGGTGAGTGGTGATGGTGAGTGGTGAGGGAGAGGGGTGAGTGGTGAGGGTGAGTGGTGAAGGTGAGTGGTGAGCGTGAGTGGTGAGGGAGAGGGGTGAGTGGTGAGGGAGAGGGGTGAGTGGTGATGGTGAGTGGTGAGGGAGAGGGGTGAGTGGTGAGGGTGAGTGGTGAGCGTGAGTGGTGAGGGAAAGGGGTGAGGGTGAGTGGTGAGGGAGAGGGGTGAGTGGTGAGGGTGAATGGTGAGCGTAAATGATGAGGGAGAAGGGTGAGTGGTGAGGGTGAGTGGTGATGGTGAGTGGTGAGGGTGAGTGGTGAGGGTCAGTGGCGAGCGTGAGTGGTGAGATTGAGTGGTGAGTGGTGAGGGTGAGTGGTGAAGGAGAGAGGTGAGTGGTGAGTGGTGAGCGTGAGTGGTGAGAGTGAGTGGTAAGTGGTGAGGGTGAGTGGTGAGTATTGAGGATGATTGGTGAAGGTGAGTGGTGAGCGTGAGTGGTTAGGGAGAGGGGTGAGTGGTGATGGTGAGTGGTGAGGGAGAGGGGTGAGTGGTGAGGGTGAGTGGTGAGGGTGAGTGGTGAGCGTGAGTGGTGAGGGAGAGGGTTGAGTGGTGAAGGTGAGAGGTGAGGGTGATTGATGAGCGGTGAGGGTGATTGGTGAGGGTGAGTGGTGAGGGTGAGTTGTGAGGGAGACGGGTGAGTGGTGAGGGTGATTGCTGAGGGAGAGTGGTGAGGATGAGTGGTGAGGGTGAGTGGTGAACGTGAGTGGTGAGGGAAATGGGTGAGGGTGAGTGGTGAAGGAGAGGGGTGAGTGGTGAGGGTGAATGGTGAGCGTAAATGATGAGGGAGAAGGGTGAGTGGTGAGGGTGAGTGGTGAGGGTGAGTGGTGAGGGTGAGTGGTGAGGGTCAGTGGTGAGCGTGAGTGGTGAGGGAGAAGGGTGAGTGGTGAGGGAGAGGGGTGAGCGTGAGTGGTGAGATTGAGTGGTGAGTGGTGAGGGTGAGTGGTGAGTCGTGAGTAGTGCATATTATTGGTGAGTGAGGGCGAGTGGTGAGTGGTGAGGGCCAGTGGCGGTTGTGAGTGGTGATTAGTGAGGGGTGAGTGGTGAGTGGTGAGGGTGAGGGATGAGGGGTGAGCAGTGAGGGTGAGTGGTGATTGGTGAGGGTGAGTGGTGAGGGCGAGTGGCGGTTGTGAGTGTTGATTAGTGAGGGGTGAGTGGTGAGGGTGAGCGTGAGTGGTGAGGGTGGGTTGTGAGTGGTGAGGGTGTGTGGTGAGGGTCAGTGGTGAGCGTGAATGGTGAGGGAGAGGGGTGAGTGGTGAGGGATAGGGGTGAGCGTGAGTGGTGAGATTGAGTGGTGAGTGGTGAGGGTGAGTGGTGAGTCGTGAGTAGTGGATATTATTGGTGAGTGAGGGTGAGTGGTGAGTGGTGAGGGCGAGTGGCGGTTGTGAGTGGTGATTAGTGAGGGGTGAGGGTGAGCGTGAGTGGTGAGGGTGAGTGGTGAAGGTGAGGGATGAGGGGTGAGCAGTGAGGGTGAGTGGTGATTGGTGAGGGTGAGTGGTGAGGGTGAGTGGCGGTTGTGAGTGGTGATTAGTGAGGTGTGAATGGTGAGGGTGAGCGTGAGTGGTGAGGGTGAGTGGTGAGGGTGAGTGGTGAAGGTGAGTGGTGAGTCGTGAGTAGTGAATATTATTGGTGAGTGAGGGTGAGTGGTGAGTGGTGAGGGCGAGTGGCGGTTGTGAGTGGTGATTAGTGAGGGATGAGTGGTGAGGGTGAGCGTGAGTGGAGAGGGTGAGTGGTTAGCGGTGAGGGTGATTGGTGAGGGTGAGTGGTGAGGAAGAGCGGTGGAAGTGAGTAGTGAGGGAGAGGGGTGAGTGGTGAAGATGAGTGGTGAGGGTGAGTGGTGAGGGTGAGTGGTGAGTCGTGAGTAGTGAATATTATTGGTGAGTGAGGGTGAGTGGTGAGTGGTGAGGGCGAGTGGCGGTTGTGAGTGGTAATTAGTGACGGGTGAGTGGTGAGGGTGAGCGTGAGTGGTGAGGGTGAGTGGTGAGGGTGAGGGATGAGGGGTGAGCAGTGAGGGTGAGTGGTGATTGGTGAGGGTGAGTGGTGAGGGCGAGTTGCGGTTGTGAGTGGTGATTAGTGAGGGGTGAGTGGTGAGGGTGAGCGTGAGTGGTGAGGGTGAGTGGTGAGGGTGAGGGTGAGTGGTGAGGGTGAGTGGTGAGCGGTGAGTGTGATTGGTGAGGTTGAGTGGTGAGGGTGAGTGGTGGTGGTGAGTGGTGAGGGAGAGGGGTGTGTGGTCTGGGTGAGTAGTGACGGAGAGGGGTGAGAGGTGAGGGTGAGTGATGAGCGTGAGTGGTGAGAGTGAGTGGTGAGGGTGAGTGGTGAGGGTGAGTGGTGAGTAGTGAGGATGATTGGTGAGGGTGAGTGGTCAGCGTGAGTGGTGAGGGAGAGGGGTGAGTGGTTAGGGTGATTGGTGAGGGAGAGGGGTGAGTGGTTAGGGTGAGTGGTGAGGGAGAAGGGTGAGTGGTGAGTGGTAAGGGTGAGTGGTGAGGGTGATTGATGAGCGGTGAGGGTGATTGGTAAGGGTGAGTGGTGAAGGTGAGTGGTGAGGGAGACGGGTGAGTGGTGAGGGTGATTGGTGAGGGAGAGTTGTGAGGGTGAGTGGTGAGGGTGAGTGGTGAGGGTTAGTGGTGAATGTGAGTGGTGACGGAGAGGGGTGAGTGGTGAGGGTGAGTGGTGAAGGAGAGAGGTGAGTGGTGAGCGTGAGTGGTGAGAGTGAGTGGTGAGTGGTGAGGGTGAGTGGTGAGTTGTGAGGATGATTGGTGAGGGTGAGTGGTGAGGGTGAGTGGTGAGTGTGAGTGGTTAGGGAGAGGGGTGAGTGGTGATGGTGAGTGGTGAGGGAGAGGGGTGAGTGGTGAGGGTGAGTGGTGAAGGTGAGTGGTGAGCGTGAGTGGTGAGGGAGAGGGGTGAGGGGTGAGGGAGAGGGGTGAGTGGTGAGGGTGAGTGGTGAAGGAGAAGGGTGAGTGGTGAGGGTGAGTGGTGAGCGTGAGTGGTGAGGGAAAAGGGTGAGGGTGAGTGGTGACGGAGAGGGGTGAGTGGTGAGGGTGAATGGTGAGCGTAAATGATGAGGGAGAAGGGTGAGTGGTGATGGTGAGTGGTGATGGTGAGTGGTGAGGGTCAGTGGCGAGCGTGAGTGGTGAGGGAGAGGGGTGAGTGGTGAGGGAGAGGGGTGAGCGTGAGTGGTGAGATTGAGTGGTGAGTGGTGAGGGTGAGTGGTGAGGGTGAGTGGTGAGTGTGAGTGGTGAGGGAGAGGGTTGAGTGGTGAGGGTGAGAGGTGAGGGTGATTGATGAGCGGTGAGGGTGATTGGTGAGGGTGAGTGGTGAGGGTGAGTTGTGAGGGAGACGGGTGAGTGGTGAGGGTGATTGCTGAGGGAGAGTGGTGAGGGTGAGGGTGAGTGGTGAGGGTGAGTGGTGAATGTGAGTGGTGACGGAGAAGGGTGAGTGGTGAGGGTGAGTGGTGAAGGAGAGAGGTGAGTGGTGAGTGGTGAGCGTGAGTGGTCAGAGTGAGTGGTGAGTGGTGAGGGTGAGTGGTGAGTAGTGAGGATGATTGGTGAGGGTGAGTGGTGAGGGTGAGTGGTGAGCGTGAGTGGATAGGGAAAGGGGTGAGTGGTGATGGTGAGTGGTGAGGGAGAGGGGTGAGTGGTGAGGGTGAGTGGTGAGCGTGAGTGGTGAGGGAAAGGGGTGAGGGTGAGTGGTGAGCGTGAGTGGTGAGGGAAAGGGGTGAGGGTGAGTGGTGAAGGAGAGGGGTGAGTGGTGAGGGTGAATGGTGAGCGTAAATGATGAGGGAGAAGGGTGAGTGGTGAGGGTGAGTGGTGAGGGTGAGTGGTGAGGGTGAGTGGTGAGGGTCAGTGGTGAGCGTGAGTGGTGAGGGAGAAGGGTGAGTGGTGAGGGAGAGGGGTGAGCGTGAGTGGTGAGATTGAGTGGAGAGTGGTGAGGGTGAGTGGTGAGTCGTGAGTAGTGAATATTATTGGTGAGTGAGGGCGAGTGGTGAGTGGTGAGGGCCAGTGGCGGTTGTGAGTGGTGATTAGTGAGGGGTGAGTGGTGAGGGTGAGCGTGAGTGGAGAGGGTGAGTGGTTAGCGGTGAGGGTGATTGGTGAGGGTGAGTGGTGAGGAAGAGCGGTGGAAGTGAGTAGTGAGGGAGAGGGGTGAGTGGTGAAGATGAGTGGTGAGGGTGAGTGGTGAGGGTGAGTGGTGAGTCGTGAGTAGTGAATATTATTGGTGAGTGAGGGTGAGTGGTGAGTGGTGAGGGCGAGTGGCGGTTGTGAGTGGTAATTAGTGACGGGTGAGTGGTGAGGGTGAGCGTGAGTGGTGAGGGTGAGTGGTGAGGGTGAGGGATGAGGGGTGAGCAGTGAGGGTGAGTGGTGATTGGTGAGGGTGAGTGGTGAGGGCGAGTTGCGGTTGTGAGTGGTGATTAGTGAGGGGTGAGTGGTGAGGGTGAGCGTGAGTGGTGAGGGTGAGTGGTGAGGGTGAGGGTGAGTGGTGAGGGTGAGTGGTGAGCGGTGAGTGTGATTGGTGAGGTTGAGTGGTGAGGGTGAGTGGTGGTGGTGAGTGGTGAGGGAGAGGGGTGTGTGGTCTGGGTGAGTAGTGACGGAGAGGGGTGAGAGGTGAGGGTGAGTGATGAGCGTGAGTGGTGAGAGTGAGTGGTGAGGGTGAGTGGTGAGGGTGAGTGGTGAGTAGTGAGGATGATTGGTGAGGGTGAGTGGTCAGCGTGAGTGGTGAGGGAGAGGGGTGAGTGGTTAGGGTGATTGGTGAGGGAGAGGGGTGAGTGGTTAGGGTGAGTGGTGAGGGAGAAGGGTGAGTGGTGAGTGGTAAGGGTGAGTGGTGAGGGTGATTGATGAGCGGTGAGGGTGATTGGTAAGGGTGAGTGGTGAAGGTGAGTGGTGAGGGAGACGGGTGAGTGGTGAGGGTGATTGGTGAGGGAGAGTTGTGAGGGTGAGTGGTGAGGGTGAGTGGTGAGGGTTAGTGGTGAATGTGAGTGGTGACGGAGAGGGGTGAGTGGTGAGGGTGAGTGGTGAAGGAGAGAGGTGAGTGGTGAGCGTGAGTGGTGAGAGTGAGTGGTGAGTGGTGAGGGTGAGTGGTGAGTTGTGAGGATGATTGGTGAGGGTGAGTGGTGAGGGTGAGTGGTGAGTGTGAGTGGTTAGGGAGAGGGGTGAGTGGTGATGGTGAGTGGTGAGGGAGAGGGGTGAGTGGTGAGGGTGAGTGGTGAAGGTGAGTGGTGAGCGTGAGTGGTGAGGGAGAGGGGTGAGGGGTGAGGGAGAGGGGTGAGTGGTGAGGGTGAGTGGTGAAGGAGAAGGGTGAGTGGTGAGGGTGAGTGGTGAGCGTGAGTGGTGAGGGAAAAGGGTGAGGGTGAGTGGTGACGGAGAGGGGTGAGTGGTGAGGGTGAATGGTGAGCGTAAATGATGAGGGAGAAGGGTGAGTGGTGATGGTGAGTGGTGATGGTGAGTGGTGAGGGTCAGTGGCGAGCGTGAGTGGTGAGGGAGAGGGGTGAGTGGTGAGGGAGAGGGGTGAGCGTGAGTGGTGAGATTGAGTGGTGAGTGGTGAGGGTGAGTGGTGAGGGTGAGTGGTGAGTGTGAGTGGTGAGGGAGAGGGTTGAGTGGTGAGGGTGAGAGGTGAGGGTGATTGATGAGCGGTGAGGGTGATTGGTGAGGGTGAGTGGTGAGGGTGAGTTGTGAGGGAGACGGGTGAGTGGTGAGGGTGATTGCTGAGGGAGAGTGGTGAGGGTGAGGGTGAGTGGTGAGGGTGAGTGGTGAATGTGAGTGGTGACGGAGAAGGGTGAGTGGTGAGGGTGAGTGGTGAAGGAGAGAGGTGAGTGGTGAGTGGTGAGCGTGAGTGGTCAGAGTGAGTGGTGAGTGGTGAGGGTGAGTGGTGAGTAGTGAGGATGATTGGTGAGGGTGAGTGGTGAGGGTGAGTGGTGAGCGTGAGTGGATAGGGAAAGGGGTGAGTGGTGATGGTGAGTGGTGAGGGAGAGGGGTGAGTGGTGAGGGTGAGTGGTGAGCGTGAGTGGTGAGGGAAAGGGGTGAGGGTGAGTGGTGAGCGTGAGTGGTGAGGGAAAGGGGTGAGGGTGAGTGGTGAAGGAGAGGGGTGAGTGGTGAGGGTGAATGGTGAGCGTAAATGATGAGGGAGAAGGGTGAGTGGTGAGGGTGAGTGGTGAGGGTGAGTGGTGAGGGTGAGTGGTGAGGGTCAGTGGTGAGCGTGAGTGGTGAGGGAGAAGGGTGAGTGGTGAGGGAGAGGGGTGAGCGTGAGTGGTGAGATTGAGTGGAGAGTGGTGAGGGTGAGTGGTGAGTCGTGAGTAGTGAATATTATTGGTGAGTGAGGGCGAGTGGTGAGTGGTGAGGGCCAGTGGCGGTTGTGAGTGGTGATTAGTGAGGGGTGAGTGGTGAGGGTGAGCGTGAGTGGTGAGGGTGAGTGGTGAGGGTGAGGGATGAGGGGGTGAGCAGTGAGGGTGAGTGGTGATTGGTGAGGGTGAGTGGTGAGGGCGAGTGGCGGTTGTGAGTGGTGATTAGTGAGGGGTGAGTGGTGAGGGTGAGCGTGAGTGGTGAGGGTGAGTGGTGAGGGTGTGTGGTGAGGGTCAATGGTGAGCGTGAGTGGTGAGGGAGATGGGTGAGTGGTGAGGGATAGGGGTGAGCGTGAGTGGTGAGATTGAGTGGTGAGGGTGAGTGGTGAGTCGTGAGTAGTGGATATTATTGGTGAGTGAGGGTGAGTGGTGAGTGGTGAGGGCGAGTGGCGGTTGTGAGTGGTGATTAGTGAGGGGTGAGTGGTGAGGGTGAGCGTGAGTGGTGAGGGTGAGTGGTAAAGGTGAGGGATGAGGGGGTGAGCAGTGAGGGTGAGTGGTGATTGGTGAGGGTGAGTGGTGAGGGTGAGTGGAGGTTGTGAGTGGTGATTAGTGAGGGGTGAGTGGTGAGGGTGAGCATGAGTGGTGAGGGTGAGTGGTGAGTGGTGAGGGTGAGTGGTGAGGGTGAGTGGTGAGCGGTGAGCGTGATTGGTGAGGGTGAGTGGTGAAGGTGAGTAGTGAGGGAGAGGGGTGAGTGGTGAGGGTGAGTGGTGAAGGAGAGGGGTGAGTGGTGAGGGAGATGGTGAGTGGTGAGGGTGAGTGGTGAGGAAGAGTGGTGGTGGTGAGTGGTGAGGGAGAGGGGTGAGTGGTGAGGGTGAGTGGTGACGCAGAGGGGTGAGTGGTGAGGGTGAGTGATGAGCGTGAGTGGTGAGAGTGAGTGGTGAGTAGTGAGGATGATTGGTGAGGGTGAGTGGTCAGCGTGAGTGGTGAGGGAGAGGGGTGAGTGGTTAGCGTGATTGGTGAGGGAGAGGGGTGAGTGGTTTGGGTGAGTGGTGTGGGAGAAGGGTGAGTGGTGAGTTGTATGGGTGAGTGGTGAGGGTGATTGATGAGCGGTGAGGGTGATTGGTGAGGGTGAGTGGTGAGGGTGAGTGGTGAGGGAGATGGGTGAGTGGTGAGGGTGATTGGTGAGGGAGAGTGGTGAGGGTGAGTGGTGAGGGTGAGTGGTGAGAGTGAGTGGTGAATGTGAGTGGTGAAGGAGAGGGGTGAGTGGTGAGGGTGAGTGGTGAAGGAGAGAGGGCAGTGGTGACTGGTGAGCGTGAGTGGTGAGAGTGAGTGGTGAGGGTGAGTGGTGAGGGTGAGTGGTGAGTAGTGAGGATGATTGGTGAGGGTGAGTGGTCAGCGTGAGTGGTGAGGGAGAGGGGTGAGTGGTTAGGGATAGGGGTGAGCGTGAGTGGTGAGATTGAGTGGTGAGTGGTGAGGGTGAGTGGTGAGTCGTGAGTAGTGGATATTATTGGTGAGTGAGGGTGAGTGGTGAGTGGTGAGGGCGAGTGGCGGTTGTGAGTGGTGATTAGTGAGGGGTGAGTGGTGAGGGTGAGCGTGAGTGGTGAGGGTGAGTGGTGAAGGTGAGGGATGAGGGGTGAGCAGTGAGGGTGAGTGGTGATTGGTGAGGGTGATTGGTGAGGGTGAGTGGCGGTTGTGAGTGGTGATTAGTGAGGGGTGAGTGGTGAGGGTGAGCGTGAGTGGTGAGGGTGAGTGGTGAGTGGTGAGGGTGAGTGGTGAGGGTGAGTGGTGAGCGGTGAGCGTGATTGGTGAGGGTGAGTGGTGAGGGTGAGTGGTGAGGGAGAGGGGTGAGTGGTGAGGGTGAGTGGTGAGGGAGACCGGTGAGTGGTGAGGGAGATGGGTGAGTGGTGAGGGTGAGTGGTGAGGAAGAGTGGTGGTGTTGAGTGGTGAGGGAGAGGGGTGAGTGGTGAGGGTGAGTGGTGACGCAGAGGGGTGAGTGGTGAGGGTGAGTGATGAGCGTGAGTGGTGAGAGTGAGTGGTGAGTAGTGAGGATGATTGGTGAGGGTGAGTGGTCAGCGTGAGTGGTGAGTGAGAGGGGTGAGTGGTTAGCGTGATTGGTGAGGGAGAGGGGTGAGTGGTTTGGGTGAGTGGTGTGGGAGAAGGGTGAGTGGTGAGTTGTGAGGGTGAGTGGTGAGGGTGATTGATGAGCGGTGATGGTGATTGGTGAGGGTGAGTGGTGAGGGTGAGTGGTGAGGGAGATGGGTGAGTGGTGAGGGTGATTGGTGAGGGAGAGTGGTGAGGGTGAGTGGTGAGGGTGAGTGGTGAGAGTGAGTGGTGAATGTGAGTGGTGACGGAGAGGGGTGAGTGGTGAGGGTGAGTGGTGAAGGAGAGAGGGCAGTGGTGAGTGGTGAGCGTGAGTGGTGAGAGTGAGTGGTGAGTGGTGAGGTTGAGTGGTGAGTAGTGAGGATGATTGGTGAGGGTGAGTGGTGAGTCGTGAGTAGTGAATATTATTGGTGAGTGAGGGCAAGTGGTGAGTGGTGAGGGCCAGTGGCGGTTGTGAGTGGTGACTAGTGAGGGGTGAGTGGTGAGGGTGAGCGTGAGTGGTGAGGGTGAGTGGTGAGGGTGAGGGATGAGGGGTGAGCAGTGAGGGTGAGTGGTGATTGGTGAGGGTGAGTGGTGAGGGCTAGTGGCGGTTGTGAGTGGTGATTAGTGAGGGGTGAGTGGTGAGGGAGAGGGGTGAGTGGTGAGGGATAGGGGTGAGCGTGAGTGGTGAGAGTGAGTGGTGAGTCGTGTGTAGTGAAGATGATTGGTGAGGGTGAGTGAGGGTGAGTGGTGAGTGGTGAGGGCGAGTGGCGGTTGTGAGTGGTGCTTAGTGAGGGGTGATTGGTGAGGGTGAACGTGAGTGGTGAGTGGTGAGGGTGAGTGGTGACGGTGAGTGGTGAGGGTGAGTGGTGGTGGTGAGGGTGTTGTGGGTGAGTGCTGGTGGTGAGGGTGAGTGTTGAGTGTGAGTGGTCAGGGTGAGTGGTGGTGGTGAGGGTGAGTAGTGAGAGTGAGTGGTGAGGGTGAGTGTTGTGGGTGAGTGGTGAGGGTGAGTGGTGAGTGTGAGTGGTCAGGGTGAGTGGTGTGGTGAGAGAGTGGTGAGGGAGAGTGGTCAGGGTGTATATATTTTTGCCTATGATGACAGCAGTACATGCTGGCGTTTTGTATGTTAAATGTAAAAGCTAAATGTGTGAATGTGTGTGTCTGTTGGAAATGTCAAGCAAGCTTGGCGACACGCATATTTTAAAACGGGAATAGGGTGATTCTAAAGTAATCTACAAACTTCGATGAGTCCTTTGTGCGATTCAAAGAATCGATTCCTGGCGTGTTGGGGGTTTACATTTTGAATGACAGAGTTTTATTTTCATTGGTATGTTATGTTTTAATGTTTTCAGGAGTTTTTGATTATATTTTTGCCCCCGGTCAACGCCGGATATTTCCCGTTTGTAGCAGTTTATATCGACTATAACCAACTTATAGTAAACGGGAATCGGCCGATTCTAAAGGAGTCTACAACCTTCGATTCCTTTGTGCGATTCAGAAAATCGATTCTTGGCTCGGTCGGGTTTAAAATTTTAATTACACATATGTATTTTCATTGGTATGTTATGTTTCAAAGTTTTCAGAAGATTTAAAATGTGTGGGGTGTCGAGGCCTAGTACCGTGCAGAGCCTCCGGCCTCGCCTAGATTGCCCACCCGGCCGAGGCTGGGTGCTGGGGCCGCCCCCCCCCCCCCCGTGCTAGAATAATACTGTCTAATCGCTATAATTTCATTATCTACAGACCCTATAATAGTAATTGCGCACACTGGAGTGGGGGGGGGGAGTGAAGAGGACGTGAAACTTTGATGAATTTACCTCAGCGTCGCGTGTTAATGCGTGTGCATATTTTTAACGGGAATTAAAAATGGCGTCCACCCCGCAGCGAAAGCGTTGCTGCCCGTTGCCAGGGGCAACCGCCCTGGTCGGCGTCTCGCGCATGCGCAGCGGCGTGCTTCGTCACGTGCCGGTCGGCAATAGTAAATAAATAAAGAGAAATCGCTCTAAATCGATAATCGGACCAATTTAGAGTTTATAGACGAAAAATCGAAAATGCCTATGTTCACCGCGGGGCACGGGACGTGGCCCGGCAAAAAAATATCTTCCTAAACCCCACGGCCCGAGCGCCAAATCCCTCGCAAGCTAGCGTACGCAGACAGACAGACAGACAGGCAGACAGACGAACAGACAGACAGACAGACAGACGGACAGACAGACAAAAAGTGACGTTTATAGGTAAGATACTAGCGGAAGTACCCGGCTTTGTCCGGGTGAAAAATATATTTCTTAAAAACCTTACATATATATACACACATACTAAGGTATTGTCAAAGCCCGGTGGGCTGTTTGTACATTTCTCCACCAACAAATATATAAGAGGCTTGCACAAGTCCAAAAAGTTGTAGAAAGTGTGGGGTAAATAGTTGATGTCAAAAGGTTTCCGAAAATTGTGGTCTCCCCCCCCCCCTCAAAAAATATCTTTACCCCTCATAGGTATGTATACTAACAACACCTTACATATGTAATATCTTCAATAATGGCGGGAGACAAGTTGACGGGGCAGCACTGTTTATTCACAACGGTTGCACACGTAGCAGTCCCAACCGAGATAACACCTATGTCACGTGTGCCTGACTCGGCCACGCACTCCGTCTCCCCCGTGGGTACGCGTACCTAACTCTGCCTCGACTCAGGCTCTCCGGCTACGCTCTCCCCACAGGGAGCTATCAGACCCGCCTTGTCAGGCCACGGGTCTCGACCACTGGGTTACACAGCCCGAGCCCTTACAAGGGCGTCGGACCGTGAATCCCAGGGCCTCGCCTCTGAGCCTCACAGAGCCCCGGCCCTTACAAGGGCAGCGGGGCTAGGGGTCCCAGGGCCTATCTCTTCCTCCTTCTTCTGTTTTCACCGGTTACCAACTCCCCGAGTGCCCGCGCGCATCGCCTTACATAGCCCTCCGCTCCCGAGGGGGCGGAGCCTATGCGGACCGCGATGTGAGCACCCGCTTGCAGACCGTGATGTAACCACCCACCACGCGCTGCCTCACGATCCCCCCTACCAGCACGTATCACCACTACACATACAACAGAGGAAGTGGTATCTATTGACTCTGTAGTAGTATCTACTGACTGTACCGTAGTATCTACTGAGCCAGTAGTAGCTACTGACTGTGTAGTAGTATTTAGTGACTGTAGTAACTACTGACCATAGTAGTATTTACCGGGCCTACAGTAGTATCAGTAGTATCTATAGTTGTATCCACTGACTATAGTAGTAACTACTAAATCTAGAGCAGTATCTACTCACTCTATAATAGTATCTACTGACTCTAGTAGCTACTCACCGTGGTAGTATGTACTGACTGTATAGCAGTATATACTGACTGTAGCAGTATTGACTGACTGTAGTGGTATATACTGACTGTTTTAGTATCTACTAACTCTATATAGCAGTATATACCAACTCGATAGCAGTATCTACTATCACTACAGCAGTGTATACCGACTGAGGTGGTACCAGCTATCACTACAGCAGTGCATACTGACTGGTGGTACCTGCTATGATTATAGCAGTGCATAGTGACTGGTGGTACCTGCTATGATTACAGCAGTACATACTGTGTTGGTACCTGCTATGATTACAGCAGTGCATATTGTGGTGGTACCTGCTATGATTACAGTAGTGCATATTGTGGTGGTACCTGCTATGATTACAGTAGTGCATATTGTGGTGGAACCTGCTATGATTACAGCAGTGCATATTGTGGTGGTACCTGCTATGATTACAGCAGTGCATACTGACTGTGGTGGTACCTGCTATGATTACAGCAGTGCATACTGCTGTGGTGATACCTGCTATGATTACAGCAGTGCATACTGACTGTGGTGGTACATACTATGATTGCAGCAGTGCATACTGCTGTGGTGGTATATACTATGATTACAGCAGTGTATACTGCTGTGGTGGTACCTATGATGACAGCAGTGCATACTGCTGTGGTGGTACCTGCTATGATTACAGCAGTGCATATTGTGGTGGTATCTGCTATGATGAGAGGAGTACATATTGTGGTGGTGGAACCTGCTATGATGACAGCAGTGCATACCGAGTGTGGTGGTACCTGCGATGATGACATCAGTATATACTGTGGTGGTGGTGGTACCTGCTCTGATGAGAGCAGTACGTACTGTGGTGGTGGTACCTGCTATGATTACAGCAGTGCATATTGACTGTACTCACAACTCACCCTCACCATTCACCACTCACAGCTCACTCGCCCTCACTACTCATCCTCACCAATCACCACTGACCAATCACCACTCACCCTCACCACTCTCCACTAACCCTCACCACTCAACCTCACCACTCAACCTCACCACTCACCCTCACCACTCACCCTCACCACTAACCACTCTCTCACCACTCATCACTCACCACTCACCACTCACCCTCACCACTCCCCACTCACGCTCACCACTCACCCTCACCACTCACTAATCACCACTCACAACCGCCACTCACCCTCAACACTCACCCTAACCACTCACCCTCACCACTCATTCTAACCACTCACCCTCACAACAACCACTCACGCTCACCGCTCACCACTCACCCTCACCACTCACCCTCACCATTCATTCTCACCAATCACCACTCATCCTCACCACTCACCCTCACCATTCATCCTCACCAATCACCACTCACCCTCACCGCTCACCCTCACTTCTCACCCTCACCGCTCAGCACTCACCCTCACCACTCACGCTGACCACTCAACACTCACGCTCACCACTCACCATTACCACTCACCCTCACCACTCACTAATCAGCACTCACAACCGCCACTCACTCTCACCACTCACCCTCAGCACTCACCACTCACCCTCACAACAACCACTCACCCTCACAACAACCATTCACCCTCACCGCTCACCACTCACCCTTACCACTCACCCTCACCACTCACCACCCATCCTCACCAATCACACCCTCACCAATCACCACTCACCCTCACTGCTCACCCTCACTGCTCACCCTCACCACTCACAATCACCACTCACGCTCACCCTCACCATTCACCCCTCACTAATCACCACTCACAACTGCCACTCACCCTCACCACTCACTCACGCTCACCACTCACCCTCACCACTCACCCTCACTACTCACCACTTATTCTCACCAATCACACCCTCACCAATCACCACTCACCCTCACTACTCACACTCACCGCTCACCCTCACCACTCACCACTCACGCTCACCACTCACCCTCACCATTCACCCTCACTAATCACCACTTACAACCGCCACTCACCCTCACCACTCACCCTCACTACTCACCACTTATCCTCACCAATCACACCCTCACCAATCACCACTCACCCTCACCACTCACGCTCACCACTCACCCTCACCACTCACGCTCACCACTCACCATTACCACTCACCCTCACCACTCACTAATCACCACTCACAACCGCCACTCACCCTCACCACTCACCCTCACCACTCACCCTCACAACAACCACTCACCCTCACCACTCACCACTCATCCTCATCAATCACACCCTCACCAATCACCACTCACCCTTACTGCTCACCCTCACTGCTCACCACTCACCGTCACCACTCATGCTCACCCTTACCACTCACCCCTCAATAATCACCACTCACAACCACCACTTACCCTCACCACTCACTCACCCTAACCACTCACCCTCACCACTCACCCTCACTACTCACCACTCATCCTCACCAATCACACCCTCACCAATCACCACTCATCCTCACCACTCACTAATCACCACTAACAACCGCCACTCACAACCGCCACTCACCCTCACCACTCATCCTCACTACTCACCCTCACTACTCACCACAAATACTCACCAATCACACCCTCACCAATCACCACTCACCCTCACCAATTACCACTCACCCTCACCACTCACGCTCACCACTCACCCTCACCACTCACCCTCACTACTCACCACTCACCCTCACCAATTACCACTCACCCTCACCACTCACGCTCACCACTCACCCTCACCACTCACCCTCACTACTCACCACTCATCCTCACCAATCACACCCTCACCAATCACCACTCACCCTCACCAATCACCATTCACCCTCACCACTCACGCTCACCACTCACCATTACCACTCACCCTCACCACTCACTAATCACCACTCACAACCGCCACTCACCCTCACCACTCACCCTCACCACTCACCATCACCACTCACCCTCACCACTCACCCTCACCACTCATCCTCACCAATCACACCCTCACCAATCACCACTCACCCTCACTACTCACGCTCACCCTCACCACTCACCACTCACGCTCACCACTCACCCTCACCATTTACCCTCACCACTCACTAATCACCACTCACCACCGCCACTCACAACCGCCACTCACCACTCACCCTCACCACTCACCCTCACCACTCACCCTCACCACTCACTAAACACCACTCACAACCGCCACTCACTACCGCCACTCACCCTCACCACTCACCCTCACCACTCACCCTCACTACTCACCACTCATCCTCACCAATCACACCCTCACCAATCACCACTCACGCTCACCATTACCACTCACCCTCACCACTCACTAATCACCACTCACAACCGCCACTCACCCTCACCACTCACCCTCACCACTCACCCTCACCACTCACCATCACCACTCACCCTCACATAAACCACTCACCCTCACAACAACCACTCACCCTCACCGCTCACCACTCACCCTTACCACTCACCCTCACCACTCACCACCCATCCTCACCAATCACACCCTCACCAATCACCACTCACCCTCACTGCTCACCCTCACTGCTCACCCTCACCACTCACCACTCACGCTCACCCTCACCATTCACCCCCCACTAATCACCACTCACAACCGCCACTCACACTCACCACTCACTCACGCTCACCACTCACCCTCACCACTCACCTTCACCACTCACCCTCACTACTCACCACTCATCCTCACCAATCACACCATCACCAATCACCAATCACCACTCACCCTCACGCTCACCCTCACCACTCACCACTCACGCTCACCACTCACCCTCACCATTCACACTCACCACTCACTAATCACCACTCACAACCGCCACTCACAACCGACACTCACCACTCACCCTCACCACTCACCCTCACTACTCACCCTCACCACTCACCATAACCACTCACCCTCACCACTCACCCTCACCACTCATCCTCACGAATCACACCCTCACCAATCACCACTCACCCTCACTACTCACGCTCACCCTCACCACTCACCACTCACGCTCACCACTCACCCTCACCATTTACCCTCACCACTCACTAATCACCACTCACCACCGCCACTCACAACCGCCACTCACCACTCACCCTCACCACTCACCCTCACCACTCACCCTCACCACTCACTAAACACCACTCACAACCGCCACTCACTACTGCCACTCACCCTCACCACTCACCCTCACCACTCACCCTCACTACTCACCACTCATCCTCACCAATCACACCCTCACCAATCACCACTCACCCTCACCATTACCACTCACCCTCACCACTCACTAATCACCACTCACAACCGCCACTCACCCTCACCACTCACCCTCACCACTCACCATCACCACTCACCCTCACATCAACCACTCACCCTCACAACAACCACTCACCCTCACCGCTCACCACTCACCCTTACCACTCACCCTCACCACTCACCACCCATCCTCACCAATCACACCCTCACCAATCACCACTCACCCTCACTGCTCACCCTCACTGCTAACCCTCACCACTCACCCTCACCACTCACGCTCACCCTCACCATTCACCCCCCACTAATCACCACTCACAACCGCCACTCACACTCACCACTCACTCACGCTCACCACTCACCCTCACCACTCACCCTCACCACTCACCCTCACTACTCACCACTCATCCTCACCAATCACACCATCACCAATCACCACTCACCCTCACGCTCACCCTCACCACTCACCACTCACGCTCACCACTCACCCTCACCATTCACCCTCACCACTCACTAATCACCACTCACAACCGACACTCACAACCGACACTCACCCTCACCACTCACCCTCACCACTCACCCTCACCACTCACTAATCACCACTCACAACCGCCACTCACTACCGCCACTCACCTTCACCACTCACCCTCACCACTCACCCTCACTACTCACCACTCATCCTCACCAATCACACCCTCACCAATCACCACTCACCCTCACCATTACCACTCACCCTCACCACTCACTAATCACCACTCACAACCGCCACTCACCCACACCACTCACCCCCACCACTCACCCTCACAACAACCACTCACCCCCACCACTCATCCTGATCAATCACATCCTCACCAATCACCACTCACCCTTACTGCTCACCCTCACCGCTCACCACTCACCCTCACCACTCACCACTCATGCTCACCCTCACCACTCACCCCTCACTAATCACCACTCACAACCGCCACTCACC
Source organism: Lampetra planeri (assembly GCF_965212315.1). NCBI lineage: Eukaryota > Metazoa > Chordata > Hyperoartia > Petromyzontiformes > Petromyzontidae > Lampetra > Lampetra planeri. Next base: position 814,275 of record NC_136157.1, read on the forward strand.
CTCACCACTCACTCACCCTCACCACTCACGCTCACCACTCACCCTCACTACTCACCACTCATCCTCACCAATCACACCCTCACCAATCACAACTCACCCTCACCACTCACGCTCACCGCTCACCCTCACCACTCACCCTCACCACTCATCCTCACCACTCACTAATCACCACTCACAACCGCCACTCACAACCGCCACTCACCCTCACCACTCACCCTCACTACTCACCCTCACTACTCACCACAAATACTCACCAATCACACCCTCACCAATCACCACTCACCCTCACCAATTACCACTCACCCTCACAACTCACGCTCACCACTCACCCTCACCACTCACCCTCACTACTCACCACTCATCCTCACCAATCAGACCCTCACCAATCACCACTCACCCTCACCAATCACCACTAACCCTCACCACTCACGCTCACCACTCACCATTACCACTCACCCTCACCACTCACTAATCACCACTCACACTCACAACCGCCACTCACCCTCACCACTCACCCTCACAACTCCCTCTCACCACTCACCCTCACCACTCACCCTCACAACAACCACTCACCCTCACCACTCACTACTCATCCTCATCAATCACATCCTCACCAATCACCACTCACCCTCACTGCTCATCCTCACCGCTCACCACTCACTCTCACCACTCACCACTCACGCTCACCCTCACCACTCACCCCTCGTTAATCACCACTCACAACCGCCACTCACCCTCACCACTCACTCACCCTCACCACTCACCCTCACCACTCACCCTCACTACTCACCACTCATCCTCACCAATCACACCTTCACCAATCACCACTCACCCTCACCACTCACGCTCACCGCTCACCCTCACCACTCACCACTCACGCTCACCACTCACCCTCACCACTCACCCTCACCACTCACTAATCACCACTCACAACTGCCACTCACAACCGCCACTAACCCTCACCACTCACCCTCACCTCTCACCCTCACTACTCACCACTCATCCTCACCAATCACACCCTCACCAATCACCACTCACCCTCACCAATCACCACTCACCCTCACCACTCACGCTCACCACTCACCATTACCACTAACCCTCACCACTCACTAATCACCACTCAAAACCGCCACTCACCCTCACCACTCACCGCTCACCACTCACCCTCACCACTCACCACTCACGCTCACCACTCACCCCTCACTAATGATCACTCACAACCGCCACTCACCCTCACCACTCACCACACTCACCACTTACCCTCACCACTCTCCCTCACCACTCACCCTCACCACTCACCCTCACCACTCACCAGTCACGCCCACCACTCACCACTCACGCTCACCACTCACCCTCACTACTCACCTTCACTACTCACCCTAACCACTCACCACTCACCCTCAACACTCACACTCACCACCACCACTCACCCTATTCCTGTTTTTTACGTGTCGCCAAGTATACACCACTCACGCTCACCCTCACCCTCACCACTCACCATTCACGCTCACCACTTACCCTCACCACTCACCCGGACCACTCACTAATCACCACTCACAACCGCCACTCACAACCGCCACTCACCCTCACCACTCACCCTTACTACTCACCACTCATCCTCACCAATCACACCCTCACCAATCACCACTCACCCTCACCACTCACGCTCACCACTCACCCTCACCACTCACGCTCACCACTCATGCTCACCACTCACCCTCACCACTCACGCTCACCACTCACGCTCACCACTCAACCTCACCACTCACTAATCACCACTCACAACCGCCACTCACCCTCACCACTCACTCTCACCACTCACCCTCACCACTCACCCTCACAACAACCACTCACCCTCACCACTCACCACTCATCCTCATCAATCACACCCTCACCAATCACCACTCACCCTCACTGATCACCCTCACCACTCACCACTCACGCTCACCCTCACCACTCACGGCTCACTAATCACCACTCACAACCGCCACTCACCCTCACCACTCACCCTCACTACTCACCACTCATCCGCACCAATCACACCCTCACCACTCACCCTCATCACTCACCCTCACCACTCACCAGTCACGCTCACCACTCACCACTCACCACTCACGCTCACCACTCACCCTCACTACTCACCCTCACTACTCACCCTAACCACTCACCCTCACCACCACCACTCATCCTATTCCCGTTTTTAAAAAATACTTGCTTACGTGTCGCCAAGTATGCTTAACATTTCTTACAGACACACACATTCACTAATTTAGCTTTTGACATTACATATATGTAGTGGTGATACGCGCTGGCAGTAGGGATCGTGTGGCAGCGCGGGGTGATTGGCTATGTATTAGTGATACACGCTGGCAGTAAGGGATCGTGTGGCAGCACGTGGTGATTGGCTATGTAGTGGTGACACGTGCTGACAAAAGGGATCGTGTGGCAGCGCGTGGTGATTGGTCAACTAGAGTGGGTGCTCACATCGCGGTCCGCATAGGCTCCACCCCCTCGGGAGCGGAGGACTATGAAAGGCGATGCGCGCAGTCGCTCGGGGAGTTGGTAACCAGTGAAGACGGAAGACGGAGGAGGAAGAGATAGGGCCCTGAGACCCCTAGCCCCGCTGTCCTTGTAAGGGCCGGGACCCTGTGTGGCTCAGAGGCGGGACCTTGGGACCCGCGGCCGGACGTCCTTGTGAGGGCCGGGCTGCGGGACCCAGTGGTCGTGATCCATACCCCAGCTGGGATGGGTCTATGAGTTCCCCTGGAAGCTACGGGGTTGGAGAGCCCGTGTGTGTGTAGCCGGGTGGAACGTGTAGCATGAGCTGTAGTTGACCACACGTGTTATTGTGGCTAAGGAAAGTGTTAATAAAGTGTGCTACCCGTCAAGTGGTCTCCCGCCGTAATTTACAATATTACAACTGGTGTCAGAAGTGTGGTCAGTCTTCCAGCCATGAATACCAGGAAGACTCATCGGACTCACGAGCGTGACCGGGAGGAAAACCACGACGACTCGGGCCAGCAGGCATCGGGGGGAGAAGAGGAGGAGATGCCGGCGCCACAGGACCCCTCATGGGCGCCCAACGAGCCGCTGGGGTCCGATGCCGGACTCCGCGACGCGCACTCCCGCCTGGCAGAGCTGCTACTCGCCGCGGCGTCCATCCTAGCGGAGATTACCACGGCTGGAGGAGGGAGAACGTCGATGGACATCGAAAGGGGTCGCGTTGCAGATTCCCGCCAAAATGTGCTTCGCACGAATGACTTTGAAAATGCCGCCATTTCTACCGAGCGGCCGTCTATTGGCGGGAATCGCGAGCAACACGTGGCCGGGGACCTCCAATCTCTGCCGCTCACGTAATCAGCGTGCGCTACGGGCCGCCATCAGCCACCCGTCATAGGGGCCGCCATTTCTCCTATCGACGGTGCGGCGCGGGAAAATCACGAGGCGGAGGACGACATTATTTTTCAGCAGCGTCTTCCCGCGTTGACGGCCTTCAAAGCGGAAGGGGGTGACTGGGGCGCATTCCAGCGAAAATTTTTCTCCCATTTAGGAATGTCAGCCTGGTCCGACGCTACGGCACTACGGGCACTGCCTGCGATGCTGAACGACAACGCGCTCGCGGCCTTCAGGTCCGCCCCGAGATCGGCCCGCTCCACGCTCAAGGCCTCATGGCCAAGGTGTACGGACCACCTTCGGCCTGCCGCCACCAATTTTACGAGCAACGGAAGGCAGACACGGAGACCGCGCTCGCCTACCGCACGGCGTTGCTGGCTCTCGCAGACGCCGCATTCCCTCGTATGGACGAGGAGGGGCAGGACGCCATGGTTTTGGAACAACTGCTGAAGTTGGCTCAGGACCTGGGGGTCCCCATCAACACAGCCGACGAGGTGGACATATGTTCGTTGCGTGTTGCGATGAGCATCCAGGCGCATGAGGTCCTGAAGCGGAAACAAGTGGTCGTCTGCGCTTCTGCCGAGGTCTCAGCTCCGGCCCCGGTGGACACTGAACCTCAAGTCATTCGCCCATGGGAGGAGGCGTTCGCTGCAGCACGACCAGTGGATTGGAGGTCGGGGGATCGTTCCCCTCTGCGATCGACCCGCAAGCTGGAGCAACCGAGACCTCCGACGTCCCTCGTCACGTGCTACAACTGCGGCCTTCGGGGCCACGTGGCGTCCGGGTGCCGCGCTCCACGTCAGCGCGCCATGGGACCTCGGCTGGACGACGACCAAGGCCCCAAGTCGTCCCAACTACCCCCGGCAAGTCGCGGCACCTCACATGCTCGGTCTACATACACGACACACATGGGCCGCCGCTTCGCGGCGGAGGAAGTGCGATTGGGGGCCGGGGATTCGGTTCGGAAAGGGAGGTTCGTACGAGAGCCGGGGGAAATTAAATGGTCAGAGTTGGGCCACAGAATAGTGGCTGCGTCGGCCGGCTTGTCTGTCGTTACGGGATTCATAGACGGTATCGAGGTCAGGGTGTTGGTGGACACGGGAGCGTCGGCGACTATCATTTCCGATCTCATTTATAACATTCTCCCCGTCCAATGTCGGCCTCTGCTCCCGGTGGACGTGCCATGTTATGCGGCAAATGGGGGCTCGTTGGGCATTGTCGGTCAGATTCGGGCGAGCATTTGCATAGGGGATATTAAATTGGCGGGACCTGTTTTAGTCTCCTCTTTCCTAGCGGTCCCATGTCTGTTGGGTACAGACTTTTTGGCTAAGATGCCCATTAAAATTCTGGTTGATCAAGGTTGTATTGAGCTGCCATCGGGTCGCCGTATTTCCTTTTTGTCTAACCCTACTAAACTGCGGACGGCTTGTGTGACGATCCAAGCGCTAGCGACCCATACGGTGCACGTACCCCCGGATTCGCAGATGTTGGTACCCCTCCGGTTGTGGAAGCCATTGGGTGGGGAGACTGCGGGACAAGGCGTGCTTTTTGGTCCGTCGAATAGAGCTGTCGGGGGTGGATCAAACGTTGGTTCGGGCTGACGGGGACCCGTTCGTTATGGTTTTGAACGTTGGTTCGCGGCCGGCCGTTATTCCGCAGGGCACCGTGCTTGCTCACGCGGCACGGGTCCCTGTGGAAGAGCGGCTTATTGCGCATGTTGATCCCGTCCCGGCGCAGAAAATTCAATCAGGTGAGGACTTGAAATGGTTGGACTCGCTGTGTGCGGGCTCCAGTGATTTGTCGACAGTGCAATTGGGTGCGCTGCGCGCTCTCCTGATCGAATTCTCCGATGTGTTCAGCAAGCACAAATATGATATTCGGTGCATGGACCTGTTGCGCCACCGCATTGAAACGGGTGATGCGGCACCAGTCTGGCAGAATCCCTTCTGGCTGAGTCCTGCCGATAAGGAACACGTTCAATCGGCCGTCAATGACATGCTGACTGCCGACATCATTTCGCCCTCATCCAGTCCATGGGGAGCACCTATCGTTCTGGTTAAAAAACAAGACGGGTCCTTGCGTTTTTGTGTAGATTTCCGTCGCCTTAATAAGATCTCCGTGGCTGACGCGTATCCGCTCCCCAGAATGGATGAGTCTCTGGACGCATTATCCGGGGTGCGGTATTTTTCTACACTTGACTTACTGTCGGGATTCTGGCAATTACCACTCGACGATGAGTCTAAACCTAAGACCGCATTCCGAACCCCAGGGGGCCTGTTCCAGTTAAATCGCTTGCCCATGGGACTCCATTCCGCTCCCGCGACGTTTCAGCGCCTTATGGAATTGGTTTTGTCGGGTCTGCAATGGGATACTTGCTTGATTTACCTTGACGATGTCATCGTTTTCAGTAGAACTTTCGAGGAACACCTCCAGCGATTAAGGGGGGTGTTCTTGCGGATGTGATTGGCTAAGTTGAAGTTTAAACAGGCTAAATGCCACCTGCTTCGGAAATCCGTAAGGTACTTGGGCCACCTTGTCGACTCTTTGGGGATCTCCACTGATCCCGCGAAGATGAACTGTGTCAGTTCATGGCCGACGCCCAAGTCGGTTTCTGAGGTCCGCAGTTTCATTGGATTTGCTTCCTACTACCGCCGATTCGTTGAGCATTTCGCCACCATTGCCAAACCCTTGCATGCTCTGACAGCCAAAGGGGTCAGGTTTCGCTGGGGGCCAGAGGAGGAGGCCGCGTTCTGCTCCCTTCGGGACGCCTTGGTGGGTGCCCTGCCCTTATGTTACCCTGATTTTACGAGACCCTTCTTGCTGGATACCGATGCTAGTAACACGGGCATTGGGGGGGTGCTCTCACAGGTCGTTGGGGGAGTCGAACGGGTGGTTGCCTATGGTAGCAGGGTTTTATCGCCAGCAGAACAGCGCTACTGTGTGACCCGTCGCGAGTTGCTGGCTATTGTTTTATTTGTGCAGCAATTTAGACCTTATCTATATGGCCATCATTTTACGGTCCGTATGGACCATGCGGCGCTTCAGTACGCATTGAGGGTCGCCCAACCCTCGGGCCTATTATCACGGTGGTTGGAGGTCCTCCAGGACTATCAATTTACGACCACTTACCGTAAGGGGTTGCGCCAAACCAACGCGGATGCCCTGTCGCGGTTGTCACCTCGTCCAGAATGTGCGTGCTTGATGGTGTCAGCGCGCTGTAAACCGCATGTTGCTGTACCCGAGGGTGAGTTGGTCGCGGCCGCGAATGCACCGTTGGTTGACGTTCCTGCTACTCCTGCGGGCGGGGACTCGCTACTCTCACTGTCTCTCGTTGAGTGGGGCCGACTCCAGATGGCTGACAGCTCCCTGCTTGCGTTGCGTCGCAGGGCGGGGGGTCCCGAGGAAGGTCAGAAGCGAGCCGGCTCCTGGCTGCTTAAGCAGGGCCTGCTAATGAGATGGGACAATATGTCCCGGCGGCACGCACTCGTCGTGCCTTCCACTATGCGGGGCAAAGTTGTGCTGGCCGCACACGAACGCCTCTTGCATCTGGGAGTAAACAAAACGCTCGCTCTGCTCCAGCGTGACTATTATTGGTTGGGGATGGGGAGTGATGTGGTCAATATACTGAAGGGGTGTGTGGATTGCGCGAAACGGAAACCACCGCCCGTTGCGCCAAATCCACCGCTGCAGTCCATTCAGGTCTCGCGCACTAACGAGCTCGTTGCGCTGGATATCTTGGGGCCTTTTCCTGTCACGCCTAGGGGTAACAAGTACCTGCTGGTTGGTGTGGAATACTTTACTCGATGGCCTATGGCGTGGCCACTCGCCAACCAGTCGGCGGTGGTCGTGGCGGACGCCTTTGTCCAGGGCTACGTCTTGGACAAGGGGGCTCCTGAACGCTTGCTGACCGACCAGGGGAACAATTTTTCGAGCAAATTGCTGCAGGAGGTGTGCGACCTTTTGGGTACAAAAAAGGTGCGTACCTCCCCGTACCACCCACAGACTGACGGGATGGTGGAGCGACTCCCCAGAACTTGAACTTTCATGTTGTGCCAGCAGGTGTGCGAGGCACAGGTTGACTGGGACTTGCAGGTCCCGGGGGTCCTCACCGCGTACAGGATGGCCCCCCATGCAGCTATGGGGTTTTCCCCATTTTATCTGATGTACGGTCGGGAGGCCGATCCGCCCATGGAGACTCAGCTGGGGCTTTCCGTGCCACGGCCTAATTCCAAGTTGGCCGACCACATTAAATTTAACATTGCAAAACTGGCCGAGGCACGGGAGTCCGCGCGGCTAAATTCAAGGTCTCGCCAAATCGCCAACGAGTGCTTGCGTGCATGGAAGGTGTCCGTGCACGATTGGAAACCGGGCGATAGGGCCTGGCTGCACTGCCCTCATGCACCATTGGCTACGTCGCCTAAATTATTAAGGCCATGGCGGGGACCCGTGGAGGTCGTGCGGGTTGCACGACCCCAGTGTGTTCAGATAAAATGGAGAAAGCGCCGTTGGTACGTTCACCCCTCCTGGCTGAAACCATTCTCGCCACCATATGGCCTTCCTTTATGTCATGAGGACCGAGCATGTGATGTGACGGCGACCCGGGGAGGGGAATGTCTCCGCCTGATCTTCACATGTTTTCGCCTGATCCGCTCCCAGGTGTCTCGGAACTGACGGCTGCCGACCACCGGCGACCGGATCCCCGCGGCACGGGCGGTTCTTCCAGGCCCGCTCCGTGCCTTCCTGGGCTGCCGGAGCATCCCGTCCCGTACGACGGACCGGCCAGGCGGACTCGCGCTAGATCGCGCCACTTTTCCTGACCCAATAAATGAGGTGGAGGTGCGGGACGAGTCGGCCGGATCGTCTCGTCACGGCGTTCCCCATCCGTTCGACCGCTCTATCGTTCCGTTCAAGGGGCGAGCGGGAGGGGGATCGGGAGTCGAGGAGACACTGGACACGTCGGTCTTTTCAAAATAACTTTTATTGTGTTACTCGTCGGTTTGTACATAGTTCGTTGTTGTTACTGGTTAACGTTCGGTGTTGTGTTGTGTTGTTGTGTTGCATTGTGGTTAATGTTACGGGGCACACTTGGAGAGTGGGGTTTTTTTTGGCAGCCGGGCCGGCTGCGAGCTATGTGGGAGGGGGTGATGTAGTGGTGATACGCGCTGGCAGTAGGGATCGTGTGGCAGCGCGTGGTGATTGGCTATGTAGTGGTGACACGCGCTGGCAAAAGGGATCGTGTGGCAGCGTGTGGTGATTGGTCAACTAGAGTGGGTGCTCACATCGCGGTCCGCATAGGCTCCGCCCCCTCGGGAGCGGAGGACTATGAAAGGCGATGCGCGCGGGTGCTCGGGGAGTTGGTAACCAGTGAAGACGGAAGACGGAGGAGGAAGAGATAGGGCCCTGAGACCCCTAGCCCCGCTGTCCTTGTAAGGGCCGGGACCCTGTCTGGCTCAGAGGCGGGACCTTGGGACCCGCGGCCAGACGTCCTTGTGAGGGCCGGGCTGCGGGACCCAGTGGTCGTGATCCATACCCCAGCTGGGGTGGGTCTTTGAGTTCCCCTGGAAGCTACGGGGCTGGAGAGCCCGTGTGTGTGTAGCCGGGTGGAACGTGTAGCGTGAGCTGTAGTTGACCACACGTGTTATTGTGGCTAAGGAAAGTGTTAATAAAGTGTGCTACCCGTCAAGTGGTCTCCCGCCGTAATTTACAATATTACATATACAAAACGTCAGCTTGTACTACTGTCATGATAGCAGGTACCACCACCACAGTGATGGTGAGTGGTGAAAGTGAGTGGTGAGCGGTGAGTGGTGAGGGTGAGTGGTGAGTAGTGAGGGGTGAGTGGTGAGGGTGAGTGGTGAGGGAGAGTGGTGGTGGTGAGGGTGAGGATGGTTGGTGAGTGGTGAGCGTGAGTGGTGAGGGAAAGGGGTGAATGGTGAGGGTGAGTGGTGAGGAAGACTGGTGAGGAAGAGAGGTGAGGGTGAGTGGTGAGGGAGAGGGGTGAGGGAAAGGGGTGAATAGTGAGGGTGAGTGGTGAGGAAGACTGGTGAGGAAGAGTGGTGAGGGTGAGTGGTGAGGGAGAGGGGTGAGTGGTGAGGGAGAGTGGTGAGGGAGAGTGGTGGTGGTGAGGGTGATGATGGTTGGTGAGGGTGAGTGGTGAGCGTGAGTGGTGAGGGAAAGGGGTGAATGGTGAGGGTGAGTGGTGAGGAAGACTGGTGAGGAAGAGTGGTGAGGGTGAGTGGTGAGGGAGAGGGGTGAGTGGTGAGGGAGAGGGGTGAATGGTGAGGGAGAGGGGTGAGTGGTGAGGGAGAGGGGTGAGCGTGAGTGGTGAGGGTGAGTGGTGAGTGGTGAGGGTGAGTGGTGAGGGTGAGGGTGAGTGTGAGTGGTGAAGGGTCTGTGGTGAGTGTGAGTGGTGAGGGTGAGTGGTGAGGGTGAGTGGTGAGGGGTCTGTGGTGAGTGTGAGTGGTGAGTGTAGAGGTGGTGAGGTGGTGAGGTGGTGAGTGTGAGTGGTGAGTGCGAGTGGTGAGGGTGAGTGGTGAGCGGTGAGAGTGAGTGGTGAGTGTGAGTGGTGAGGGGTCTGTGGTGAGTGTGAGTGGTGAGTGATGAGTCGTGAGGTGGTGAGTGGTGAGGTGGTGAGTGTGAGTGGTGAGTGTGAGTGGTGAGGGTGAGAGGTGAGCGGTGAGTGTGAGTGGTGAGGGTGAGTGGTAAGGGTGAGTGGTGAAGGTGAGTGGTGAGAGTTAGTGGTGAGGGTGAGTGGTGAGGGGTCTGTGGTGTGAGTGGTGAGTGTGAGTGGTGAGGGGTCTATGGTGAGTGTGAGTGGTGAGTGATGAGTGGTGAGTGGTGAGCGGTGAGAGTGAGTGGTGAGGGTGAGTGGTGAGAGTGAGTGGTGAGGGTGAGTGGTGAAAGTGAGTGGTGAGAGTGAGTGGTGAGAGTGAGTGGTGAGAGTGAGTGGTGAGTGGTGAGTGGTGAGGGTGAGTGGTGAAAGTGAGTGGTGAGAGTGAGTGGTGAGGATCAGTGGTGAGTGGTGAGAGGTGAGTGGTGAGAGGTGAGTTGTGAGTGGTAAGGGTGAGTGGTGAAGGAGAGGGGTGAGTGGTGAGTGGTGAGGGAGAGGGGTGAGTGGTGAGGGAGAGGGGTGAGTGGTGAGGGAGAGGGGTGAGCGTGAGTGGTGAGGGTGAGTGGTGAGTGGTGAGGGTGAGTGGTGAGGGTGAGTGTGAGTGGTGAAGGGTCTGTGGTGAGTGTGAGTGGTGAGGGTGAGTGGTGAGGGTGAGTGGTGAGGGGTCTGTGGTGAGTGTGAGTGGTGAGTGATGAGTGGTGAGGTGGTGAGGTGGTGAGGTGGTGAGTGTGAGTGGTGAGTGTGAGTGGTGAGGGTGAGTGGTGAGCGGTGAGAGTGAGTGGTGAGTGTGAGTGGTGAGGGGTCTGTGGTGAGTGTGAGTAGTGAGTGATGAGTCGTGAGGTGGTGAATGGTGAGGTGGTGAGTGTGAGTGGTGAGTGTGAGTGGTGAGGGTGAGTGGTGAGGGTGAGTGGTGAAAGTGAGTGGTGAGAGTGAGTGGTGAGGGTCAGTGGTGAGTGGTGAGAGGTGAGTGGTGAGAGGTGAGTTGTGAGTGGTAAGGGTGAGTGGTGAGGGAGAGGGGTGAGTGGTGAGGGAGAGGGGTGAGTGGTGAGGGAGAGGGGTGAGTGGTGAGGGAGAGGGGTGAGCGTGAGTGGTGAGGGTGAGTGGTGAGTGGTGAGGGTGAGTGGTGAGGGTGAGGGTGAGTGTGAGTGGTGAAGGGTCTGTGGTGAGTGTGAGTGGTGAGGGTGAGTGGTGAGGGTGAGTGGTGAGGGGTCTGTGGTGAGTGTGAGTGGTGAGTGATGAGTGGTGAGGTGGTGAGGTGGTGAGGTGGTGAGTGTGAGTGGTGAGTGTGAGTGGTGAGGGTGAGTGGTGAGCGGTGAGAGTGAGTGGTGAGTGTGAGTGGTGAGGGGTCTGTGGTGAGTGTGAGTGGTGAGTGATGAGTCGTGAGGTGGTGAGTGGTGAGGTGGTGAGTGTGAGTGGTGAGTGTGAGTGGTGAGGGTGAGAGGTGAGCGGTGAGTGTGAGTGGTGAGGGTGAGTGGTAAGGGTGAGTGGTGAAGGTGAGTGGTGAGAGTTAGTGGTGAGGGTGAGTGGTGAGGGGTCTGTGGTGTGAGTGGTGAGTGTGAGTGGTGAGGGGTCTATGGTGAGTGTGAGTGGTGAGTGATGAGTGGTGAGGTGGTGAGTGGTGAGGTGGTGAGTGTGAGTGGTGTGAGTGGTGATTGGTGAGCGGTGAGAGTGAGTGGTGAGGGTGAGTGGTGAGAGTGAGTGGTGAGGGTGAGTGGTGAAAGTGAGTGGTGAGAGTGAGTGGTGACAGTGAGTGGTGATAGTGAGTGGTGAGTGGTGAGTGGTGAGGGTGAGTGGTGAAAGTGAGTGGTGAGAGTGAGTGGTGAGGGTCAGTGGTGAGTGGTGAGAGGTGAGTGGTGAGAGGTGAGTTGTGAGTGGTGAGGGTGAGTGGTGGTGAGTGGTGGTGGTGAGGGTGAGTGTTGAGGGTGAGTGGTGGTGGCGAGGGTGAGTGGTGAGAATGAGTGGTGGTGGTGAGGGCGAGGATGATTGGTGATGGTGAGCGTGAGTGTTGAGGGAGAAGGGTGAGTGGTGAGGGTGAGTGGTGAGAGAGTAGTGAGGGAGAGTGGTGAGGGTGAGTAGTGGTGGTAAGGGTGAGTAGTGAGGGTGAGTGAGTGGTGAGGGTGAGTGATAGTGAGTGATAGTGAGTGGTGATGGTGAGTGGTGAGGGTGAGTGAGGGAGAGTGGTGAGGGTGTATATATTTTTGCCTATGATGACAGCAGTACATGCTGACGTTTTGTATGTTAAATGTAAAAGCTAAATGTGTGAATGTGTGTGTCTGTTGGAAATGTTGAGCAAAATTGGCGACATTTTTTATTACAGAGTTTTAGTTTCATTGGTGTGTTATATTTTAAAGTTTTCAGGAGTTTTTAATTATATTTTTGCCCTGGTCAACGCCGGATATTTCCCATTCGTAGCAGTTTATATCAACTCTATAACCAACTTATATTAAACGGGAACAGGGCGATTCTAAATGAATCTACAACCTTCGATTCCTTTGCGCGATTCAGAAATCGATTCTTGGCGCGGTCGGTTTTACATTTTAAATTACACAGTTGTATTTTCATAGGTATGTTATGTTTTAAAGTTTTCAGAAGATTTTAAATGTATTTTTCCCCCGGGCAACGCTGGGTATATCGAGTTTATAGCACAAAGTCGTCGCCTGACAAGTGTGGGGTGTCGAGGCCTAGTACCGTGCAGAGCCTCCGGCCTCGCCTAGATTGCCCACCCGGCCGAGGCTGGGTGCTGTGGCCGTTACCCCCCCCCCCCCCGCGCTACAATAATACTGTCTAATCGCTATAATTTTATTTTCTACCGACCCTATGATAGTAATTGCACACATTGGGGTGGGGGGGGGAGTGAAGAGGACGTAAAACTTTGATGAATTTACCTCAGCGTCGCGTGCTAATGCGTGCGCATATTTTTAACGGGAATAAAAAATGGCGTCCACCCCGCAGCGACGGCGTTGCTGCCCGTTGCCAGGGGCCAACCGCCCGTTGCCAGGGGCCAACCGCCCATTGCCAGGGGCAACCGCCTTCGCGCATGCGCAACGGCATGCTTCGTCACATGCCGGTCGGCAATAGTAAATAAATAAATAAAGAGAAATCGCACTAAATCGATAATCGGTCTGATTTAAAGTTTAGAGAAGAAAAATCGGAAATGCCTAAGTTCACCGCAGGGCCGGAGGCGTGCCCAACAGCAAAATTTAATCTCGGCAAACCCCACGGTCCGAGAGCCAAATCCCCCGGAAGCGAGCGTACGCAGACGGACAGACGGACAGACAGACAGACAGACAAAAAATGAATTATATAGGTTAGATATAGAAAGAAAAAGAAGATGTGAGTGTAATGAGTCCACCAGACGAAGATTGAGACGCCACACTCTTCCTTATTTTACTCGCGAGCTCACACCGTTCGCGTCCACTCCACTTGGAATCCCTTCAGGAAGCGCCCTGATTGCTCCACCTCATCCGGCGACGTCACCACTCTCTCCCTAGGCGTTCCCTCTCTCTCACCCCGCCTTCTCTTTCCTTTCCTTCATAACGACGTCTTAACTGTAACTTGGTATTCCGTGATTATTTCTACCCCCGGATCATGTAAGCATTAACACAAAACATCACCTCCCACATAAAAAGTCGTCCTCAACTCAACACCACCCATGCAAATCCAAGGCATTCAGGGTAATCCTGACGGTAGGGGTGTATGGAGATATGTAAGGGAAAAACACTTTGTTGGTCAATGAACCAGACATTTGGAACTCAACCGCAGTCCGGCCACTATGTGTGTAGGTGTGGTGTGCATGTATACAGAACAAAATTAAGACAGTAATAAAGGAGTAACCATAAGACAAGGCGGTACACACAAGGTTCAACCGGACCTTCCAACCGTAAGAAGTGAACAACCGATGACGGTCTCCAGTGCGATGGAACAACTTTGTAATTTTCCTCCACGATTCCATGGTCTTACATGTGGTGGTTGTTCATCACCGTGAGAGAATCGCCCAAGCCCGTGCCCGAGTAACCGGGCTGCGTAGCTATGGCTCTGTCAGATGCTGCCGCACCTCCTTGGTCACAGACAGTCTTGGGGGAAGGGAACCTTCTTGAGGTTGTTTGGTCGCGGCAAGTGACTTTCCCAACCTCGGCAGTGATGATGGAGGTGAGTGACGGGATGAAGGTGTAGGTGTTTGCGGTATCCCTGTATTTGTGAGTGTAGCGAGTGCTCTTCTGAGTCTAGTGGTGCATCCGTGGTAGGCTTCAACCGGTCCAACTTTTGACGGGCGAGATATACATATCATCGCCGACATCCCAATTGGACACGTACACATTTAGGCCTAATAATCTCTACCACTTTCACAGGGCCCTGCCACGGACAGTGCATTTTGGGTGAGGTCCCTTCCTGTGGGCACTGTAGCCACGCATCTCCCACTTCAAAAGGCAGGGATGTCACTCCCTTTTGCCTAGCCCTTTTATTCGCGGAACGGGCGGAAGCCGCTGCAGTTTGTGCCGCTTCCCTCGCCATCTCCCACTGCTGCATGACCTGTCGTACTGCTATAGGCCATGTCACAGCCCCAGTTGGGAGGTCAAAAAGCTGGCACTCAATGGGACGGTCCGGCTCCCTACCATACATCAAATAGAATAACGAGTATCCCGTGGACACATGCGGGGTCAACCAATATTCTGCCAGGACCCTGTTTATGTGGTCAATGACCCAGTCCGTCTGAGTGTCATTGACCACTTGACACAGCATGTATGTGATGGTGCGATTTAGGTGTTCTACCATCCCATTGGTTTGTGGGTGGTATGGGGAAGTGCGTACTTTCTTAGTGCCTAGGATGTCAGTTTTGAGGAAATGTTTTTACCCTGGTCTGTTAGAAGTTTTTAAGGGACCTTTTTTTATCCATAACATGTCCATGCACAAAAGCTTCTGCTATTGACTGAGCGGTTTGATCTGCTAGGCACCATGCTACCGCCATCGCATGAAATACTCGACACCTATTAGCAGATATTTGTGACCTCTGTCGGTGCGAGATAGGAGTCCCAATATATCCAAGGCTACCAATTCATTAACCTGTGAAACCTCGATTGATTTTAGGGGCACTTGATTGGGTGTACTGGTGGATTTCTCCGCTCATATTCTACACATGAGGCTGTCCATGCGCAGATATCTGCCATTATGCTCGGCCAAAAATAACAAATGCAGGAGGCGGCAGCCATGCACCTCTGCAACTAACTTTTTGCGGATGGAGGTCAGCACAACGACACGGTAGGACTGTGTGTCAATATCTCAAAGCATAAACAGCCCTTCGTAATATACGAATGTTGAAGCTGTTGGAGGCCGGTCTTGTTCTGGGCTAGAATTAGCGATGGCACAAAAAAAGGGTTCAAGCATCTCATCCTCCCAGTGCAATTGCCGCCACTCCTATTGACTCAGTCCCAAATCTCGATCAGCCAGGGGAGAGGCTCTGGCTTGCCTTCCCATATGTGTGCAGGTGCTGTGAGGCCCTCCGGGTCAGGTGAGAGTGGTTTACACCTGGGTGACCCCTTAGCATACGCACAAGTACCTGCCTCTGGCAGACACAATAAAGCATCCACATTGGTGTGGCGCAACCCCTTCCTATGGACCATCTCATAGGATAATTTTTGCAGCCTTTCAATCCATCTGGCCATCTGTCCAGAGGATTGGTCGATACGCAACGAGTATTGCAGTGCTGCATGGTCAGTCCACACCTCGAATTCCCGTCCATAAAGGTATGGGTGAAATTGCTGCACATAATGCACAATGGCCAGGAGTTCTCTCCTGGTTACGCGTAGCATTGTTCGGCCGATGACAATATCTGGCTGCCATATGCTGTTACTAACTGCACCTGAGATAAGATAGCCCCAATCCCCACATCGCTTGCATCCATATCTAGCATGAAGGGCAATGAAAAATCTGGGTATGCCAATGGTGGCACCTGCTTGAGGAGTGTTCAC
Source organism: Lampetra planeri (assembly GCF_965212315.1). Classification (NCBI taxonomy): domain Eukaryota; kingdom Metazoa; phylum Chordata; class Hyperoartia; order Petromyzontiformes; family Petromyzontidae; genus Lampetra; species Lampetra planeri. The sequence continues at coordinate 830,244 of NC_136157.1, forward strand.
AGATTTTTAAAAGCCCTGACCTCTTCTGCACATCATTGTAACTTCTGTTCCTTAGCTGTGAGTGTGTGTTGGGGTTTTGCAATTGCCGCAAAATCCTGTATGAATCAACGGTAATAGGAAACAAGGCCTATAAATCTTCTGACATCTGCCATGGATATGGGGGTTGGCCATTCTCTTAAACACCATGTCTTCTCGGGATCAGTCGCCACCCCCCCGTTGTGCTGACTATGTGTCCCAGGTATCTGACGGAAGGCCGTAAGAGATGACATTTAGAAGGCGTGAGTTTGAAATGTGCTTCCCTGTAACGTGAGAAACCCAGCCTCATCCGGTGGAAGTGTTCTTGGAAGGACCATACAAACACAATTGTGTTGTCCAAATATATCAGGCAAACATACCATTGGACACCCATTAGTACTAGTTCCATGAGCCGTTGTAATGTGGCTGGGGCCATTTGTAATCCCATGGGGAGACAGCTAAACTAAAATGACCCCTGCAGTGTTCTAAAGGCATTCTTGTTTTTCGAATCCTTATCCAGTGGAAGTTGCCAAAAACCCCACTAAGGCGTCCACCATTGTGACCTTATTCAGTCGACAGAAGTCGACGCAAAACCACAATGAGCTGTCTGGTTTCTTTACCAGGACGATAGGGGTCCCCCATGGGCCCGTGGATGGTGAAATAATATCGGCTTTTAAGATCTCGTCGATCACGTTTTGTACGCGAGCTTTCTCGACCAGTCCCATACGATATTAATTTTTGTGGATGGGGGGCTTATTTCCTGTCTCTATGTGGTGTGACATTAAATTAGAATTCCCTAAGTAATACGGTATTTTATTAAATATATCCTCAAAGTAATGTACAAATTTCCAAAGGGCCTGATATTGTAGCTCGGATAAGTTAGCATCCTGTGATGTCATAACTTCTAGCCAGGGCGTAGCCTCCTCGCACGTAGGATCAGTTTCATCCTCCATTATTCCTGCCTAAACTTCATCGTCCCCTGCTGGCATGGGCCGCACATGCGCCAAAACTATTCCCCCATGTATAGTGGACAGGTGTGTTTGCCGTTTTTAAAAATTGGATAAGTAGTTTCTGGTGGTAACACAGGATGGTCTCCACACCTGCCAGGGGGTGTCAGTCCATGATCGCCATCGCCGGTGATACTAATATACGTATGTCCAGCCGTCACCTGCAATGTGCGATATCGAAGAGGAATCAAGATTTGTGATGCCGGGGGTAGCGTGAGCATTTTCTTGACAACTGCCTGCACCTGAGCCAACGTACGGGTCTCATTATCCGGGCATAAAAATATAGCCATTCCCCTGGTGGCATTTCGATGCACCCCTGGTCCATAACAATTTTGATAGGGAGTTGATTTCAATAGTCTGTCCCCAGCAAACAGGGAACCATAAATGTGCTGAAGACGAGATTTTGGTCTTTAGCTGTCCCAAAATTCCCATGCTTTACCTATTTGCCACTACGTAGGATAATTGTATGGGTCGCAAGCGCTGAGCCCTGTAGGGAAGCAGATAATAAAAGTGCAGAGATATAATAGTCGCTGATGCTCCTATATTTACCAGCATCCAAACCTCAATTCCCCCCACTGAGCCTACTACCATCAGTGTTCCAGCTGTGGCCGCTACTACCCTCCGTGCCAACTTGCGCCATTGTGTACTCAAAACTAGCCATCGTTGTGGTGAAAAATCGAGTGTATATGATGGTGGTTGTGATCATTGGGAAGTGGCGAGTGCATCGACTGATAGTGTGTATGAGGTCTGCGATGTGAACTGCGGAGGTGTTCGGAGTGCCGCGACTCGACTGCTGGTTGTATATGTAGTGACATCGCGGGATGTCACTGGATAATGTCGGCCCTAGAGAGACACGGCATGCGGTGTATTGACATCGTAGACACCTCTAGGATATGGGTGCAGTACCGGCCCTAGAGGGGCTCTGTGGGCGCTGATCGATAGTGCTGGATGGCACCATGCTTGGCGTGCAGTGCTGGCCCCTACAGGATAGGGTGTGGGAGTGCCGGCCATGGGAATGGGGTTTCTAAGGGCCGTGGCACTCTGGTTGACCCCAGAGGACACGTGACCGGTTAAGTCTACACAGGGGCCCTAAGTGAGGGCTAGGGGTGGCCACGTATCAGGATCAAGATGCTGCTTGAGGATTCTGGAGCCAGCCACGCCACAGAGGATATAAGCTGGGTCCCCCAGAGGGACCAGTGCTGTTGTACATCCTGAAAAAACCTTCATCTACGTTCTACGTCCTACAGAGTCTTCAACACGTGGACCTGTACCCAAGATAGAGTCCAGTACGTTGTAGCTAGTTATGGTGTAATTAGTGTAGTTAGCCTGGTGGTCACCACCATAGGTTGATATTCTGTAAAGGGGTAGTTACCCCGTGTGTTGGTATTAACAAATGTGTTGCCTCTAAAGAGTACATATGCGACTCAATTTAACTCACTACAACTGGTGTCGGAAGTGGCTAAACGTTATTTTAGTAAGCTAGCCGTCTTAGGTTATGTTTAAGTGAGCATACCATGTACCAGGACGTTGGACGACGAGGACAACTAACTCATCCCTCAAACAGCCCTGGGGATGGTGACCCCGGAGAAGGGAAGTGAGGCCCCGTCGGCGGAGCAGCATGTCAACCAACCACGCGACAGCTCACTGCCGTCGGGGAAGAAGTGCCGGACAGCACACTCCCACCTCGCAGAACTCCTCCAAGCTGCGGCATCCATCGTCGTGGATCTCCACCGCGAGGAGCCAGCGGTGGAGAAGAGAGCAAGGGAGCGGCATGGGACGGAAAATCCCGCCACCATTTTCTGCCAACAGGGAACCTCCGTGGTGCAGCCTGCACATGCGGCCACCATTTTGATGGAGGAGCGGCACGAGGAGCCCGCCAAATGTGTGGCTGTGTCAAGTTCGCCTTGGACGTTCCTTCTCTCCGGCGACGACTGCCCTTCGTTAAAGAATTCACAGCTGCCGAAGGCAACTGGGTGGCCTTCAAGCGGCGGTTCAAGAGGAACAGCGACTTGGCGGGGTGGACGGAGGCAGAGGCGCTTAGAGCGCTGCCCACCGCACTTGACGACGATGCCTTGGTGGCGTTTCTCACCATCCCGCTGTTGGGGAGGGTCACACTATGTTAAGCCTTTGACCAAATGGCGGCGATCTACAATCCACCGTAAAATGTACGCCATAAGTTCATTGCGCGGAGGAGGGGGGAGGCCGAGACGCCCCTTGCCTTCTGTAGCACACTTTTGGCCCTAGTGTAATAATGTTCCAGGAGACTGGACGCCGGGTTTTGGAGGCACACGTATTTATTCCGTGTCGGTACAGCACAACACTGGCATACAACACTGGAGGGGGTATCGGCCCCTCACCCGTCTAACTGGGGATACACTCTCTAGCTACGCCTAGCCTACCTCTGGGTCCTCCACTAACGGGCTAGGGGAGGCTAGCTAGCCTGACACTGGTAAGTCGGGCTCACGGTACCCGGAGTCCCAGACCAGCTCTTACAAGAGCACCGGCTCTGGCTCTCGGGACCACGCCGCTGGCTCGATCCTGTTCGGCCCTGATAAGGGCGGCGATCCAGGGGAGTCCAGGGCTCTATCTACGACGATCTTCAGTCTTCACTGGTTAGCTTCAACATCTCTCCCTGAGCCCTCTGGCTCATCCCCTTTTATACCAAAACCCCCGCTGAGGGGTGGGGCCCCGGGGGATCCCAGCTCCGAGTCAGCCCCCCAGGCTGCCCGATGCGGACGTCGCTGGGAGCACCTTCCCGTGCACCGACATAGCCACGCCCACTGTGTTTCTTTCCCATCTGATCCCATTCTATAACAGCCCCTCCGTAACACCCCTACATAACCCCCCCCCTGTACAGCTCGCAGCCGTCCCAGCTGCAACAACCAACAATAAAAGTGTATTTACCCCTTGAACCCGCGTGTGCCTCACAATTTTTTTTTAAACAATGACAACAACAAGAACCACAACAGCAAGAAGAGAAATAACCCGACGCACCCCCCCCCCCCCCGAATAAATACGAATTCCGTAAGAGCACCCTATATACAATCTGCAGGAAAACACACCACACACACAACACACAATGAACCCAACATATATACAATCCAATTTGCAGGAAAACACACCACACACACAACACACAGTGAACACAACATATGTACAATCCTCCGGGCATCACAAAAGTCTGCGCGTTTTCGCGCGCGTTCTTGCAGCAGGCCCGTCACACGGGGCAACCCCGGATGGCGGACAGTTGGGTGGCAACCGTCCGTGTCCGAGTGAGTCACTTTCCGTTGCCGCGTGACCCTCGGCATCCCCAGGAGGAGTTGTCAGGCGTGAGCCCGTCACTCCCGGTGCACCTGGGGGCGGGACAGCTGGCAGCACGTTATGTGAGAGCAGCGGAGACGGACCCTGTGAGTCGGCGGACCCCCCACATGTCTGGCCACGCGTGTGTGAAGTGGTAACTCGGGCCGCAACAAACGGTTTCAATCTGGAGGGGTGCACAAACCACCGCTGCTTCCCCCATTTGATGCGTACACACTGAGGCCGCAAAACCTGAACCACCTCCACAGGGCCCCGCCACGGCCGCACCAGTTTAGAGGAGGTTGCAAGTGGTACCTGTGGACAGTGTAACCATGCCTTGTCACCCGGTTTCCACTGCAGCACGTGCACCCGACCCAGCCTGAGCCTCTCGTTAGCCTTCTGGCGGAGGTCGGAATTTTGCATAGCAGCCTCCCGTGCCTCTGTTAATTTAGCAATATTGAATTGAACATGGTCGGCCAATTTAGTTTTACCCCGCGGCGCGGAGATCTGCAGCTGGGTCTGAACAGGCGGGTCAGGTTCGCGGCCGTACATCAAGAAGAAGGGGGAAAATCCCGTTGCCGCATGGGGAGCCATTCTATATGCTGCCAAGACCCCTTGAATTTGAAGGTCCCAATCGGTCTGTGAGTCCGAGACCTGTTGGGACAGCATTGACGTGATAGTTCGATGCAGACGCTCCACCATCCCGTCAGTTTGCGGATGATATGGGGAGGTACGAATTTTTTTCGTGCCCAGGAGCTCACGGACCTCTTGGAGAAGTTTACCAGAAAAATGTTTTCCCTGGTCGGTCAGCAGCCGCTCCGGAGCACCTTTGTCCAGGACGTATCCCTGGACAAAGGCCTCCGTGATGGCTGCTGCCGACTGGTTGGCAAGGGGCCAGGCCATAGGCCAGCGCGTAAAATATTCCACCCGGGTCAACAGGTATCTGTTGCCCCTGGGGGTAGCGGGGAATGGGCCCAGGATATCAAGCGCGACAAGCTCGTTGACCCTGGAAACTTTGATGGATTGCAAAGGCGGGTTAGACTCCCGTGCTGGTGGTTTACGTTGCGCACACCGAGGACATGACCCCAACAGATCCCCGACATCCCTTGTCATGCCCGGCCAAACAAAATCTAGCTGGAGCATGGCGAGGGTCTTTTGAGTCCCCAGGTGGAGGAGGCGCTCATGAACGGCCCACACCACCTTACCCCGCAAAACAGAAGGGACCACCAGCCGGTGTCGATGGGATCTCCCGTCCCAATACATTAACAGATCCTGGACCATCTCCCATGAGTCGACATCACCCCTCCCCCGCCCAGCACTTCCGACGCGACGACGCAACGTGAGGAGGGAGGTATCCTCCATCTGGAGGCGCCCCCATTCAGCAACAGGCAACCCCAACAGGGAATCTTTTCCCTGTTGTGCAATAAAATCCGTCATCGACGTTGCGTCAGCGGCGGCCGCCAGGACCAAAACGGATATCTCACTCGGAGGCCTGCAACGTCCCGACCCCAGGAGGCATGCGCATTCGGAGGTGGTTGGCATCCGTAACAGAGCATCCGCATTGGTGTGGCAAACGCCCTTACGGTACGTAGTTTCGAAATCGAAGTCCTGGAGAATCTCCAACCATCGAGACAATTGTCCCGATGGTTGTTGAACTCGCAGAGCGTACTGTAGTGCCGCATGATCTGTGCGGACGGTGAAATGCCGACCGTACAGATATGGGCGATACTGTTGGATGAAGTTAACAATTGCCAACAATTCCCGACAGGTGACACAATATCTTTGCTCCGCTGGAGACAACACCCGACTACCGTACGCTACTACCCGTTCCACGCCGTCAACCACCTGCGAAAACACGCCCCCAATCCCCGTGTTGCTCGCGTCCGTGTCGAGCAGAAAGGGTTTTGAAAAATCAGGGTAACCCAAGGGAGGAGCGTTTACCAGCGCATCCCGGAGGGATCGGAAGGCAGCCTCCTCCTCCTGTCCCCAGTGGAACCGGACCCACTTCGATGTCAAAGCGTGTAGGGGCTTTGCAATCGTTGCAAAATCCGCGACAAACCGTCGGTAATACGACGTGAATCCAATGAAACTCCTTACCTCTCCCACAGAGGTGGGAGTCGGCCAGGAGCTGACACACTGCGTTTTGGCTGGATCGGTAGCAATACCTGAGCGTCCGACAATATGTCCCAAATAACGCACGGATTCGCGTAACAAATGACATTTTTGGGGTTTAAATTTCAAATTAGCAGCCCGCATTTTGAGGAAAACCGCCCGCAACCTCTGTAGATGTTCATCGAATGTTTTGCTAAAGACGATAACGTCATCCAAATAAATCAAGCACGAGTCCCATTGTAACCCAGCCAAAACCAATTCCATCAATCGCTGGAAAGTTGCCAGCGTTGAGTGGAGTCCCATCGGCAACCGGTTGAATTAGAAGAATCGCGCCCCCGCCAAGGCGTCAAGCGATCGTCTATCCGTGGGAGCGGGTATGCGTCGGCAACAGAAATTTTGTTGAGGCGACGAAAATCGACGCAAAACCGCAACGAGCCGTCATGTTTTTTAACTAAAACAATCGGCGCTCCCCAAGGGCTGGTAGAAGGAGAAATGATGTCGGCGGCTAACATGTCATTAACGGCCGATTTGACATGGTCCTTTTTGGCGGGACTTAACCGAAAAGGATTCTGGCGTATTGGCGCGCTGTCACCCATATCAATATGGTGACGCAGCAGATGAGTACAGCCCAGATCGTATTTGTTCCGACTGAAAACGTCGGAAAATTCACGCAGCAGTGTTTTAAGCTTTTGACGCTCTAAGTCCGACAGGTCCATCGATCCCGCACAAAGCGCCTCGAGCCACCCCTCATCACTGTCCGTATGTGGTCGCGGCAGAGGGGCAGAACTCACGTGATTTACGACGGATTCCTCACAGGGCACCGGCGTTGCGTGAGCAAGCACGGTCCCCTGTGGAAGTACCACCATCCGCGACCCCACATTGAGGACCGCGATGAAAGGGTCCCCGTCCCCCTTAACGATGGTCTGGGCCGGAATTAAATGAGGTCCGCTAACCCTGACCCTAGAATGGCCCAGCAGAACCCCCTGGTCCCCAATCCCTTTAGCGAAAGGCCGACGTAGTTTAAGAGGCACCAGCATCTGGGTCCCCGGCGGTACGCGTACCGTTCTGTCAACGAGCGCCGGTACCGTCGCGAACACCGTCCGACCCACAGAGGGAGACGGTAGAAATGCCATACGTCGGCCCGACGGGAGCTCAATACAGCCCTGGTCGATTAAGATACGGATTGGCATTTTGCCCAGGAAGTCCGTCCCCAGCAGGCACGGAACCGCCAGCGAGGAGGAGACAAAAATTGGGCCAGATAATTTGATATCTCCGATACAAATTTGCGCTCGAATTTGTCCAATGATGCCCAGTGAGCCCCCGTTAGCAGCATAGAACGGTACATCAATGGGCAGCAAAGGACGGCTCTGAACAGGAAGAATGTTGTAAATCAATTCCGAAATAATGGTCGCCGATGCTCCCGTATCGACCAGGATGCGCACCTCAACCCCATCAACGTACCCCACAACGGCTGACGACCCCGACGACGCGGCCACAACGCGATGGGCCAACACGGACCACTGGCTGGGTTGGATATTAGTCCCCACAGTGGTACGTGTTGGCGCGACGGTGTGCAATTTCGGCCCCCTGTTCGTTGCGGTGCGTGAGCGTGTGATGGGTGTGTGTGTGGGCCAAACATGAGGGGTGCCGCGACTCACCGGGTTATGTTGTTGGAGCTTGGGAGGAGGCGCGACGTCCTGTCGAGGCGTCGCCCCACGCTGCCGAGGAGAGCGGCATCCCGAGGCGACATGACCCCAGAGGCCGCAATTGTAGCAGCGCGGGAGCGCTGTCGATGACGTTGGCTGGTCGAGGCGGCCCGGTCCGTCCCGAGCCGGCCGTACTCCCGCTCTTCACTCCAGCTGACGGTCGACGGCGCAAATTTCCTCCGCCGGGAGGGTGGCTGCAGCCACAGCACGGCCGGTCGCCGCCTTGCTGGCCTTTCGTCACTGCGAGAGTAAGTTGGCGTGGAGGTGTCGTGCGGCCCGGAGGGAAGACATCTCAGCGTCGTCCTGCGCCACGACGATGATGCCCAATTGGTCAGCCAGCAAGAGGATCTTCTCTGTCACCATGGCGTCCACTCCTTCGTCATCCATTCGCGGGAAAGCCGTTCTTGCCAGTGCCAAGAGAGCCGTGCAATACGCCAGGGGTGACTCCTTGGCACCCCGCTGACGATCGTAGAATAGCTGCCTGCAGTCAGACGGTGGTCCGTAGACTGCAGCCAGCAGCTGAAGCGCCATCTGCAGCGTGGCGCGCTTGGCTTTCGGCGCCGAGGTGAGAGTGGCGAGGGCATCGCTGTCGAGCAGCGCCGGCAGCGCAGAGAGCCTCGGCATCGGTCCACTGCACCATCTCCTGGTGTGCGAGGAAGCGCCACTGAAAGCCGCCCCAGTCACCATCCTCGCCCACAAACTCCTTGAGGGGAGGTAGACGTTGGTGCAACGCAGCGGCCGCAGTGGAAGGTCGCCCCCCGTCGCTCCCGTCACTCGGCTCGGCTTCGGCGCGAACGACGAGTGGCATCGCCGGTCGCACCACTGGTGACGCGCTGGCCGCTGTTAATGACGTAGCAGCCACTGTACGCCCGACGTTGGACGCGAGGCTCAGCCCGGCCACGCCCTCAGCAGCTGCTGCGGCGATGGCGGGAGATTCAAAATCCGGCTCCGTCGAAATGGCAGGAACCCGTGCTGCTCGTCGGCTGTCGTCGCTCCGTGGAGGTCCACCAGCCCCCAGCCGCGTAATTTGTTCAAGCGTGGTGGCAGCAGCGTAAAGCAGCTCCACCAGTCTCGCGTGAGCCTGCCGCAGTCCATCTGCTGACGGCTCCCCTCCATCCAGACGCTGCGGTGTGGATGGATCCGGCCCCGGCTGCTTGGCGTCGCCTTCAGCCATCTCGGGCTCAACTTCTGCAGCGGTGTCCTCCGCCCCCGGTACCCTGGCACGAGCTGTCCGTCGCGTGTCCATGTTCGTGGTCGATCACTTCTAACACCAGATGTAATAATGTTCCAGGAGACTGGACGCCGGGTTTTGGAGGCACACGTATTTATTCCGTGTCGGTACAGCACAACACTGGCATACAACACTGGAGGGGGTATCGTCCCCCTCACCCATCTAACTGGGGATACACTCTCTAGCTACGCCTAGCCTACCTTTGGGTCCTCCACTAACGGGCTAGGGGAGGCTAGCTAGCCCGACACTGGTAAGTCGGGCTCACGGTACCCGGAGTCCCAGACCAGCTCTTACAAGAGCACCGGCTCTGGCTCTCGGGACCACGCCGCTGGCTCGATCCTGTTCGGCCCTGATAAGGGCGGCGATCCAGGGGAATCCAGGGCTCTATCTACGACGATCTTCAGTCTTCACTGGTTAGCTTCAACATCTCTCCCTGAGCCCTCCGGCTCATCCCCTTTCATACCAAAACCCCCGCTGAGGGGTGGGGCCCCGGGGGATCCCAGCTCCGAGTCAGCCCCCCAGGCTGCCCGATGCGGACGTCGCTGGGAGCACCTTCCCGTGCACCGACATAGCCACGCCCACTGTGTTTCTTTCCCATCTGATCCCATTCTATAACAGCCCCTCCGTAACACCCCTACACTAGCAAAGGCTGCCTTTCTAAAGATGGACCACGACGGAGTCGACTCACTGGTCCTCGAGAGATTGCTGGCTTTGGCTAAAGACCTCAATGTCGTCCTGCCAGCCATCGACGGCGAAGATGTATCTTCTATCAAGGTAGCAAGATGCATCCAGGCACACCAGCTCTTGCAACGGTATAAGGGGTTGGCGGCATGTACCGCGCCTCATGAGGTGCATGATACACCTGAAGATGTGGAGCCCGTCCAAGCCTGCGGATCGACCCAAGGCGGATGCTGGCGAGGGGACGGCATGGTGCGATGGGATGAAAAACAACGACAGCGAAAGACCTCTCCTCATCCTGGGAGCAGGCTCGTCATGTGCTACAACTGCGGCCTGCCAGGACACGTCTCGTCGGGCTGCCGCGTGCCACGATGATGCCTCTCCGGACCACCGCCATCATCCGCCCGACCGTCCTCCACTCCACTATATCCGAAGGCGAGTCGCGACACATCACACACTCGGCCCCTGAATTATTCTCACTCATCTCATTCGTTCAGTTTTCATTCCCGTCGTGCATCGGTGCGTAAGGGCTTGGACTTTGATCAGGCCGACTGGCCGCTCTGACTGGGTCAGTGGTCGGAGTTGGCACATAGAGTGGTTGCCGCGACCGCAGGTTGATTCGCTGTTATTGGATTGATAGAGAGGATTGAAATCAGAATGCTCTGATACTGGTGCATCAGCGAATATCATTTTCGAGTAGATTTTTTACATCTTGACCCCTAAATGTCGTACCCTATGCCCCGTCGAGGCTCCGTGCTTTGTTACAAACGGCAGCTCATTGGGCATCATTGGGAATATAACAGCGGAGGTGTGCATTGCGGATATAAAATTGACGGGACCGGTTCTTGTATTGATGTCCCTTGCTATTCTTTGCATGCTCGGGACTGACTTCTTGGGGAGGATGCCCCTAAAAATTTAGATTGATCAAGGGTTCCTTGAGTTACCATCCAGCCGTCGATTGCCATTTTTGCCTTCTCCCACTCGATTGTGCACAGCTAACGTTACCGTGCAAGCACTTGCGAGTGAGACCATAAAGATTCCCCCTGGCACGCAAATCTTGGTACCTTTGTAATGCGAGCGTAAATGGGGTTGCTGTTGGGCTCTGGCCCAATCACACAGCCCGGGGTATTGGGGGCGGAGCCCGGTATGGGGGGCGTGTGGGAGGGTCCGCCATTCACCTCGGCTCCAATGGGAAGTGAGGTGAATGGAGGTGGAGCCAGCAGGGCAGTATGGGAAAACCGGATCTGACGATCAGGAAGGGGAGGAGTCAGGGTCACGTGGGAGAGAGGATATAGAGGGGAGCCCGGAAGAGATCGGGGGAGTTGTTGGAGTGAAGAAGCGGGATCATGTTGGGTGGCCGCCGTGCCATCAGCCACGTGGCTGATGGGGCTTCGGCACACCGTCGGCCAGCGGTGTGCGGAGCGGGGAGAAGTGGAGCGACTGACGAGAGAGTGCGTGCGGGGCACGCACGAGGAGGAGCTAACGGAGGAGCGTGCGGGGCACGCGAGAGGAGACGCTGGTCCCTTGTTAGGACCAGCGGTGTATGAGGACGAACGGAGGAGCTGAGGAGGAAGCGCGTGCGGGGCGTGCGCGAGACGACGCTGGTCCGCGGAGGAGACCAGCGGGGTGCAGAGAAAGAACTTGAATAAAAGACCAACGGAGACCAGCAGTGCCTGACGGAGTCTTTTATTACACTCGAGTCAGAAGTGGACTTTTTCAAGGCAAAATAACATCGAGGAAGAAGGCCGAGATCTTGAAAAAGCGTAACCCACTTGTTACGTCTTCCGACGACGAAGAAACGGCCGCCGGCGCACGTCCTCCAGCGACCACGTGACAGGCCGCCGCCATGTTGAACATCGCGGCGGAGAGGCGGCCGTGCGCTGCCATCTCGGAGGCGCCGCGTGGTGTGCATCCTGCTGCTGAGCAGCTGTTTAGTGGGAAGGAGCCGCAATGAGAGGACGCCGACGCTGCTGCTGCCGGGGCGGGAGCACCCCTGTCCTGGCTCGTGTGCGAGTCACCGGAGCAGTCGCGGGAGGACGCCGCGCTCACCGTCCGAGTTCTTCGAGGCGTCTCAAGTCACCACCCTGCCGTCCTCTGCTCGCTGCAACCCCGGGCGAGTCGTGACGATATGCACCCGGCCTTAACACACACCTCACCCAGCTTGCTTGTGCCGGGGTGCGATTGTTTGTTATGTCTCGAACGTGCGGAGCGCGGGTCTGGCTGTGTGTGTGTGTGAGGATGGACGCGCTGTCTGCTTGTGTTTGCTCTGTGTCAAATAGTGTTTATGCGTTGCGGGATGGGGATGTCATCTTGATGGCGAAGTTAATTATTAATTCGGTTGCGTCTAGTGTCCCGCGCTGTTACCATCCCGTGGGTTGCCGTGTGCGACGTGGTTTTTTTTATGATTTTTTTTGCTGCAAGGTACGACAGGTTTAACAGTGTGTTGTCTGCCTGCAGCTCTGCTTGCGATTGTGCATAATGTACGACCTGTGTGGAACTTTGCTGCTTGTAATCGCGATATGCTGACTGCACGTACTGTATAGACTGTCTTTCTGTACGGATACGGAGTGCGGTGCATTGTTTTGACCATTGGGTTCGGGATTGTTATTAATTGTGCGTACCTGTTCGGAAATTGGTCAATTCGTGGAGGACCCTAATTTTTGGTTGTATGGGTGTTCGTGCACACGAGATTGCAGGTGTGTTCATAAGAAATTGCGAGTGTTGAGGGATGAGGGCGTTGTTGGTGGCTCTGCCGTCAAGGGTGATGGGGCCGTAAATTGCCACCATGTGGCGTCGCTCTTTCCGTTGATTGCGTGCGGCCAGGGGTTGCATTGCGAGTTGGTGTGTATGAGCAATGTGTCTTGGTCAACTATGGGTTAAAAATTCCCCCGATACAACTGCTGTGCGCAGCGAGCTGCGGCTATGCGTTGTATCGTTTGGGGTTGTTTAAACGTGACAGGAGATGTATGATGTGACCCCCAGCAAGGGGCAACTAGGGTACACGCACGGGAACAACTGCCGAAGTGGTCGCACGTTGGGCCGCCATTTTGGCTAGCGCAGGAAATCGCGGGGATGCGCTCGGCGCATGGGGCCGCCATTTTGAGCGGGCGCGGGAAATGACGGGGATGTGCTCGGCGCAAGGGGCCGCCATTTTAAGCGCGAGCGGGAAATCGCGGGGATGCGCTTGGCGCAGGGGGCCGCCATTTTGAGCACGCGGGGAAAACCTCGGCGGGGCGCTTCGCGAGTGCCGCCGCCATTTTAAGTATACACGTCGAGCCGCGGGGATGCGGTTATGGATATCATCCCGTGAATCTCGTGTTGCGCTCTAACTTGTGTGCGTGCATTGCGTGTTGTGCGCAATGCTGGCGTGTTGGTGCCCATCGGGGTAACAGGAGCATAGTGGCCCGTGTCTGGCTAAGGGGGGGCGTGTCATTGCACCAGCATTTTAGGACTGAGATGCTGGCTGGGTTCTATTCTGGGGCAAATATTTCACCAGTATACGCCTGCCATTGTTGAGTGGGTGATGCAAGAGTTGTGGTCACATCGGCCTATGGCCGATGGCTGACCTGACAGCCCGGGTGCGAGACACTCCTTGGTATGTCTCAAACTAATGGGCCGTGTGCTCATATGGCTCGGGGAGTCGGGGTTCCATCGTGCAGTGGCAGCCTGTTAACCTGGTGTTCAGTGGGCTCACGGAATTCAGGAGTAGAGGTTCCGTTACATTGCAGCGAACGGGGAGACCTGGCTAGCATGGGGCGGGGATTCCCCTTGCGGGTCCTCCAGCGGAAAGGGCCGCGGACTTGTTCCGCTCTGGGTTATGACGTTATTGAATGTATAGGGGAACTAGTCCTGCAGATCCTATTCGGGGATATGGATATTGTGGGGGTTCAAGCGATTGGAATATGGCCTAGGTTAGCGGAATGCGACGGGTCCAGGGTGATTGCTAGGACGGCAGTGAGGACACATGCTGGACAGCGGGTTCAGCCTATTGGTGATAGTAAGCCTAAGTTGTTCAGAATGCGGGTTGGGGAGTGCGACTCCATATCGTCAAGATATTGGCTAGGGAACATTGCCCCGTGGGGGGTCGATGGGGTCTGGCCTTGCCAAGGGATGAACCTTCCCTTGTCTGTAAAGCGTCAGACTATAAGATGCTGGGGTATGTCCATTGGTGATGGGATAGTACGGGATGGAGCGTGGCTGAGTCGTTGCGATGTGCCATTGTCTCGTCCCCGAAATTGCACTGGCCGAGTAGATGGCCAGTGGACGTTGCTGTGGTTGGACGACCATGGTGCGGGCGAAGGCAAGTTAAATGTTGCCGCTGGGGAGCGTGGCTCTCTCCATGCGAGGGTGTGCGGCCGGGGGCTGTGTTGAGAGTGACAGTGGGTAGATACTGTGTACGTGAGATGTCTGTGCTGGTCCTCAAGGGAGGACTGCTGATGGGCAAGAGCAGGAAAATTTTTGTTGTCACGTGTAAATAGTATGTTTTAGTTAAAATGTAGATACTGGGGCATTGTTGTATATGTTGGTTATCAAAATTTGTTATGTTGTATGCGTGCGTGGGTGAAATTATTATGTTGTATATGTGGGTTATGAATATTCAGTGAAAATAATAATAATCAAATGAAATTTGGCCAAATGTGTAATTATCCGGAAATATGTTAATTTATGTAATTATGCACATTTAATTATGCCAATTCGAGAGGTAATCGTAGTAATTATGCGAGTGGGTGTAATTATGATAATGCAAGTCGTTATGATAACCAGACCCCGCCTCGGTGACGAGGGTGGGTTATCGATCGGAATAAGGCAATTAATCATATGCAGTTATGCAGGTGTGGTGTAAGTATGCAAGATTAACTTAGATTAACTCGGCATCGTTGTCTAGGTTCGTCTCATTCTCGCTTTAACATTCCCAGAGTGGGTATTCGTGGTTATATTTTAGGTCCCCGGTTCACCCCGTTATCGCTTTAACATTTACTGAGTATGTATTAGTGTGTTTATTAAGGTCACCAAGTTCAGATCTCAACGCAGAAGCAGATCTTATGCATAGATTTCAGGAAAGAATCACACAACCACTTCTGTATTAATCAATTTATTACTAATTCAACCTCAACTATGATATAGTATGCGAACTCTCAATCCCGGAACGTCAACACGGCATCAATACAGTATCATCAACGATTGTCTGATTTCACTTTGACAACGGCACATGGATCCCGCATAACGCGATGGTTGTTAGTGAGAGAGAGAGTCGTTAAAATATGCAAATACTATGCTAAGAAAAACCTTAACGTTAATGAATGATTATACTCAATATTGTTCACGCAGTACCGCACTCCTTATTGATCATACGCAACCCTTATCACGTTGTTAGCACCTTGGGTCACGGGACAGTTGAATATTCTGTAGAGGATGCGAGTACGTGCGGCGATTATGACTGAAAAATACTTGAAAGATTATACGGCGATAAAAAAACACAATCAAAAACAGTTATTATTCTTAAAGGCACCAATCTCAACAGATACATCGGCAGGTTATCTGACAACAGAATGGCTCGGAGTAAGGGCCTGCGACGGTGCTCCTTTTCCGAAGATCGTTATCTTATACCAAGTTTACTAATTGGGGACCAGATCACCTGATAAGGATCTGGTGGGCCACCACTCCCCACGTGAGCGTGGCTCGGCGGAAGGAGGTGCCAAGAATCAATTCGTATTGATGGGTCTGTTGGGAATTTATGCGATTAAGAGTACAGCCCACTAAATATTAAAGATAAAAATTACGAATACACTTATAAACGACGGATGGCCATCACTCGGTCTCGTTGTGATGCCTTCACAGCCACGGATGGCTTATGGGTTCGAGTGTGTTTGAGTGGTAAGAGTTGTCTTGAATAGTCAGTGTTCGGAGTCGGTTCTTTATGTCAAACAGACGCCTGGTGGTCGTGTGGTGAGGGGGCGGTGCGCGTCATACGTATCAGTCGCTCCCCTGTCACCGTGGTGAAATGGTTCGGATGCCTGTTGATACGCTGTCGCAGTTCGGAACCCGGTCGGTAGGTGGCGCCCACAGCTCGCTCGCAGCGTGCAGTGTTGGGTCGTCGACCAGGGTGAGCACGGAGCCTTGTCGCCAAACCGCGATTCTCACCACTCCGGCGGCAGCAGAGACCTCCGACTCGGCAGAGGTTGACCCACGCAGGCCGAGTTGAGCTGTCAAGCGGGTCTTGCCCGCCTGCAGAGGAGATGGGGAGCCGCTTGAGTCGAGCCCCGAGAGCCGGCTCCGGTGAGCCGATCGAACTCGGCTGAGTCCCAGACGAGCTGAAGAGTCGAGCCGACCCGCTGGTCGCAGCTCGCTCGAGTTGACACTGCCCTATTATTCGCCCATGTGCTGAGGTCATAGAATTCGTTTTGACTTCAGTAATATTAACATTCAGTATTGGATTAGCAAATGGGCAATGGTTCATTGATGTAGCTCGCAGCCTGGTCTCCAATTTGAGCGAGCGCGAGGATCGATAATTTAGCCTACTCTGTTGTTGAATTTCGAATTTTGACGTTACTTTAAAACCATGCAGGATGGTTGGGCTTTTTGCCTTAACTATGTCTGGCTGAGCCTCCCACTGTCTCTGCCGCCTGCACGGGTGACATGTGCCCGTTCATCAGGCCTTATCTTTCCTTGAGGCAAGGTTGCAAATTCTGCCATCCTAGCCCTCCTCCAGTCCATTACTTAACAACCCCTGGTGTTTTGCAGTTTGCTGCGCTTTGGTGTGTTTTCATTCATTAAAAAACAAGTAAAAAGATAATATATAAAAATATCATCAAACATTATTAATCTCAATTTTGGAAGAAGGGTTAGTATACAACAGCATCCATCGCGTCGATTTTTGGGTATTTATTGGGTTTCTCCTTACGCGGGGCGGATTCCGATCATCTCCACTACCCTGGGGCTGGGTGGCTGTCGTGTACGACATGCGGATGTGCGTTTCGTGGTGCTGTGCCTCAGGGGGTTAGGTTCTCCTTCTCGTTACAGATCTTCGGCGCCTGCCACACTGGGTGTCACTGGTTGTGCTAACCGGATGTGGACTTGAAGGGGGAGTGAAGCGCCTGTTCGTCACTCCTGCTCTACCAGTTGTTCTCTGAAGTTGGACTTGAGCCAGGCGAATGGACCAGCAACACGGACACGCTCTAAGACACCGCATTCCTGATTATGCGCGTCTGCCGTTCTTGCGTGTCGGTTACTGTTGTTGTGCATTGCTTTAATTCCTTAATTCTTCTTGCTTGTTGCACGGAGGACGGGCCAGTGTTCCGTACCGGATCCTGATCCCTTCTCTTTCGTTAATTGTGTTTGTCGTTGTACTCTCCATTGTGTCTGGGGTGATTCCTGATTGTGATGCCGTCGCTCGCATTATTTTATCCTATTGCAGCCGTGACGGCTGGATTTTTCATCGGGGGGGGGGTCATGTAATGCGAGCGTAAATGGGGTTGCTGCTGGGCTCTGGCCCAATCACACGGCCCGGGGTATTGGGGGCGGTGCCCGGTATGGGGGGCGTGTGGGAGGGGCCGCCGTTCACCTCGGCTCCAATGGGAAGCGAGGTGAATGGAGGTGGAGCCAGCAGGGCAGTATGGGAAGGCCGGATCTAACGATCCGGAAGGGGAAGAGTCAGGGTCACATGGGATAGAGGATATAGAGGGGAGCCCGGAAGAGATCGGGGGAGTTGTTGGAGTGAAGAAGCGGGACCACGTTGGGTGGCCGCCGCGCCATTAGCCACGTGGCTGATGGGGCTTCGGCACACCGTCGGCCAGCGGTGTGCGGAGCGGGGAGAAGTGGAGCGACTGACGGGAGAGCGTGTGTGGGGCGCGTGCGAGGAGGAGCTAATGGAGGAGCGTGCGGGGCACGCGAGAGGAGCGTGCGCGGCACACGAGAGGAGCGTGCGCGGCACACGAGAGGAGCGTGCAGGGCACGCGAGAGGAGCGTGCGTGGCACCCGAGAGGAGACGCTGGTCCCTTATCAGGACCAGCGGGGTGTGAGGACGAACGGAGGAGCTGAGGAGGAAGCGCATGCGGGGCGCGCGTGAGACGATGCTGGTCCACGGAGGAGACCAGCGGGGTGCGGAGAAAGAACTTGAATAAAAGACCAACGGAGACCAGCAGTGCCTGACGGAGTCTTTTATTACACCTTTATGATTGCGGAAGCCATTAGATCAGGAGGCAACTGCGGGAGGAATCCTCTTGGGACTCTAAAATAAAGCCATTCGTGGGTTGACGTTAGTAGGGGCTCAGACGTTGGTATCCAATGATCAGGAACCCATCCTTCAGGTCCTTAACGCAGGGTTAGGGATGTCGGTCATTCAAGAGAGCACCGTGTTTGCTCATGCGTCGCCCGCACTTCATGAATGAAGCATCGTTGGCAGTGTAGGGGCCGCATCAAATACGCGGCCGCAAAAGGATTCTGATGAGAGGTGGATGGATACGCTTTGTTCGGAAAATGCGGAATTGTCCGAGTCCCAGAGGGGGGAGTTGAGAGCGCTTTTGTGTGAATTTTCTGATATATTCAGCAAGGGCAAATTTGACATCGGTCGCACTACGCTTTTGAGTCAGCACATCGATATGGGCGACGCCACTCTCATCCGACCGAATCCCTACTGGCTGAGCCCGATGGAAAAAGAACACGGACGGCTGGCGGTTGATGAAATGTTAGCCGCAGATATCATTTCGCCGTCCACCAGCCCGTGGGGAGCCCCGATTGTTCTTGTTAAGAAGATGCTAGTTTGCAGTTCTTTGTTGACTTCCGTAAGCTTAACAAGATATCTGTTGCAGACGCGTACCCTCTCCCTCGGATGGACGATTCCCTGGATGCTCTGGCAGAAGCACATTACTTTTCCACTCTTGACCTCCTATCCGGATTTTGGCAGTTGCCACTAGATGAAGCCTCTAAGCCCAAAACAGCCTTTCATACACCACAAGGCTTATTCAAATTTAATCGGCTTTCGATGGGCCTTCATTTCGCACCGGCTATGTTCCAGCGATTGATGGAACTGGTTCTAGCTGGTCTGCAGTGGGACTCGTACGATGTTATCGTTTTCAGCCGTACTTTTAAAAAACACGTCAAATGGTTACGTGCTGTCTTTCTTAAAATGCGTGCGGCCAACCTCAAATTTAAGCCACGGAAGTGTCACCTCCAAAAATCTGTTCGGTATCATGGCCACATAGTAAGTAAATCAGATATTGCGATGGACCCGGACAAAACCACGTGTGTTCGTACTTGGCTGATCCCCATGTCGGTGGGGGAGGTGCGGAGTTTCATAGGATTTGCATCCTATTACCGCCGCTTTGTCGCCGGGTTTGCTACTATCGCCAAACCTCTCCATGCCTTTAAAGCAATAGGTCAGAAATTCCATTGGGGAGAGGAGGCCGCATTTGTAGCACTCCGGGATTGCTTGGTGAACGCCCCTCCCCTCCGCTACCCCGACTTTTCCTTGCCGTTCGTCCTTGATACAGACGCTAGTAACACTGGAATTGGAGCTGTTCTGTCTCAAGTTGTCAATGGCGTCGAGAGTGTTGTTGCATATGGAAGCAGAATGTTATTTCTGGCCGAACAATGGTATTGTTTCACACGCCGGGAACTTTTGGCTATTGTTTTCTTCGTGCAACAGTATCGCCCCTATCTCTATGGCAGACGCTTTGAGGCGTGCTCTGACCATGCAGCACTACAGTACGTGCTGCATATTGAACAGCCGTCTGGCTAACTTTCGCGTTGGTTGGAAGTCCTCCAGGACTATTCCTTTACTGTTTCTTATCGCAAAGGCACCCGCCACACGAACGCGGACGCCCTGTCGCGACTACGAATGAGCAATGGGTGCGCATGTTTTTCAGGCTCGGGGCGCTGTAAAAAGCCCTCCGAGGACACGTCCCCTCCTTTTGCAGCGTCGGCCGACGTTGGAACCTCTGAGATAGCCGAGGGTCCAGTGGCGCGTGACGCCGTCATTGGGTTGGACCATGCAGAATGGGGGCGCCTCCAGGTTGAGGACGCTTCCCTTCTTAAATTGCGACGCCGTGTCAAGGAGGCTGATGGGGGTGGGGATCATCGGGGTGTTACCTCTGTCATTCTCAGAGGCGGATTGCTTATGCATTGGCACGGAGGGTTGCGCCATTACAACATTGTTGTACCCACTGCCCTGCGGGGTAAAGTCATTTGGGCGGTGCACGAGCGACTGTTGCACCTGGGTGTGCATAAGACGTTGGCCACACTTAAGTTGGACTTCTTCTGGCCTAGCATGGCGGAATATGTCGCTAATTTGTTGAAAGGATGTGTGCAGTGCGCTCGGCGGAAACCGCTGTCCAAACCCTGTTGTCCATCATTGCAATATATTCAGGTATTGTTCTGGATATTCTTGGTCCATTTCCTACTACCCCTCGTGGGAATAAGTATTTGCTAGTGGGAGCCGAATATTTTTCACGATGGCTGATGGCCTGGCCGCTCCCCAACCAGTCGGCGGCGGCAATCACGGAGGCATTCCTCAATGGCTATGTGATGGATAAGGGTGCCCCCGAACGTATTGTAACCGATCAGGGCAAACATTTTTCTTTGAAATTACTACGAGAGGTGTGCGACTTGTTGGGAACAAAGTACGTACGTCACCATACCACCCACAGATGGATGAAATGGTAGAGCAGCTGCACAGGACTCTGACAACCGATGTTAGTAACCCCGTTTCACAATAATATGTTAGCCTATAACTATATATATGGAATGTTTTAGTTGCACAACGTGTATTGGGGGTTTAGAGGGAAGACAGTCTGCCGGTGGAAGTTTTCGTGAAACGATTTAAAGGTAACAATACTCACAACGATACTCACAAGGCTACTCACAACGATACAACGCTACTCACAACGATACTTGCCATTGATACGATATTGATACGGTATTGATACGATGTTGCTACGGTATTGATACGATATTGATACGGTATTGATACGATAGCCAGACGCGTGGATCGGGCTTGGTCCATGGTAGACCACAATTTTTTTTTATGAATAAAAAATAAATCCACAATTTTTCTGAGCACGTTTGTGTCTTGTTCATTTGTTGATTCACCCCCCCCCCCCCCCACTGGGCCCCCACGCGTCACGTGGCGCTGCCACGCACCGCCCCATCGTGACGCCCCTGCACGCGCACTCGGATAACATTTTGTGGAAATCGCCGCATTCGGCCCTAATCTCAGCACTGGAGCATCTAAGCTATCAGCTCGGCGACAGGGAAGAAGACTGTAGCACGTGCATTGGGATCCATTCCTAACCCTTAGAACGGTCTTCAATACCTGAGCCCAGAAAGGTGATGACCTGCCCAACATCTGCCCCCTCCCCCAAAGGAAATCCCTCACCCCCACCTGCTCCGATGAGTCTGATACCGTCGATGCCCCAAAAAGTGGGGATGTTTGCAATGTATATGTGAGTGAGGATGTGGAATAAAACATTTCATAAGTTGTAAAAAAAAATCTAAACGCCGCTGGCTGGCTGAGACTCGCCTGGTGGAAGAGAGTCTCGGCCGTGTGGCTACAAAGAGCAGAAAGGGGGGCAGCAGTAACTGGGGTGTGCCCCCACTCCGAGGTCTTGGCCCAGCATGAGAGTGACTGGACGTTGTGTGACGGGGGTCGGGCGGTCACATGAGCGAGGTGGCACTGGCGACGGGCCAATGGAGTTATCACCCCTCCACCCCACGGGCACCCACTCCATGACGCCCCTCATATCTTCCCCGCAGACACCAAGGATGGAACAGGGAGAATGCAGGAATCCGTGCGGGCAGGCGCCACGGTGTCTTATAGCGTTTGGCAACAGCGGAAGGTCCCCAGTTATGTAATGACGCCCTGCGTAACGATATCCCTTCTGATTCCACAGCTACGGCCTGACGTGTGAAGTATGGTCGGCTCGTGTTGTTCACCGGTACCGTTGGCAGAGAGCAACACCGCTCCCGCCAGGCACAGCGACTCGTTGGCTAGGAGATGTTAACCACCTGATTCCGATCCGGAATCAGACGTTTGCCTGTATAGGTGAATTTTGTGGTGTCTCTATCCCCGTGGTCGCGTGGATTTATCTCTGGGTCCTCCGGTTTGTCCCTCCACGTTGAGAATAGAGTATTTGGCTTCTGTAAATGTTCACATGATGATAAGCCACTTCGTTGGGCTATAATTTGTGATGGCCAGGTCGCTTCTGAAGATGAGCTACATAGCTCAGTAAGGCATTACCTGGTAAAATTTAAAGAAAAAAGTTAGATTGAGTATTTCTTGGAAAAACAAGCGGAATAACATTCGACACGCACACACATGGCACCACAACCCCAACTACCACCACCACCAACATGACCTCAACCACCAAAACCACCACCACAACCACCACTACAACGACCACCACCACTGCTACCACCATAACCCCAACCACAATATTCTTAGGTTTTTTCGGTAAAGTCACGTAGGTAAAACATCAAAATTAATGAAAATAAAATAAAACAAAAATAACGACGTTTCGGAGGCAACACAAGTCTCCGTCATCAGGTGGGACCGTCACAGCCGAATTAGCTGCATCAAGTGAGGCAATGATTCAAGAAGTAATCCCTTATTAGCAAGTTGAAGGGGGGAGGAGAGGGGGGGGGGGCTCATCAGAATGTGGTAGCCAATGAAAAACAATGGACTCCGGCTTGGACGAGGTTGCTGCTGTACACGCCAACACAATGGACAGAGAGGGGGGAGGGGAGGTCTGATACACATGATAGACAAAAGAACGAAAATGCCCATGTTTATACCAATGCTGGCTGAACAATGAAGAGAGCACTGCCAAAAAATAACTGGGGATGTTAACACTCGGTAAAGTAAAGTAAAATAGTGCCTGTCAGATAAGATGGTCCAAAAAAGTGTAATTAAGTCTTTTTTGCGTGGTTGATAACATCTTTCCAATGATTACTAAGTTTGTACCCATCATCACGGTTGAAATTATGTCTGTGTTTGTATATTTGTATGGCTTCGTGTACAAACCTTTGATGGTAGCCGGGAGGTTTGCAGAGAACCTTGGTCTCGGAAAAGACAATTTCATGAGAGCCCATCGAGTTGTAGCAACCACAATCACTACCAGCACCACCACTGCTATCACCATAACCACAACCACCACAACCAGCACCATCACTGCCATCAAGATAACCGCCACCACCACCAGCACCACCACAACCACCGCGAGAGTGAAACAAACAGACGAAAGACGACAACCCGGTGGACTCCGCCGAGCCGGCGATGGAGGCTTCCATTGGAGACTACACGGGCACTCGTGCTCACAGTATGAACGTCACATTTAATAATAAGATTGTTATTATTACACACGACGCAGCAGCAGTATGTTAAAAGAGAAGCTCATTGTGTACACAACAAGGACCCTGTTTGAAGTCGCGTGCGCGCTCCGCAACTGTTCTGCTGTTGTACTTGGCCGTGCTATGACTTCTCATTTCTGGCGAAGTCAATCTAGGGGTGGCCCGGTGCCGGATGCCGTTACCTACGAACATTGGGGGAACAACAACCCAAAGTGTGAGCGGTGATACAAAGTCCCGCACCTCACGCCGACAGAAAGAGAGACCGAGAGCTACGACCACCCCCTCCTCCTCCACAGCCAGGGCTTGAACTCACTCCCGTCCCAATGCGAGGTCGCCTCGCGCGTTCGCGTGGCCAGGCGAAAAGTCGCCCGAAACGGTGGGGTTGGCCTCAACGCGTCGCGTGGAAGGAAGATGACCCCCCACCTCGCATCGACGAGGCCCCAAGGCCCACTCACGGAACCCACCGGGTCCAGGCCCACGGTCGCTCTCTGGGATCGTGAGTACCGTCTTCGATATAAGTTCTTCAATCCCAGAGGTCACGGGGCTGGACGTTGCGGTGGAGAGTCGTCGGGGTCGGTGGAGTGGGCGGCTGGCGAGGGGATGGGCGGTGGCGGCGGTGGCCGTGAGCCACCCCCGTCAGTCTTAAATTTACATTTGTGTGCTGATATATATAATGTCCCATGTAAACAATGTACACAAAAATCCGGTGTGGTTTGCGTGGTTTTTTGGGGTGGTTGTGGGTCGTTGTAGGGGTGGTTTATTTGTTTCCCAGATGCTGAGGGCCCAAGACCCAAACCCTCGCGGGCCCCCCACGTGTGACCCGGTTGGTGTCCCCTGGTGATCTGAGGGGCCTTCTCGGAAAGGGCCTCTTCCGGCATGTTGGTGGCCACACTCGACCGGCCGAGCAAAGCGATTCCCTCTTGAGTAAGAGGCGACATTTCGGTCGCTTTAGTTTTTGCTCTAAGGCATAGAGTGTAGTAGTGGCGACATCGTCATCATCATTGTCGTCGTTGTTGTCACGTTGACGCGTCTTCAATCAAATTTGTCGCAGAGTTGTTGTTGCTGTTGTTTGGTGGAGGCAGAGAGGGGGGGGAGACGCGGCCAGGAATGTGATGGGGGGGGGGTGAGCGGAGATGCGGGGGAGTTGACGGGAGGCGTGGGGAGATGAGGGGAGGGGTGGGGAGGTGAGAGGAGGCGTGGGGAGGTGAGGGATGAGGAGGTGAGGGGAGGCCTGGGGAGGTAAGGAGAGGCGTGGGGAGGTGAGGAGTGGGGCGGTGAGGCGAGGTGTGGGGAGGTGAGGTGTGGGGAGGAGCGGGAAGGTAAGGGGAGGTGTGGGGAGGAGCGGGAGGCCATGCTCCCTGTTCTCTGCTCTGAGTGGCCATTTCATTTCTCGCGTCGTGATTTTATTATCTTAATTGATTTACTGAACAAATTCGTCAATAAATACCGGACTGTGTGTGTGTAGCAAACATATCTTAAATAACCCCGCAGCAGCAGCAACAAACATAACAGGGACAACTCCAGGTGAGGTGGGGGGGTGATGGGGGGGTGGCGCGAGGGTTGCTCCCTCTGGGGTGGTGGAGGGCACCGGGGGGGGGGGGGCAGTCGAGGGGTGGGGGGTGGTCACGTGCCACACCGCGGATCGCCTCTCGTGGCGCCAGTGGAGAGGGGGAGCCACGCAGGGCACCGCCACCACCACCGCCACCCTCCACGTTGCGTTTCTCCAAAGTTCATGACCACCACCACCCCCTCCAACCCCCACCGTCTCCTCCGGTGTCACTTCCAAAAATACGCCGCTCGGAAAAGGTGTGGGGAGGAGAGGGGAGATGTGGGCAGGAGAGGGGAGATGTGGGGAGGAGAGGGGAGGCGTGGGGAGGAGAGGGGAGGCGTGGGGAGGAGTGGGAAGATGTGGGGAGGAGAGGGGAGATGCGGGGAGGAGAATGAAGGAGTGGGGAGGAGAGAGGAGATGTGGGGAAGAGAGGGGAGATGTGGGGAGATGCGGGTAGGAGAGGAAGGAGAGAGAGGCGCTGCTCTCTGGGTGGCGTCACGCGGCGGCCCCGCCTCCGACGTCCCCTGAACGTATCTGGCGCGCGAGCACGATTCGAATCTGCGGGCAAGGCCGCCCCGGTGAACAACAGCTGTGCGGTTTGTCAACCATCAACCGGTATAGCTTTAACACGCAGCAGTAGTAGGAGGGCTTTCACCGCCAATATCCATAATAGAGGATTTGTTTTGCGTTAGATCGCATAAATATCAACGTGTCATGAAACCCACCACCACCCGACACAGCCAATCAGTAGGGGTTCGTGTCACGTCAGCAAAAACGCGGCCAACTCGTGACTAGTTCAGCACAAACCGGCTGTGTGGCAGAGAGTTAAAACCCACTCCAACATTTACAATGCGACTACCGTGACGTTTCCGCCAGGTAAATTACAACAGCAGCATCATCAGGCGACAGCGCAGGATTGTGGAGAAATCCTCCCCCTGCTTCGGTCTTTAACTCCGCATCGAGCGGATGGAGCCGATGTCTTCGCGAGTGTTCCTCCCTCTATTTAAGACCAAAACTACGAGCAGGATTTCTCCACAATTCTGCCCTGTCACCTGATGAAGCTGCTCCTGCTGCTTGCTGCTGTTGTTGTAATTGCCTGGCGAAAACGTTACGGTATTCGAAATTGTAAATGTAGTAGTGGGTTTCACTCTCTAACACGCAACCGGTTAGTGCTGAACGAGTCACGAATTGCCACGGTTTTATTTACTTGACACAATCTTACGAGTTGGCTGCGTCGGTCGGGTGGTGGCGGGTTTAACGACACATACATTTACGCGATCTAACCCACAAAAAACCTCTTATGTATAAAGATATCGTACGAGGCGACTCATGCTGCCTGATTCGCCTCGCCTGGCCATAAAGATCCCGTGACCCAATTCCAGAGTCGGGCCACATTGTGTTTGCGTGCGTGCCGGCATCACGGTCACCACCAAAAACGCGCTGACTCGAGTTTGGATGACGTACGGCAAACGTCGTCCCCTCCTACGTGAGGCTATGCATAGGGGACGGCTGCCTGCTCAAGGTGGGGAGTGGTGGTGGTGGTACCCCTAAGCTAGAGCCGCACAGCAACGTCACCCTCGACTTTGTGAACGACACCACAGCGGCCTGTGTTTGTGAGACGTAGCAGCAGCCCCACGTGGGGAACGATAGCGCCCCACGCACACCACGTGGGGGACGATAGCGCGCCCCACACACCACGAGGGCTCAGTGAGTGTTGTTGTTGTCAGGAGGGATGGGAGGCTGATCCTCTGGAACAGAGAGGGTAGCCCGGTGGCCAATTAGAGACGTCCCAGTGGGACTCTTGGCACAGGTGGCCCAAATGGACCCTGGGGAGGAAGGAGGGGGCCACTAGTTTGATGGAGCAGTTGGACTCGTGAGCGAGGTGGCCCAGAAGGGGCAATGCGGTCCAAGAAAACGACGTGTTAGAGAGTTAGAGAGTGTGTGGTAGAGTGTGGTAGAGAGTTAGAGAGTGTGTGTTAGAGTGTGTGTTAGAGAGTGTGTTAGAGAGTGTGTTAGAGAGCGTGTGTTAGAGAGTGTGTGTTAGAGAGTGTGTTAGAGAGTGTGTTAGAGAGTCTGTGTTAGAGAGTGTGTTAGAGAGAGTGTGTTAGAGAGTGTGTGTTAGAGAGTGTGTGTTAGAGAGTGTGTTAGAGAGTGTGTCAGAGAGTGTGTGTTAGAGAGAGTGTGTTATAGAGGGTGTTAGAGAGGGTGTGTTAGAGAGTCTGTGTTATAGAGTGTGTGTTAGAGAAAGTGTGTTAGAGAGTGTGTGTTAGAAAGTGTGTGTTAGAGAGTGTGTTAGAGAGTGTGTGTTAGAGAGTGTGGTAGAGAGTGTGGTAGAGAGTGTGTGGTAGAGTGTGTGTGGTAGAGAGTGTGTGTTAGAGAGTGTGTGGTAGAGAGTGTGGTAGAGAGTTAGAGAGTGTGTATTAGAGAGTGTGTTAGAGAGGCTGTGTTAAAAAGTGTGTGTTAGAGAGAGTGTGTTAGAGAGTGTGTGTTAGAGAGAGTGTGGTGAGAGAGTGTGTTAGAGAGTGTGTGTTAGTGTGTGTTATAGCGAGTGTGTTAGAGAGTGTGTGTTAGAGAGTGTGTTAGAGTGTGTGTTAGAGAGTGTGTTAGACAGTGTGTGGTAGAGAGTGTGTTAGAGAGTGTGTGGTAGAGAGTGTGTGTTAGAGAGTGTGTGGTAGAGAGTGTGTGTCAGAGAGTGTGTGCTAGAGAGAGTATGTTAGAGAGTGTGTGTTAGAGAGTGTGGGTTAGAGAGTGTGGTAGAGAGTGTGTGTTAGAGAGTGTGTGTTAGAGAGTGTGGTAGAGAGTGTGTGTTAGAGAGTCTGTGGTAGAGAGTGTGTGTTAGAGAGTTTGTGTTAGAGAGTGTGTTAGAGAGAGTGTGTTAGAAAATGTGTTAGAGAGAGTGTGTTAGAGAGAGTGTGTTAGAGAGTGTGTGTTAGAGAGTGTGTGTTAGAGAGTGTTAGAGAGTGTGTTAGAGAGTGTGTTAGAGAGTGTGTGGTAGAGAGTGTGTGGTAGAAAGTGTGTGTTCGAGAGTGTGTTAGAGAGTGTGTGTTAGAGAGTGTGTGGTAGAGAGTGTGTGGTAGAGAGTTTGTGGTAGAGAGTTGTGTTAAAGAGTTGTGTTAGATAGAGTGTGGTAGAGAGTGTGTGTTAGAGAGTGTGCTATCGAGCATGCTAGAGATTGTGCTATTGAGCGTGCTAGAGAGTTGTCTAGCGAGTGTGCTAGTAAGTGTACTAGTGAGTGTGCTAGTGAGTGTACTAGTGATTGTACTAGTGAAAGAATGCGACTGTGTGGGCCGGGTTAGACGCAGCGGTTCAACAAAGCCGTAGCTCGCGACATGTGTGTCTTTAATCTATGAAAATGGGCACAACAGATACCGTTGCTGACCTTACGTGAACTCAACACTTACGTTAACTCAACCCATACGTTAACTCAACCCTTACGTTAACACAACCCTTACGTTAACTCAGACCTTACGTTAACTCAACCCTTACGTTAAATCAACCCTTATGTTAACTCAGACTTTACGTTAACTCAGACTTCTTGGTTCTTTCGGTAAAGTCACGTAGAAGGGAAGTAATACAATAATAAAAATAAAACATAATAAAATAATTCTCACGACGTTTCGGCCACAACGCAAGCAGCCGTCCTCAGGTGAAGACCAGGTCTGTCGGGGAGACAGCGTCTGAATGAAACACCACCACGCTTGGAGCGTATATTTAAGCTGGGTTGGAAGGGGGGAAGGGCGCCTTGACAAAATAATTTGCATATCAAGAGGAATTTAGCAAATTTATGGGAAATGCAGGTATGTGATTAGTACTACTTGTGAAATGCGTAGGAGGTGGGCGGGGGGTTTCAAAGTCATATTATGCCCGTGCATTATGCAGGATTAGCAGCATCAAAGGGAGGGGATAGGGTAGCATTAATAAAGGGAAGGAATGTTAATAGTATGCAGCTGCAGTAACTAAACAACCACGTAAAAAACTAAAGTATAAACTACATAGTATCATCAGTATACTAAATATACTCTCCAATAATCTCCAAGCGTGGTGGTGTTTCATTCAGACGCTGTCTCCCCGACAGACCTGGTCTTCACCTGAGGACGGCTGCTTGCGTTGTGGCCGAAACGTCGTGATAATTATTTTATTATGTTTTATTTTTATTATTTTATTACTTCCCTTCTACGTGACTTTACCGAAAGAACCAAGAAGATGAATCCCTGCAGTCACGAAAGCTTTAAATCGAAAGTTAACTCAGACCTTACGTTAACTCAGACCTTGCGTTAACTGAACACTTACGTTAAATCAACCCATACGTTAACTCAACCCTTGCGTTAACTCAGACTTCACGTTAACTCAAAACTCAACCCTTACGTTAACTCAACCCTTACGTTAACTCAACACTGACGTTAACTCAACCCTTACGTTAACTCAACACTGACGTTAACTCAGACCTTACGTTAACTCAACACTTACGTTAACTCAACCCTTACGTTAACTCAGACCTTACGTTACGTCCACAGTTAACGTTGCTGACCTGAGGTTAATAAATGACAAGAATGCAGTCGGCCCCAGCAGCAGCCGCGTGCGAGCCCAAGAGGTCTCCCAGCTGAACGTCATCTCGACGTTCGTGCGTGGTGGTGCTGCTGCTTGCTCTGCTGCTTCTACTGCTGGTGGTGATGCGTGAGGGAAGCGGTGGGGTAGCGGTTAGCGCGACGCTTACACTACAAATGCCCGGGGGCAAACGCGAGTTCGATTCCAGCTCGCGGCCAACACCAGCAATGATTATCTTGATTATCTGAACCGGACTTGGGCCTCCCCCTAGATTTAACAGACTGTAGGGGCAAGTGCTGTTAGCGAGCACCTATGAAGGCCGGAACGGTATACGAGGGGGTGGGTGGCCAGCACCACGCCCGACCGCCTTTGTCTCCCGAGTGGCGATGTTTACACACTGCACCAGGTACTCATTTGAGTCTGAGTCGACCTGGCGGAGGCCGAGGACCGGTTCAGATAATCGCCACTGATGTTGGCCGTGAGTGGGAATCGAACTCCGGTTGCTGGGTTCGTAGAGCAATGCAAACCCGTTACACTACCGCTCCCCATAACACTCTCTATCACTCTCTATCATACAATCTCAATAACTCTCTCTGTCACTCTATATCACACAATCTCTGCCACTCTCTCGATCACTCTCTTACCTAGATAAACTCCTAACGTTGCTCGGCTTCGGCCAGGCCTTCATCTCGAACGTTAGGCTTCTGTACACGGGCACATTCAGCCTCATGAAGATACACCAGTGAGTCGGTGCCCCTTTCCCTGTAATGAGGGGTGTCAGACAGGGATGCCCCCTCTCGGGTTGCTGTACACCTTGTCCATTGAGCCACTCCTACGCCACCTGAGACAAAATCTGTCTGGCCTCAAGGTCCCGGGACCTGAGAACGCGGTTGTCAGGCTCTCAGCCTACGCAGACGACATGTGTCGTGCTCAACGACGTCTCCGCACTCTGCCAGGCAGTTGCAGTGTACGAGAAGGCGTTGTCCGCCAGGATCAACTGGGCCAAGTGCGAGGCTCTGTGTTTGGAGTTGCAATGCGGCGTACGCTGTGCTCCTCCCAGGAGGAATCAGTTGGCAAGCCGACGGAGTCAAGTACCTAGGGGTCTACCTGGGGAAACCACACGTCGCTCTGAACAACTGGACTGAGCTGGCCGACATAATCGAGGTTTAATTACTGACATGGGCACGCCTCGCTCCGCAGATGTCCTTTAGGGCCCGAGTGCTCGTTGCTAACAACCTGGCAGCATCTGTGCTGTGGCAAGACCAATGCCCTCCAGTCTCCTGCCTGTCTACTCACCAGAGTGAACCGCTCACTCGTGCACTTCATCTGGCACAGGAAGCACTGGCTCAGGCCGGGGGTTCTCTGCCTCCCAGTGGGTGAGGGTGGAGCAGGGTCTAGTGGACGTCACCACCAGGGTCATGAGCTCCAGGTTAATGAGCTTCAGGCTCATGGCCTTGAAGCGGCTGCTGTACGACCGGGAGGAGCTACCCTGGAAGTCGCCGGCCCTCACCCTGCTGAGAAACGCAGGAGGATACCTGGGGTACGCAAAGGAGCTCTTCCTGTTGGACCTGAGCCTGGTCGACTACACGAGGCTGCCATGTCATTACCAGAACCTTTTTGACGCGTGGCAGAACTTCGAGTGGAGCAGAACGCGCGCGCACTACGACCTCGCACATTTCCTGAACGAGCCCTTGTTCTGCAATGGCCTCTTCCAGTGGATCAGAGGAGAGAGGACCCTGGCTCTACGCTTCACATCAGTAGGGCTGCGGACAGTCTTCGACCTCGTGCAGGCCCACCAGCGCAAGTGGAAGACCGCAGATGAGATCGCCAGCACCGCGGGACTCCACTCCATGCTTGCCGGGGAGAAGCTGCTGTGGGACGTGCTCCTCGCCATGCAGGAGCTGCGCCTGGAGGTGGCGGGGGACAGTAGCGGCCCCCCCTCCCTCCTCCTCCCTGGCCACAGCGACTCTGGGAAGCTACTGAAGCTCCGAGGCTGCTTGAACATGCCCATTAAGAGTGCCCCAAAGAAAGCACTCTACACGTGCTGTGTCAAGGTGCTGCATTCCTGGGACCTGCCCAACCTACCGGATACAAAATGGAGAAATAATGTATCTCCCCTCATTGTGGCCACCCCCCAGAGGAAACAAATGTACAAGTCACGTTGCCATCGGCCATGTGGCTCAGCCGAATCTCGCCGAGGGTACCAGAATTATGCACTTTCTGCGGTGCCAGGGAGGATCTGCCCCACCAGTACTTAAGCTGCCAGCGGCTCAACCCAATGTTCCAGCTTTTGGAGACCATTTTCAGGAAACTGGGGGTGCCCTTCTACAACAGTAGCTTCGTATATTACCTGGCTAACAAGTTCCATGACCTCGACAAATTCGTCTGCGCCCAAGCGAAGATGGGGGTGTACAAGACAAGGAAAAAGATGCTGCAAGGCGACACTGACGACTGCTCCTGCTCTGTGGTGCCAGTCTTGAGGGGCCTGCTCAAGGTGCGGCTCTGGCTGGAGCAGGCGTACCACTCACATGCTGGTGACGTGCGCATCTTCTTCGAATGCTCGGGAGCGGGAAAAGCCCTCTGCACTGACGTGAACGGCACCCTCCTTTTCACCTTCTAACGTGCTCGGTCGTCGGGTGTGGCGTGCGCAACGACGACCACGTGGAGTTGTTTTGTGTTGTGTGTGGCGCGTCTAGTGCCACGTGCCACAGCGCGTGTTTATTTTATTGTTTGGTTCTTTTTTTGCTGGTGACTTTGTGTTTCGTATCGAAATTGTTTCCAGTGCTGTTGCTGCTGGTGGCAATAAAAGTGGTTTAAAAGTCAAAAGTCTATCACTCTCTATCACATAATCTCTATCACATAATCTCTATCACACAATCTCTATCACTCGTTCTATCACTCTCTCTATCACTCTCTTGCAAACTCCGTCTGTGCCCAAGCAAAGATGGCAATTTTACAAGACCAGGCAAAAGATGTCACAAGGCGACACTGACGGCTGCTCTGCGGTGGCGGCAATGTCGACGGCCCTGCTCAAGGCACGGCTCCAGCTCGAGCTCACGCTCTGCTCCAAAGCCGGTGACGCGTGCATGTTTTTTGCACGGTGGGGGGGGTGGGGTGAAGCCCTTTGCACCAGCGCAAACGGCATTCTGAACTTCACTTTTTCACGAGGGTATTCGTCGCGCATGGCGTAGCGTAACGACGTGGTGTTTGTGTTGCGTGTGGCACGTGCAAGCGCCACATGCCGCAGGTTGTGTATGTGACGCACACACGTGATGCTGTGCTCGATGTGACATTGTATCGAAATCGGCTCCAGTGCTTTTTCTGCTGGCAGCAATAAAATTGGTTTAAAACTCACAACTCTGTCACTCTCTATCACACACTCCCTATTACTCTCTATTACACTCTCTATCACACACTCTCTAGCACACTCTAACACGCTCTCTAACACACTCTCTATCAATACCAATACCCGCCATTTAGGCCACAAAGTGATGGTGACGTCACCACGGTACCTGTGCCAGGCCAGGTGCACTTTGAGGCCACGTGAATTGTAGAAGGCTCGCTGATAGGAGTTCCTGGGACAAACCCAGGTGCCATGGGTTGGCTGACTGAGATGACTGGTACATGCACCAGCTGTACCCCCGACTGTGCCAATGTGCTGCATTTTAGCTGCCCGGTGCTCTTGTTGTTGTTGGGAGCGTCTCTCGTCTGCCCTCCATTGTTGCTGGAGGGCAACTGCCTCCAGAAGCATCCTTCACCAGCCTCCTTCATAGAGGCAGAATCTTGACACCGCTGGTACCAGTCAGTAGGAAGTCCACTCAGCTCCACATTCTCTCGTACCGCATCAGTCCATCTCTTCTCCAGCCCATGTCATGCCCGTTTAGCCCCATCTATCCAACCAAACAGAATCTGCTTGGGGATGCAGTGACTGGGCATGCGGGCTACATTACTCAGCCAACACAACCTTGCCTGCCTGAGGAACTTAGTGATGGGAACGTGTCCAGATCTTTCAAGGATTTGTGAGCTCCTCACACAATCCAGCCTGGTTAATCCCAGTATGGATCGTAGGCATGTCAGCCTGAATGTTTCGAACCGGCGCAGATGTTCCATTAGAGGGGTACACCTTTCACAAGAATAGAGAAGGGAGGGAATGACTGGCCGAGAAGACCCACAGCTTCGAGTGGAGTGACATACCAGGTAGAGTCCACACAGCATTACACAGCCGATGAGAAGATAATGCCGCCCGGCTGATTTGGAGTAAGACCTCTGCTGTCAAATTGGAGCTGGTCATGAGCACATTGCCCAGGTATGGGAACTCTCCACTCTCTCCAGAACTGCTCCATCACCAATGGGGAGCTGAGGAGGTAGCATAACATACCCAGACAGGTGAGCTGATGGTCAGACTCCACCACTTAGTGGCACACTCCAGCTTCAGCAGTAGTGCCTTCAACTCCTCCTTTGAGTGAGCAGCAATCACCACATCATCAGCATATGCAACATGGTTGACCAATAGGGAGCCATTCCTCGACCACACCAAGTCATCGATCCACCTTCCATTGTATCTGTACCGGATGGAAATTCCTCTGGTACAGCCATGGAACGCTTCTCGAATTACGTGGTCAAAGATGATGTTAAATAATGTGGGAGCCAGTTGACATCCCTTGTCGCAACCCAAGGTGAACAGGGAATAGCTCTGATTCCTGGCCATGTAGCTTTACCCGGGCCTGCCAACCATCATGAAGGCCCTTAAGGATTGTGAGCAGAGAGTTAGGGACTCACGATGAACAGCCTAGAGCCCTGGCATGTTGATGGTATCATAGTCCTTGACCAGATTAATAAAGTAGAGATGTAGGTCTTTTTGGAATTCCCTACACCTCTGCAGTAGCAAACAGAGAGAATATGGAATGAGTGCCATATCACCCTGGTCTGAAACCAAATTCGGGGTCAGCAAGACTCTCCTCAGCGCGCCTGGCAAGGCGATGTTAAATAATCCTTCCCATGACGTTTCCAGGCACACAGAGAAGAGAGATGCCCCTGTAGTCCTTACAATCTGTGCAGTCCCCCGGTTAAAAAGGGGATAACCAGGGCATCCTTCCAATCCTGTGGAACCCATGCTGTGGTCCAGACAGTTGTGATGATGTCATATAGGGCAGTCTGCACATAGATGCCACCCTCCCCCAGCTTTTCGCTGGGGAAATCGCCTCTGCCTGGCACTTTCCTGGTCTCAGACTCTGTATTGCCCCTCATACTTACCTAACAGATGGCACCTCAGCCAACCACTCAGAAGGGGTGGCTACTTCTGGCAATATTTGGAAGAAGTAGCTCCATGATGTTGTCTGGGCTGAGGGAATTTCCCTCCCCC
This sequence comes from Lampetra planeri, assembly GCF_965212315.1. Taxonomy (NCBI): domain Eukaryota; kingdom Metazoa; phylum Chordata; class Hyperoartia; order Petromyzontiformes; family Petromyzontidae; genus Lampetra; species Lampetra planeri. The sequence continues at coordinate 865,087 of NC_136157.1, forward strand.
AAGACCTCACAGAAATGCTCTGCAAACCCGTTCCTCTGTTCCTGGGAGTCGGAGATAGGATCACCAATCGTTCCCTTAAGGATGGTGATAGGAGAAGTGCTGCAAGTAACTGTTTTGATGGAATTAAATAGTCATGTGTGATTGTGGGCTACTGACGCAGATTCCATCTCCTCAGCAACCCGCGCCCACCACTCATCCTGGCAGCACCGCACGCTCTCCGACTCTCCAAGGCTGCAGTAAGCTTCCTCATTCTGCAATGTTGGATGTTGTAGACGACGGGAGTGGGCCTGTCGTTTTCTTTCAACCAGCCAGAACACCTCCTACTTCAGCCATGCTTTCTGGGGAGGTATGTACCACATACCCAATGCAGCCATTCCATCAGCATGAGCCACAGTCCTGAACTTCACCTATTTCCCCTGAGCATCAGAAATAGGGAAGATGCCAACCACAGCTGCAAGCGATGTTGATATTCCTGCTTGCAACTATCCTCAGCTGGCTAAGACCATGCCACTGTAGGTTTAAAGCGAGTCCTAGATGGACACCCAGTACTGGAGTGGAATAATGGCATTTGCATCTTACAGATGACAAGCTGATGGTCAGTGGGCAAATCCACTCCATGGTAGGCCCTGGTGTCAAGAACATAGGCCTGCATCCGCTGGTCCATAAATATATAGTCCAGCAGATGTTCTTTCTTGGACATGGCATGCATCCATGATGTTGTGTAGATGCACCAATGCCGGAACAGTGTGTTGGTAATTAGAATCCCATGGGCTTCACAGAAGTCTATCAGCCTCCTACTTTTTTTATTGAGCTGATCTGGCCCATGCCTTCCGATCGCTCCAACCCAGGTGTCACCTGGATAGGAGTGATCACCCAAAAGCAATATTTTATTCCAAGGTGCCACATTAGCTAGTACCTGGGACAGGAGGTTATAGAAGGCGTCTGACTCATCGACTTTGTCTGCATCCCTCCATTGATGTTCATCTTCATTAGGGGAATAAGCAACCACCACTATTCCTTGCCTCTTGTTGATGGGGAGGTGAGTCCACAGTAGTCTGGCATAAACAGCTTCCCACACCTCACCCCAACACTCCCACAGCCCCTTCATTATTTGTTCAACAGAAGTCATACTCCCTGTTGTTTGGCAGTTTCCTGCCCCGAGTGGAGAACTGTCCAGCCCTCATGATGACTGGAGCCAAAACCGGACCACTGGACTCCCTGGATTCCACAGAGGTCCAAGTGGTACCAATCCATCTCCCGACAGAGGTGTAGCAGCCTCTCCTCCGCAATGAGAGTCCGAACATTCTATCACACTGTCTATCACACCCTTTCACACTCTCTATCACACTGTCTATCACACTGTCTATCACACTCTCTATCACACTGTCTATCACACTCTCTGTCACACTGTCCATCACACTCTCTATCACACCCACCAATGTCTTTCACTGCATCGTTGGGTATCGCTCACGGAGTACGATCTGTCTGCTTGGTTGGGTAACAGAGTTCGGAAGTATGGGAACCCGCCAGTGTTTAGACAGAGACCGTGTCACAAAGTCCGTCTTAGAGAGTCCGTGTTAGAGAATCCATGTTAGAGAGTCCATCAGTGCCTGCCTGAAAATGTAGCATAATATGTGTTGGCGTGTCCGAGTTAGAGTTTACCGTGAAAGTCTATGTAGACAAGGTGCGGTGTTAGAGTGTCAGGAAGAGTGTGTGAGTGTGAGAATGTGAGAGAGTGTCAGGAAGAGTGTGAGAGTGTGTGAGTGTGTGAGTGTGTGAGTGTGAGAGTGTGAGAGAGTGTCAGGGAGAGTGTCAGGGAGAATGTGTGAGTGTGATAGAGTGTCAGGGAGAATGCGTGAGTGTGAGAGAGTGTCAGGGAGAGTGTGTGAGTGTGAGAGAGTGTCAGGGAGAGTGTGAGAGTGTGAGAGTGTGTGAGTATGAGAGAGTGTCAGGGAGAGTGTCAGGGAGAGTGTGTGAGTGTGAGAAAGTGTCAGGGAGAGTGTGTGAGTGTGAGAGAGTGTCAGGGAGAGTGTCAGGGAGAGTTGTGAGTGTGTGAGTGTGAGAGAGTGTCAGGAAGAGTATGAGAGTGTGAGAGAGTGTTAGGGAGAGTGTGTCAGTGTGAGAATGTGTGAGTGTATGTGTGAGTGTGAGGAGCGGTAGTGTAGCGGATAGTGCGCTGCGCTATGAACCTGGCGACCCGGGTTCGATTCCCGCTCACGGCTAACACCAGTGACGATTATCTGAACCGGTCCTGGGCCTCCCCTAGGTCGACTCAGCCTTAAATGAGTACCTGGTGCGATGTGTAAACATCGCCACTGGGGAGACAAAGGCGGTCGGGCGTGGTGCTGGCCACCCACCCCCTCGTGTACCGTTCCGGCCTTCATAGGTGCTCGCTAACAGCACTTGCCCCTACAGTCTGTTAAGGCTATACGGGGGATCTTTGTCTTGTGTGAGAGAGTGTCAGGGAGAGTGTCAGGGAGAGTGTCAGGGAGAGTATGAGAGTGTATGAGAGTGTGAGAGAGTGTCAGGGAAAGTGTGTGTGTGTGAGTGAGGGGACCGCACCGCAAGCCGACCGCTCCCCGCGGGGCCGTGCGACCATACGCGTGAGGGTGTTCAACGCTCACATGGACACCGTACCCTCCGCTTAAACAACAACAACAACATGGTAACAACAACAATCATAATAACAACAACAACAACCACGCGGCTGCGACTGTATCTGCGAGGGTCCGCTCCGTCTACACCAACATGTAAGGGGGGTGGACATGGGGGCGTTGAACACGACGTGAAGCCGTCTGCGCCGGAGACAAAACGGCGACGTGACGGCACCTGAAATCCACCGTCGATGAAACGCGAGAGGCGTGGAACGCCATGGTGGCAGACGGAGAAGAAGTCACCGTGGCAGAAGAAGAAGTCACCGTGATGGCAGAAGTCACCGTGGCAGACGGAGAAGAAGTCACCATGATGGCAGAAGAAGTCACCATGGCAGACGGAGAAGACGAAGTCATTGTGGCAGAAGATGAAGAAGTCACCATGGAAGAAGTTGTCACTGTGTCAGAATAAGAAGAAGTCATCATGGCAGAAGAAGTCACTAGGGCAGAAGATGAAGAAGTCATCGTGGCAGAAGAAGAAGTCGCCGTGGCAGAAGATGAAAACGTCACCATGGCAATTTTGGCAACGCTTTTGCCTCGAGTTGTGGAGAGAGAAATAGCGGAGAGAGATAGGAGAAAGAAGATAGAGGAGAGAGAGAGTGGGGAGATATATAGGGGGGATAGAGGAGAGAGAGAAGAGAGAGGGCTGCCACTTCCGCCGTCCGTTTGTGAGCGGTGTTACTCCCAGGACCAAGAGAAATGGTTGAACACGAACTGTGCCGGAGAAGGGGACAAAAACTAAAACCTGAGCTTCTGGTAAAGGGGGACGAGAACTCCGCTGGATTTCAGCTGGGAGACGAGGAGAGTGACGAGGGGAGTGATGAGGGGAGTGACGAGGGGGACGTGGCAAGTGGAGGCGGTGGATGAGGGGTCCTCGTCGTCCTCGTCTTGGTGGGCCCGACCTCCAGACTGTCCCCAGCGTGTCCCAACGGCATGTACCATTGGCGTGTGCCACCGGAGTGTCCCACCGGAGTGTCCCACCGGAGTGTCCCACTGGAGTGTCCCACGGGCGTGTCCCATCAGCGTTCCCAACCGGCGGGTCCAACCGGCATGTTCCACCAGAGCGTCTCATCGGAGTGTCCCACCGGCGTGTTCCTGTAACAACAGCACAGGCCGCGTGCTCAGGGCCACCGCATTTCCCACGCATGCAAACTCGGGCTCACGTCTCAGTCGGCCTTAGCCTATCCATGCCACGTTGGCATTGGAGGTGTTAACTACCTCGCGGCGTTCTTCCCTTCACGAGCCTCTTCCATAGAGGTCGATCTTGACACCGCTGGTACAGGGTCATCGGCAAGTCCACTCAGCGCCACACCCTCCTGTACCGCATTAGCCCATCTCTTCTCTAACCCATGTCGTGCCTGTTTAGCCGGGTCCCGGACTCCATGTGGAGTCTGGGCACGCAGATTACATGATCCAGAAATAGTCCCACCTTCCAGAGGAGCTCACTAATAGTACTGTGCCCAGATCCCTTTGTAAGAACATTGCAGGGCAAAGAAGTCACCCTCATGAACGTCTATCACCCGCCCCTCCCCCCCTATCAATTCAAAACTTTTTCCTGTAATTGCGTCTCTTATTGAGAAAAGGAAGGGGGTCTTATCGCAGGAGGCGATTTGAACCTGCTTAAATACCCCGTTCCAGATAAATGGCACTCGACTAATTCTGACCAAAACGCGGCACAGAGGCTTCTACTCAGTGAAATAATCACTCAACGCTAGTTGACAGACCGGTGGAGGACCCTCCACCCCACCGAAAGAGAATCACCCACATTTCTAGAGCCCAATAGAAGCTTTCCAGAATCGATTATTTTCTCATCTCCATGCCCCTGTTACCACACCTCACCAAAGCGGAGATCCTGGATATGCAAATGTACGGCCACGCTCTGATGACAATCTAATTAATCTTAGACCACAAAAATAATAACGACTTATAAATTATTGGCCCCTAGACCGTCGACTCTTAGAGCACGATCAACTGGTCAAAGAAATAAAAGAGGAAAATGAGGGATATATGAGTAACAATGTCGCTTCATCCCCACCTCCCTCTCCCCAAATACTATGGGATGCACTTAAAGTGTATGTATCAGAGGTTTCCCTCGTGGAGAAGGGAGCATGGAGGCTTAAATAAACATCTGGGAAAAATAACAGCGATGAGAGGATGTAAAGCCACACAATCAGCTGAAATTATCAAAGAACTGGATGGGATGAGACTAGAATGTAATAAACTGATAAACTATCAAATGAGTAGGTGATATGAAAACAGCCATGCTTCCCTTCCATGATCCCTCTGCAGCCACCACAATATTATTAGCAAGAATGGTTAAAACCAAGAACTACCGCTCATACATCTGCTCTATACGCAAAGGTAAAGACCCCCCCTTTCCAGGACCAGAGCAATCAATGAATGCTTCCGGGTAAACTGGAAAATATTTTACCAACGATGACAGGAACGGCTCAGACGGGTTTCATCAAGAATAGAGACTCCGCTGAACATGTCAGGACCCGAGTCAATGCAACAGAGATTGCTAGCAGGCACAATCTCCCAGTGTACGCCTTGATGCTGGATGGGGACAGGGCGTTTGATATACTTGAATGGAACTTCTATTTAAGACAATGCGTACATTTGAATTTCCCCAACAATTCATAGACATGGGCAAACTCTGATACACAGATCCCACGACCTCAGTTATGACAAATGTATTAACATCTCAGAGTTTTTCGCTGGGAAAGGGTGACGAGACAGGGCAGTCCATGGTCTCCCCCTACTCTGCACCCTGCCAATGGAACCACTCGCCGAAAGGGTGAGGGAAAATCACTCCGTCGTGGGGGTGAAGTGTGGCAAGGTTGAAAATAAATTACGCTTTTTTTCTGACAATATTTTGAAGTAATAAATTCCCACAATACCAGCATTGGCAATGGAATATGGATAGGCATTGGGATACAAGCTAAATGTAACAAAATCGGAACTAATGCTGCCATCAGCAGCATCTCCTAAACCTACAAATGACTTTGTCCCATTTTAATAGTCTCCATCCCATATTAAATGTCATTGTGACCTCTTCTCGAAACTCACTCTTTTCAATGAATTTACCCTCGGCAGCTTCAAGAAACAACCACCTTGGTAGCGGTCTGGGCAGATGTCCCACTCTCTTTATAGAAACGAGGACATCTAATTAAGACGATGATCCTTTCCAAATTACTATACCTCATGAGGATGGTCCCCACTCAGATCCCGAAGACTTTTTTTGCAACACTCCAGGACCTCTTCTAAGCCAGCCATTGTAAGTCAGGAGTATGAAAGAGAGTCTACTGGGGCCAAAAACCAAGCTCCGCCTTGGCCCATGTTAATGTTAGAACCATGTACGAGACCTCCAAGACAGCACAAGTCCTCAGCGAGATGAACATGTACAATCTCGACATCCTGGGGATAAGTGAATGTCGCTGGACCAGCTTTGGACGTCTTGTGACGAATGACGGATCAGTGGTGCCATACTCAGGCCATGAGAACATCCATACACATGGTGTTGCCATCGCACTCTCTAAGGAAAAAGCCAGATCCTTACTGGATGGGAGCCAGTGAGTGAGAGGCTCATTAGAGTGCGCCTCAAGTCGAAGTTCTGCAAACTCACCATGTTGCAGTGCTATGTACCAACAAATGAGGCAGAGGAAGAGAGCAAAGAGGACTGGTATGAATAACTACAGCTGGCTATTTCAAAGGTGCCCCAGCATGACATCCTCCTCATTATCGGCGATATGAACGCTAAAGTGAAACCCAACAACACCAACCATGACGGAAGTGATGAAAGGAATAACAATGGGGAACGAGTTGACTTTTGTATGAACAACAACCCTGTCATTGGTGGGACCATCTTCCCCCAGAAGAACATACATGAGCTCACCTGGAAGTCTCCTGATGGTAGCACCACCCACCAGATTGACCACATTATTATCGATGGAAAGCGACGTGTGGGTCACTCCAGGATGTTAGAACATACCGTGGTGCAGATGCATACACCGACCACTACCTTTCCGCTGTTACTATCAAGCTCAAGAGGGTCATACCACAAGGTCAGTGCCGGAAACAACTTGGACATTGCAAAACTCAAGTGCCCGAAGAAGATCAAAGAGTTTGTCATGGAGCTAAAGAACCGTTTTAGTTTGATAAATACCACCACTGATATGGAGAAAGAATAAAACATCAACAGAAAATGGGATAACATCAAGAACACCTATAATGAAACAGCACAAAGGGTCCTAGGTTTCAAACAAAAGGGGCTAAAGAGTGGATAACACCGGGTACATGGCAGACATTTAAAGAGAGAAAACTAATTAAAAAAAGCAACTAAACTCCAAATCACCAAGATTACAAGAACAGGCCCAGATAGCCAACAAGAACAAGAACAGATAAGTCAAGACGAGAGCCAGGAGAGACAAGACGGCCTTTGTTGAGAACCTGGCTAGTGAAGCTGAGGAGGCTGGAGACCAATGGAGACTTGAGCACAGTCTACCAAGACCACCTAGCGTCTTTGGGACAGACATTACAACCAATCTGCTCCCATTACAGACACAAATGACAACACCATTACCTCTGAGAGTGAACAAGCAGCTAGATGGGTCCAACTTTACCAAGAAGTGCTCAACCTCCCTGACCCAGAACAGCCAGCCAACATCCCATCAACAAATGATATCCTTGACATTGACACCGGTCCTCCTGACATATCTGAGGTTCTATCAAATCTCTCAAGAGTGGCAAGGCATGTGCAACAGGATAAAATCCACGCAAAGATGCTAAAAAAACATTCCCACAGCTGCCAAGGTTCTGACAGACCTCTTCCATAACATTTGGGCCACAGACAACATCCCCGATGACTGGACTAAACGTCTCATCATTAACATACCCAAAAAAAGGAAACCTCAAGAACTGCAATAGCTGGTGAGGAATCACCTTACTATCCATTCCCAGCAAGGTCTTCAGCAGCGTTCTCCTCAACAGAATGGAGATAGCCATTGACACCAGGCTCAGGCAGGAGCGAGCGGGATTCAAAAGAGGAAGAGAATGTAGATAGTTGTCAACCCCCTTATTACAGACCAATTCTTACCTTATTGGTCACCCCGTGTCCTTATAAATCTCAACAATCATCCTACAAAATCCCATCACAAGAGAGAAACACAAACAAATAGACAAATAAACTGCCCATATTGAAACGGCTGAATGCCGTATGGACCTGAAAACTCAATTTCCCTGTACAAGAATACGGGTAAACCGTATGGGTTGACAGGTATGGATGTATGGACTGGATCTTTGCACTGTGAAACAACATGGAGTAGTGCTTAGAATAGAACACATCTTTGTGTGGATTTCAAGAAAGCCTTTGGAAGATAATGAGCTCCTGTAGATTTCCATCAAAAATCATAACCATCATAGGAAAGTTGTACAAACACTTTTAATGCAGTGTAATCACTGACAACACTCTCTCCTGCAAAGTCTGGACTGAGACAAGGATGCATCAATCTCATCCATCCTCCTCAACATCGACTGCATCATGAGCAATACTATATCGGACCAACCCAGAGGTATCCAGTGGACCCTGTTCAACCAGCTGGAGGACCGAGACTTTGACCCTCGCTGTCCTTTTCACTAATCACTCCAACCTCCAGGAAATAAAACTGAAAGCCAGTGGCGACTCCTGCAAAATCTCTCAGGGGGGGGCAAATGTCTGGATGATTGATAAGGATAAGGTCCACCCATGCAATGGATAAATTAACAGCTTAAGCATCTAAAGGCAACTTCACTTCTTTAATATTAATGAAAAATAAAGTGACTCTTACAATACATCTTGTTTGTTTCTATACTCACTATTAATACAATCCACTCAGTTTCTTTTATTAAAGATTCCACTAGGTGGCGACAAATAATATTGGTGGATGAAACGTGCTTACGTATGATGACGTAAGCACGTTAGTGCGAGCCCTCCCGGAAGCCATAGAGAATGCATTGCAGCGCCCGCCGTTCGAAAAAAAACATCTTTGAATGTAAGTCTATGGGAACACTCTGGGCGATTCTCAGCCGGAGTGAAATCGCCCAAAAAGAGGCGGTACTCCACAGAACGTGACATGACGCTGATTGGACTATATCCAGAGGCACAGTAACGGCTCGCGAAACTCTGTGGTTGAATGACATTGGTGGTGCGTCGCCCAATCGCCCTAATGAAGAAACCGCCCCTGCTGAAAGCTCCAAAAACTCAAGTGATGCGTATCAATGCCGCCACTTCCATGACACCCGTTGTTATAAAATGGTGACCCACTGGAGTTTGTGGATGACTTCATCGACCTGGGCAGCCTCATCAGCAGGGACAGTGGGGGCCATAAAGACATCATGGCAAGGCCGGGAAAAAAATAGGGGCGCCTTCTGTCAACTGCGAACCATTTGGAAGTCCAAACAGTGCAATCTGAAAACCAAAGCCCAAATATACAACAGCAACGTCACGTCCATCCTGCTATGTGGCTCTGAATGCTGGAGGGTCATAAAAGCAGACAGACATGAACAAAGGTTGAGGCCCTCCACAATGGATGCCTCAAAAATATCTACGCTGTATATTTTGGCCAAACAACATTTCCAATCGTGAATTGTACTCGAGAACCCGAAGCTGGAACAGAACAAAGGAAATTAAAACACATCGAAGACTGCGATGGTTATAGTGGCCACGTCCTGAGAATGGAACACAATCGCATCCCTAAAATTGCCCTGAGATGGACGTCTCCGGGCAAAAGAAAAACTTGTGTAGGCACTCAGGGTGATCATCACGGTGGAGGAGGAAGGCACTGCTGCGTTTCACGAAGTCTGCTGTAGTTCCACAGCAGGGGTGACGTTGCCGCGTGGTCTAACCTGGGGGTACCACCCAGTGGCAGCTGTCTCTGCGCAGTCGTTTTATTGGCGACTTTTGGACCGCGAGGCCGGCACGCACACAGTATGGCCGACTCGTTCCCAACGACGCCACGGATCTCTAACGTCGTTGCTTCGGTGAACGCCGCGACGTCGCCGAAGTCCTCGTATTTGAAGGGGGGGGGGGGTGGGGGCCTGCTGGGTGTGAACCCCTGCGATAAGTGGTGAACGAACGGGGAACGAGCTGGTAATGAGCGGCGAACGAGCGGGTAATGAGCAGCGAACGAGTGGGAAACAGGAGACGAGAGATGGGAAGGGGGTGGCGGGAAGTGTGCGAGATGAATAGCGACACGCAGAGACAATTGCGCTGAACTGCGACCAGCTCTCCTGCACCATGCCCGCTCTCCCGCATCCGCTCTCCAGCACCTTCTCTCCCACACCCGCTCTACCACACCCGCTCTCCTGTACCAGCCCTGCGATACCCGCTCTCCCATACCCACTCTCCTCTGAACTCCACTCTCTTATACTCGCTCTCTCGTACCCGCTCTCCCATCCCCGCTCTCCCACACCCGCTCTGCAATAACCGCTCTCCCACAATCACTCTCGCACACCCGCTCTCCCACACCCATTCTCCCATGCCCGCTCTACCATGCCCACCGCTCTCCTCTGAACTCCGTTCTCTCCGCCTGTCATGAGCAGGCAGCTTCCTCACGGACAAAGCAACAATGGGACCCCAGCCCCACAACTCGGGGCCCCCCCAAAATCCCATCAGCCGCCTGCCTTCTCAGCGTCCCGACACCCCCCTCCACCGCCCCCCCTCGCCCCCTCCTCCCCCACCCCCCGCCACCCCGCTGTAGCCACCTCCAGCCCTTTCTCTCGCTCTCTTTCTGAATTTCCTCGAATCCTGCACGGCTCTGGATTCCTGGAAGGATGCGGGTGGGAGGGGAGGGTGGAGGGAGCTAGGGAGGGAGGGAGGGAGCTATGGAGGGATGGAGGGGCCGTGTGCACCAGAGGAGGCTGCAGCCCGAACGAAAGCGAGCTCACACCCGCCCTCTCCACCCCACACCATCAAAACCACCCCCACCACCGCTACCACCGCCTCCCACCACCATCTCCCAACAACACCACTGCCACCTACGCCAACACCACCCCCATCACCACCACCGCTGCCACCACCAGAGACGAAGATCCCCCGTGTTGCCTACACAGTTGGGGCAAGCGCTGTTGGTGGGTAGCAATGAAAGCCGGCACGGCACACGAGGGGGTGGGTGGCCAGCATCACGTCCGACCACCTTTGTCTCCCCAGTGCTGATGTTTAGACACCACACCAGATACTCGTTTGAGGCTGAGTCTACCTAGGAGGGGCACATAACCAGTTCAGATAAGCGTCACTGCTGTTGGCCGTGAGAGGGGTGTATCGAACTCGGGTTGCCGGGTTCGCGGCGCAGCGCTCGCGACCGCTGCTGTCGCTGTGACACGCGGGGGGTACAAAGAGCGCAGGGCCCTGAGTCACCACGTCGGTTCCTTGGCTCCTAATTGTCCTCGCATTGTTCTCGCATTGTCCTCATTGTCCTCGCATTGGAGGGAGGGGGGGCGAGTGAACAGCAACAAACGTGCTAAGAAAAATTGTGGATTTTTTAAAATTCATTAAAAAATTACCTGCGGTCTACCATGCACCAAGCCCCATCCACGCGTCTGGGCATCGTATCAATATCGTATCAATACCGTATCGACATCGTATCAATATAATATCAATGGCTATCGTATCAATATCGTAAAAATATCGTATCAACCTCGTATCAATACCGTATCAATATAGTATCAATACCGTATCGACATCGTATCAATATCGTATCAATATAGTATCAATACCGTATCAATATAGTATCAATACCCTATCGACATCGTATCAACATCGTATCAATACCGCATCAATATCACATCAATGTCGTATCAATATAGTATAAATGCCGTATCAACATCGTATCAATATTGTATCAATATCGTATCAATGTCGTATCAATAAAGTATCAAAATCGTATCAATGGCGTATCAATACAGTATCAATATCGTATCAACTATGTATCAATGTCGTATCAACATCGTATCAATACCGTATCAATATCGTATCAATATCGCATCAATACCGTATCAATATCGCATTAATACCGTATCAATACGTTATCAATACAGTATCAATATAGTATCAATATCGCATCAATACAGTATCAATATCGTATCAATATCACATCAATATCGTATCAATATCGCATCAATACCGTATCAATATCGCATCAATACCGTATCAATGCGTTATCAATATCGTATCAATACCGTATCAATATCGTATCAATGGCTATCGTATCAATCACCGCAATCAACACCCACGCGCCTTTGACAAATTCGAGGCCCATGGGAGCCGGCACGAAAGTAAAGAGACACAATGACTCAATTGTTGTGATTATCGTTGTGAGTATCGTTGTGAGTATTGTTGTGAGTATCGTTGTATCGTTGTATCGTTGTATCGTTAAGTATTGTTGTGAGTATCATTGTATCGTTGTGAGTATCGTTGTGAGTATCGTTGTGAGTATTGTTTTGAGTATTGTTGTGAGTATCGTTGTGAGTAGCGTTATGTCGTTGTGAGTATTGTGACCTTGAAATATTTTCACGAACACTGGTACTGGGAGACTGTCTTCCCTCTGAACTCCAATACACGAGTGCAACTAAAACAATCTACCGAAAGACTCAAGGATATCATCTATAAATAGTGATATAGGCTAACATATTATTATGAAATAGGGTTACAAACATCGGCAGCAGCGATGTCAGTCAAATGTGAGTCGAGACGAAATGAGAGAGGGGTGGATGCCCCCCACCCACGCGTCCCCCCACCACACGCGGCGTGTGGTTGGGGGGTAGAAGCGGGGGGAGGGGGCGGGGCGGGGGGCGGAGTTTCTGCGCTCCGCCCCCCAGGAGGGCTGCCACGCGCCGGGAGCTGGAGTCGAACCGGCGTCCTCTGAGTGCGGTTGACCGCTGAACCCCCACTTTGCCCGCTGCTACTGCTTGCTTCTCCCCTGCATTTCTCAAGACGCTCGATACGTTTTCTACTTTGCCCACGGCAAAAACCGGTTTTAACCGATTGTTGACCCTTTTTAGCCTGCGCACGCAAATACAAAAAAAGCAGCGACTTCAACCGCCGCTCACGCGAACGACACCCAACGCAGCGAGCGTTAGCGTGTTGCAACGCGCGCGCATGTGTCTGTGTGTGTATCGTCTGTGTGTGTGGGGAGCGGTAGTGTAGCGGGTAGCGTGCTGCGCTACGAAACCGGCGACCCGAGTTTGATTCCCGCACACGGCTAACACCGGTGACGACTATCTGAACCAGTCTTGCGCCTCCCCTAGGTCTGGTGTGTAAACCACTGGGGAGACAAAGGCGACTAGGCGTGGTGCTGGCCACCCACCCCCTCGTGTGCCGTGCCGGCCTTCATAAGGTGCTACTCGCTAATAACACTTGCCCCAACAGTTAAGACGATACGGGGGATCGTTGTATTTATAGTACCATGTGTGGATGTGTAATGTAGTAACTTGACGGGAGACGACCTTACGGGTAGCACACTCTTTATTAACACCAACTTATATTACACGGGTGGCTAACTGCAGCCTAACCCACGGGGTTTCCCTGGCTACACCCCCACGGGCTCTTACGCCCCGTAGCTTCTCGGAACCCACCCAGCTGGGGTGTCCGTCTCGACTCTGGGTTCCACAGCCTCGTCCCACATGGACGTCAGACCACGGGTCCCACAGTCTCGCCTCCGAGCCACACAGGGCCCCGGCCCTTACAAGGACAGCGGGACTAGGGGTCTCAGGGCCCTACCTCTTCAACTCCGTCTTCGATCTTCAACTGGTTAACAACTCCCCGAGTGCTCCCGCGCGTCCCCCTTTATAGTCCCTCATGCGGACGTCGCTGAGAGCACCCACCCCAGTTGACCAATCACTGCGAGCTGCCCACGATCCTATTTCCCACCTTGTGTCAGCGCGCACAACCACGCACCCCGCGCCGCCCCGTGATCTCTCACTGTCGGCGTGCGTCAACACCACAACTACATCACCCCCTACCACATAGCTCGCAGCCGACCCGGCTGCTATAAAAAAAATTGTATTACCCCCCCCCCCCCCCCCGTGTGTGCCCCGTAACACAAGCAACAATCACAACAACACAACACAACAAGAACTCCGCCATTCGCAAGAATCAGAACATGCTACCGCGACAACAAGAACAATATGTACAATATGTACAACCCGGCGAGCGGCAACAATAAATGTGTATGCAAAAAAAATGACTCGTGCAGCGTCCCTTCATTTCCGAGCGCCCCTTGAACGGGACATTATACCGGGCAGAATGGGAACGTGGCGGCGAGCTGCAATCTCGGGTTCTTTTTTTTTGTTTATTTTTTTTTTCATGAAAAGTGTCGTGTCTTAGCACGAGTCCGCCTGGCCGGTCCGTTGTACGGCACCAGACGCGGTTGACCATCCGGTGGTGCCGGCAGTCCAGGAAGGCACGGGGCAGGCATCGGAGATCCGCGCGTGCCTCGGGGTTCCGGTTCACGACGGTCAACAGCCGTCAGGTCCGAGACACCTGGGAGTGGGTCAGGTGGAGACACGTGAGGATCAGACTGCGACACATCCCTCCCCGAGTCGACGGCCCCATCACACGCTCGGTCGTTACGGCACAAAGGGAGGTCATGCGGTGCCGCGAAGGGTTTCAGCCGGGAGGGGTGTACGTACCAACGGCGTTTTTCCCATTTAATCTGGATACTCTGGGGTCGTGAAATACGCACGATTTCCACCGGTCCCCTCCATGGTCTCAACAATTTAGGGAACGTAGCCAACGGTGCATGTGGGCAGTGCAGCCAGGCCTTATCGCCTGGTTTCCAATCGTGCGTATACACCTTTCGTGCATGCAATCTTTCGTTAGCGATCTAGCGAGACCTTGAATTCAACCTCGCAACCTCTCGCGCTTCAGCCAGTTTGGCGATATTAAATTTGATGTGGTCGGCCAATTTAGATTTCGCACGTGGCTGGGAAATCCCTAGTTGGACATCCATGGCCGGATCGGCCTCCCGCCCATACACGAGAAAAAATGGGGAAAACCCCGTCGCCGCATGGGGGGCCATTCGATAGGCCGCGAGTACCCCAGGTACCTGTAAGTCCCAATCAACCTGATCGTTGCAGACTTATTGGCACAGCATAGAAGTAATCGTCCTGTTTAGACGTTCAACCATTCCATCAGTCTGCGGGTGGTACGGGGAGGTACGCACTTTCTTCGTACCCAACAGGTCGCACACCTCGCGCAACAAAACGCTCGAAAAATTATTTCCTTGGTCCGTCAGCAAGCGTTCGGGGGCGCCTTTGTCCAAAACATAGCCCTGGACAAAGGCGTCCGCCACTGCCGCAGCCGACTGGTTGGCGAGTGGCCACGCCATGAGCCATCGGGTGAAATATTCTACGCCTACCAGCAGGTACTTGTTACCCCTAGGTGTAGCGGGAAAGGGCCAAAAGATATCGAGCGCAACCAGTTCGTTCGTGCGCGAAACCTGAATGGATTGTAGCGGTGGATTAGCCGCTATTTGTGGCGGTTTTCTTTGAGCGCATCCCACACATCCCTTGAGGATGTTTGCCACGTCGCTCCCCATACCCGGCCAATAATAGTCCCGTTGGAGTAGGGCGAGCGTTTTATGAAATCCCAAATGCGTGAGTCGTTCGTGAGCAGCCAGAACGACCCTACCCCGCATAGCAGATGGCACAACGAGCGTATGACGCCGGGACATATTGTCCCACTTCATCAGGAGGCCCTGTCTGACCACCCAGGAACCGAACCGCGTCTCCCCCCCCCCGGGAGCCTCTGCCTTCCGACGCAGCGTGAGTAGGGAACTGTCGGCCATTTGGAGACGGCCCCACTCGATAAGAGGCAACGCGAGTAACGAGTCCCCGCCCGTGGGAGCGGCGGGCGCGTCGACCCCCGGAGCGTCAGTGGCGGCGAGCAAAACTTCCGCGGGGACGGTGACAGGGGGTTTACACCGCGCCGATCCCAGAAGACATGCGCATTCCGAGCGAGGCGACAGCCGCGACAAGGCATCCGCATTCGAGTGCCGCAATCCCTTCCTGTAAATCGTCGTGAATTGGTAGTCTTGGAGGACCTCCAGCCATCGGGACAATTGGCCGGAGGGTTGCGCCACCCGCATTGCGTATTGGAGAGCCGCGTGGTCCGTATGAACAGTAAAATGACGGCCATAGAGATACGGCCTGAATTGCTGTATAAAAAAAACGATCGCTAGCAATTCACGACGTGTTACACAGTAGCATTGTTCCGCAGGTGACAAAACTCTGCTACCGTAGGCGACCACCCGTTCGACCCCCCCGACCACCTGTGAGAGCACTCCCCCGATACCCGTGTTACTGGCATCCGTGTCAAGCAGGAACGGTTGCGTGAAATCGGGGTAACACAAGGGAGGAGCCCGCACCAAGGCGTCCCGAAGGGAGCAGAACGCAGCCTCCTCTTCCGGCCCCCAGTGAAACCTTACCCCTTTAGCCGTCAAAGCGTGTAGGGGCCTGGCTATGGTGGCAAAATGTTCGACAAAACGGCGGTAGTAGGAGGCGAATCCTATGAAGCTGCGGACTTCAGTGACTGAGGTTGGCGTTGGCCATGAGCTGACGCAGTGCGTCTTAGCAGGGTCTGTAGAGATCCCCGAACGGCCAACGATATGCCCCAAGTACTTGACCGATTCCCGAAGCAGGTGACATTTTGCCGGTTTAAATTTTAATTTGGCGGAACGCATCCTGAGGAACACCACTCTCAATCGCTGGAGGTGCTCCTCGAAAGTCCGGCTGAAAACGATATCATCGAGGTAAATCAAACAGGTGTCCCATTGGAGTCCTGACAAAACCAATTCCATGAGCCTCTGGAACGTGGCGGGAGCGGAATGTAAGCCCATGGACAATCGATTTACTTCAAATAGGCCTCCTGGTGTCCGGAAAGCGGTCTTTGGTTTCGATTCCTCATCGAGGGGCAATTGCCAAAATCCCGAAAGCAGGTCAAGCGTCGAAAAAAACTGTGCTCCCGCCAAGGCATCCAGCGACTCATCCATCCTGGGGAGTGGATACGCGTCGGCCATCGAGATTTTATTTAGGCAGCGGAAATCCACACAAAACTGCAAGGACCCGTCCTGTTTTTTAACAAGGACGATGGGAGCACCCCACGGACTGGAAGAGGGCGAAATGATGTCGGCAGCCAACATGTCATTAACAGCCGACTGCACATGCTCCTTCTCGGCTGAGCTGAGCCGGAAGGGATTCTGCCGAATAGGGGCCGCGTCCCCCGTCGCTATGTGGTGGCGCAACAGGTCCGTGCAGCCAATATCGTACTTGTGTCTGCTAACACGTCAGCGAATTCGAGTAGCAGGCCCCTCAACGCTCCCAACTGCACACTAGATAAGTTACTAGACCCAGCACACAACGAGTCCAACCATTCTGTCCCCTCCTCCAATGGAGGATGCGTATCGAGGCTAGAATCCGCATGTGCAACGAGCTGTTCATCGACGGGTAGCGGCGCCGCGTGAGCCAGCACCGTGCCCTGTGTAATTACAGCTGGCCGCGATCCCGTATTCAGAACCATAACGAACGGATCCCTGTCGGCGCGCACCATGGTCTGAGCTACCGCTAAGTCGAGGCCCCCAACAGCTCTGTTTGACGGCCCCAACAGAACACCTTGTTCCGCTGCATCCACCCCGAGGGGTTTTCGCAATCGAAGGGGTACCAACATTTGCGATCCCGGGGGCACCCGCACGGTCTGAGTTGCCAGCGCCTGAACCGTAGCACAAACCGTGCGTATTTTGGTAGGACTCGTTAAAAATGCAACCCGCCGACCAGATGGAAGCTCAATGCAGGCCTGATCGACGAGAATTTTAATGGGCATTTTAGCCAGAAAGTCCGTACCCAGCAAACAAGGAACTGCCAGAGATGATGACACAAAAATAGGACCCGCCAATTTGATATCGCCAATACAAATCGTCGCCCGAATCTGTCCGATGATTCCCAAAGAACCCCCATTCGCCGCGTAAAACGGTACGTCCACCGGAAGAAGGGGTCGACATTGGACGGGGAGGATGTTATAAATAAGGTCCGAAATGATAGTGGCCGACGCACCCGTGTCCACCAGCACCCGGACCTCAACCCCGTCAATAAAACCCGTTACTACGGACGACCCGGCCGACGCAGCCACTATCCTGTGGGCCAACTCGGACCATTTGACTGCTCCCGGGCCGTGTACGAACCCCCCTCGCCGAACCGAATCCCCGGTACCCATACGCGGTCCCCCCACCACGAAGCGGCGACCCGAGTGTGCCGTGTTTTTGGACCGAGCGTGTGAGGTGCCGCGACTTGCCGGGGTTAGCTGGGACGACTTGGGACCTTGGTCGTCGTCCGGACGTGGTCCCGTGGCGCGCTGACGCGGAGCCCGGCACCCGGACGCGACGTGACCCTGAAGGCCGCAGTTGTAACACATGACGAGGGACGTTGTAGGTTTCGGTTGCTCCAGCTTGCGGGACGATCGAATGGGCGAACGACCTCCCGATCTCCACTCCCCCGGTCTTGACACGGTGAAGGCCTCCTCCCAAGCCGTAGCAGTCTGAGGCTCGGTGACCGTCGCGGCAGGTGTCGCGATCCCCACCGATGCACAGACGACCGCCCGCTTGCGCTTGAGGACCTCGTGTGCGTGGATACCTGTAGCAACCCCCAAGGAGCAGATGTCCATTTCGTCCGCCATATTGATGGGGACTCCCAGGTCGTGAGCCAACGCCAGCAGCTGCTCTGTCACCATGGCGTCCTTCCCCTCCTTGTCCATGCGGGGAAAAGCGGCGTCCGCCAGGGCGAGCAGCGCCGTACGATAGGCGAGCGTAGTTTCTCCAACCATCTTACGCCGATCGTAGAACTGGTGGCGACAGGTCGAGGGCGGTCCGAACACCTTAGCCATGAGATGTAGCGCGGCCTGGAGCGTTGAGCGGGACGACCTTGGGGCGGATGTGAAGGCCGCAAGTGCGTCGTCGTCAAGCGTCGCCGGCAGCGCGCGTAGGGCAGTGGTGTCGGACCACCCCGACATCTCTTGATGTGCGAGGAACCTTCGTTGGAAGGCCCCCCAGTCGCCCCCGTCTGCCTTGAACGCGCGGGCAGTCTTTGTTGGAAGACCTGGTCGTCGTCCTCCGATGAATGCTTTTCCCGCGCACCGCTGTGGTTGACGAAAATGTCGGCTCCGTCGGCAGGCGCATGGTGGAGAGTTTTGGCGCGCGCCGATGACGTGGGCTGTGTAGAGTGGAGGTCCCCGACCACGTGGTGTCCACGCTTCCCGCCAATCGATGGTGGACCCTCAAAAATGGCGCCAATTTCAAAACTTTCGGCGCGTAGCGCGTTCTGGCGGGATCCCTCCGGCCGCGCTCCCTCCTCCAACCTCATAGTCATCCTCCCGCCTGCTGAAACGGTGATTTCTGCCAAAATTGAAGCGGCGGCGAGCAGCAACTCCGCCAGGCGGGAGTGTGCATCTTGTTGGCCGGTGTCGGAGGCGAGCGGAGCGTCGGCCATCGCCGCGAAGTGCTGCATCGGCGGCAACTCTTCGTCCTCGCCTTCCGAGGCTTGTGGCTCCGGTACGCCATCGTCTTCCCGATCTCGCTCGTGGGTACGGGTAGTCTTCCTAGTATCCATCCTTTTGAAGACAGGTTTACTTCTGACGCCAGTTGTAATGTAGTAACTTGACGGGAGACGACCTTACGGGTAGCACACTCTTTATTAACACCAACTTATATTACACGGGTGGCTAACTGCAGCCTAACCCACAGGGTTCCCCTGGCTACACCCCCACGAGCTCTTACGCCCCGTAGCTTCTCGGAACCCACCCGGCTGGGGTGTCCGTCTCGACTCTGGGTCCCACAGCCTCGTCCCACATGGACGTCAGACCACGGGTCCCACAGTCTCGCCTCCGAGCCACACAGGGCCCCGGCCCTTACAAGGACAGCGGGACTAGGGGTCTCAGGGCCCTACCTCTCCAACTCCGTCTTCGATCTTCAACTGGTTAACAACTCCCCGAGTGCTCCCGCGCGTCCCCCTTTATAGTACCTCATGCGGACGTCGCTGAGAGCACCCACCCCAGTTGACCAATCACTGCGCGCTGCCCACGATCCTATTTCCCACCTTGTGTCAGCGCGCACAACCACGCACCCCGCGCCGTCAACCCCACGTTGCCACATGAAGACAATCTGAGGCTGAGGAATTTCCTCTCCACCAAGACCTCAAAAATATGTCAGCAAGCCTGCAGACTTCTTCCTGGGGGTCGGAGATCGGATCACCGTTGTTTACTTTAAGGACGGTGATAGATGTGGCGCTATAAGTTATTGTTTTATGTAATTAAAGAGTTGTTTGTGATCGCGTGCTCCTGAGCCAGTGTAGCAACCTGCGACCACCACTCATCCCTGCAGCGCCCTACGGCTTTCCAAACCTCCGAGCGAAGGCTGCGGTAAGCCTCCTCATTATCAGATGTGGGATGTTGTAGACGGTGGGAGTGGGCCCTGCCACTTTCCCTCAGCTGACCGTAACATCCCCTCCGTCAGCCAGGGTCTCTGGGGAGGTTTGGACTGCGCACCAAACGCAGCCATAGCAGCTGCATGAGCCACAGTCCTGAACCTCACCCATTTTCACTCGGCACCTGGAGGAGAGGACGGGGGGAGGACGATGCCAACTCCAGCTGTGATGATGACATTCTTGCTTGCAAACTTCATAAACAAGCCGAGACCAGGCGATTGGGGGTTTTAATGGGGTCCTCAGTGGATGCCCACCACTGCATTGAAATAATAGCAGGCGCATCTCACAGACGACAAGCCGATGGTGAGTGGGGAGATCAGCTCCACGGTAGGTCCTGGTAGTCCGTCACGATGATACGTGGATGTGCCGATGCTGGAACAGTGTGTCGGTGATTACAATCACAAGCGCTATGCAAATGTATAGCAGCCTCCTACCGTTGTTATTGAACTGATCTGGCCCATGGCTTTCAATCATTCCAGTTCAGGTGCCTGAGCCAGGACCCACTGAGGCATTAGATCTGGACAAAACTAAAACTATATAAATTATGAAAACTATAAACTATTTTTATTTTACCATGTAAGGCCCACTGACCTATATAGTTATTTTACAGAAGCGACCTGGCGACAAATGATAACTCAACGACGTGGCTCATGTGGAAATTCATAGCAGTAGCAAAATACTCTAAATGTGGAGGGAAAAACCGGAAGACCCGGAAAAAAATACACGCATAGACGGGGAGAGAAAAAGACACGCAAACTCCAAATATGCAGCAGGCGTCAAAGTTGTGATCAAACCTCAAGCCCTCCAGTATACCAGGCGAGGTAGTTAACATCTCGCCACCGCAGACATCTGGCCACATTCCTATTCGTGAGCTTCTCCGGCAGGTGAGGCTGCTGATGCGGTACAGGAGGACGTGGAGCTGAGTGGACTTACCAATGACCCAGTTCCAACGGTGTCAAGATCGCACCTTTGAAGGAGGCTCGTGAAGGACGCTGCTGGCCAGTTGGTGGCAGTCGCCCTCCAACAACAACGGAGGACAGAGGAGCGACGCTCACAACAACGAGCAGAGCGCCGTGCAGCTAAAAACGCTTAGAGGTGGCAGAGTAGGGGGCACAGCTGGTGTGCATCTGCAGGTCACCTTAGTCAGCCAACCCACGGCACCTGGGTCTGTCCTGTGACCTCCTGCCAGCATCGAGCCGTCGACAGATTCGCGTGACACTCAAGGTGCACCTTTCCTGGCACAATCGGTGTGCCATTCGTGGCGCCTGTTGTTGTAGTTGTGTGTGTGAGAGGGGGGTCCTCATGCCTACCCCCCCCCCCCCACCGTCCCCTACATAACATACCCTCACCACCTCCAATCGCATAGGCCTTTGGCTCAGGCCTCTGCGAAATTCGACATCAGGGTGGCCACGCGGTGACCACTTATTTATTTATTTCCCTTTCACGGCCAAACCCCCCTCGAGCACGCGCGCCGAATACCGGAGGCAGAGAGGTGCCCCGGGTGGCTCAGCCCCTCTTCCTGGGGCGAGTGTTGTTGTTGTTGATATTGTTGTTATTGTATGTTGTTGTTGTTTGTTATAGTGGTATTGTGTGGTCGGTTTTGTTGCTATTGTTGTAGTTATTGTTGTTTCTATTGTATGTTGTTATTGTTTGTTGTTATTGTTGCTAATATTGTTGTTATTGTTATCATTGTTGTTACTGTTGCGCCTGTTCATTTATTTTTTTCATTTTTCCAGTT
Source organism: Lampetra planeri (assembly GCF_965212315.1). Lineage (NCBI taxonomy): Eukaryota > Metazoa > Chordata > Hyperoartia > Petromyzontiformes > Petromyzontidae > Lampetra > Lampetra planeri. Next base: position 886,978 of record NC_136157.1, read on the forward strand.
AAGGCCCCACTGAGCTGCTATGTAGCTGCTCTTTTTCAGAAGCAACCTGGCCATCACAGATTGCAGCTCAACGAGTGGGTGATGTCATCATCATCATCGTCGTCGTCGGCGTGTGGAAATGTATTCAGTAAGCAGGAAAGTCTCGCGGGAGTCCCAAGATGTTCCAGGAGGGTCCTGCCAGGTTTGTCGCAGTAGGGGAAGATGATGATGCTACTGCTGCTGTTGTGATCCCTATTGGGGGGGAGCGGTGGCGCAGTGCTTTAGCACGCCACGCTACGAATCCCGGCCCACCCGAGTTCGTTTCCCGCTCACAGCCAACACCAGTGACGCTTATTTGAACCGAGATATGGGACTCACCTCGGTCAACTCAACTTCAAATCGGTACCTGGTGCAGGTGTGTAGTAAAGATCGCCACTGGGAAGACAAAGGCGCAGTGCTGGCCACCCACCCCCTCGTGTGCTGTGCTGGCCTTCGTAGGTGCTACTCGTTAACAGCACTTGCCCCAACAATTTGTTAAGGCTATACGGGGATCTTTGTATTTGATCCCAATTGTTTGCAGTGGATTTTTTCAGCACTGGGATGGGGTTTGGCCACTACCGCTGTTGATGTGGGTTTATTTTAGATATTATGGATGTTCCATGATAACCGGTTACCGGTAAACATTTGGCCAGTTTCAAAATCGATAAACTTTTCAGAGAAAGTTATAGAGACAGTTGAAATGATAACCACTGATGTTGGCCGTGAGCAGCAATCAAACTCGGTTCCCTGGGTTCGTAGCGCAATGCACTAACACGCAGACAAACACACACAGACACACGCAGAGCCACACACAAAGATCCCCCGTATAGCCTTAACAGACGGTCGGGGCAAGTGCTGTTAGTGAGGAGCACTTATGAAGGCCGACACGGCACACGAGGGGGTGCGTAGCCAGCACCACGCCCGGCCGCATTTGTCTCCCTAGTGGCGATGTTTACTACACACCACAACAGGTACTCATTTGGGGCTGAGTCGACCTCGGGGAGGAGGCCCAAAACCAGTTTAAGATAATCGTCACTGGTGTTGGCCGTGAGCGGGAATCGAACTCGGGTTCATAGTGCAGCACACTAACCACTGCGCCACCGCTCTGCACACACGCTCACCCATCTGCCTCGACCCCGCACCTAACCCCAGGTCGCCCGTGGAGAGTTCTTGCAGCAGCAGCGGCGGCAACGCCATCAGCCAAGTGCCACATCCCCATATCTGTCCCTCTGCATAAAAAAAATATATAAAAGCACGTTTTACCCATCCCATCAGCCACACGGCCTTTTTTCCTGGGAAGTGCGTCACTTTCAGCAGCATCGACAGGCCAAGCACAACTCTGGACCGGTTTCAACATTCAGTGGTTCATCAACAGAAGATGCTGGTAAACTACCGGATGTATGAGACACGGGCCCTAGGTTACACAGAGAGAGGGAGACCCCCCCCCCCTCTGTGAAAGACACGGGCCCCAGGTTACACAGAGAGAGAGACCCCCCCCCCCCCCCCTGTGAGAGACACGGGCCCCAGGTTACACAGAGAGACACGGGCCCCAGATTACACAGAGAGAGGGGGACCCCCCCCCCCTCTGTGAAAGACACGGGCCCCAGGTTACACAGAGAGAGAGACACCCCCCCCCCTCTGAGAGAGACACGGGCCCCAGGTTACACAGAGAGAGAGACCCTCCCCCCTCTGTGAGAGACACGGGCCCCAGGTTACACAGAGAGAGAGACCCCCCCCCTCTGTGAGAGACACGGGCCCCAGGTTACACAGAGAGAGAGAACCCCCCCCCCCCCTCTGTGAGAGACACGGGCCCCAGGTTACACAGAGAGATAGACCCCCCCCCCTCTGTGAGACACGGGCCCCAGGTTACACAGAGAGACCCTCCCCCCTCTGTGAAAGACACGGGCCATAGGTTACACAGAGAGACCCCCCCCCCCCTCTGTGAGAGACACGGGCCGAAGGTTACAGAGAGAGAGAGACCCTCCCCCCTCTGTGAGAGACACGGGCCCCAGGTTACACAGAGAGAGAGACCCCCCCCCCCCTCTGTGAGAGACACGGACCCCAGGTTACACAGAGAGAGAGACCCCCCCCCCCCTCTGTGAGACACGGGCCCCAGGTTACACAGAGAGAGAGACCCCCCCCCCCCCCCTCTGTGAGAGACACGGGCCCCAGGTTACACAGAGAGAGAGACCCCCCCCCCCCCCCTCTGTGAGACAACGGGCCCCAGGTTTACACAGAGAGAGAGACCCCCCCCCCTCTGTGAGACACGGGCCCCAGGTTACACAGAGAGAGAGACCCCCCCCCCCCTCTGTGAGAGACACGTGCCCCAGGTTACACAGAGAGAGAGACCCCCCCCCCCCCTCTGTGAGACACGGGCCCCAGGTTACACAGAGAGAGAGACCCTCCCCCCTCTGTGAGAGACACGGGCCCCAGGTTACACAGAGAGAGAGACCCCCCCCCTCTGTGAGAGACACGGGCCCCAGGTTACACAGAGAGAGAGAGACCCCCCCCCCCTCTATGAGAGACACGGGCCCCAGGTTACACAGAGAAAGAGACCCTCGCCCCTCTGTGAGAGACACGGGCCCCAGGTTACACAGAGAGAGAGGGTTACACAGAGAGAGAGATCCCCCCCCCTCTCTGTGAGACACGGGCCCCAGGTTACACAGAGAGAGAGACCCCCCCCCTCTCTGTGAGAGACACGGGCCCCAGGTTACACAGAGAGAGAGACCCCCCCCCCCCTCTGTGAGAGACACGGGCCCCAGGTTACACAGAGAGAGGGGGACTCCCCTCCCTCTGTGAGAGACACGGGCTCCAGGTTACACAGAGAGAGACCCCCCCCCCCTCTGTGAGAGACACGGGCCCCAGGTTACACAGAGAGAAGGGGACCCCTCCCCCCCCCCTCTGTGTGAGACACGGGCCCCAGGTTACACAGAGAGAGACCCCCCCCCCTCTGTGAGAGACACGGGCTCCAGGTTACACAGAGAGAGCCCCCCCCCCCTCTGTGAGAGACACGGGCCCCAAGTTACACAGAGAGAGGGGGACACCCCTTCCTCTGTGAGAGACACGGGCCCCAGGTTACACAGAGAGAGATACCCCCCCCCCCTCTGTGAGAGACACGGGCCCCAGGTTACACAGAAAGACCCCCCCCCCCCTCTGTGAGAGACACGGGCCCCAGGTTACACAGAGAGAGAGACCCCCCCCCCCTCTCTGTGAGAGACACGGGCCCCAGGTTACACAGAGAGACCCCCCCCCCCTCTGTGAGAGACACGGGCCCCAGGTTACACAGAGAGAGAGACCCCCCCCCCCTCTGTGAGAGACACGGGCCCCAGGTTACACAGAGAGAGAGACCCCCCCCCCCCCTCTGTGAGAGACACGGGCCATAGGTTACACAGAGAGAGAGACCCCCCCCCCCTCTGTGAGAGACACGGGCCCCAGGTTACACAGAGAGAGAGACCCCCCCCCCCTCTGTGAGAGACACGGGCCCCCAGGTTACACAGAGAGAGAGACCCCCCCCCTTCTGTGAGACACGGGCCCCAGGTTACACAGCGAGACCTTCCCCCCCTCTGTGAGAGACACGGGCCCCAGGTTACACAGAGAGAGAGACCCCCCCCCCCTCTGTGAGACACGGGCCCCAGGTTACAGAGAGAGAGACCCCCCCCCCCCCTCTGTGTGAGACACGGGCCCCAGGTTACACAGAGAGACCCTCCCCCCTCTGTGAGAGACACGGGCCCCCAGGTTACACAGAGAGAGGGGGACTCCCCTTCCTCTGTGAGAGACACGGGCCCCAGGTTACACAGAGAGAGAGACCCCACCCCCCCCCTGTGAGAGACACGGGCCCCAGGTTACAGAGAGAGAGACCCCCCCCCCCCCTCTGTGTGAGACACGGGCCCCAGGTTACACAGAGAGACCCCCCCCCCCCCTCTGTGAGAGACACGGGCCCCAGGTTACACAGAGAGAGGGGGACTCCCCTTCCTCTGTGAGAGACACGGGCCCCAGGTTACACAGAGAGAGAGACCCCCCCCCCCCTCTGTGAGAGACACGGGCCCCAGGTTACACAGAGAGAGAGACCCCCCCCCCCTCTGTGAGACACGGGCCCCAGGTTACACAGAGAGAGAGACCCCCCCCCCCCTCTGTGAGACACGGGCCCCAGGTTACACAGAGAGAGAGACCCCCCCCTCTATGAGAGACACGGGCCCCAGGTTACACAGAGAAAGAGACCCTCCCCCCTCTGTGAGAGACACGGGCCCCAGGTTACACAGAGAGAGAGACCCCCCCCCCCTCTCTGTGAGACACGGGCCCCAGGTTACACAGAGAGAGAGACCCCCCCCCCCCTTTGTGAGAGACACGGGCCCCAGGTTACACAGAGAGAGAGACCCCCCCCCCCCTCTGTGAGAGACACGGGCCCCAGGTTACACAGAGAGAGGGGGACTCCCCTCCCTCTGTGAGAGACACGGGCTCCAGGTTACACAGAGAGAGACCCCCCCCCCTCTGTGAGAGACACGGGCCCCAGGTTACACAGAGAGAAGGGGACCCCTCCCCCCCCCTCTGTGTGAGACACGGGCCCCAGGTTACACAGAGAGAGACACCCCCCCCTCTGTGAGAGACACGGGCTCCAGGTTACACAGAGAGAGCCCCCCCCCCCTCTGTGAGAGACACGGGCCCCAAGTTACACAGAGAGAGGGGGACACCCCTTCCTCTGTGAGAGACACGGGCCCCAGGTTACACAGAGAGAGAGACCCCCCCCACCTCTGTGAGAGACACGGGCCCCAGGTTACACAGAGAGACCCCCCCCCTCTGTGAGAGACACGGGCCCCAGGTTACACAGAGAGAGAGACCCCCCCCCCCCCTCTCTGTGAGAGACACGGGCCCCAGGTTACACAGAGAGACCCCCCCCCCCTCTGTGAGAGGACACGGGCCCCAGGTTACACAGAGAGAGAGACCCCCCCCCCCCCTCTGTGAGAGACACGGGCCCCAGGTTACACAGAGAGAGAGACCCCCCCCCCCCTCTGTGAGACACGGGCCCCAGGTTACAGAGAGAGAGACCCCCCCCCCCCTCTGTGTGAGACACGGGCCCCAGGTTACACAGAGAGACCCTCCCCCCTCTGTGAGAGACACGGGCCCCAGGTTACACAGAGAGAGGGGGACTCCCCTTCCTCTGTGAGAGACACGGGCCCCAGGTTACACAGAGAGAGAGACCCCCCCCCCCCCCTGTGAGAGACACGGGCCCCAGGTTACAGAGAGAGAGACCCCCCCCCCCCCTCTGTGTGAGACACGGGCCCCAGGTTACACAGAGAGACCCCCCCCCCCCCCCTCTGTGAGAGACACGGGCCCCAGGTTACACAGAGAGAGGGGGACTCCCCTTCCTCTGTGAGAGACACGGGCCCCAGGTTACACAGAGAGAGAGACCCCCCCCCCCCCCTCTGTGAGAGACACGGGCCCCAGGTTACACAGAGAGAGGGGGACTCCCCTCCCTCTGTGAGAGACACGGGCTCAAGGTTACACAGAGAGAGATCCCCCCCTCTGTGAGAGACACGGGCCCCAGGTTACACAGAGAGAGGGGGACCCCTCCCCCCCCCCCTATGTGTGAGACACGGTCCCCAGGTTACACAGAGAGAGACCCCCCCCCCCTCTGTGAGAGACACGGGCCCCAGGTTACACAGAGAGAGGGGGACCCCTCCCCACCCCTCTGTGTGAGAAACGGGCCCCAGGATATACAGAGAAAGACCCCCCCCCCCTCTGTGAGAGACACGGGCCCCAGGTTACACAGAGAGAGGGGGACCCCTCCCCCCCCCCTCTGTGAGAGACACGGGCCCCAGGTTACACAGAGAGAGGGGGACCCCTCCCCCCCCCCTCTGTGAGAGACACGGGCCCCAAGTTACACAGAGAGAGGGGGACACCCCTTCCTCTGTGAGAGACACGGGCCCCAGGTTACACAGAGAGAGAGACCCCCCCCCCTCTGTGAGAGACACGGGCCCCAGGTTACACAGAGAGAGAGACCCCCCCCCCCCCTCTGTGAGACACGGGCCCCAGGTTACACAGAGAGAGAGACCCCCCCCCCCCCCCCCCCCTCTGTGAGAGACACGGGCCCCAGGTTATACAAAGAGACCCCCCCCCCCTCTGTGAGAGACACGGGCCCCAGGTTACACAGAGAGAGAGACCCCCCCCCCTCTCTGTGAGAGACACGGGCCCCAGGTTACACAGAGAGATCCCCCCCCCCCTCTGTGAGAGACACGGGCCCCAGGTTACACAGAGAGAGAGACCCCCACCCCTCTGTGAGAGACACGGGCCTAAGGTTACACAGAGAGAGAGACCCCCCCCCCCCCCCTCTGTGAGAGACACGGGCCATAGGTTACACAGAGAGAGAGACCCCCCCCCCCCCTCTGTGAGAGACACGGGCCCCAGGTTACACAGAGAGAGAGACCCCCCCCTCTGTGAGAGACACGGGCCCCAGGTTACACAGAGAGAGAGACCCCCCCCTTCTGTGAGACACGGGCCCCAGGTTACACAGCGAGACCCTCCCCCCTCTGTGAGAGACACGGGCCCCAGGTTACACAGAGAGAGAGACCCCCCCCCCCCTCTGTGAGACACGGGCCCCAGGTTACAGAGAGAGAGACCCTCCCCCCTCTGTGAGAGACACGGGCCCCAGGTTACACAGAGAGAGGGGGACTCCCCTTCCTCTGTGAGAGACACGGGCCCCAGGTTACACAGAGAGAGAGACCCCCCCCCCCTGTGAGAGACACGGGCCCCAGGTTACAGAGAGAGAGACCCCCCCCCCCCCTCTGTGCTCTGTGTGAGACACGGGCCCCAGGTTACACAGAGAGACCCCCCCCCCCCTCTGTGAGAGACACGGGCCCCAGGTTACACAGAGAGAGGGGGACTCCCCTTCCTCTGTGAGAGACACGGGCCCAAGGTTACACAGAGAGAGAGACCCCCCCCCCCCCTCTGTGAGAGACACGGGCCCCAGGTTACACAGAGAGAGGGGGACCCCTCCCCCCCCCCTATGTGTGAGACACGGGCCCCAGGTTACACAGAGAGAGATCCCCCCCTCTGTGAGAGACACGGGCACCAGGTTACACAGAGAGAGGGGGACCCCTCCCCCCCCCCTATGTGTGAGACACGGGCCCCAGGTTACACAGAGAGAGACCCCCCCCCCCTCTGTGAGAGACACGGGCCCCAGGTTACACAGAGAGAGGGGGACCCCTCCCCACCCCTCTGTGTGAGAAACGGGCCCCAGGATATACAGAGAGAGAGACCCCCCCCCCCCTCTGTGAGAGACACGGGCCCCAGGTTACACAGAGAGAGGGGGACCCCTCCCCCCCCCCCCCTCTGTGAGAGACACGGGCCCCAGGTTACACAAAGAGAGACCCCCCCCCCTCTGTGAGAGACACGGGCCCCAGGTTACACAGAGAGAGGGGGACCCGCCCCCCCCCCTCTGTGTGAGACACGGGCCCCAGGTTACACAGAGAGAGACCCCCCCCCCCCCCCTCTGTGAGAGACACTGGCCCCAGGTTACACAGAGAGAGGGGGACCCCTCCCCCCCCCTCTGTGTGGGACACGGGCCCCAGGTTACACAGAGAGAGACCCCCCCCCCTCTGTGAGAGACACGGGCCCCAGGTTACACAGAGAGAGAGACCCCCCCCCCCTCTGTGAGAGACACGGGCCATAGGTTACACAGAGAGAGAGACCCCCCCCCCCTCTGTGAGAGACACGGGCCCCAGGTTACACAGAGAAAGAGACCCCCCCCCCCTCTGTGAGAGACACGGGCCCCAGGTTACACAGAGAGAGAGACCCCCCCCCCCCTCTGTGAGACCACGGGCCCCAGGTTACACAGAGAGAGGACCCCCCCCCCTCTGTGAGACACGGCCCCAGGTTACACAGAGAGACCCTCCCCCCTCTGTGAGAGACACGGGCCCCAGGGTTACACAGAGAGAGAGACCCCCCCCCTCTGTGAGACACGGGCCCCAGGTTACAGAGAGAGAGACCCCCCCCCCTCTGTGTGAGACACGGGCCCCAGGTTACACAGAGAGACCCTCCCCCCTCCTGTGAGAGACACGGGCCCCAGGTTACACAGAGAGAGGGGGACTCCCCTTCATCTGTGAGAGACACGGGCCCCAGGTTACACAGAGAGAGAGACCCCCCCCCCCTCTGTGAGAGACACGGGCCCCAGGTTAACACAGAGAGAGGGGGACTCCCCTCACTCTGTGAGAGACACGGGCTCCAGGTTACACAGAGAGAGACCCCCCCCCTCTGTGAGAGACACGGGCCCCAGGTTACACAGAGAGAGGGGGACCCCTCCCCCCCCCCCTCTGTGTGAGACACGGGCCCCAGGTTACACAGAGAGAGACCCCCCCCCCCCCTCTGTGAGAGACACGGGCCCCAGGTTACACAGAGAGAGGGGGGACCCCTCCCCACCCCTCTGTGTGAGAAACGGGCCCCAGGATATACAGAGAGAGACCCCCCCCCCCCCCTCTGTGAGAGACACGGGCCCCAGGTTACACAGAGAGAGGGGGACCCCTCCCCCCCCCCCCCCCTCTGTGAGAGACACGGGCCCCAGGTTACACAAAGAGAGACCCCCCCCCCTCTGTGAGAGACACGGGCCCCAGGTTACACAGAGAGAGGGGGACCCTCCCCCCCCCCCCCTCTGTGTGAGACACGGGCCCCCAGGTTACACAGAGAGAGACCCCCCCCCCTCTGTGAGAGACACGGGCCCCAGGTTACACAGAGAGAGAGACCCCCCCCCTCTGTGAGACACGGGCCCCAGGTTACACAGAGAGACCCTCCCCCCTCTGTGAGAGACACGGGCCCCAGGTTACACAGAGAGAGAGACCCCCCCCCCCCCTCTGTGAGACACGGGCCCCAGGTTACAGAGAGAGAGGACCCCCCCCCCCCTCTGTGTGAGACACGGGCCCCAGGTTACACAGAGAGACCCTCCCCCCTATGTGAGAGACACGGGCCCCAGGTTACATAGAGAGAGGGGGACTCCCCTTCCTCTGTGAGAGACACGGGCCCCAGGTTACACAGAGAGAGAGACCCCCCCCCCCTCTGTGAGAGACACGGGCCCCAGGTTACAGAGAGAGAGACCCCCCCCCCCCTCTGTGTGAGACACGGGCCCCAGGTTACACAGAGAGACCCCCCCCCCTCTGTGAGAGACACGGGCCCCAGGTTACACAGAGAGAGGGGGACTCCCCTTCCTTTGTGAGAGACACGGGCCCCAGGTTACACAGAGAGAGAGACCCCCCCCCCCCCCCTCTGTGAGAGACACGGGGCCCCAGGTTACACAGAGAGAGGGGGACTCCCCCTCCCTCTGTGAGAGACACGGGCTCCAGGTTACACAGAGAGAGACCCCCCCCCCTCTGTGAGAGACACGGGCCCCAGGTTACACAGAGAGACCCCCCCCCCCTCTGTGAGAGACACGGGCCCCAGGTTACACAGAGAGAGAGACCCCCCCCCTCTGTGAGACACGGGCCCCAGGTTACACAGAGAGACCCTCCCCCCTCTGTGAGAGACACGGGCCCCAGGTTACACAGAGAGAGAGACCCCCCCCCCCCTCTGTGAGACACGGGCCCCAGGTTACAGAGAGAGAGACCCCCCCCCCCCTCTGTGTGAGACACGGGCCCCAGGTTACACAGAGAGACCCTCCCCCCTCTGTGAGAGACACGGGCCCCAGGTTACACAGAGAGAGGGGGACTCCCCTTCCTCTGTGAGAGACACGGGCCCCAGGTTACACAGAGAGAGAGACCCCCCCCCCTCTGTGAGAGACACGGGCCCCAGGTTACAGAGAGAGAGACCCCCCCCCCCCCTCTGTGTGAGACACGGGCCCCAGGTTACACAGAGAGACCCCCCCCCCTCTGTGAGAGACACGGGCCCCAGGTTACACAGAGAGAGAGACCCCCCCCCCCCTCTGTGAGAGACACGGGCCCCAGGTTACACAGAGAGAGGGGGACTCCCCTCCCTCTGTGAGAGACACGGGCTCCAGGTTACACAGAGAGAGACCCCCCCCCCTCCGTGAGAGACACGGGCCCCAGGTTACACAGAGAGAGGGGGACCCCTCCCCCCCCCTCTGTGTGAGACAAGGGCCCCAGGTTACACAGAGAGAGACCCCCCCCCCCCCTCTGTGAGAGACACGGGCCCCAGGTTACACAGAGAGAGGGGGACCCCCTCCCCACCCCTCTGTGTGAGAAAACGGGCCCCAGGTTATACAGAGAGAGACCCCCCCCCCCCCTCTATGAGAGACACGGGCCCCAGGTTACACAGAGAGAGACCCCCCCCCCCCCCCTCTGTGAGAGACACGGGCCCCAGGTTACACAGAGAGAGGGGGACCCCTCCCCCCCCCCTCTGTGTGAGACACGGGCCCCAGGTTACACAGAGAGAGACCCCCCCCCCCCCTCTGTGTGAGACACGGGCCCCAGGTTACACAGAGAGAGACCCCCCCCCCCCCCCTCTGTGAGACACGGGCCCCAGGTTACACAGAGAGAGGGGGACCCCTCCCCCCCTCTGTGTGAGACACGGGCCCCAGGTTACACAGAGAGAGACCCCCCCCCCCCCTCTGTGAGAGACACGGGCCCCAGGTTACACAGAGAGAGGGGGACCCCTCCCCCCCCCCCCCTCTGTGTGAGACACGGGCCCCAGGTTACACAGAGGGGGACCCCTCCCCCCCCCGCTGTGTGAGACACGGGCCCCAGGTTACACAGAGAGAGAGACCCCCCCCCCCTCTGTGAGAGACACGTGCCCCAGGTTACACAGAGAGAGAGACCCCCCCCCCCTCTGTGAGACACGGGCCCCAGGTTACACAGAGAGAGAGACCCTCCCCCCTCTGTGAGAGACACGGGCCCCAGGTTACACAGAGAGAGAGACCCCCCCCCCCTCTGTGAGAGACACGGGCCCCAGGTTACACAGAGAGAGAGACCCCCCCCCCCTCTGTGAGAGACACGGGCCCCAGGTTACACAGAGAGAGGGGGACTCCCCTCCCTCTGTGAGAGACACGAGCTCCAGGTTACACAGAGAGAGACCCCCCCCCCCCCCTCTGTGAGAGACACGGGCCCCAGGTTACACAGAGAGAGGGGGACCCCTCCCCCCCCCCTCTGTGTGAGACACGGGCCCCAGGTTACACAGAGAGAGACCCCCCCCCCCCCCCCTCTGTGAGAGACACGGGCCCCAGGTTACACAGAGAGAGGGGGACCCCTCCCCACCCCTCTGTGTGAGAAACGGACCCCAGGTTATACAGAGAGAGACCCCCCCCCCCCTCTGTGAGAGACACGGGCCCCAGGTTACACAGAGAGAGGGGGACCCCTCCCCCCCCCCCCTCTATGAGAGACACGGGCCCCAGGTTACACAGAGAGAGACCCCCCCCCCCCCTCTGTGAGAGACACGGGCCCCAGGTTACACAGAGAGAGGGGGACCCCTCCCCCCCCCCCTCTGTGTGAGACACGGGCCCCAGGTTACACAGAGAGAGGGGGACCCCTCCCCACCCCTCTGTGTGAGAAACGGGCCCCAGGTTATACAGAGAGAGACCTCCCCCTCTATGAGAGACACGGGCCCCAGGTTACACAGAGAGAGACCCCCCCCCCCCTCTGTGAGAGACACGGGCCCCAGGTTACACAGAGAGAGGGGGACCCCTCCCCCCCCCTCTGTGTGAGACACGGGCCCCAGGTTACACAGAGAGAGACCCCCCCCCCCCTCTGTGTGAGACACGGGCCCCAGGTTACACAGAGAGAGACCCCCCCCCCTCTGTGAGAGACACGGGCCCCAGGTTACACAGAGAGAGGGGGACCCCTCCCCACCCCTCTGTGTGAGAAACGGGCCCCAGGATATACAGAGAGAGACCCCCCCCCCTCTGTGAGAGACACGGGCCCCAGGTTACACAGAGAGAGAGGGACCCCTCCCCCCCCCCCCTCTGTGAGAGACACGGGCCCCAGGTTACACAAAGAGAGACCCCCCCCCCTCTGTGAGAGACACGGGCCCCAGGTTACACAGAGAGAGGGGGACCCCTCCCCCCCCCCCTCTGTGTGGGACACGGGCCCCAGGTTACACAGAGAGAGACCCCCCCCCCCCTCTGTGAGAGACACGGGCCCCAGGTTACACAGAGAGAGAGACCCCCCCCCCCCCCTCTGTGAGAGACACGGGCCATAGGTTACACAGAGAGAGAGACCCCCCCCCCCCCTCTGTGAGAGACACGGGCCCCAGGTTACACAGAGAGAGAGACCCACCCCCCCTCTGTGAGAGACACGGGCCCCAGGTTACACAGAGAGAGAGACCCCCCCCCTCTGTGAGACACGGGCCCCAGGTTACACAGAGAGACCCTCCCCCCTCTGTGAGAGACACGGGCCCCAGGTTACACAGAGAGAGAGACCCCCCCCCCCTCTGTGAGACACGGGCCCCAGGTTACAGAGAGAGAGACCCCCCCCCCCCCCCCCCCCTGTGTGAGACACGGGCCCCAGGTTACACAGAGAGACCCTCCCCCCTCTGTGAGAGACACGGGCCCCAGGTTACACAGAGAGAGGGGGACTCCCCTTCCTCTGTGAGAGACACGGGCCCCAGGTTACACAGAGAGAGAGACCCCCCCCCCCTCTGTGAGAAACACGGGCCCCAGGTTACAGAGAGAGAGACCCCCCCCCTCTGTGTGAGACACGGGCCCCAGGTTACACAGAGAGACCCCCCCCCCCTCTGTGAGAGACACGGGCCCCAGGTTACACAGAGAGAGGGGGACTCCCCTCCCTCTGTGAGAGACACGGGCTCCAGGTTACACAGAGAGAGACCCCCCCCCTCTGTGAGAGACACGGGCCCCAGGTTACACAGAGAGAGGGGGACCCCTCCCCCCCCTCTGTGTGAGACAAGGGCCCCAGGTTACACAGAGAGAGACCCCCCCCCCTCTGTGAGAGACACGGGCCCCAGGTTACACAGAGAGAGGGGGACCCCTCCCCACCCCTCTGTGTGAGAAACGGGCCCCAGGTTATACAGAGAGAGACCCCCCCCCCCTCTATGAGAGACACGGGCCCCAGGTTACACAGAGAGAGACCCCCCCCCCCCCTCTGTGAGAGACACGGGCCCCAGGTTACACAGAGAGAGGGGGACCCCTCCCCCCCCCTCTGTGTGAGACACGGGCCCCAGGTTACACAGAGAGAGACCCCCCCCCCCCCCCTCTGTGTGAGACACGGGCCCCAGGTTACACAGAGAGAGACCCCCCCCCCTCTGTGAGACACGGGCCCCAGGTTACACAGAGAGAGGGGGACCCCTCCCCCCCTCTGTGTGAGACACGGGCCCCAGGTTACACAGAGAGAGACCCCCCCCCCCCCCCTCTGTGAGAGACACGGGCCCCAGGTTACACAGAGAGAGGGGGACCCCTCCCCCCCCCTCTGTGTGAGACACGGGCCCCAGGTTACACAGAGGGGGACCCCTCCCCCCCCCCTCTGTGTGAGACACGGGCCCCAGGTTACACAGAGAGAGACCCCCCCCCCCCCTGTGAGAGACACGGGCCCCAGGTTACACAGAGAGAGGGGGACCCCTCCCCCCCCCTCTGTGTGAGACACGGGCCCCAAGTTACACAGAGAGAGACCCCCCCCCCCCCTCTGTGAGAGACACGGGCCCCAGGTTACACAGAGAGAGGGGGACCCCTCCCCCCCCCCCCCCCTCTGTGTGAGACACGGGCCCCAGGTTACACAGAGAGACGGAGGGAGACTCCCCCCTCTCTCCTCCGCCCTGTTGGGTGCTTGGGTGATGATGCAGGGCGGCTGCTGGAATGTGGCTCCCGTGGGTGCTGCAGATGCTTTCCGAGGTCAATCCCCGTTCCGGCCACGCTGCCCCGAGCCTGGCCACATCACTTAGAGGGGCCGCTACTCGACGTCACAACCACACAGTAGCTCGCACACACCTCGAGACAAAGCTCCCCCGTGTAGCCATAACAGACTATTGGAGCACGTGCTCTCAGCGAGCAACCTAAGAAGGCACGTATGGTGCATGCACGAGGTGGATGGGTAGCCATCACCCCGCCCGGCCGTCTGTGTGTGAGTGCCAGTGTGAGGGTGGTCGGGTGTGTGTGTATGAAAGAGTAAGTGTGTGTGAGCGAGAGTCTGTGTGTGTGTGAGGCTGTATATGTGAGGGAGAGTGAGTCTCTGTGTGTGAGAGAGGGTGAGACTGTGTGTGAGTGAAAATGAGTCTGTGTGTGAGTGAGAGTGAGTCTGTGTGTGTGTGAGAGGGAGTGAGTGTGTTAGAGAAAGTGAGTCTGTGAGTGAAAGTGATTATGCGTGAGTCTGTTTGTGTGAGTGTGAGCGAGAGTGAGTCTGTGTGTGAGTGAGGGTGTGTGAGTGCGTCTATGTGTGAATTAAAGTGAATCTGTGTGTGTTTAGTGAGTTTGTATGTGTGGGTGATAGTGAGAGAGACTGTGTGTGAGTGAGTCTGTGTGCGTGAGAGTGAGTCTGTGTGTGTGAGTCTATTTGTGTGTGTGTGTGACAGAGTATGTGTGTGAGTGGACCGGTTCTGGCTCCTGCCACCATGAGGGGTGGACAGTCCTCTACTCGGGGCAGGAGACTGCCAAATAACAGGGTGTGGCTCTTCTTCTGAACAAAAGAATGAAGGGGGCGTGGGAGCGTGGCGGTGAGGTGTGGGAAGCTGTAAGCCCCAGGATACTTTGGGCTCGCCTTCCCATCAACCAGAGGCGAGGAGTGGTGGTCGTGGTTACTTATGCCCCCACCGAAGACGAACATCCGTGGAGGGATGCAGGCAAAGCCGATGAGTCAGACGCTTTCTATGACCTCCTGTCACAGGTGCTGGCTAAAGTGGCCACTCGGGACAGAGTCATCTTGTTGGGTGACTTCAATGCCCGAGTTGGTCATGATGCTGGCACCTGGTCTGGAGTGATTGGAAGGCATGGGCCAGATCAGCTCAATAATAACGGTAGGAGGCTGCTAGATTTTTGTGCAGCCCATGGGCTTGTAATTACCAACACGCTCTTCCGGCATCGGCGCATCCACACAACATCATGGATACATGCCGGGTCCAAGCAAGAACATCTGCTGGACTACATAGTGACGGACCAGCGGATGCGAGCCCATGTCCTTGACACCAGGACCTACCGTGGAGCTGATCTGACCTCTGACCATCGACTAGTCATCTGTAAGATGCGCCTGCCATTCTTCCACTCCGGTGGTGGGTGTACACCCAGGACCCCATTCCAACCAAAAGTGGCCTGGTCTCAGCTAGCTGATGAAAGTTGCAAGCGAGAATTTCATCATTGCTTGCAGCTGGGGTTGGCATCGTCCCCCACTTCACCTGATGTCGAGGGTAAATGGGCGAGGTTTAAGACTGTGACTCATGCAGCTGCAATGGCTGCTTTGGGTACGCGGTCCAGACCTCCCCAGAAACCCTGGCTGACGGAGGAGATGTTCAGGTTAATTGAGAAAAAGCGACAGGCCCACTCTCATCGCCTACAGCATCCCACGTCAGAGAATGAGGAGGTTTACCGCAGCCTTCGCTCGGAGGTTCGGAGAGCCGTAAGGCGCTGTAAGGATGGGTGGTGGTCGCGGGTTGCTGAGGAGATGGAGTCTGCCTCAGTGGCCCGCGATCACAAATCACTATTTAACTCCATCAAAAAAGTAACCTGCAGCGCCACACCTATTACCATCATTAGAGGAAAAAACGGTGATCCAATTTCCGACCCGCAGGAACAGGTTTGCAGATTTGCTGAGCATTTCTGTGAGGTCCTGGGGGAGGGAAAATCTCTCAGCCAGGAAAACATCATGGCACAAAGTGGGGATAACCCTGCTGAGGCTGCGGTGCCTCAAATATTGGAAGAGGTCACCCCCTGTGAGTGGCTGGCTGAGGTACCAGCTGTTGAGGAAGTACTGAGGGCGATCCGGAGTCTGAGACCAGGGAAGGCACCGGGAAGAGATGATCTCCCAAGCGAAATGCTGAGGGAGGGTGGCGTTTGTGCACAGACTGCCCTATATGACATCATAACAACAGTCTGGACCACTGGACGGGTTCCGCAGGACTGGAAGGATGCCCTCGTGGTCCCCCTCTTTAAGAAGGGGGACCGTACCGACTGTAACAACTACAGGGGCATCTCACTCCTCAGTGTGCCGGGTAAGGTCCTGGCAAGGATTATTCAACATCGCCTTGCTAGGCACGCTGAGGAGAGGCTTGCGGAGCCCCAATGCGGTTTCAGGAAAGGGCGGTCCTGCACAGATGCCATATTTTTCTGTCCGTCTGCTACAGCAGAGGTGTAGGGAATTCCAAAAAGACCTACATCTCTGCTTTATTGACCTGGTCAAGGCCTATGATACCATCAGTAGGACTGGGCTCTGGGTTGTTCTTCGTGCTTTCGGAGTCCCTGACCCTCTGCTCACGATCATTAAGGACCTTCATGATGGTGAGCGGGCCCGCGTAAAACTACGTGGCCGGGAGTCGGAGCCTTTCCCTGTACACCTTGGGGTGCGACAGGGATGTCCTCTGGCTCCCACATTATTTAACATCTATTTCGACTGCGTAGTTCGTGAAGCCTTCAATAGCTGTACCGGGGGAATTACCATTTGGTACAGATATAATGGGAGGCTGATCGACGCCCGGGTGCGATCAAGGGATGGCTCCCTATTGGTCAACCACGTTATGTATGCCGATGATTTGGTAATAGCTGCTCATTCAGAAGAGGAGTTGGAGACGCTGCTGCTGAGACTGGAGCGTGCCACTAAGAGGTGGGGCCTTACCATCAGCCCCACCAAAACTAAGCACCTGCCTGGGTATTTTGTACCATCGGGCACTCCACCCCCACAACTCCCAATCGGTGATGGGGCAGTTGTGGAGAGAGTGGAGAGTTTCCCATACCTGGGCAGTGTGCTTATGACCGGCTCCAGTTTATCAGCAGAGGTCTCACTCCGAATCAGTCGAGCGGCAATATCTTTTCATCGGTTGCGTAACGCTGTGTGGAAGCTACCTGGTCTGTCGCTCCGCACGAAGCTTCAGGTCTTCTCGGCCATGGTCATTCCCTCCCTTCTCTACGCTTGCGAAACGTGGACCCCCCTAGTGGAGCATCTTCGCCGGTTGGAAACATTTAGGCTAGCCTGCCTACGATCCATCCTGGGTTTAACCAGGCTGGATTGTGTGAGGAGCTCACAAGTCCTTGAAAGATCTGGGCAAAGTCCCATCAGTGAGCTCCTCCGGCAGGCAAGGCTGCGTTGGCTGGGTCATGTAGCCCGCATGCCCAGCCACCGCATGCCTAAACAGCTTTTGTTCGGCCGGATCGAGGGGGCTAAACGGGCGCGGCACGGGCTAGAGAAGAGATGGAGTGATGTGGTACAGGAGGACGTGGAGCTGAGTGGACTTGCCGATGACTGGTACCAGCGGTGTCAAGATCGGCCTCAGTGGAGGAGGCTCGTGAAGGACGCTACTGGGCAGTTGGAGGCAGTCGCCCTCCAACAACAACGGAGGGCGGAAGAGCGACGCTCACAACAACGAGCGGAGCGCCGGGTGGCTAAAGCACAGCAAGTTGGCACAGTAGGGGGCACAGGTGGTGCATCAGCCAGTCATCTCGGTCATCTCGGTCAGTCGACCCGTGGCACCTGGGTCTGCCCCGTGACCTCCTGCCAGCGGGCGTTCGACACTTCACGTGGCCTCAGGGTGCACATGGCCTGGCACAAGCGTCGTGGTGACGTCACCGCCACTTAGTGGCGAATGGCGGTTGTTGTTGTTGTTGTGTGAGTGAGATTGTGTGTGTGACTAAGAGTGAGTCTGTGTGTGAGAGTGAATGTGTGTCAGTATGTGTGAGTGAGTCTGTGAGTGAGAGTGTATGTGTGTGAGAGTGAGTCAGTGTGTGTGAGTCTGTGTGCGTGAGAGTGAGTCTGTGTGTGAGTCTGTGTGCGTGGGTGAGTGAGTCTGTGTGTGAGTGAGGGTGTGTGAGTGCGTCTATGTGTGAATTAAAGTGAATCTGTGTGTGTTTAGTGAGTCTGTATGTGTGGGTGATAGTGAGAGAGACTGTGTGTGAGTGAGTTTGTGTGTGTGTGAGTGAGTCTATTTGTGTGTGTGTGTGACAGTCTGTGTGTGAGTGAGATTGTGTGTGTGACTAAGAGTGAGTCTGTGTGTGGGTGAGAGTGAGTGTGTGTCAGTATGTGTGAGTGAGAGTGTGTGTGTGTGAGAGTGAGTCAGTGTGTGTGAGTGAGTCTGTGCATGAGTAAGTCTGTGTGTGTGTGAGTCTATGTGTGAAACAGAGAGAGTGAGTCTGTGTGTGAGTGAATGAGTCTGTTTGTGTGAGAGTGTGAGAGAGCGTGTATGTGTGAGATTGAGACTGTGAGCGAGAGTGAATCTGTGAGTATGTGTGTGTGAGAGAGTCTATGTGTGAGTGAGAGTGTCTGTGTGTGAGTTACCCTGTGTGTGAGTGAGAGTCAGTCTGTGTGAGTATGTGTGTGTGTGAGGGAGTCTGTGTGTGAGTGAGTCTGTGTGTGTGAGTCTGTGTGTGAGTGTGTGTGAGTGATTGAGTCTGTGTGTGAGTGAGAGTAAGTCTGTGTGAGTGAGTATGTGTGAGTATGTGTGTGTGAGTGAGTCTGTGTGTGAGTGAGTCTGTGTGAGTGAGTATGTGTGTGTGTGAGGGAGTCTGTGTGTGAGTGAGAGTGAGTGTGTGTCAGTATGTGTGAGTGAGTCTGTGAGTGAGAGTGTGTGTGAGTGACAGTGAGTCTGTGAGTGAGGGTGTGTGTGTGTGAGAGTGAGTCTGTGTGTTTGAGTGAGTCTGTATATGAGTGAGAGTCAGTCTGTGTGAGGGAGTATGTGTGTGTGTGACTAAGAGTGAGT
The DNA here is from genome assembly GCF_965212315.1 of Lampetra planeri. Lineage (NCBI taxonomy): Eukaryota > Metazoa > Chordata > Hyperoartia > Petromyzontiformes > Petromyzontidae > Lampetra > Lampetra planeri. The sequence goes on from NC_136157.1 coordinate 905,767, forward strand.
CTGTGTGTGAGTGAGTCTGTGTGAGTGAGTCTGTATGAGTATGTGTGAGTGTGAGTATGTGTGTGAGTGAGATTGTTTGTGTGACTAAGAGTGAGTCTGTGTGTGAGTGAGTCTGTGTGTGAGTGAGAGTAAGTCTGTGTGAGTATGTGTGAGTGTGAGTGAGTATGTGTGTGTGAGTCTGTGTGTGAGTGAGTCTGTGTGAGTGAGTATGTGTGAGTGAGTATGTGTGTATGTGTGTGAGTGAGTCTGTGTGTGAGTGAGTCTGTGTGTGTGAGTATGTGTGAGTGTGTATGAGTGAGTCTGTGTGTGTGAGTGAGTCTGTGTGAGTATTTGTGTGTGTGAGGGAGTCTGTGTGTGAGTGAGTCTGTGTGTGAGTGTGTGTGAGTGAGTCTGTGTGTGAGTGAGTCTGTGTGTGTATGTGTGTGTGAGTGAGTCTGTGTGTGAGTGAGAGTGTGTGAGTGTGTGTGAGTGAGTCTGTGTGAGTATTTGTGTTTGAGGGAGTCTGTGTGTGAGTGAGTCTGTGTGTGAGTGTGTGTGAGTGAGTCTGTGTGTGAGTGAGAGTCAGTCTGTGTGAGTACGTGTGAGTGTGGGTGAGTATATGTGTGAGTGAGTCTGTGTGTGTGAGTATGTGTGTGAGTGAGATTGTGTGTGTGACTAAGAGTGAGTGAATCTGTGTGTAAGTGAGTCTGTGTGAGTGTGTGTGTGTGAGGGAGTCTGTGTGTGAGTGAGAGTGTGTGAGTGTGTGTGAGTGAGTCTGTGTGTGAGTGAGACTGTGTGTGTGACTAAAAGTGAGTCTGTGAGTGAGTTAGTCTGTGTGAGTGAGTATGTGTGTGAGTGAGTCTCTGTGTGTGAGCTAAGTGAGCCTGTGAGGGAGAGTGTGTGTGAGTGACAGTGAGTCTGTGAGTGAGGGTGTGTGTGTGTAAGAGTGAGTCTGTGTGTGTGAGTCTGTGTGTGAGGGAGTCTGTGTGTGAGTGAGATTGTGTGTGTGACTAAAAGTGAGTCTGTGTGTGAGAGTCTGTGTCTGAGTGAGAGTGAGGGCCTGTGTGAGTGAGTCTGTGTGTGTGAGCGAAGTGAGTCTGTGAGTGAGGGTGTGTGTGAGAGTGAGTCTGTGTGTGAGTGAGTCTGTGTGTGTGAGTATGTGTGAGTGTGTATGAGTGAGTCTGTGTGTGTGAGTGAGTCTGTGTGAGTATTTGTGTGTGTGAGGGAGTCTGTGTGTGAGTGAGTCTGTGTGTGAGTGTGTGTGAGTGAGTCTGTGTGTGAGTGAGTCTGTGTGTGTATGTGTGTGTGAGTGAGTGTGTGTGAGTGAGAGTGTGTGAGTGTGTGTGAGTGAGTCTGTGTGAGTATTTGTGTTTGAGGGAGTCTGTGTGTGAGTGAGTCTGTGTGTGAGTGTGTGTGAGTGAGTCTGTGTGTGAGTGAGAGTCAGTCTGTGTGAGTACGTGTGAGTGTGGGTGAGTATATGTGTGAGTGAGTCTGTGTGTGTGAGTATGTGTGTGAGTGAGATTGTGTGTGTGACTAAGAGTGAGTGAATCTGTGTGTGAGTGAGTCTGTGTGAGTGTGTGTGTGTGAGGGAGTCTGTGTGTGAGTGAGAGTGTGTGAGTGTGTGTGAGTGAGTCTGTGTGTGAGTGAGACTGTGTGTGTGACTAAAAGTGAGTCTGTGAGTGAGTGAGTCTGTGTGAGTGAGTATGTGTGTGAGTGAGTCTCTGTGTGTGAGCTAAGTGAGTCTGTGAGTGAGAGTGTGTGTGAGTGACAGTGAGTCTGTGAGTGAGGGTGTGTGTGTGTAAGAGTGAGTCTGTGTGTGTGAGTGAGTCTGTGTGTGAGGGAGTCTGTGTGTGAGTGAGATTGTGTGTGTGACTAAAAGTGAGTCTGTGTGTGAGAGTCTGTGTCTGAGTGAGAGTGAGGGCCTGTGTGAGTGAGTCTGTGTGTGTGAGCGAAGTGAGTCTGTGAGTGAGGGTGTGTGTGAGAGTGAGTCTGTGTGTGTGAGTGAAAGTCTGTGTGTGAGTCAGAGCGAGTCTTTTTGAGTGAGAGTGAGTCTGTGTGTGTGAGTGAGTGTGAGTCTGTGTGTGTGAGTGAGGCTGTGTCGACCTGGGCAGGGGGAGCTCCCTCACTGGACCGGCTTGTTTGGAATTTGGTGTTTGGAGTTTGGTTTTTGGTGTTTGGAGTTTGGTGTTTGGTGTTGGGAGTTTGGTGTTTGGAGTTTGGTGTTTGCAGTTTGGTGTTTGGAGTTTGGAGTTTGGTGTTTGGTGTTTGGAGTTTAGAGTTTGGTGTTTGGTGTTTGGAGTTTGGTGTTTGGAGTTTGGAGTTTGGTGTTTGGTGTTTGGAGTTGGGTGTTTGGAGTTTGGTGTTTGGAGTTTGGTAGGTTTGGTGTTTGGAGTTTGGTGTTTGGAGTTTGGAGTTTTGAGTTTGGTGTTTGGAGTTTGGTGTTTGGTGTTTGGAGTTTGGTGTTTGGAGTTTGGTGTTTGGAGTTTGGTGTTTGGAGTTTGGTGTTTGGAGTTTGGTGTTTGGAATTTGGTGTTTGGTGTTTGGAGTTTGGTGTTTGGAGTTTGGTGTTTGGAGTTTGGTGTTTGGAGTTTGGTGTTTGGAGTTTGGAGTTCAGAGAGGGAGGAGGAGCAGCAGAAATCCGACCTCTCCGAGGACAGACACGCGGTGACGAGTCTGGAAAACTAATTAACGTCGGCAGGCAACACCTACACACAAAGACAAAGGTCCCCCGTGTAGCCTTGCACGGGCTGCGTTGGGGAGGGGGGCTGGCAAGTGCTGTTAGCGAGCGGCTACTCTATGAAGGTCGGCAGGGCACACGGTTGGGGTGGTGTCCGCCTTTGTCTCCCTCCCACTGTTGTTGAGTACACTCGTGTGCTGCACCAGGGACTCATTTGAGGCTGAGTCGGCCTAGGGGACGGCCCATAAGCGGTTCAGATGTTCCCGCTCACGTTGTTGCGCAGTGCGCTAGCCACTGCTCACACACACCAACGAAAACTCCATCACCATCACAACCATCATCAACATAACAACCAACACCATCATCAACATCACCGCCACCATCATCACCATAATCACCACCACAACCATTATCATCACCATCATCAACATACCAACCACCACCATCATCACCATCATCAACATCATCAACATAACAACCACCACCATCATCATCACCACCATCATCAAAATGACCACCACCATCATCATCATCACCACCGCACTCCGCCGTGAGGCCGCCCGCCCCCCCTGCGCTCATTCCTGCGAGGTGCGGTCACGTCTACAGCCAGCCTGTGTGTGTGTGAGTCTGTGTGTGTGAGCGTCTGTGTGTGTGTATATGTGTGTAGGGGAGCGGTAGTGTAGCGGTTAGCACGCTGCACTATGAACCTGGCGACCCGGGTTCGATTCCCGCTCACGGCAAACACCAGTGACGATTATTTGAACCGGTCCTGGGCCTCCCCTAGGTCGAAAAAATGAGTACCTAGTGCGGTGTGTAAACATCGCCGCTAGGGAGACAAAGGCGGTCGGGCGTGGTGCTGGCCACCCACCCCCTCGTGTACCGTGCTGGCCTTCATAGGTGCTTGCGAACAGCACTTGCCCTTACAGTCTGTTAAGGCTATACGGGGGATCTTTGTCTGTGTGTGTCTGTGTGTGTCTGCGTGTGTCTGCGTGTGTGTGAGGGTCTGCGAGAGAGTGTGAGTCTGTGTGTGTGTGAGAGTCCGGCAAAAACAACCCCCTACCTCCTCGTTGATGCCGGATGGCAACGCTGTGGTGGGTAGTGCTATGGGGGGAGGGCCGTGCTATGGGGGGAGGGCCGTGCTATGGGGGGAGGGCCGTGCTATGGGGGGAGGGCCGTGCTATGGGGGGAGGGCCGTGCTATGGGGGGGAGGGCCAATTTAGATTGGCCATTCCCCTCATGGCGTTTGTAACCACCACAGCGGCCAAATGGGGGCTCCGGACGGGTGTGAGGGGCTGGTAACCCCTCCACCTCTAATTAATTACCACCAAACCATGACTGAAAAATGTCATTAATAAGCTTGTGCCTGGGGGGACTGGCCAAACCCCATTTGGCAGAGCCAGGAGACTGAATCCTTACCCTCGGGGCTCCTCCAGAAACAACAAAAAAACACTACGGGTGGCCACGTGGAATGTTCGAAAGCTCACTGCGGAGGAGAGGCTGCCACTCCTCTGTCGGGAGGTCTGGTGGACTGGCTCTGGCTCCTGCCACCATGAGGGGTGGACAGTCCTCTAACAAAAGGGAATGGCTCTTCTTCTGGACTACATTGTGATGGAACAGCGGATGCGGGCCGTGGAGCTGATCTGCCCACTGACCATCGACTTAAGATGTGCCTGCCATGCTTCCACTCCGGTGGTGGGTGTACACCCAGGACCCCATTCAAGTGAGAATTTCATCATCGTTGGCATCGTCCTCCACTCCTGCTGCTTTGGGTACACGGTCCAGACATCCCCAGAGAGTGACAGAGGAGGTGTTCAGGCTGGCTGAAAAAAAGCGACAGGCCCACTCTCATCGACTACAGCATCCCACGTCGGAGAATTAGGAGGCTTACCGCAGCCTTCGCTCGGAGGTTTGGAGAGCCGTGAGGCGCTCACAAATTTCACTCCATCAAAAAAGTAACCTGCAGTGCCACACCTATTACCATCATTAGGGGAAAGAGCGGTGATCCAATCTCCAACCCCCAGGAACAGGTTTGCAGATTTGCTGAGCATTTCTGTGAAGTCCTGGGGGAGGGGAAATACCTCCACATGGGAAACATCATGGGATGACCCTGCTGAGGCTGCGGTGCCCCAAATATTTGAAGAAGTCACCGGCTGTGAGTGGCTGACTGAGATGCCATCTGTTGAGTAAGTACTAAAGGCGATCCAGAGTCTGAGGCCGGGCAGAGATGATCTCCCAAGCGAAATGCTGAGGGAGGGTGGCGTCCAGTGGTCCAGACTGTTGTTATGACATCATAACAACAGTCTGGACCACTGGACGGGTTCTGCAGGACTGGAAGGATGCCCTGGTGGTCCCCCTCTTTAAGAAGGGGGACCGCACAGACTGTAACAACTACAATGGCATCTCACTCCTCAGTGTGCCGGGAAAGGTCCTGGCAAGGATTATTCAACGTCGCCATGCTAGGCACGCTGAGGAGAGGCTTGCGGAGCCTCAATGTGGTATCAAGAAAGGGCGGTCCTGCACAGATGCCATATTTTCTGTCCGTCTGCTACAGCAACGGTGTAGGAAATTCCAACAAGACCTACATCTCTGCTTTATTGACCTGGTTAAGGCCTATGATAACATCAATAGGCCTGGGCTCTGGGTTGTTCTTCATGCTTTCGGAATCCCTGACCCTCTGCTCACGATCATTAAGGACCTTCATGATGGTGAGCGGGCCTGGGTAAAACTATGTGGCCGGGAGTCGGAGCCATTCGCTGTACACCTTGGGGTCCGATAGGGATGTGAAGCCTTCAATAGCTGTACCGGGGGAATTACCATTTGGTACAGATATAATGGGAGGCTGATCGACGCCCGGGTGCGATCAAGGGATGGCTCCCTATTGGTCAACCACGTTATGTATGCCGATGATTTGGTAATAGCTGCTCACTCAGATGAGGAGTTGGAGGCGCTGCTGCTGAGACTGGAGCGTGCCACTAAGAGGTGGGGCCTTACCATCAGCCCCACCAAAACTAAGCACCTGCCAGGGTATTTTGTACCATCGGGCACTCCACCCCCACAACTCCCAATTGGTGATGGGGCAGTTGTGGAGCAAGTGGAGAGTTTCCCATACCTGGGCAGTGTGCTCATGACCGTCTTTGGTTTGGCAGCAGAGGTCTCACTCCGAATCAGTTGAGCGGCAATATATTTTCATCGGTTGCGTAACACTGTGTGGAAGCTGCCTGGTCTGTCGCTCCGCATGAAGCTTCAGGTCTTCTCGGCCACAGTCTCTACGCTTGCGAAACGTGGACCCCCCCAAATGGAGCATCTTCGTCGGTTAGGAACATTTAGGCTGGCCTGCCTACAATCCATCCTGGCTTTAACCAGGCTGGATTATGTGAGGAGCTCACAAACCCTTGAAAGATCTGGGCAAAGTCCTATCGGTGAGCTCCTCCGGCAGGCAAGGCTGCGTTGGCTGGGTCATGTAGCCCGCATACCCAACCACCGCATGCCTAAACAGCTTTTGTTCGGCCGAAACGAGGGGGCTAAACGGGCGCAGCACGGGCTAGAGAAGAGATGGAGTGATGTGGTACAGGAGGACGTGGAGCTGAGTGGACTTGCCGATGACTGGTACCTGCGGTGTCAAGATCGGCCTCAGTGGAGGAGGCTCGTGAAGGACGCGACTGGGCAGTTGGAGGCAGTCGCCCTCCAACAACAACGGAGGGCGGAGGAGCGACGCTCACAACAACGAGCGCAGCGCCGGGTGGCTAAAGCACAGCAAGTTGGCACAGTAGGGGGCACAGGTGGTGCATCGGCCAGTCATCTCAGTCATCTCAGTCAGTCGACCCGTGGCACCTGGGTCTGCCCCGTGACCTCCTGCCAGCGGGCGTTCGACACTTCACGTGGCCTCAAGGTGCACATGGCCTGGCACAAGTGTCGTGGTGACGTCACCGCCACTTAGTGGCAAATGGCGGTTGTTGTTGTTGTATATGTGTCAGTGTGTGTATATGTGTCAGTGCGTGTGTGTCTGTGTGCGTGTGTGTCTGTGTGCGTGTGTCTGTGTGTGTGTCAGTGCGTGTGTGTCTGTGTGTGTCAGTGTGCGTGTGTTGTGTGTGTGTCTGTATGCGTGTGTGTCAGTGTGTGTGTGTCTGTGTGTGTGTGTCTGTGTGTGTGCCAGTGCACACAGCACGTGCCGCGTGCCGGGAGACAGGAATCTGTAGAACGCAGCCTCACTGGAGCCACGGACACACGCGCGCGCATTCCCACCCCCACGTGCGTGCGTGTACGCGCACTCACACGCGCGCGTGTCCTCACATGCGTGTGCACACTCACGTGGCCAGGGTGATTGATGACCCAGACCCCACTGAGTCACTCCACTCGCTCGCGGTGATCAGTGGCCTCCTTATCGCTCTTACACTGCGACTACCGTGGCTTCTGTGAACTCCACCACGCGTTGATTCCTCGACCCATGTTGAGATATCCCGCTCTGTTCCACCACATTTTCAGGACACGGCAGCACACCCACTTATTTACTTACTCACCTACTCACTCACCTACTCACCTACTCACTCACGTACTCACCCACTCACTCATCCAATCACTCTCCCACTCATCCACTCACTCACTTACCCACAAAGACAAAGACCCCCCGTACAGCCTTAACAAACTTTGGGCAAGTGCTGTTAGCGAGCACCTAAAAAGGCCAGGCACGGCACACGAGGGGGTGGGTGGCCAGCACCACGCCCGGCCGCCTTTGTCTTCCTCGTGGCGATGCTTACACACCGCACAAGGTACTCATCTGAGGCTGAGTCGACCTCGGACCGGTTCAGATAATCGTCACGCTGGTGGCCGTGAGTGGGAATCAAACTCGAGTCGCTTGGCGGGGGGGGGGTAGCGCAAAGACACAGCCCCGTACGGTTCCATACCTCTTGGAGGTCACAACAACACCCCCACACCCAGCCACCCACTCTACCCACACCCACTCTATCCACACCAACCCACCCCACCCCCACGCACCCACACATCCACACACCCACACATCCACACACCCACACACCCATCCACCCCCACCCCCACCCCACCCACCCCCACACCCATCCCCCACACCCACCTTACCCACCCACCAACCCCCACCCACCAACCTCCACCGACACCCACCCACCCCCACCCCAACCCACGGCCACCCACACCCTTCCACCCCACACCACCCGTGAGTGCCTTCAAATCGCCGCCTCTGTGTAGCCCGCGCGAGATTGACTCCGACGAAGGCAGCAGCATGCACACGGCTCCCCTTCAACGCCGACAGTGTGACAGGCAACACACACGCACAAGTGCAACAACAACAACCGCCATACGCCACTAAGTGGCGGTGACGTCATCACGACGCTTGTGCCGGGCTATGTGCACCTTGAGGCCACGTGAAGTGTCGAACGCCCGCTGGCAGGTCACGGGGCAGACCCAGGTGCCACGGGTCGACTGACCGAGATGACCGAGACGACTGGCTGATGCACCACCTGTGCCCTCTACTGTGCCAACTTGCTGTGCTATAGCCACCCGGCGCTCCGCTCGTTGTTGTGATCGTCGCTCCTCCCCCCTCCGAAAGCACGAAGAACAGCCCAGAGCCCAGGCCTACTGATGGTCTCATAGGCCTTGACCAGGTCAATAAAGCAGAGATGTAGGTCTTGTTGGAATTCCCAACACCTCTGCTGCAGCTGACGGACAGAAAATATGGCATCTGTGCAGGACCACCCTTTCCTGAAACCGCATTGGGGCTCCGCAAGCCTCTCCTCAACATTCCCAGCAAGGCGATGTTGAATAATCCTTGCCAGGACCGTTCCCGGCACACTGAGGAGTGAGATACCCCTGTAGTTGTTACAGTCTGTGCGGTCCCCCCTTCTTAAAGAGGGGGGCCGCCAGGACATCCTTCTAATCCTGCGGAACCCGTCCAGTGGTCCAGACACGCAGACAGAGAGACACACAGACAGAGACACAGACAGAGACACACAAACTGAGACACAGACAGAGACACAAAGACAGAGACACACAGAGACAGAGACACACACAGACAGAGAGACAGACAGAGACACACAGACAGACACACGGACAGGGACACACAGACAGAGACACACAGACAGAGAGACACACAGACAGAGACACAGACAGAGACACACAGACAGAGACACACACAGAGACACACAGACAGACACACAGACAGAGACACAGACAGAGACACACAGCCAGAGACACACAGACAGAGACACACAGAAAGAGAGACAGACAGACAGAGACACACAGACAGAGACCCACAGACAGAGAGACACACAGACAGAGATACACAGACAGAAACACACAGACAGAGAGACACAGACAGAGACACACAGACAGAGAGACACACAGACAGAGAGACACGCAGACAGAGAGACACAGACAGACAGACACACAGACAGAGACACACAGACAGAGAGACACAGACAGAGACACACAGACAGAAACACACAGACAGAGAGACACAGACAGAGACACACACAGACAGAGACACAGAGAGACACACAGACAGAGACACACAGACAGAGAGACACACAGACAGAGACACACAGACAGAGAGACACAGACAGAGACACACAGACAGAGAGACACACAGACAGAGACACGCAGACAGGGAGACACACAGACAGAGACACACAGACAGAGACACACAGACAGAGACACACAGACAGAGACACACACAGACAGAGACACACAGACAGAGACACACACAGACAGAGACACAGAAATACAGAGACAGAGACAAACAGACAGACAGAGACACACAGAAAGAGAGACAAACAGACAGACAGAGACACACAGACAGAGACACACAGACAGAGAGACACACAGACAGAGACACACACAGACAGAGACACACAGACAGAGACACACACAGACAGAGACACAGAGAGACACACAGACAGAGACACACAGACAGACAGAGACACAGACAGAGAGACACACAGACAGAGACACACAGACAGAGACACACACACAGAGAGACACACAGACAGAGACATACAGCCAGACAAAGACACAGACAGAGAAACACGCAGACAGAGAGACAAACAGACACGGGCACACAGACAGAGAGACACACAGACAGAGACACACACAGACAGACACACAGACAGAGAGACACAGACAGAGACACACAGACAGAGAAACACACAGACAGAGAGACACGCAGACAGAGAGACACAGACAGAGAGACACACAGACAGAGACACACAGACAGAGAGACACACAGACAGAGACACAGACAGAGACACACAAACTGAGACACAGACAGAGACACAAAGACAGAAACACACAGAGACAGAGACACACACAGACAGAGAGACAGACAGAGACACACAGACAGACACACGGACAGGGACACACAGACAGGGACACACAGACAGAGACACACAGACAGAGAGACACACAGACAAAGACACAGACAGAGACACACAGACAGAGACACACACAGAGACACACAGACAGACAGAGACACAGACAGAGACACACAGCCAGAGACACACAGACAGAGACACACAGAAAGAGAGACACACAGACAGAGACACACAGACAGAGACTCACAGACAGAGAGACACACAGACAGAGATACACAGACAGAAACACACAGACAGAGAGACACAGACAGAGACACACAGACAGAGAGACACACAGACAGAGAGACACGCAGACAGAGAGACACAGACAGACAGACACACAGACAGAGACACACAGACAGAGAGACACAGACAGAGACACACAGACAGAAACACACAGACAGAGAGACACAGACAGAGACACACAGACAGAGAGACACAGAGAGAGACACGCAGACAGAGAGACACAGACAGATAGATACACACACAGAGACAAACAGACAGACAGAGACACACAGACAGAGACACACACAGACAGAGACACAGAGAGACACACAGACAGAGACACACAGACAGAGAGACACACAGACAGAGACACACAGACAGAGAGACACAGACAGAGACACACAGACAGAGAGACACACAGACAGAGACACGCAGACAGAGAGACACACAGACAGAGAGACACACAGACAGAGACACAGACAGAGACACACAGACAGAGACACACACAGAGACACACAGACAGACAGAGACACAGACAGAGACACACAGCCAGAGACACACAGACAGAGACACACAGAAAGAGAGACACACAGACAGAGACACACAGACAGAGACCCACAGACAGAGAGACACACAGACAGAGATGCACAGACAGAAACACACAGACAGAGAGACACAGACAGAGACACACAGACAGAGAGACACACAGACAGAGAGACACGCAGACAGAGAGACACAGACAGACAGACACACAGACAGAGACACACAGACAGAGAGACACAGACAGAGACACACAGACAGAAACACACAGACAGAGAGACACAGACAGAGACACACAGACAGAGAGATACAGAGAGAGACACGCAGACAGAGAGACACAGACAGATAGATACACAGACAGAGACAAACAGACAGACAGAGACACACAGACAGAGACACACACAGACAGAGACACAGAGAGACACACAGACAGAGACACACAGACAGAGAGACACACAGACATAGACACACAGACAGAGAGACACAGACAGAGACACACAGACAGAGAGACACACAGACAGAGACACGCAGACAGAGAGACACACAGACAGAGACACACACAGACAGAGACACACAGACAAAGACACACACAGACAGAGACACAGAGAGACACAGACAGAGACACACAGACAGAGACACACAGACAGAGACACACACAGACAGAGACACACAGACAGAGACACACACAGACAGAGACACAGAAATACACAGACAGAGACAAACAGACAGACAGAGACACACAGAAAGAGAGACAAACAGACAGAGACACACAGACAGAGACACACACAGACAGAGACACACAGACAGAGACACACACAGACAGAGACACAGAAATACACAGACAGAGACAAACAGACAGACAGAGACACACAGAAAGAGAGACAAACAGACAGAGACACACAGACAGAGACACACAGACAGAGAGACACACAGACAGAGACACACACAGACAGAGAGACACACAGACAGAGACACACACAGACAGAGACACACAGACAGAGACACACACAGACAGAGACACACAGACAGACAGAGACACAGACAGAGAGACACACACACAGAGAGACACACAGACAGAGACATACAGCCAGACAGAGACATAGACAGAGAAACACGCAGACAGAGAGACACACAGACACGGGCACACAGACAGAGAGACACACAGACAGAGAGACACAGACAGAGACACACAGACAGAGAGACACAGACAGAGACACACTGACAGAGAAACACACAGACAGAGACACACAGACAGAGACCCACAGACAGAGAGACACACAGACAGAGATACACAGACAGAAACACACAGACAGAGAGACAGAGACACACAGACAGAGAGACACACAGACAGAGAGACACGCAGACAGAGAGACACAGACAAACAGACACACAGACAGAGACACACAGACAGAAACACACAGACAGAGAGACACAGACAGAGACACACAGACAGAGAGACACAGAGAGAGACACGCAGACAGAGAGACACAGACAGATAGATACACAGACAGAGACAAACAGACAGACAGAGACACACAGACAGAGACACACACAGACAGAGACACAGAGAGACACACAGACAGAGACACACAGACAGAGAGACACACAGACAGAGACACACAGACAGAGAGACACAGACAGAGACACACAGACAGAGAGACACACAGACAGAGACACGCAGACAGAGAGACACACAGACAGAGAGACACACAGACAGAGACACAGACAGAGACACACAGACAGAGACACACACAGAGACACACAGACAGACAGAGACACAGACAGAGACACACAGCCAGAGACACACAGACAGAGACACACAGAAAGAGAGACACACAGACAGAGACACACAGACAGAGACCCACATACAGAGAGACACACAGACAGAGATACACAGACAGAAACACACAGACAGAGAGACACAGACAGAGACACACAGACAGAGAGACACACAGACAGAGAGGCACGCAGACAGAGAGACACGGACAGACAGACACACAGACAGAGACACACAGACAGAGAGACACAGACAGAGACACACAGACAGAAACACACAGACAGAGAGACACAGACAGAGACACACAGACAGAGAGATACAGAGAGAGACACGCAGACAGAGAGACACAGACAGATAGATACACAGACAGAGACAAACAGACAGACAGAGACACACAGACAGAGACACACACAGACAGAGACACAGAGAGACACACAGACAGAGACACACAGACAGAGAGACACACAGACAGAGACACACAGACAGAGAGACACAGACAGAGACACACAGACAGAGACACACAGACAGAGACACGCAGACAGAGAGACACACAGACAGAGACACACACAGACAGAGACACACAGACAAAGACACACACAGCCAGAGACACAGAGAGACACAGACAGAGACACACAGACAGAGACACACAGACAGAGACACACACAGACAGAGACACACAGACAGAGACACATACAGACAGAGACACAGAAATACACAGACAGAGACAAACAGACAGACAGAGACACACAGAAAGAGAGACAAACAGACAGACAGAGACACACAGACAGAGACACACAGACAGAGAGACACACAGACAGAGACACACACAGACAGAGACACACACAGACAGAAACACACAGACAGAGACACACAGACAGACAGAGACACAGACAGAGAGACACACAGACAGAGACACACAGACAGAGACACACACAGACAGAGAGACACACACACAGAGAGACACACAGACAGAGACATACAGCCAGACAGAGACACAGACGGAGAAACACGCAGACAGAGAGACACACAGACACGGGCACACAGACAGAGAGACACACAGACAGAGAGACACAGACAGAGACACACAGACAGAGAGACACAAACAGAGACACACAGACAGAGAAACACACAGACAGAGAGACACGCAGACAGAGAGACACAGACAGAGACAAACAGAGAGACAGAGACACACAGACAGAGACACACAGAGACACACAGACAGAGAGACACAGACCGAGACACAGAGAGACACACAGACAGAGAGACAAACAGACAGACAGAGACACACAGACAGAGACACACAGACAGAGACACACAGACAGAGACACATACAGACAGAGACACACAGACAGAGACACACAGAGAGACACACAGACAGAGACAACACAGACAGACAGAGACACAGACAGAGAGACACACAGACAGAGACACACAGATAGAGACACACACAGACAGAGAGACACACAGACAGAGACACACAGCCAGACAGAGACACAGACAGAGACACACACACACAGACAGAAACACAGAGAGAAACACACAGACAGAGAGACACACAGACAGAGAGACACGCAGACAGAGAGACACAGACAGAGAGACACACAGACAGAGAGACACGCAGACAGAGACACACAGACAGAGACACACACAGACAGAGACACACAGACAGAAACACACAGACAGATAGATACACAGACAGAATCAAACAGACAGAGAGAGACACACAGACAGAGAGACACACAGACAGAGAGACACGCAGACAGAGATACACAGACAGAGAGACACACAGACAGAGACACACAGACAGAGACACACACAGACAGAGAGACACACACACAGAGAGACACACAGACAGAGACATACAGCCAGACAGAGACACAGACAGAGAAACACACAGACAGAGACACACAGACAGAGACACACACAGACAGAGAGACACACAGACAGACAGAGACACAGACAGAGAGACACACAGACAGAGACATACAGACAGAGACACACATGGACAGAGAGACACACACACAGAGAGACACACAGACAGAGACATACAGCCAGACAGAGACACAGACAGAGAAACACGCAGACAGAGAGACACAGACAGAGACAAACAGAGAGACAGAGACACACAGACAAAGACACACAGACAGAGACACACAGAAAGAGAGACACAGACCGAGACACACAGAAAGACACACAGACAGAGAGACACGCAGACAGAGAGGCACAGACAGAGAGATACACAGACAGAGACAAACAGACAGACAGAGACACACAGACAGAGAGACAAACAGACAGACAGAAACACACAGACAGACACACAGACAGAGACACACAGACAGAGACACACACAGACAGAGACACACAGACAGAGACACACAGAGAGACACACAGACAGAGACAACACAGACAGACAGAGACACAGACAGAGAGACACACAGACAGAGACACACAGACAGAGACACACACAAACAGAGAGACACACACACAGAGAGAGACACACACAGAGACACACAGCCAGACAGAGACACAGACAGAGACACACGCAAACAGAGAGACACACAGACGGAGACACACAGCCAGACAGAGACACAGACAGAGACACACGCAGACAGAGAGACACACAGACAGGGGCACACAGACAGAGACACACACAGACAGAGACACAGAGAGACACACAGACAGAAATACACAGACAGAGACAAACACACAGACAGAGACACACAGAAAGAGAGACAAACAGACAGACAGAGACACACAGACAGAGACACACAGACAGAGACACACAGACAGAGAGACACACAGACAGAGACACATACAGACAGAGACACACAGACAGAGACACACACAGACAGAGACACAGAGAGACACACAGACAGAGACACACAGACAGAGACACACAGACAGAGACACAGACAGACACACAGACAGAAATACACAGACAGAGACAAACAGACAGACAGAGACACACAGAAAGAGAGACAAACAGACAGACAGAGACACACAGACAGAGACACACAGACAGAGACACACAGACAGAGAGACACACAGACAGAGACACACACAGACAGAGACACACAGACAGAGACACACACAGACAGAGACACAGAGAGACACACAGACAGAGACACACAGACAGACAGATACACAGACAGAGAGATACACAGACAGATACACACAGACAGAGAGACACAGAGACAGAGAGACACGCAGACAGAGACACACACAAACAGAGACACACAGACAGAGAGACACAGACAGATACACACACAGACAGAGAGACACAGACAGAGACACACAGACAGAGAGACACAGACCGAGACACACAGACAGAGACACACACAGACAGAGAGACACACAGACAGAGACACACAGACAAACATACAGACAGAGACACACAGACAGAGAGACACGCAGACAGAGAGACACGCAGACAGAGAGACACAGACAGAGACACACAGACAGACACACGGACAGGGACACACAGACAGAGACACACAGACAGAGAGACACACAGACAGAGACACAGACAGAGAGACACACAGACAGAGACACACAGACAGAGACACACACAGAGACACACAGACAGACACACAGACAGAGACACAGACAGAGACACACAGACAGAGAGACACAGACAGAGACACAGACAAAGAGACACACAGACAGAGAGACACATAGACAGAGAAACAGACAGAGACACACAGACACAAAGACACACACAGACAGAGAGACACACAGACAGAGACACACAGACAGAGACACAGACAGAGAGACACAGACAGAGAGACACACAAACAGAGGGACACACAGACAGAGACACACACAGACAGAGACACACAGACAGAGAGACACAGACAGAGAGACACACAGACAGAGACACACAGACAGAGAAACAAACAGACAGACAGAGACACACAGACAGAGACACACACAGACAGATGCACACAGACAGAGACACACACAAACAGAGACACACAGAGAGACACACAGACAGAGACACACAGACAGAGACACACAGAGAGACACACAGACAGAGACACACAGACAGACAGAGACACAGACAGAGAGAGACACAGACAGAGACACACAGACAGAGACACACAGACAGA
This sequence comes from Lampetra planeri, assembly GCF_965212315.1. Lineage (NCBI taxonomy): Eukaryota > Metazoa > Chordata > Hyperoartia > Petromyzontiformes > Petromyzontidae > Lampetra > Lampetra planeri. Next base: position 922,450 of record NC_136157.1, read on the forward strand.
GATACACGCAGACAGAGATACACACAGACAGAGAGACACACAGACAGAGAGACACAGACAGAGAGACACATAGACAGAGGGACACACAGACAGAGACACACACAGACAGAGACACACAGAGACAGAGAGACACACACAGACAGAGACACACAGACAGAGACACACAGCCAGACACACACAAACAGAGACACACAGACAGAGACACACAGACAGAGAGACACAGACAGAGACACATACAGAGACACACACAGACAGAGACACAGACAAAGAGACACACAGACAGAGAGACACACAGACAGAGACACAGACAGAGACACACAGACACAGAGACACACACAGACAGAGAGACACACAGACAGACACACACAGACAGAGGCACAGACAGAGAGACACAGACAGAGAGACACACAGACAGACACACACAGCCAGAGAGACACACAGACAGAGACACACATACAGAGACACACAGACAGAGACACACACAGACAGAGAGACACAGACAGAGAGACACACAGACAGAGACACACAGACAGAGAGACACAGACAGAGAGACACACAGACAGAGACACACAGACAGAGACACACAGACAGAGACACACACAGACAGAGAGACACACAGACAGAGACACGCAGACAGAGACACACAGACAGAGAGACACAGACAAACAGACAGACAGAGACACACAGACAGAGAGACACAGACAGAGACACAGACAGAGAGACACACAGACAGAGAGACACGCATACAGAGAGACACAGACAGAGACACAGACAGAGAGACACACAGACAGAGACACACAGACAGAGACACAGACAGAGAGACACACAGACAGAGACACACACAGACAGAGAGACACACAGACAGAGACACACAGAGACAGAGAAACAAACAGACAGACAGAGACACACAGACAGAGACACACACAGACAGATACACACAGACAGAGACACACACAGACAGAGACACACAGATAGACACACAGAGACACACAGACAGAGACACACAGAGAGACACACAGACAGAGACACAGACAGAGACACACAGAGAGACACACAGAGAGACACACAGAGACACACAGACAGAGACACACAGAGAGACACACAAACAGAGAGACACAGACAGAGACACAGACAGAGACACACACAGACAGAAACACAGACAAAGAGACACACAGACAGAGAGACACAAAGACAGAGACACACAGACACACACAGAGAGACACACAGACAGAGACACACAGACAGAGACACAGACAGAGAGACACAGACAGAGAGACACACAGACAGACACACACAGACAGAGACACAGACAGAGAGACACACAGACAGAGAGACACACAGACAGAGACACACACAGACAGAGACACACAGACAGAGAGACACAGACAGAGACACACACAGACAGAGACACACAGACAGAGACACACAGACAGAGACACACACAGACAGAGAGACACACAGACAGAGACACACAGACAGAGACACACAGACAGAGAGACACAGACAAACACACAGACAGAGACACACACAGACAGAGAGACACAGACAGAGACACACAGACAGAAAGACACACAGACAGATAGACACACAGACAGAGACACACAGACAGAAAGACACACAGACAGACACGCACAGACAGAGAGACACAGACAGAGACACACAGACAGAGAAACACGCAGACAGAGACACACAGACAGAGAGACACACAGACAGAGAGACACACAGACAGAGACACACATACATAGAGACACACAGACAGAGACACACAGACAGAGACACAGTCAGAGAGACACACAGACAGAGACACACAGACAGAGAGACACAGACAGAGAGACACACAGACAGAGAGACAGAGACACACACAGACAGAGACACAGACAGAAAGACACACAGACAGAGAGACGCACAGACAGAGACACACACAGACAGAGACACACAGACGGAGAGATACAGACAGAGAGACACACAGACAGAGAGACACAGACAGAGACACACAGACAGTGAGACACAGACAGAGACACACAGACAGAGAGACACACAGACAGAGACACGCAGACAGAGAGACACAGACAGAGAGACACAGACAGAGAGACACAGACAGAGACACACAGACAGAGAAACACGCAGACAGAGACACACAGACAGAGACACACAGACAGAGAGACACACAGACAGAGAGACACAGACAGAGAGACACAGACAGAGAGACACAGACAGAGACACACACAGACAGAATGTTACCCACGACGTGACATCGCGTGCGAGCCGGAGCGTGGCCAGGGACACCCCGCGTCTCCCTTGCGGCTCGTCTGTTCACGACGTTGGACGTCACGTGTGTGTTCTCCAGCTCACTCAAAGACAGACAGACAAAGATCTCCCGTGTAGCCTTTAACAGAATTTTGAAGGCTACACAGAAGTGGGGTGACCAGCACCACGCCCGGCCACCTTTGTGTCCCCATCGCACCCACACACATAAAGCATTAATCCCCCGTAAAGCCTTGACAGACGGGTGGGGCGAGTGCTGTTAGCCAGCTCCTATGAAGGTCGGCACGGCGCACGAGGTGGCCCGACCGCCTTTGTCTCCAGAGTGGCACTAGGTACTCATTTGCGCCTTAGCAAACTTCGAGGAGGCCCTGGACCGGTTCATATAAACGTCACTGGTGTTGGTCGTGAGCGGGATTTGAACTCGGCAAACACACACACCACACACACTCACACCACACACACCACACACACTACACACAATACACCACACACACCACACTCACACCACACCACACACACTACACACACCACACTCACACCACACACACACACCGCACACGTAAATGTGCCTGAGTCTGAGGCCCAGCCCAGGGTCTTCTCGCTGCGAGGCGGCACGGAGCGTCACCCCCCCCCCCCCCCATTGCTGCCCTCGCGATTCAGATTCATAACGAGCACAAGTTTTACTTCATTCTCAGAAAGAGATCATGCATTATCTCTGTCTCTGAATCATTCACTCTCATAAAGAGAGCGTGAATTATCTCTCTCTGAATCATTCACTCTCAGATATAGAAAGATTGAAGTTTCTTTCCGAATCATTCGCTATCAGAAAGAGAAAATGAATTGTCTCTCTCTGAATCATTCGCTTTCAGAAAGGGAGTGAATGATTCAGTGAGCAATCATTACTCAGAGAGAAATTGATTCAGAGAGGGAATGATTCAGAGAGAGAATGATTCAGAGATTTATAATTATTTAGAGAGAGAATGATTCAGAGATAGAGAAGTATTCAGAGACAGAGAATGATTCAGAGACAGATAATGATGCAGAGAGAGAATGATTCAGAGATAAAGAATGACTCAGATATGGATAATGGTTCTGAGAGAATGATTCAGAGATTTATAATTAATCAGAGAGAGAATGATTCAGAGATAGATAATTATTCAGAGACAGAGAATGATTCAGAGAGAGAATGATTCAGAAATAAAGAATGATTCAGAGAGGGAGAACGGTTCTGAGAGAGAATGCTTCAGTGGGAGATAAGTATTCAGAGAGAGCGAGAGAATGATTCAGAGAGAGAATGATTCAGAGAGAGAGAGAGAGCATGATTCAGAGAGAGAGAATGGTTCAGAGAGAGCGAGAGAGAGAGAGCGAGAGAATGATTTCGCGGCATGGGAAACCACAGCTGAGCTGGAAGGCCGCCATAAGCGGAGCGCGACCAACAAATGCCCAAGCTCTGTGGTCCTGTACATACTGGGGCTGTCTGCCAACATTCCTCGACCACCTAGTCGACGATACACGTGGGAGGGAGGAGTGTCCGGAGAAAACCCCACTCGTGCCAAGGGGAGGGGCTAACACTCGATTATTGGACAGCGTATCTCGGTACGTGTCCGTGTGAGTCTCCAGCTGAGTTTCTGGGTGAGTGTCCGTGTCAGTCACGGGGTGAGTCTGTGAGCGAGTCTAAAGGTGAGACTCTGAGTGAGTCCCTTGAGTGAGCCACGGGGTGTGTCTCGTGGTGAGTCTCGTGGTGAGTCTCGGGATGAACTATGGGCGAGTCTCGTCAGGGTGAGTACTTGGGTGAATCTCGTTCAAGTGAGTCTCGTGAGGATGAGGTGTCCTGTCGGAGTGAGTCTCGGGGTGAGTCTCAGGGTGATTGTCAAGGTGAGTCTCGGGGTGAGCGAGTCGCGACTCACCGCGTCACCCCGCGCTCTCGGAGCGGGAGAAGTCGATGGTGGCGTAACCGTTTGAGTCGACGCTGCTCACGCTGCCCCTGCTGCCCGCCGAGCCCTCCTCGCCCCGCAGGTCCAGCGCGATGTAGTTCAGCCCGCTCTCCAGCTGCTGCTGCTGATGCTGCTGCTGATGATGCTGCTGATGCAAAGAGTGAGACCCGGCGGCTTCTCGCACCGGACCCGCGCTGTGGTGTCCTCCGGCCGCGCCGGGCCGTTGCGGGGTTGCGGCGGACGACAAGGCCACTGCCACCCGGGCCACGCCACCGCGTGGCCGTTCCTCCTCGTCCGTCGTGGCCGCGGTCCCGGGCCGCGTCGCGCCGTGCTGCGCGGCTGCTGGTGGCACCACGCTGAACGCGCTCTGCCGGCGCGGCGCCGCTGGTGGAGGAGGAGGGGGAGGAGGTGGTGGTGGTGCGGCGGTGGCCCCGGTCGTGGCCGGGATGACCACCGCGCCAGACCCGGCCGCGTACGGCTGGAAGGCCAAGCCGATCCTTGGCGGCACGCAGGGTTTCAGTGCCGCATATCCGGGCCTCACTCCTGCGTGCGACTGATGCTGCTGCTGAGGGTGCTGATGATGATGCTCCTGTTGGTGATATTGTTGATGTTGTTGCTGCTGTGGGAGAGGGAGTGGCTTATGCTGCTGCTCCTGCAGCAGCTGATAGTGGTGGATGTGGTTGTGGTTCCCGTGGTGGTGATGCTGGAGGTTGTAGCTGCCGTGAGGAGCCCTGTACGAGGCGGTGGGGGCTGAGTACCCCCCAGTCGCGTCTCTCCTCCTCCTCCCCGCCGCCTCCTCCTCCTCCTCGCTCGCCTCCCCGCGGCGCGACATCTCCGTGTAGTCCCCCCCCACGGGGGCGCCGCGCCCAGCCGAGGCGGCGTCCCACGGACCCGGGTGGGCTGCGGGACGGGGGCCCGCCGGGACGGACGCGGGTGGCCCCCCGGCACGCGCCGCCGCCGCCACACTCACGTATTCGTTCGCGCTCCTCCTCCGACGATCGCCGCGTGTCTGGGCGGCCGCGGCCGAGGCGGCGGCGGCGCCTCCCGACGACAGCGCCAGGTACGGGGGGCCGCGGTGCGCTGCGCGGCAACCGTCCGGGCCCTTGCCCTGCTGCGGCCCTGCCGCGTGCTGCGGGGGGCGCCAAGCGGACGACGATGAGACGGGCTGGGAGGCCGCCTTCGCCGCCGCGGCGCAGTCGATGTGCACGTACTCCCCGGGGCTCCTGGGCTCAGGGGGAGCTCCCTGCCACCGGCCCTGTGCATCCCTCATGGTGACCCCCTCCGCCGCCGCTCCCCCGACCCGCCTCGGGGCCCCGCTCATGCGCGCGCCGCCTTCCCTCCCGGGGTCACTGCTCGATGCGTCCTCGCGGGGCCGGGAGAGCGCGGCGGGCCTGCTCGTGGGGGTCGGAGTGGCGTCCCTCGCCTCCCGGATGACCTCCCCGAGTGGCCGAGTGGCCGCCGCCCTCTCCGCCAGCCTGCTACTCTGCTGCCCCACGGGCCGGAAGGACCGGGGCAACGAGTAGAAGCTGCTGCTGCTGCTGCCAGCAGCACCGCCACCACCACCAGCACCACCCGCGCCTTCCCCATCCCGCATGGGGCTGAAGTAGCAGCCCTCTGGGACAGCCGCTGTGTCCGCCACGATGGCCGGGTTGGCGGGTGACGTGGCCATGTTCATGTAGTCGCCTGCTCCCGGCGGGCCTGCCCGCGCCTCCACGCTTCTCTCACACGCCGCCTTCGCGCCGACGCCATCGCCACTACCGACGATGCCGCCGCCGCTACCGCTGGCCACGCTGGGCCTGGGCCACGTCTTGATGGACCCGGCCGCTTGGCCCTCGCCCGCGCCCGGTGACATCACCATGTAGCCGCTAGCAGCGTCCTGGGGCTGCGCGTCGCAGAGGCCGTCTTGGCCTCGCTGCCACGGCTGCTTCTGCTGCTGTTGGTGATGGTGGTGATGGTGCCGCTGCCGCTGCTGATGTTGTATCAGCGATCCTCTTGCCGCTGCCGAGGTGGTGGTGGCGGCGGCTGCGGTTATGTTACCGTCTCGGGCACCCGTGGCCACCATGGGCACGTAGTCCGCATCGCCGCCGCTCCTGCACCTTCCCGCGACGGAGGCGGTGACGCCGGGCAGCATGGGCATGTAGCCGTCATCCCCGCTATGCACCAGCCTGGACTGCACGTCTCCTCCTCCACCCGCATCGTCGTCCTCCTCATCATCGCCACCGCCCCCGTCGTCATCGTCATAATCATCATCGTGGTCGCCATGGTGCGGGTCGCGAGTGTGCGGGCAACACGGAGGCGCAGCGGCCTCACGGCCCGGCGCGTGCGGCTGCTGATGATGCTGCTGGAGGTGCTGTTGATGATGCTGCTGCTGGAGGTGCTGCTGATGATGCTGATGGTGGTGTTGGTAAGACAGCGCTCCCATGACCGCATACTCTTCCTGCGAGGCTGTCTTCTCCTGCTCCCGCTGCTGGAGACAGGGCCCGAGCGCGGCCGGTGGCATCGCGGGCCCCGCGGACGCCGACGCGCACGAGTATGTTCGCTTACGCACGACCCCCTTCTCCGCCGAGGCCAGGGCCGCCGCAACCGCGGCCGCCGCCGACGATTGCGACGAAGACGAGGCTGGGGGGAAACCGGGGGAGGTGGACGAGGTGGTGGACGCGGTGGTGGCTGCGTCCGGGGCGTCCTGCCCGCGGGGCGCGGCCCTGTAGACGCGAGCACGGCCCATCTGCATGTAGGCGTAGGGGCCTCCCCTCGCCGCCGCCGCCGCGGCCGCCGCGGCCGCCTCCTCCTCCTCCTCGCGGATGGCGCACGGGGTCGGGCTGGGCGAGTCGGGGGTCGCGGACCCCCGTGGCTCGCAGGGGCTGGAGCCGTACTCGTCCGAGGACACGAAGCCCCCGTCGCTCAGGGAGCCAAGCGACATGGAGGCGCTCGAGGGGCGAGAGCCGCGGGCCAGCGCCGCGGCCCCGCAGCTTCCCGCGCCGACTGCCGCGTGTCCGGCCGCGCCGCCAACGCCGCCGCCGCCGGCCCCGCCGCCCCCCGTGCTGCCCAGGCTGCCCACGCAGCACGGGGCGTCCACGGAGCCGCGGCCGCTGCTGGAGGAGACGCTCACGGGGCTCGTGATGAGAGACGATGCCGAGAAGAGCAGCAGGGACGAGGGGGAGCAGCCACCCGCGGGGGGGGATCGCGCGATGGGCGCCGACACGGAGCGCCCGGGCAGCAGCGTGGCCGCCGCGTGGTGCAGCTGCTGCTGCTGTTGGTGGTGGTGGAGATGTCCTTGCTGCTGCTGCATGCGAGACTGATGCCGCTGGTACGATGCGATTACCTGCCCATGCTGCTGCTGCTGCTGGTGGTGCTGGTGGTGCTGGTGGTGCTGCTGCTGCCGGCGCCCCGCGCACACCAGCTGAGAGGACTGCAGCCGGCCCTCGGCGTCCTCCCCCTGCAGGAGGAGGAGGCGCGCCGAGATGGCGTCCGCAGACTCGGAGCGCGGCGCGCCCGGAGCTCCGTCCCCCTCGCTGCTCGCGCGGTTCCGCAGCTGCGAGGCGCAGAAGCCGCTCCCCTGCGGGGTGACGCCGCCGCCGCTCACAGGGGACGCTCCGGCCACGCTCTCGGCCCGCGAGCGCCGGTTGAGGCCCGTCTGGCTCGGTGGGGGCTGGTAGCGCTGTTGGCGCCGGTGGGGGCCTCCTCCGGCAGCGCCGGCCGCGCCGCCCGCGCCGCCGCTCGTCTGGCTCTTGCTCCGAGGTCGGAACTCCTCGCTCATGGCACGCATCGCCTCCAGGATGGTCTCGTGCATGTTCTGTGCCACCACGCAGTCCTCCACCTGCATCCAGAACTCCCCGGGCCCCGTGACGGCCGAGCGGCCCACCTCGATGAAGAAGAAGCTCTCCGAGTGGCCGCACCGTCGGATGTTCATGAGCTGCAGGTTCACGGCCGCCGCGTCCGCGTTGAGCTTCACGAAGCTGATGGTTCGCGTGCCCAGGCAGAGGCGGAACACGCCCGTCAGGTTCCTCGTCTGCCCCAGCCCCTTGGGCTTGAGGTTCACCTGCCACACCTCCTTGAACACGGGGGTGGCCGGCATCGTTCCGTAGCTGCCGCCCGCGCACCCCGCGGGCCCAGCGTCTTCGCCGCTGTCGCCGCCGCCGCCTCCTCCGCCCGCATCGCTGGCCGCGCCGAAAATCCCTCCTCCTGCTCCTCCTCCACCGGCCGCCGCGCCGCATCCTCCTCCTCCCCCCGCTGCTCCGTGCGGCGCCCTGCAGCATTCGTCGTGCAGCTCGGTGAGCGCCGCGTACCACTCGGCCTGCTGCTCCTCGCTGTCGGCGGCCATGGCCAGACACTCGTCCTTGGCGTAGAGCGTGAGCAGGTGCTTGTGCTTGGCGTCGGCGCGGCGGATGATGCCGAGGCAGGCGGCGAGGCTGACCGAGCGCCGCGGGGGCGCCGCGCCGCCGCGGAACTTCTTCTCGCTGTCGTAGTACTCGAGCCGGGCCGGGCCGCCCGCGTCACTGGCTCCGCGCAGCACGAAGAAGCGGCGGTGCGAGCTCTTGTGCTTGCGCAGATAGCCGCATTTGCGCACGTCCTCATGACCGCCACTGCACTCCCTGCTACCACTGCTGCCTGTCGCCTGCTGCTGCTGCGGAGGCTGCTGCTGCGGCTGCTGCTGCTGCTCCATGCCTGCCCGGCCGAGCGCCGCATGCATGCGGAGCCGCTCACGCCCGCTGCGCGGTCATGGTCGCCCGAGTCTCGGTGCGGTTGTTTTTTTTTACGCTGTCGATGCCGCCGCTGCTGTTGTTGTTGTTGATGGTGGGATCGCGGTTGTCAGCGTCTGCACAGGCGTCGTCATCGTCATCAGCGTCATCCCGGTCTTCATCATCGTCGTTATCATCATCATAGGCATCATCATCATCATCAACCGTGGGGATCACATGGGCGCGCGCGTCGCGCGCGCGCACGCGCGCGCCGGCCGCCGGGTCCTGTCGATACCCACAGACTCACCAGCACGCTCACCAGCAGGCTCGCCGACACACACTGAGCCACGTCGATCTATTTCATTAAAAACATACAATGACTCAATAAATAAAGAATATACACAATCCGCAACGAGCCCTCGAGCCCCGGCTCCTGCACGCAGTATTTATGCGCAATCCCTGCAATGCTTCTTCTTCTGCTGCCGCTGCTGCTGCCGTCGTTGTTGTTAACGGGAAGAATAAACGTGCCCCCGCCGAATCCTCACGCCGCTCCTCGGGGGAGGCGGTGGTGGGGGGCGGCTCGGGGCTGGGATGAGACGTGCGGAGAGGCGCCTGCACCGAGAGGGAGACGACGACGCCGCCGCCGCTGCTGCTGAACGCGGCGAGCAGCAGCAGCACCCCCACCCCCAGATCTGTGATGTTGGGTGGGGGTCGTGGGGGTGGGGGTAGGATTGGGGGTGGGGGGGATAGGAATGGGGGAGGGGTGGGGGTGGAGGAGGTCTGCATGCAATGTGGGTGGCTACGCGCGTGTGTGTGCGTGGCAGTGTGTGTGTTTGACAGTGTGTGATTGTGTCTGTGTGTGTGTACATCTTTGCAGGGTGAGTGTTGTTGGTGCCACATAGCTCGCGTAGTGGTGTCAGTGTGTACACGTGTATGTGTGTTTACATGTGTGCATGTGTATGCATGTGTATGTGTCCGTGTGTACACGTGTTAGTATGCGCGTGTGTATTATATACATGTGTACGTGTATGTGTATGTATACGTTTCTGTATACGTGCACGTATATGGGTATGTGTGTGCAAGCGTGTCATGCATGTGCATGTGTACACGTATGTTGCACGCGCATGTCTGTACACATGGGGAGCGGTCGTGCAACGGTTAGCGCGCTAGGCTACGAATCCGGTGACCCGAGTCCGATCCCAGCTCATGGCCAACAACAGTGACGATTATCTGAGCCGGTCCTGGGCCTCAAATGAGGGAGACAAAGGCGGCCGGGCGTGGTGTTGGCCACCAACCCTCTCGTGTGCCGTGCCGACCTACATAGATGCTCGCTAACAGCACTTGCCACAAAAGTCTGCGTAGGCTATACGGAGGATATTTGTATGTGTGTGTGAGAGCGTGTGCCGGCCACCTCATTGCGTAAGAGAGCTAGCCTCTAACGTGCACGCGATTGCTTGCGTCACGCGTGCGTGAGTGCGTGCGTGGGCACGAACACACTCGCGTCTGGGAGACGTGGGAGGGCGGCAGACGAGAGAAGCGACCATTCCGTGCAGGGAAAGGGGGAGGGAGGAATGGAAGGAAAGAGAGGGGGAGAGGGAGAACGAGGGAGAGAGAGGGAGAAATTGAAGGGGAGATGGAGGGAGGGAGAGAGATTGAGAGAGGAGGGTAACATGAGCAGGAATGTCCAGTCCATCTCATCATCATCATCGTGAGCATCATCATCGTGAGCATCATCATCATCATCACCGCGAGCATCATCAGAATCACCGCGAGCATCATCATCATCGTGAGCATCATCATCGTGAGCATCATCGTGGGCATCATCAGCATCACCGTGAGCATCATCAGCAGCATCACCGTGAGCATCATCAGCATCATCAGCAGCATCGTGAGAATCATCAGCAGCATCATCAGCAGCATCGTGAGTATCATCAGCATAATCGTGGGCAACATCATCATCAGCTGCATCTATCGTGGGCAACATCATCATCAGCTGCATCTATCGTGGGCGCCTTCCGTGTAACCGCACGCACGTGGAGGAGGCGATCTGCGCTCGCGACTCGGCGGCCCTGGGTTCAACCACGCCCACGCGGCTGATCGTTGTTTCCGATTGTTGTGGCAGATTGTTGTTGCTGATTGATGTTGTTGTGGTTATGTAATTCCGACGTCGAATGCACGGCTCTTGCCCCACGCGTGACTCCGCGCTGCTGCACGCAGAGCGCGCGAGCACATCCAGTGCCGTGTCTACCCACTGCTGGGTGATTGTGTGTGTGGGGGGGGGTAGCTCGGAGTCTGCGCGTGCTGTGGCTATACGTGATTCAATAGTGCGTCTTCAGCCGTGCTCAATCCACTGCTGGATGAAGGCCTCGCCAAGCCGCCTCTGTCCCTGTGCTTCAAGCAGCGTGGGCATCGCGCCCCCTCGTGGCGAACGCGCCGCGCGATAACCATTGAGACGATACGATATCAATCATGATGTAACGATTATCGCGATATCACTGGTAAGACGATGCTACACGAATCACGTGATATGGGTATGATCGGGAATATGAACCTTTGGGGCCGTCCATAAATGACGTCACGCGGTTTTGTCCGATTTTTGACCCCCCCTCCCCCCCTCGTCACACGGCGTCACAAACCCCCCTCACACGGCGTCAGACCCCCCCCCCCCTCGTTACACGGCGTCACAAAAAGTCAGACCCCCCCCCTCAAATATGACGTCACAAAGCTCTGCCCCCCCCCCCCCAAAACCATATTTCCATTTTTTTAATTAAATATGCTTCAAATGACTTTAAACTATTGTCATTGTAGTGCGTATTGAATGTGGCGCTGCACTCTGATATTGTAGGAGAAAGCATTTAACTAAAACTGCAGATGTTCAGAATATTATATTGAAATTCTCATATAATTATAAAATATTAAAAATAATTATTGCTATAAAAATTTACTTTAAACTTTGTAGTAGAACGAAGCAAAATGGAGAGTACAATTATGACAATCATATTCATTAATAACAATCATTCAAAAATGTTACACAATGTGTGCTTCTCCATTCTCCCATGGAGAAGCAAAATGCTCCTTCATGGAATAAATGAAAGGTGACCTTAGTAAATGTTAATAATAAAATAGTTCATAATGAAAATTAATCAAAATTAGTGTTGTTATAACAATTATATTGTTTACATTTATTTAAAGTTGCGCATTTTGATGTGACGTCACATTTCTCAAACCCCCCCTCCCCCCCTCGTCACACATCGTCACCAATGTCTGACCCCCCTCCCCCCTAGGTGTGTGACGTCATTTATGGACGGCCCCTTATGGCAGGATCCCGGGGTACCATAAGCCCCCGCCTCTAGCATAAACTGCATTGCGACGTCATTTTATGTCTGTTGAAGGCGAACGGCGCGGCAATCTGTTCCTCTAGATTAGCTCTACACGATGCGCTAATCAAAGTTGAAAAGTTTTGCTTCTTCTGCGCATTCGTCCTCGCTGCGCTTGGACGACACGACAACAGAATGATCCGCGCCAGGCGGGTCGCGGCGCTGATGTGCGCGGTGGGACGGAGTCGCCAAAAATAAATAAATTAATTACGATTTTGCCTTCCGTTTATTCGGGACCCCGGGGTCCTGCCATAAGGTTCAATTATCACTTTGTATGCATGTTGAACTTCTTTCGCACCGTACGTATCCCACCGTGCTAATCGGAGGCGCGCGGGAAGGACAACAAACAACACAAAACACTGTTCTAAAAAGAAATGAGTTTTCAATCTAGATTTTTTTTAAATCCCATAATAACTCGAATTAATCAATTAATGTTATACGCTTGCTTTCACGACTAATATAACGAGTCAACAGTTGCTTATAGGTTACATCTAACCCACGCACAAACTTGTTTAATCTACCCTCGAGTTGTACGTGACACCTGCATCGGGTGTATCGCAGTGCTTGCGGTACGAATGACGCTTCGAAGTTAAAAAGTGGCTCCGATGCAGTCCACTCGGCATGAGCGGCCTCGCCACGGCTCTGGACGATAGCAGCAGCAGGGGCAGCAGCGGCGGGGGCAGCTACAAGAGCCGAGTCGATGCCCATCGCTACACGCACAGTGGGCCACCGCTCCCATCCTCGCAGCTCCACGTGTGTGTGAACGTGTGGGGGACGACATCCACCCCACCGCCCTCGCTAGGCAGGTGGGGCGCGACGTCGCACCTTCCGCTCCAACGCGTCAGTCGGCTCCCGCCGAGCCCCCGCCGACCGAGTGATCGGGCCCCCCTCGCGAGCGCCCCCTCTGAGGGACATCCTCGTACTGCTGGCTCGGAGTTCACTCCCACGCACCCACGCACACCACAGCCAACGCTACAGCAGCAGACAGCGGCACGCTCGCGCCCACGCCTGCGAGCGATTACCTCAACGAGCGTCGTTGCACCCTGCGCTATCGTTACCACAGGGGCGCGAACGCTGTCGCACCTGCGGGCGATTATCCTCACGCACGAGCAAACCACAACGAACGCTAACACGGCACACAGCGGCACGCTAGCGCCCACATCCGGCGAGCGATTACCTCAACGCGTGTTCGTGCTGCGGCTCCGCGTTCACCGTCGCAGCGCGCTTCCCCCTGCAGCCACTCCACACACACATCACAGACGCCACACCGATGCTCTGTGCTAACTTTTATTCGCGGCGTATACCCCGCACTGCCCGTAGGGAATATTCTGCGAGCAGAGCCTAGCTTACTGCTACCCAAGTCCCCAAATACTCACACGCCCTATCACGTACCTCGCGGCTGTATTTACGGCGTCGCACGGATGCTGTGAGAGTCGGAGGGAGGAGGACGAAAGATAAGTTTACCTATCACTGCCTCGGAGCCGCACTCACTGGCATCACACGGATGCTGCGAGCGGCTCGAGAAGGCAAGACGGCAGGGAGTGGGTCTTGGCAGCCCAGAGGTTGAAGACAAGAGTTTCCCTGAACGGTTCCAGCCCCAGGCTCCGCTTTTCATGCCCCCTCACTTCAAAAATCCAGGGTTACGTTATCCCGCGCGACTACTGGCGGAGCCAGTGCGGGGGGGGTGGCACGTGTCCCCCCAATGATCTGATCGAAATCCCTAATTTTGATCGGATCATTGGGGTTTATTAGTAATAAATCGGCATTTTGCGACCCCCACTGACACGGTGTAGCATATTATTTCGTGTCAGGGACTCTATGAGATGATAGGACAATAGTCTGAGTCCATAATTGGCAATAAGTAACGGCAAAGCAGTTATAAGTGAATCACAGAATTGTGCGCAGTTGCGTATACAGTACACGATTTCCCTGAAGGCATACCTTCAGCGAGCGCGATGCCGATCACACACGGTTCGAATTCGACCCTGGATCGTTGGCTGCGCCGTCGCCACACACGCGTCGAATAAAAAGCAAGGGAAAAACCATTACTTACTAACAACTCCTATAATTTTTAATTGCTGGAGGGGTTGCCCCCCTTACCTAAAAATCCTGGCTCCTCCATTGCGCGCGATCAATCGTGCGCCTACCTGTGATTCTCGCTCGTTTTCCTTTCCTTACACGGAGCGCTACGATGGTTACTTCTGCGATCTACAGGGTGTTTTAAAATGATAGACCCGATTTGAAATCGCTATATCTCTGCAACCACGAACCGCCCATGAATGAAACTCTTACCACTTGAAATGGCGGGGCATAGAGTTTCAAATGATTACCGCTAGATGCCTATCCCAGTGCATAAACAGCCCCTAGCCTCAGTCATTCACAAGATGGCGACCCCGCAACACAAGGCGTTTTGCGTTCTGAAGTTCAGCAAGACTGAATCCGTAATTGCAGTGCAGCGTGCATTTAAACGGCGTTTTGGCATTCATCCACCAATGTCAAAGAGCATTCGTCGTTGGTACCGACAATTTGAAGAAACAGGCTGTTTATGTAAGCGGAAGAGCACAGGGCGACCACGCACCTCAGAAAAAAACGTGAGAAGAATTTAAGATAATTTTCTGCGTAGCCTGCACAAGTCCACTCGTCGTGCCAGCCGAGAACTTGCTATCCCTCATACGACTATTTGGCACGTGTTAAGGCGACGTTTAATCATGAGGCCATACCGGTTGTAAATGGTACAGGTTCTTTGTGCAGGAGACAAAGGAAAGCGTGTAGAATTTTGTGATGCAATGTTACAGAACATGGAGGACGACAACTTCTTACCGCGTTTGATTTTTAGTGATGAAGCAACGTTTCATCTAAATGGTAAAGTTAACCATCACAATGTGCGCATATGGGGATTAGATAATCCACACGAAACTGTAGAGCATGAGCGTAACTCCCCGAAAGTGAACGTGTTTTGTGCTGTTTCTCAAGGAAAGATTTATGGCCCTTTCTTTTTCGAGGGAAACACATTTACGGGGCAAGCGTATCTCGAAATGCTGCAGAAATGGCTCTTTCCACAACTTGATGAAGATTCCGATGACTTCATTTTTCAGCAAGACGGAGCACCGCCACATTGGCACCTGCAGGTTCGACGTTTGCTAAATGACACACTGCCTCACTGGATAGGTCGCATGGGACCCCAAGACTTGGCGCTACACTCTTGGCCCCCAAAATCCCGAGACATCACACCCTGCGACTTTTTCTTGTGAGGATACGTCAAAGACCGTGTTTTTGTGCCACCATTAGCGACTAATCTGGATGACCTCAAAAACAGAATCACGGCAGCGGTGACTTCAGTGGAAGAAGACACTTTGAGAGGCATTTGGGACGAATTCAACTATCGTCTCGATGTTGTCCATACAGCGAGTGGAGGGCACATAGAGCATTTATAAAATGGTTAGTAAAACTTGATCACTCATTAAACCATTTGTAACTTTTTGTGTAATTGTAACATGTTGCCATCGTGAAATATACTCCTTTGACATTGTGTCGATATGTTTTAAACACCCTGTATTGTCTATCCACCATACTCATTAATTTCTGACTCATCCTGTTTAATCTGGAAGGACGTCTGGCTGGCGAATACACACCCTGCTAGTGTGTATTCGGTCTGGGGCCGGGGGAGGCCATGGCACTGCGATCCCCTGACCTCATGGTCTGCTCTGCTCATTTAATATTTCACTCCAGCCCCCTCCCCGATGTCGTGCATGGCTCATTGCGGCTGGCCCGGTGAACCTATGTGCGCCCATACAATTTTAAGCCAACTCAAGGGCACCGCAATGTGACTTGTCCTGCAAGGGTCGGCCAATCTCCTGGCACCAGGAAACCGCGGGAATTTCCTCCTAGGGACCCTTTGGATGAAAACCCGTTGTGCAAGGCAATCCCCCGCCAGGACACTATGTGTGCGCGCTGCGGGTGTGTGCTCAGTGTGGGGGCCAGGGGTGAGTCGCGGCGCTTACGTAGTTGCTCCATGGCCGTGGCACCACAAACGTATTGGCACCACGTGTGTGTGAACGTATTGGCACCACGTGTACGTATATGAATGTATTGGTACCACGTGTGTATTAACGTATTGGCACCACGTGTGCGTGTATGAACGCATTGGCACCACGTGTGTGTATAGACGTATTGGCACCACGTGTGCGTATATGAATGTGTAATGGGTTCCGGAGACGCTTCTCTTAGGTAACTTCTTTATTACGGCACACCACTCCAACAGTACTGACACTGCCTAGGGACACAGCTTACTTCTAGCGTGCCTGACGCTGGCTACGCTCTCGGGTCCTCCGGCTATGATTACCCTAGGGGAGGCTACATGACCCGACCCAGCCAAGGTGCGAGTCTCGACTCTGGCTTCATCGGACCTCGCCCTTACAAGGGCGAAGGGCCGGGAGTCCCAGAGTCCCACCATTGGCCCGCACAGCACACCGGCCATTACAAGGACAACGGGGTGAGGGGGTCCAGTGTCCTAAGCTGGCTGATCTTGGGTCTTCAGCTGCGACTGGTCCCGATCGGCTGGGGAGCGGCCCTTTTATCCCCCTTGCCCATCGAGGGGTGGGGTTGCGTGAGATCGTAGATCCCCCACAGCCCCCCGTTGGTGGCGCCGAGGGGCTCAGCTGTCTGGGATCCTGAGGCCTCGGCACCGAGGGCTTAGCTGCCTAGGATCCTGAGCCCCCAGCAGCTCCCCCCCTCTTGGGCTGGCACAGTGGCCCCTCCCCTGGGGGTCCGAGGTCCCCCTGCAGGTGGGCCCTGTCCACCACTGCCGGTAAGTGTGGCCCATCTACGGCACTACAAATGTATTGGCACCACGCGTGTGTATTAACGTATTGGCACCACGTGTGCATGTATGAACGCATTGGCACCACATGTGTGTATAGACGTATTGGCACAACATGTGTAGGTATTAACTTATTGGCGGTACACCGGTGGTGCACGGTATAAACAAAAAAACCACCAATATTTTGCAATCATGATTTGAAGTTTTCGTGACTGCAGGAATCCATATTCTTTGGTTATTTCGGTGAAGTCACGTAGGTAGAAAAATAAATAATAAATCACGACGTTTCGGTTGCAACACAAGCAATCGTCATCAGGTAAAAAGATACAGCAGTAGAACTACTGAACAAGAAAGGGCTGTTGCAACAAGAGGTTATGTATAGGTTTGAGGTGTGTGTCACCCAAGGGTAAGTAGGCGGGGTCAGAGATGGAAAGAAGTTCCGTCGCCGTATGCACGCACAACAGCTGCGTTAAAGGGAGAAATTGTCATGTCAATGTAGACGAGTTTAATGGGAAGATAGCATGTCTTCGAATCTAGTTTAAGTTTTATCTGCGGTAGCAGTTACATCGGGGAAACGAAACGACATGTCTAGGACCGTGTTCTCGAACACAAGGCAGATTTGAAACACGGCAGAACCAATACCTCTGCCGTGGCTGATCACTGTTTTAACGCGGTCGGTTCACACAATATTGTTTTTTTCCGAGACCAAGGTACTCGGCAAACCTTTGGGCTACCATCAAAAATTTGTCCATGAAGCCATCCAGATAGGAAACACAGACACAATTTCAACCGAAAAGATGGGTACAAACTGAGCAATCATTGGAAGGATGTTATTAACCAGGTAAGTCATAACTTGCTGTGATGTTTCCATCCTTCCTGCCGTTGTTTAGCAGTTATTTCCGACTCTCTGAATTACATGACCTTGTTAAATGTATTTATATTAACAGACGAAGGTCTCACTAACATAGCCACTGCTGTTCCCTTTTGCCTCGATGTAACGGTAGCTTTCGCTGTTCAATAGGCTATATGTCTCACTGGCACGGCCACGTTACGGTAGTTCTCTTGCGTTGATACGCTGGCCTCTCACTGTGCAGCAACTAATGCCGCAGCTTGTGTTGTCCACGAGGTGGCGCTATGCCCGGTCCTCTGGCACAGACATACAATCTTCCCATTAAACTCGTCTACATTGACATGCCAATATCTCCCCATTTACGCAGCTGCTGTACGTGCGTGTGACGACGGGGCTTATTTCCATCTCTGACCCCTCCTACTTGCCCTTGGGTGACACCCACCTCAAACCTATATATGACCTCTTGTTGCAACAGCCCTGTCTTGTTCAGCAGTTCTACTGCTGTATCTTTCTACCTAATGATGATTGCTTGTGTTGTGATTGAAACGTCGTGATTTATTATTTATTTTTGTTTCTACCTACGTGACATTACCGAAAGAACCAAAGAGTAACCAAAGAGTAATATTTTGCAACTATTATTTATTTTCCCGCAATTCGCAACTCCGGTCAGAAAATCTTGCAGAGGGGGGGGAGGGTGGTGGTGCTGGGTGGTGGGTTGGTGGGTGGTGGCAGTGGTGGATGGTGGTGTGGGGTAGTGGTGGTGGGTGCTAGTGGTGGTGTGTGGTGGTTGGTGGTGGGTGCTTGGTGGTGGGTTGTGGGTAGTGGTGGGTTGTGGTGGTGGTAGTGGGTGGTGGTGGTAGTGGGTGGTGGGTGGTGTTGGTGGTAGTGGGTGGTGGTGGGTTGTGGTGGTGGATGGTGGGTGTTGGTGGTGGTGGTGGGTTGTGGTGGTGGGTGTTGGGTGGTGGTGGGTGGTGGTCGGTGGTGGGTGGTGGTGGTGGGTGGTGGTGGGTGGCAGTGGTGGGTGGTGGTGGGTAGTAGTAGGGTGGTAGTGGTGGTGGGTGGTGGTTGGTGGTGGGTTGTGGTGGTGGGTGGTGTGGGTTGTGTTGGTGGTGGGTGGTGGTCGGTGGTGGGGGGTGGCAGTGGTGGGTGGTGGTGGGTGGTAGTAGGTGGTAGTGGGTGGTAGTTGGTGGTGGGTTGTGGTGGTGGGTAGTGGGTGGTGTTGATGGTGGTGGTAGGTAGTGGGTGGTGGTGGGTTGTGATGGTGGTAGTGGGTGATGGTGGTAGTGGGTGGTGGTGGTAGTGGGTGGTGTTGGTGGTAGTGGGTGGTGGTGGGTTGTGGTGGTGGATGGTGGGTGTTGGTGGTGGAGGCGGTGGTGGGTTGTGGTGGTGGGTGTTGGGTGGTGGGTGGTGGTCGGTGGTAGGTGGTGTTGGGTGGTGGTGGGTAGTGTTGGTGGTGGGTGGTGGCAGTGGGTGGTGGTAGTCGGTGGTGGTTGGTGGTCGGTGGTGGGTGTTGGTGGGTGGTGTTTGGTGGTGTTGGTGGGTGGTGGAGGTGGTGGGTGGCAGTGGTGGGTGGTGGAGGTAGTGGGTGGCAGTCGGTGGTAGTGGTGGTGGGTGATGGTAGATTGTGGTGGGTGATGGTGGGTGGTCGGTGGTGGGTGGTGGTAGTGGGTAGTGGTAGTGGGTGGTCGGTGGTGTTGGTAGGGTGGCAGTGGTGTTGGTGGGTGGTGGGTGGCAGTGGTGGTTGGTGGTAGTGGTGGGTGGTGGTGGTTGGTGTTGGTGGCTGGTTGGTTTTGGTGGTGGGTGGTGTTGGTGGGTGGTGGTGGAGGTGGTGGGTGGCAGTGGTGGTTTGTGGTAGTGGGTGGTGAGTGTTGGTGGTGGGTGTTGGTGGTAGTTGGTAGTGGGTAGTGGTGGTGGTGGTAGTGGGTGGTGGTGGTAGTGGGTGGTGTTGTTGGTGGGTGGTGTCTGGTGGTGGGTGGTGTTGGTGGATGATGGTGGTGGTTGGGTGGGGTGGTGGGTAGTGGTAGTGCATCAGAATCGGTTTTCGTGATGTCGAAGCGGTAGGAAGATGGAACTTCATGAGCGGCTGAACATGAAGCTTTGCTGTCTGTTGCCGTGCAGCAGCACCCAGCCTGATGACGATCGGCTGCCTCCGTGTTCCAAAGGCAACATTTGACTCCTCGTGCCGTAGACTTGGTCGGACGGTTCCTCAATTCATTATTTCTTGGCGGACAGTGTCATCCAAATATGACGACTCGTGGTGGTGTCATCGCCACGCGTTCAAATAGGAAAGCGGCTGCTGAAGTGAACGTGCAACTTCTCATGGAGTCCCTGCAGCTCGCTTAAGGGGGCAACGGCGACATCGTGAGACTGTTTTACGAGGACCGTCACTGTGTCGTTATGCCGCACCGGTGGAATACCGCTAATCAGTCCATAACATTTTTTACTTATTTCGCACCGTACGCAGCCAAACCGTGATAATCGGTGCAGCCTCCCGGGAGGATGATGCAGCAGCAGTCCCTTCACAGTGCAGGGCGATGTCGCTGATGCTGCTGCTTCTGTGCCCGATCCCAATCGAGTAATTTTCCATCGGTCAACTTTTTTAGAATTTGGCAAAATGTGGCTCGCGCCGGCAAGCAATGGGCACAATCCCTCTGGTGCGTGCCGACGCCACGGGATCTTTAACGTCCACTGAGAGTGAAGCTGACGGCGCTGCGCTGTTGCACATGTCGTGGGTTCCACGGGTACTGGAGACGTTGTCTTTCGAGGCAACACGGTTTATTATCAACTTTAAAAATACTCCCCTTAACTCCCACTATCTAGGAAGGTACAGCCTCCGGGCTAGCGTGCCCTCACACTGGGTTAACCTGGCTCTCAGCCCTCCGCCTATCTGTACTCAACTGACCCGACCCAGCCAAGGTACGGGTCTCGACCACTTGTCCGTGCTCGGCCTCAGCCCTTACAAGGACGTCGGGCTTGAGGTCCCGGGGTCCTAGCTAGGGAGGCTACTCCGACCCGACCCAGCCAAGGTACGGGTCCTGACCACTGGTCCACGACCTCGGCCTCTACAAGGACGTCGGGTCCCGGGGTCCTAGCCTAGCTGGTCTTCGGTTCTTCGTCTTCAGAGCACTGCCCCGAGCTGTCCCTGAGGTGCCCCTTTTATACACCTCTCGGGGACTCTCCGCCCCCGGTACCGCCCCCTTTCTGGAACCTTCCATGGGGCTCTGGAAGAACCCCCCAACCCCTCACCTGGGGTCTGGGGGGGAGAACCCGGCCCCTCAACGGTCCGGCACCCTCTGTATTTCCCCAGCTCAGGGTGGCACCCCCTATGGGCCTGTGTCCGCAACTACAGGTAAGTGTACATCGGGCGGTGTGTTTTGTATTTCCGACGCTACACACGGACAGCCCCGCAGTGCGTCTCACCCTTTGGTGGTCTACTGACACCCTCCTTGATGAATTTGGTTTCAACCGAGCTGCGTACCCCCCCACCACCACCCCCCCTTGCCTGACCCAACGTGGTTCTGAGAAATTAATGTATGAACGGACATCGATACTTTAGAAATCAATTGTCCTTTTCGTGAGGTTATCCCAACTTAGGCGAAAAAACAAAATCAAAGGACGCTCTGCACGCGTGACGTCATTAGTTCTTGCTCGCCGGGTCCTCTTGAAACCCGCGTTGTGTACGATCAGTGAGCTTAGGAAGGTACTTTATATCGTTCTAGGTTACGTGGATTTACATTTTATCGTGGTTATTTTATGCAGTATTGACAGATTCATACAATATTATTCACCCCCCCCCCCCCCGGTTGGGAGCCACGGTGGTTTGTATAACCTCCCGCAGTGTTAACCGGGGCGGCCGGCCGGATCAAACCACCCAAGCGGGGTCAGGCGCGGCTGCTGGGCCATAACCCACGCCGCTGTGGTGCTGCTGCTGCTGCAGCTCCCGGCATCGCGGGCAGGGAACGCTGCAGGGCACCTCCGCCGTGAGCCACAGCGCAGAGAGCCCCGCGTGCGGCATCGCTCGAGCAGCTCCTCGCCACGGTGGCACGCGGCAGATTGCTGACGAGAGCCAGAAGCATGGGAAACCGGCCAAGAGTTGGCCTTGGTCTGCACAGGTCACCGGGGGCTGACGGGTTGGCGCATCATCTCCTGTACACAGCCCTGGAGATTCCACATTGCTATGGCCGAGCCTTCTCATTGGTAGGCGTTGTGGTCGTTCATCTGGCCACGAAGAGGGCTCGATCCTGCTGATTTTGCTCGCGAGACCCTGGGCGCACTGCGAGGGGAAAACCCTCGTCTATCCGCCTGGCGCCGTCACAAGAACGTGGAACGTCCGCGGCACATGTGCGACAAAGAGCTTGACAGCCCCTCGGATTTCTCAAGAGGTAAAAAACATTCCCGTTTGCGCTCACAGTGAAGGCGCGGGGGATCACGTGGTACAAGGCGCAAGGGGAGGGGTGGTGGAAGGGGGTGGTGGCGAGGAGGAGGCGCAGCACCGATTGGCTCGCCGAGTCACCGGCATCGCAGCACGGACCAATCGCGTGCCCGGGACGTTTTGGTAGAGGAGGGGCGGGGCGCGAGGCGAGCCCCCACCCCCTCGCTGGTCACGTGACGCCAAGTTTCGCCGTTTGCGAATCGGAAGTCACGCGCGGTCCGTTAGGAACGCCCCAGAGCGCTTCTGTTGTTTACTTTTGTTGTTGTTTACTGTTGTTGTTTACTGTTGCTGCTGCCGCTGCTGGTGAGGAGAGCCGTCGAGGGGCTGCTGCCTTCTCCCGCGAGGCAATCGCTTGACCGTAAGATAGGCCCCAGGTTTAGCGCCCGTGCCGTCACTGCGCGGCGCCAGTGGGATCGGTAAACCAAGCGAGATGTTGCGTTGCTCGCCCTAGTAACGTGGAGTTTCCCACCGCTGGCTGTGCACAGGAGATGAGCGCCGATGCCCCGTGGTGTTAACTCCTTCGCCTGGTCTACAGGAGGTCGTGGGTTTGACCCCGACGCCTGCTGCTGTGTATGTGGAGTTGTCGGCGTCTCTCTCCCCGTGGTCGCGTGGATTTTTCTCCGGGTCATCCTCCGGGTCTCCAC
Source organism: Lampetra planeri (assembly GCF_965212315.1). Lineage (NCBI taxonomy): Eukaryota > Metazoa > Chordata > Hyperoartia > Petromyzontiformes > Petromyzontidae > Lampetra > Lampetra planeri. Next base: position 945,450 of record NC_136157.1, read on the forward strand.
AGTTATAATGAACTCTCACGCGCTTTCGTGTTACTTGGCTGCTGCTATGAATGTCCACGCGATGACGACGACGATGATGAGTCACTTTGGTTGAGCTATCATTGGTGAACAGCGCGGGTCGCTTCGGAAAAAGAGCGACGTGGCAGCTCAGTGGGGCCTTGAGTCAAATTAACAAAATTAATTATAGATTTGAAGCTTTCGTGACTGCAAGGATTCATACTCTTAGGTTTTTTCGGTAAAGTCACGTAGGTAAAAATAAAAAAATAATAGAAATAAAATAATAATTTTAAAATGATTCTTTTATTTCTATTATTAAACCTAAGAGTAACAAAATTAAGTTTCGAGTAAGCTCGTTGGGAGAGCTGTACGGAGTAGCACGGAGGGAGTGAGGTCCACGGCGCCTCGTCCGATCGTTGCGACTGCTCCCGCCGTCAAGATTCCCGCCGTGTCTCGTGACGCCCTCAGCTACGAGGGTCCTGCCCGACTTGCTCGCAACAAGAGGCGACGTTTCGCTGTGGCGAGATAGTTAACTTACCTCGCGTGGAAAGATAAGAATAGGTTTTACCCAATTCTGTCAATAATTAAACAGGAGTTGTGTTCAGATGCTCAAACGCCAAATAGATACATACCTTTTGCAACACGACATCGTCAAGTCCGCATTAACCACACGTTACTTGCGGCAAAACATGCTCTCTGATAATATGTGTGCATTGTCTTTGATACGGATTGACCTTCACCAGAGACAGCCTTTTTATGGCCTCATCTCACCACCAGTGTTAGACTAGAGAACGCCAAGAGGCGAACAGTACAAAGGAAATGCAAGTATCAGAGCACTTACAGCTCGGGTCGAGAGTTATATCTATGGGACCTTTTTGCCAGTATCCTGATATACAGGAATTTGTGAGTTCGGTCCCGACCCTGACGCCTGCTGTATATTTGGAGTTTGCGTGTCTCCCCATGGTAGCGTGGATTTTGCTTCGGGTCCTCCGGTTTTTCCCTCAAAATTTTTAATAATCATCACGTGTTTCGAGTAGATGGCTGCTATACATTTCCACACGATGATAAACCACTTTTTTGAGATATCATTTGTGATGACCAGGTCACTTCTGAAAAATCGCTACATAGCTCAGTGGGCCTTACCTGTAAAATAAATTGTAGTTTAGTTTTAGTGTGATCCCAATTGAGTAATTTTCAGGGGCTTGTTCAGCATTGGAATGCCTTGGCCAAAACCAGTTTCTGTGTGTGGGTTTAGCTATGGGAGTAGGAAATCAGAGAACCCGGAGGAAACCCACTCGGAACCGGGGGAGACAGCGTACAAACTGCACCACGCAGTGGCGCCAGTCGGGAATCGAACCCAGGCGTCTCTTGTGAGGCACGAGTGTCACCACCACCACACCACCCTATGCGAAGTATTTCTTGTGACGCCTGTGCAGTTTGTTCGCCTATGATGTCGAGCGTGTGAATGTGGAGTTTCTACGATCTCTCTCCCTCCAATTCTGCGTGGAGTTTCTCTGGATTCTGCTGTTTTCCTCCCAAGGTAAACACTTGCAGTGGAACTGGTACTAGCCAAAAAAAACCCCAGGGCTGAAAATGTACCTGCGAATTACTTGACTGGGATCACACTGGACATTTGTGAAAAAGAGCTTCATAGCTCATCGGATTCCTCCAGCATAAATACATTTCAAATTCACAGCAGCAGCATCGCCCCCTTACTGCAAAAACTTGGTAGAACCCTCCTGGTTGAACATGCGAAAGCATAACAATACCGTAATAACGAATACATGTCCAACTTGTCCTAGACATTGATGTAGAAACTGGTTCTCTGCAGCGTTGACATGCGGCGCTACCAGAGGGGCGGCCACTCCCCAGGCATCGGCGTGCTGCTGCTGGGCGTCGAAATGCTCCGCTTCGGCCTCCACCGCATTCCGCCCGTGACGCTGGGCGCCATCGGCCTCAACGCCCTCCTGTTCATGGCGCCATGGGGCGGCTCCCACGCCACCTGCCTGGGCGTGGAGGCCGTGTGGGGTCGTTGCGATTGGCGGCGCCTGGCGCTGGCGCCCGTGCACCATGCCGACGACATGCACCTCTACTTCAACATGATTTCCGCGCTGTGGAAGGGCGTTGCGCTGGAGGGCCGGCTGGGCAGCGTGCGTTTCGGCACCCTGCTGCTGGTGTTGTCAGCGCTGACCGGCGTGGTGCAACTAGCGCTGGCCGCCGCGCTGGCCTTCGCCACGGGCAGCTACTCCTACATGGAGCAGTGCGCCATCGGTTTCTCCGGTAGGCACTACCCCCCCCCCCCCCCCGTGCCGCGGGAGTGCCAGAATTCTCGTGTGAAATGCCCTGGAGATTCGAGAGCCTGCTGGACATCTGTGAGAAAGAGCTTTACAGCTCATCGGATACCTCCAGCATAAATTTTCTCAAATGGAGCAGACCATCTTGTTCCGGCATCATAGGCCCAATTTTGCCTAATAAAAAATATATATCCATAATAGACGTTTTTGGGTTATATCACGTAAATATATAATATGTCATTAAAACCTGCCACCATCCGACACAGCCAACTAGTAAGGGTTGTCACGTAAACAGAACATGCCAATTCGTCACTAGGACAGCACACCGGTGTGTTGGAGAGCCAAGCCACAACATTTACAAACAGTACGACGTTTCGCCAGTAATTACAACTAGCTTCAGGCGACAGCCAGATTTGTGGAGAAGTCTTACTGTTTCGTTCCTTATATAGAGGCGTAGATGTGTTGACCACCCTTCTGCGCTCTTGCACAATGTGGGGGGGGGATTACTGAGGCAACGTACATTATTCATGTGCATTATGCGAGTATGTGCATTATGTGACGACCCTTACTAGTTGATTGTGTCGGGTGGTGGCGGGTTTTAAGGACACATTTATTTTTTTACACGCTCTAACCCAAAAACCTCTCATGGATGATATTGGTCGTGAAAGCCTACGTGTTAAACCAAAAAAAATATACGACTCAATTGGGATCACACATAGCAGCAGCGATCATCACCCCCACTGGCAGACTGATGCCCACTTGCAGGCCAGGTGTTGAGTTACAGGGGGGGGGGGGGGGCTTCCCTCTGAACTTTTGAGATGCGATGGTGCCTGCCGTGAAGGGCGCCACATCAGAGACAAAATGAGGCTGACCTCGGCGTGCCTCGCACCTGCCCCCCGCTGCACCCCGTGCCCTCCAGGTGTCCTGTTTGGACTCAAGGTGATCAACAACCACTACAACCCTGGCGGAGTGACCTACGTGATGAACACATTCCCCGTGCAGAACCGCTACGCATGCTGGGCCGAGCTCGTCGTCATCCACCTGCTGGTACCCAGGTCTGCACGCCCCCCCCCCTCTCCCCCCCTTGGGTCAATTCCATCGCACGCACCCCTCATGAACGTTGGTTTACACGGGAGCTTAGGCTTTTTGTGGAACTGACCCCCTGAGCCTCAAGCTACAAAACATCCTGGTGTGGCCGGAAAAAAAACTTTCCCGGTAGGTTCATAATAAAACTAAAAAAATATTAAAACTATATTTTTATTTTTCCAGGTAAGGTCCACTGAGCTGTGTAGCTCTTTTTTTAAAAAGCAGACTTGGCCAGAAATGATCACTTAATGGAGTTTATCATGTGGAAATGTATAGCAGCAGCTAAATACTCAAAACACATGATTCTAAATGTGGAGGGGAAAACCTTGAGGACCGAGGATAAAAATCCATGCGACCACTGGGAGAACAAATATACAGACGTCAGGGTTTGAATCAAATCCACGACTTCCTGTATACCAGGGGAGATAGTTAACATCTCGCCACCACAGCGATATGACTGTATGTGATCCAATAATGCATCTTCAGCCATAATGGCCGTGTCCCGGTGGACCCTTGCTGAAGCTTCAGTGAAAATCGGGATTTTGTCACTGTTTTAAAACTCCCTGGCTTCCTGCTTGACCCTTGATGATGTGAGTGGGTAGAGCTACCCGAGTAGTGGGATGGGTTACCTGAGCAGTGGGAATGGTTACCTGAGCAGTGGGTGGAGCCTACACCTCACCTATAGCTTCCAAAACGCCTCACCTGAAACCATAACTCACAGGCGCAATGACCTGAACCCCAAAATGCTTGGCAACTTCACTTAAAATGCAGGTGGTGAGCCGCATGGCGATCTCAATAATTGGGGGGGCAGAGACGCTTGGATTCTAGATGTTCTAAACCTAACACCTCCCCCCCCCCCCGTCTCTTCTTCTTTCTGTCTCCCCTCTCTCCTCTCTCTGTGTGTGCAGGGCGTCATTCATCGGGCACCTGTCAGGGATCCTCGTGGGCCTTTTCTACGTGCACGGTCCTCTGCGTTGCCTGCTGGACAGTACGCCTCTCCCCCTCACCTCTCCCCCTCGCCTCTGGCTGCAGAATCAGAATCGTCGGAATTTATTTACTTGTACTCGTGGAATCTGATGAGCCGTAAAGCTCTTTTTCACAGATGTCCGGTTTCACGGGCTGGCTTAGGTCGGGGGCCACGTCGCGGAGTGACGGAGCGAGTTTGAGACGGACTTCTTAAACATATCGCAGGCATTTCCTGCCCCAATGACCATTGAGGTGGTGCTCAACCCCTGAGTCGGAGGTGCAGATTCCACATTACTATGGCAGGGCGGGTATTTTCGGAGGACAGCCGCTGTTGATCTACCCTCCAATGTGGGGTCAGTCAATCCCCCCCACAACCAGCATGTGGATTCGCCACCATGGAACCCCACGGTGGTGAGATGTTAGCTACCTCGTCTGGTATACAGGAGGTCGTGGGTTGAATCCCGACCCTGACGCCTGCAGTATATTTGGAGTTTTCGTGTGTCTCTCTCTCCCCGTGGTCGCGTGGAATTTCCTCCGGTTTTTCCCTCCACGTTTAGAATCAATGTCACGCGTTTAGAGTATTTGGCTGCTAGTATACATTTTTACGTGATATAGCCAGCACGCTTCTGAAAAAGCTGTAGAGCTCAGTGGGCCATACCTGGTAAAATAATGAAATAGTTTTGGTAGTTTAGTCCGGTTTCTGCGAGCTACTCGCTCCACCGCTGAGCCCCCTGGCCTGGTCCCGGAGTCGTGAAGCATTTGGTGACCTTCGCCACGAACCCTGTGACCTGAGTTTCATTCCTGGACAGGGTGGCACCGCTCCAACCGACACGCAACGACAAAGGTCCCCCATGTCGCCTGCACAAGTGCTCTTAGCGAGCACCTACAAAGGCCGGCGTGGAGCACCATGCTCAGCCGCCTTTGTCTCCCCATTTCTGATGTTTAAGGGTGAGTCGAACTTGGGGAGGCTCAGGACCAGTTTAGATATTCATCACCGATTTTGGGAATCAAACTTGGCAGTGCGCTAACCACTGGACCACCGCTGGCAAGACCAAGATCCCCTGTATAGCCTGAACAGACTGTTGTGGCAAGTGCTGTTAGCGAGCACCTATGAAGGCCGGCACGGCACACGAGGGGGTGGATGGCCAGTACCACGTCCGGCCGCCTTTGTCTCCCTAGTGGCGATGTTTACACGTCACACCAGGTACTCATTTGAGGCTGAGTCGACCTAGGGGAGGCCCAGGTTCACATAATCGTCACTGGTGTTGGCCGTGAGCGGGAATCGAACTCAGGTGGCTGGGTTCATAGCACAGCACACTAACCACTACCCTACCGCTACTCACTGTCGACTGGCACACATACAGACACATGCACTCTCCTCAATCCCATCGTTCCACGATGGCAGCATCAATAATTGCACGGTTTATGTCGCGTAGATGCCGTGGTGTTTGGGTCAAGAATCCTGCGCAGAGTATTCTACAGCGACAATGCTGGTGAGTGGGGGGGGGGCGTTGAGGGTGAAGGGGGGTGTGTGGGGTTGGGGCGGTGTGGAGCAAATCGCTGCCGAGCAGATGGAGGCGAGCGTGTCGGCAAAGCCATGCCGTCGTTGTCGCGTTGTTGGCCACACTGCGGTTCGCCCTTTGGGGCCTCCGGGGTTTGGCTTGTAAGTGTTGCGAGAGAGGTCCCGGGCCTTGACACAACGTGGCGTGCTGTGTGTGTATCGTCGTGCTGCGCATGTTCGTGTAGTCGCGCGTGTTGGCGTGCGGGTGGCCATGTGCGTGCTTGTGCCGGTGAGTGAGTTTGCGCGTGCGCTTTGGTTCCTGTGAATGCTCTGTCTGGTGCGCGCTTGCGTGCGTGTATTTTTTTTGCGTCTTTTGATCTGAGTTGCGTGTGATACCCCTTGTGTACACGTGTGCACTTGCTTTCCGTGAGTGTGTTCTCCGTGAGCGTGTTATGTGGAGAGGGCACGGGAGGAGGAGCAGAGGAGGAGCGCCGTGCCTGCGCGTGCGTGCGAGTGCTTGCGAGCGTGTGCGTGCCTGTGCGCGCATGCGCTTGCGTGCGTGCGTGCATGCGCTTGCGTGCGTGCGTGCGCGCATGCGCTTGCGTGCGTGCGTGCGTGCGCGCATGCGCTTGCTTGCGTGCGTGCGTGCGAGCGTGCGCGTGCTTGCCTGCGCTTGTGTGCGTGTCGACCGATATTGCAAATCAATGTCCCCTTTACGATTCTAGGAATCGTAACCATTCCTTGGCCAGATTAGTTTACCGGATCGATTGCTCCTCAGTGCTCTCCAACTAAGGTTGGAAACTTGCGTGCGTCAGCTCCGTCTGTATCGCTGTCTGTCACGCGGGGGTCACGATAACTCGTCAGGAAGATCTGAACTCAAAGTGTAAAGTTGCGTGGCTATCGGAGAACTCACCTTTGGAAAAAAACTAGCCACGTTCAAAGCGCCGCCCCAAGCCATTAAAATTGGTGCCGAACAGAGAAAAGCCTTTAGCTCAGGCGCCCCGCGCGCACCTCTCCCTGCGAGGCCACCGCACATGGTGTTCCTTGCCACCGTGTGTGGCACAGTTTCGTTGCTCCGTGCCACCGGTACTGTCCGCGTAGTGTCACGGGGAGGGGGGACCTGGCCTGCACGTGTCCACCCCGCTCGCTGCCTTTGCTCCGTTTGTAATAATTTGTCGAATTTGGGCCATGACAAGAGTAAACATCGGCGGCGGGCGCCCCCACCACCACCGCCACCACTGCCATCGTCGCCACCACCACCACATGCGTGCGACTGCCATCAGACGGTACCTACAATATTTATTAGCTCGCCAGGGGGAGGGGCCTGTGGAGGTCTTGGGGGAGGGTTGGGAGGGGCGAAGGGGTGGGTGGTCTGCCACAGAGATTTATCTTTCTTAGGCTGATTTTGCAGAGTAGAGAGAAAGAGATGGAGAGATGATTCGGATTTGAGAACAAACAAGAGATGAAGACATCACGTTGACCGTTAGGATAAGTAAGTGAGCTTTGGCCGGATGTGACCCGGCTAGAAGACACGATCAGAATCAGAAATATTTATTCATACTTGAACAATCCGATGAGACTGGCGACGGAGTGGCAGCCGAGGGATGGAACGTGCCAGAGAATACATCCTCCGCGGAGATGGAGCGACGACGAAATCGGCTCCTTCCGCCAGCTCACCTTCATTTACTTATTTTAATGACCCGAGACACAAGGATGAGGCCTCGTTTTGCGAGAGCAACCCCGGGGTCGCCAAACGGGCGAACGCAATGTGCCGGGCGTGATCGCGTGCGGGAGTGGAGATGGCGACGGCTCTTGGAGGGGCTTCATCCAGCAGCGCATGGAGGCCATGGCCGGCTGTGAGGAGCGGAGAAGTCCCCGGCTGGCCCTGAGGCCTGGGGCTGTGCTCAGAATGGCCGAGAGGCGTCTGAATGTTTAAAAAGTCGATGCAGCCGCCCGTGAATGTCTTGCCCTGACACCCTCACAGCGAAACGTGCTCAGCCGCGGGCCCCGGTGGGGAGGGGTGGGGGTGCCAGGGGGAGGGGTGGGGGTGCCAAGGGGGGGGGGCGGGGGTGCCGGTGGGAGGGGGGTCCCACCTCCCCGGTTTGGCTAACGACGGGGAGGAGCGAGGATTTAAATTCGGGAAAGGAAATTGGTTGATTAATGTAGCGGAAATTCAACCAAGATACGAGGAGGAGGAGGTGCACTTGATGTTGTCGTCGGATCTAATGCTTTACCAGTGAAGGTTTAATCGCTTTAGCTTTGTCCATCTGTTTGTCTCTCTGTTCGTCCATCTGTTACTTCCGTCTAGTCCGAGTGACATCGTGGGGAGAGGAATAAGGTGCGTGTGTGTGTCCATATGACGTCACCCTGTGGGCAACAAGGCCAATCTCTCATCGCTGGATTTTTTATTGCCAAATGTTGGGAAGGCCTTTGATCAGTGCAATCCGGTTTCCTGTACGGCGAGTTCCTAGATACCTACGCAACTTTACACTCGCACGCCACTCGCGTTGCATCGTCGTTGCGAGAGTCACCGGGACCTCGAAGCTGCACGCCGCCGACACCATCAAGGCTGGATTATGGACCGGGCCAGTGGTTCCAGTGCCCTGGGGCCTCGCACTGCCAGGGGGCCTCCAATCCTTAGGCCGCGCACGGTGCATGGCCCACGACCTCCGAAGGAAGTTGAACGCCAGGGCCCTCAATGCGCACATCGCAAGCTGACCACTAGGCCCCTGGGTGCTTATAGCGTGAGCTAACCACTAGGGCCCCCCAGACCCCTCAGCGCTTGCAATGTGAGGGCCCCCAGGCCCCTTGGTGTTTAAAATGTGAGCTCACCATTACTGCCCCCCAGACCCCTTGGCGCTTACAGTGTCAGAGCTCCCAGGCCCCTTGGCGTTTTTTAAAGAGTGAGCTGACCACTAGGGCCCCTAGGCTCCTTGGGCTTAAAGCATGATCTGACCACTGGAGCCTCTGGGCCCCTCGGCACCTACAGTGTGAGGGTCCCTGGGCCCCTCCGTGCTTATAGCGCTAGCTGACCACTCGGGCCCCTGGGCCCCACAGCGCTTACAATATGAGGCCCCTCGGTGCTTAAAGCGCGAGTTGACAACTCGGGCCCCCAGGCCCCTCGGTGCATATGTAGTGGTGATACGCGCTGGGTGTATATGTCGTGTGCCAGCGCGTATGTACGGGTGTGTGTGTGGTGACGCGCGCTGACGGGGAGGAGCAGGCGTCAGTGCGCGGGTGGGGGTAGTGCTGCTGATTGGCTGTGTGCCGGTGACGCGCCCAGAGGGAGTGATCGGGTAGCAGCGCGGTGTGATTGGTCGGGGAGTGGAAACACGCGCTGAGCGGAACCGGATCGTAGGGATAGCGCGTGGGGATTGGGTAACTGAGGAGCGGTGCCGACGTTGAGGTCCGCATCCGCTCCGTCTCCCGGGAAGAAGGGGTATATAAGGTGATGCACAGAGGAGCAGGGGCAGAAGTGGAACCATCTAAGAATGAAGACGAAGGTGCAGAGATAGAGCCCAGAGAGGAGAGTAATGGAGAGTAATGGAGAGTAGAGGAGAGTAAGGTATAAGTGTGTAGCCAGCGAGAGAGAACGGTCTACACGAGCTGAGTAATGTATAGTGTGTAGCCAGCGAGAGAGAACGGTCTACACGAGCTGAGTAATGTATAGTGTGTAGCCAGCGAGAGAGAACGGTCTACACGAGCTGAGTAATGTATAGTGTGTAGCCAGCGAGAGAGAACGGTCTACACGAGCTGAGTAATGTATAGTGTGTAGCCAGCGAGAGAGAACGGTCTACACGAGCTGAGTAATGTATAGTGTGTAGCCAGCGAGAGAGAACGGTCTACACGAGCTGAGTAATGTATAGTGTGTAGCCAGCGAGAGAGAACGGTCTACACGAGCCGAGTATGCATACGGTGTAGCCAGAGAGAGAGGAAGGTCTACACGAGCCGAGTATGCATACGGTGTAGCCAGAGAGAGAGATGCAAAGTCTACACGAGGCGAGTGGAGAGTGTAGCAGAGGCGCAGAGTCTACACGAGGCGAGAGAGGAGTGTAGCCGAGGCGCGGAGTCTACACGAGGCACAGAGAGCCGGCAGCACAGAATCCAGAGTCAAGAGAAGCGCATTGTGAAGTAGAGAGGCCACGCGTTGTATTGTTACAAGTCAAGATTTAATAAAAGAAGTGTGTTCCCGTCAAGGAGTTTCCTGCCGTCATTTTCCAATACTTCATCTGGCGTCAGAAGTGAAACGGGCTTCCAAGTATGGAGACGAGGAAGACCCGTAGGACCCACGGGATTGACCGCGAGGAAGACCTGGACGACTCGGGGCCGCTGGTGGCGGGGGGTGAGGAAGAGGACTTGCCCACGCTGCAGGGTCCGTCGACGGCGCCGGCCGAGCGACCGGGGACAGACGCCGGGCTTCGTGAGGCGCACTCCCGACTGGCGGAGCTGCTGCTCGCCGCCGCGTCCATCTTGGCGGAGATCAGCTCGTCGGGAGGAGCGGGGACGGTGGGGGACATTTTACAAGGTCGCCCCGCAGATTCCCGCCAAAACGAATGGGGGATTCCCGCCATTGCGCCTGGGCCTACTTTTGGCGGGAACGGCGAGCGCCACGTGGTGGTGGGTTCCCAAGCGCGCGCATCGACGTCATCAGCGCGCGAGGGGGTCCGCCATCTTACGTCTGCTGCTGGAGCCGCCATCTTAGACACCGACGGACAGGCGGAGAGGAACCACGAGGCGGATGACTTCATTTTTCAGCAGCGCCTGCCCACGTTGTCAGCCTTCAAGGCGGAGGGCGGAGACTGGGGCCAATTTCAGCGAAGGTTTTTGGCGCATCAAGAGATGTCAGCGTGGTCCGATGCTACGGCGCTGCGGGCATTGCCCGCCATGCTGGACGACGATGCGCTCGCGGCCTTCAGGGCTGCACGGAAGTCGGACCGCTCCACGCTGAAGGATGCGCTGGGTTTGTTGGCCAGGGTCTACGGGCCTCCCTCTACGTGCCGCCATCAGTTCTACGCAAGACGGAAAGCGGCCACGGAGACCGCGCTGGCCTATCGCACGGCGTTGCTGGCTCTTGCTGATGCTGCGTTCCCTCGGATGGACGAGGAGGGCCAAGACGCGATGGTTTTGGAGCAGCTGCTCAAGTTGGCGCAGGACCTGGGGGTCCCTATCAACACAGCTGACGAGATTGATATTTCTTCTTTGAGAGTCGCCACGAGTATTCAAGCGCACGAGGCCCTACAACGGAAGCAAGGCGTTGGTTGCAACGCTGCTGTCGTCGCAGCCCCGGGTTTGGTGGTCGCCGAACCCCAAGTCGTCAGCCCACGAGAGGAGGCGTTCGCCACGGGACGACCAGGGGACTGGAGGCCGGGGGCCCGGTCGCCTCTGCGATCGGGCCGAAAGTCGGAGCAACCAAGATCTACTCCGACCCTCGTCACGTGCTATAACTGCGGCCTCCGGGGCCACGTGGCGTCCGGGTGCCGCGCTCCGCGGCAGCGCGCCATGGGAGCTCGGCTGGACGACGACCGAGAGCCCAAGTCATCTCTACAATCCCCGGCAAGTCGCGGCACCTCACACGCTCGGCCTGTTTATTCGGCACACATGGGACGCCGCGTTGCGGCGGAGGAGGGCCGGTTAAGGTTCGGGGATTCGGTTCGGCGAGGGGGGTTCGGCCGGGACCAGGGAGACATTGAATGGGCAGAATTGGGGCATAGAATTGTGGCTGCTTCGGCGGGTTCGTCCGTTGTTACGGGATCTATTGATGGGGTTGAGATTAGGGTGTTAGTGGACACGGGGGCATCGGCAACTATTATATCGGACCTCATTTATAATATTCTTCCGGTCCAATGTCGTCCGCTGCTTCCAGTGGATGTGCCATTTTACGCCGCTAATGGGGGATCGTTGGGCATTATCGGTCAGGTTAGGGCGTCCATTTGCATTGGAGATATCAAATTGTCGGGACCCGTTTTCGTTTCGTCTTCTTTGGCAGTTCCGTGTCTTTTGGGCACTGACTTTTTGGCTAAAATGCCCATTAAAATTCTTATCGATCAACGATGCATTGAACTGCCATCGGGTCGCCGGATTTCATTTTTGACGGGCCCTACTGACATTCGGACGGCGTGCGCTACGATACAAGCGGTGGCGACGCAGACAGTGCAAGTGCCCCCGGGTTCACAGATGTTGATTCCCCTCCGGTTGCGGAAACCATGGGTGAGGGAGGCTTCGGGACAGAGTATGCTTTTGGGTCCTTCTAACAAGGCTGTCGGGGGTCTTGATTTATCGGTGGCTCACACTTTGGTGCGGGCTGACAGGGATCCGTTTGTGATGGTTTTGAACGCGGGGTCGCGACCAGCTGTCATTCCGCAGGGCACCGTGCTGGCTCACGCGACGCAGGTCCCTGGGGATGATGGGTTGGTTGCGCAGGTGGGCTCGAGCCCCGCGCGGAACGTTGAGCCAAGGGAAGACCTTGAGTGGGTCCATTCGTTATGTGCCGCCTCGGACGATTTGTCGGCGGCGCAGTTGGGTGCGCTGCGCGAGTTGCTCATTGAATTCTCTGATGTATTCAGTAAACATAAGTATGACATTGGGTGCACGGAGTTGTTGCACCATCACATTGAAACGGGCGATGCGGCGCCGGTCAGGCTAAATCCCTTCCGACTGAGTCCCGTGGAGAAGGAACATGTTCAGTCGGCTGTTAACGATATGCTAGAAGCCGATATTATTTCGCCCTCCTCTAGCCCGTGGGGAGCGCCTATTGTGCTGGTTAAGAAGCAGGACGGGTCCCTGCGATTCTGCGTTGATTTCCGTCGCCTGAATAAGATCTCTGTGGCTGACGCGTATCCGCTCCCCAGGATGGATGAGTCCCTCGATGCATTGTCTGGTGCGCGATATTTTTCGACTCTTGATTTGTTATCGGGGTTTTGGCAGTTGCCGCTCGACGAAGAGTCGAAACCTACGACAGCATTTCGGACTCCAGGGGGGCTGTTCCAGTTTAACCGGTTACCCATGGGACTTCACTCCTCTCCAGCGACGTTTCAGCGACTTATGGAGCTGGTTTTGTCGGGCTTGCAGTGGGATACATGCTTGATTTATATGGACGATGTCATTGTTTTCAGTAAAACGTTTGAGGAACACCTCCGGCGATTGAGAGGGGTGTTCTTGCGAATGCGATCGGCTAAGTTGAAATTTAAACCGGCCAAATGTCACCTCCTTCGTAGGTCCGTTAGATACTTGGGTCACATTGTCGATTCTTCGGGGATCTCCACCGATCCCGCGAAGACGGATTGTGTCGGTTCGTGGCCGACACCTACGTCCGTTTCCGACGTGCGTAGTTTCATCGGGTTTGCTTCTTATTATCGGCGGTTCGTTGAGCACTTCGCCACTATTGCAAAACCCTTGCACGCTCTAACGGCGAAGGGAGTGAAGTTCAAATGGGGACCGGAGGAGGAGGCCGCGTTTCGCTCCCTCCGGGACGCCTTGGTGGGTGCCCCACCCTTGTGTTATCCCGATTTTGCCAGTCCCTTTTTGCTGGACACGGATGCTAGCAACACGGGCATTGGGGGGGTGCTATCCCAAGTCGTTGGGGGTGTCGAAAGAGTTGTCGCCTACGGTAGTAGGGTGTTGTCTCCGGCGGAACAGCGCTACTGTGTCACCCGTCGCGAGCTGCTTGCCATTGTTTTTTTTGTGCAGCAGTTTAGGCCATATCTTTATGGTCGTCACTTTACAGTCCGAACGGACCACGCGGCGCTACAGTATTCATTGAGGGTCGCCCAGCCCTCGGGCCAGTTGTCGCGTTGGTTGGAAGTCCTCCAGGACTATCAGTTTACGACTACGTACCGTAAGGGGTTGCGACACACGAATGCCGATTGCTTGTCGCGGTTGTTGCCTTGTGATGAATGCGCGTGTTTGTCGGGATCGGCGCGCTGTAAACCGACGCTTGCGGGGGAGATGGGGGCACTGGCTGCGACAGCGGGCGCACCGATCGGGGATGATTCCACTGCCTCTCAGGGTCGGGACTCGCTGCTCTCGCTGTCGCTCAGCGAATGGGGCCGCCTCCAGATGGCGGACAGCTCGCTGCTAGCATTGCGCCGCAAGGTTGGGGGTCCCGAGGGGGACCAGGAGCGTACCGGCTCCTATGTACTTGAGCGGGGCGTGTTATTGAAATGGGACAGTTTGTCCCGGCGGAACGCACTCGTGGTGCCTTCCGCTGTGAGGGGGAGGGTTGTCTTGGCGGCACACGAACGCCTCTTGCACTTGGGAGTTAACAAGACGCTTGCCCTGCTTCAGCGTGACTATTACTGGCCGGGAATGGGAAGTGATGTGGTGCATATTCTGAAGGGGTGCGTTGAGTGCGCCAGGCGTAAACCACCGGCCGTGGCAGCTAATCCACTGCTGCAATCTATTCAGGTCTCGCGTACCAACGAGCTCGTTGCACTCGATATTTTGGGGCCCTTCCCAGTCACGCCGAGAGGGAATAAATATTTGTTAGTGGGGGTCGAATACTTTACCCGATGGCCTATGGCGTGGCCTCTCGCTAACCAGTCGGCAGCGGCTGTGACGGATGCCTTCGTCCAGGGCTATGTCCTGGACAAGGGGGCTCCCGAACGCCTGCTGACCGACCAAGGTAAAAATTTTTCGAGTAAATTGTTGCAAGAGGTGTGCGATCTGTTGGGTACCAAGAAGGTGCGTACCTCCCCGTACCACCCGCAGACTGACGGGATGGTGGAGAGACTCCACAAAACCTTGACTTCCATGCTGTGCCAGCAGGTGTGCGAGGCACATGTAGATTGGGACCTGCAGGTCCCGGGAGTCCTTGCCGCGTATAGAATGGCCCCCCATGCAGCTACGGGGTTTTCCCCATTCTATTTGATGTACGGTCGGGAAGCTGACCCGCCAATAGAAACGCAACTTGGCCTGTCCGCTCCACGAACTAATTCTAATTTGGCAGAACATATTAAGTTTAATATTCACAAGCTGACAGAGGCGAGGGAGGCCGCGCGGCTTAATTCGCGGGCTCGCCAAATTGCTAATGAACGGTTGCGGGCACGGAAGGTGTCCATGCACGAATGGAAACCAGGTGACAGGGCCTGGCTGCATTGCCCTCAGGCACCCTTGGCTACGTCGCCTAAATTGTTGAGACCGTGGAGGGGACCCGTGGAGGTCGTGCGCGTTGCACGGCCCCAGTGCGTTCAGATAAAGTGGGGAAAGCGCCGGTGGTACGTTCACCCCTCCCGACTGAAACCGTTCTCGCCTCCATATGGCCTCCCCTTGTGTCGTGATGGCCGGGCGTGTGACGTGACCGGCGACCCAGAGGGGGAAATGTCTCTGCCTGATCCACACGTATTTTCGCCTGATCTGCTCCCAGGTGTCTCGGAACTGACAGCTGCCGATCACCGGCGGCCGGATCTCCGCGGCGGGGCCGGCCCTTTCAGGCCCGTTCCGCGCCGTCTGGAGCAGCCGGAACCGCCGGACGGTCGTCAGTGTCCCGGCCCATACGATGGACCAGCCAGACGGACTCGCGCCAGGTCGTGCTACTTTGCATGACCTGCCTCGTGAGGAGTCGGGGCAGTTGGAGCGCCTCGTCACTGCGTGTAGTCGCAGGGACGTGGGGCGCGTTCGTTTCGAATTTGCTCGTATCGTGTTATTGTTGACTTTTCGGGTTCATTGTCAATCTGTACATAGTTATTCTTGTTGTTGTTGTGTTATGTTACGGGGCACACTCGGGGGGTTACGGGGTTTTTTTTTGTTGGTTGTCGTTTTATCGTCGCGGTTGGTTGTTGTTAGCAGCCGGGCCGGCTGCGAGCTATGTGGGAGGGGGTGATGTAGTGGTGATACGCGCTGGGTGTATATGTCGTGTGCCAGCGCGTATGTACGGGTGTGTGTGTGGTGACGCGCGCTGACGGGGAGGAGCAGGCGTCAGTGCGCGGGTGGGGGTAGTGCTGCTGATTGGCTGTGTGCCGGTGACGCGCCCAGAGGGAGTGATCGGGTAGCAGCGCGGTGTGATTGGTCGGGGAGTGGAAACACGCGCTGAGCGGAACCGGATCGTAGGGATAGCGCGTGGGGATTGGGTAACTGAGGAGCGGTGCCGACGTTGAGGTCCGCATCCGCTCCGTCTCCCGGGAAGAAGGGGTATATAAGGTGATGCACAGAGGAGCAGGGGCAGAAGTGGAACCATCTAAGAATGAAGACGAAGGTGCAGAGATAGAGCCCAGAGAGGAGAGTAATGGAGAGTAATGGAGAGTAGAGGAGAGTAAGGTATAAGTGTGTAGCCAGCGAGAGAGAACGGTCTACACGAGCTGAGTAATGTATAGTGTGTAGCCAGCGAGAGAGAACGGTCTACACGAGCTGAGTAATGTATAGTGTGTAGCCAGCGAGAGAGAACGGTCTACACGAGCTGAGTAATGTATAGTGTGTAGCCAGCGAGAGAGAACGGTCTACACGAGCTGAGTAATGTATAGTGTGTAGCCAGCGAGAGAGAACGGTCTACACGAGCTGAGTAATGTATAGTGTGTAGCCAGCGAGAGAGAACGGTCTACACGAGCTGAGTAATGTATAGTGTGTAGCCAGCGAGAGAGAACGGTCTACACGAGCCGAGTATGCATACGGTGTAGCCAGAGAGAGAGGAAGGTCTACACGAGCCGAGTATGCATACGGTGTAGCCAGAGAGAGAGATGCAAAGTCTACACGAGGCGAGTGGAGAGTGTAGCAGAGGCGCAGAGTCTACACGAGGCGAGAGAGGAGTGTAGCCGAGGCGCGGAGTCTACACGAGGCACAGAGAGCCGGCAGCACAGAATCCAGAGTCAAGAGAAGCGCATTGTGAAGTAGAGAGGCCACGCGTTGTATTGTTACAAGTCAAGATTTAATAAAAGAAGTGTGTTCCCGTCAAGGAGTTTCCTGCCGTCATTTTCCAATACTTCACATACATCAAGCGTAACACCTGGGGCCCCTTGGTACATATAGTGCATGCTTAAAACGAGAGCCTCTCGGAGAGTACAGTGCTTCTGTACAACTTAGCCACTGGTTGGCACGCTACAATATGCTGTGACATGATACAATATTCACCAACAAGTCAGTTCATTCTGCATAACAGGACAGTTTGAAGGGCGTCATTATGGCAAGCCGTTCGTAGACTTACCGTAACTAGCTATCCCTTTATTTTAGCTATCTGCCCAATTTCCCTAGCTAGCTGCCCATATGATTCAGCTTGTTAACAGAAATTAGATAGCGAGCTGCCATTTTTGCCAGCTAGCTGCCCTTACAACCAAATTGGCTGCACTAAAAAGCCAGCTAGTGAGACCGAGGGCTCTTCGTTTGTTGAGAGCTTAGCCGTTGACAAGTTATAAAAAATACACCGCGGTTTTGTGAAACATAAAAAAAAATGCCAAAAGCTATATTTTTTCATACACTAACGCATATATAAGAGACCCAATCCATACTTAAATATTGAGGAAAACCCCATTCATTTTTTCCATAGACCGTCTGTTTTTAGATCCACGGAAGTAGATAATGCTAACGTTGACATGCAAATTGTTGACAGCTCTTTTTCCCCTTCCCATCGATGGGGTGTGGCCTATGTGCATAGTTTCCACCACGTAATTTCACTGACATTAGAAACCTTTGGTGGTTTTTCAGCCAAAAAAAAAAGTTATCTTTTGTATTTCAAGCAACATTATTATCTCTGTGTCAGGCGGGTTTATAAGACATTTCTTGGTAGGAAAAGCCACAGACATGTCCGTTTTCTTGCTTGGTACGCCACAGTAATATATTCAGATACTTTTTTCATCTTTTTCTAAAACAGCCTTTTTAAAGGCTATTTCAACAATCTCTCCTAAGGGTTATTTTCGAACAGCCTTTTTAAAGGGTTTGGGTTATATTCTATCATGTGCTTTTCTATTTTTTTCTTTTATCTACTCAAAGTTGCCTTTAGGTACAAGTACACTATAAAATACTACCACTTGATTGTATTTTCCAACAACAGTATTTGAATGGTGTCATTATTAATATATATTAATTCAATTATTATTTAATAAGTATTGAGATATTCTATAAATATATTCATATAAATAGCATACTAGTTCTGAAATATGGACCGCAAACGTTGTAATAGTGGTGCTTCCAAAAGGAAAGACAAAGAAAAGGAGGCAATAGGCAGTTTTGCTTCAAAGTGTTTTATTCATTGCCAACTTCTTTCAAAAACCCTCTGATAGTAATAATGATCACAGCAGCACTATTGTCAGCTGTGAGGTAGGAACTAGTTCAGTTTCCAGTAATGTTGTCACTCCCTCAGAGCCAACCTTTGAAGGCAAACCCTCAACAGCTAATGGTATACAAGAACCATTTCCACCTCAGGAGCAGTTGGGCAGTTCACAAGAATCAAATCAGCAACCAAGCCATTCCTGGTGCTCTGAGGTCACTGACCCTGCTTTATGGCAAAGCACTTCCAGTGACATTGTTAAGTCAATTATTGAAAGAGGAGCATTCCCCTTCCAAAACCACAGTGGAAAATACCCAGCTTCAGTCCGAGATAGAACGCTTGGTGGAAAGACTAGAAGTTTCAACAATTAACTTCTGAACCGTATATTGCCAAATGGGCAGAAGGTTTCTAGACAGTGGCTACTGTACTCACCCTCAACAGGTTATGTGTACTGTTTTGCATGCAAATTGTTCTGAAGCAAGCTCGGTGGCTTTAGTCAGGGGTTTAATGACTGGAAACACTCTGAAAGAATAGGGGAACACGAAAAGAGTGCAGAACACAGATCATGCATGCTTGCCTTGCACCAGCGGACAAAGGGCAGTACTATAGATGCAGATCGCATGCAGCAACTTGATGGAAACGTAAATACTGGAGGGACATTTTGAAAGAGTTGTAGCAGTCATCAAGTTCTTGGGTGAAAGAGGACTTGCGTTTAGGGGAGATGATGAATGGTTTGGGTCAACCCATAACGGTAATTTCCTTGGCATCCTAGAATTGCTATCACAGTTTGATCCATTCTTTGCTGAACATATTAAAAAGTTTGTCATCGACAATATGTGAAGAACTCATTGAGCTAATGGATCAGAAAACTCGCCAAACAATAGCAGATGAGATTCGGGACGCCAAATATTTTTCAATAATTGTTGACTCCACCCCAGACCTGTCACATGTGGACGAATTGACGTTCATATTCCGGTTTGTTAACAGCAGTGGAAATGTGGTGGAGCGATTCCTGGGCTTTGAGCCAATTGAGAGCCACACTGGTAAAAGTTTAACAGACTGTGACTTTGATGGTGGAGGGCCTTGGATTGGACCTCTTAAACTGTAGAAGTCAGTCATGTGACAATGCAAGCAAAATGTCAGGAAAATACAATGGACTACAGGCCCACCTGAAACAAAAAAAACCTACAATAGAGTATGTGCCTTGCGCAGTGCATTAACTTAACTTAGTTGGTATTAACACCTTAGACAGCAGTAGCCCAGAGGCTGACGAGTTTTTTTACATGTTGCAGTCACTACACATTTTGCTCTTCATCCACACATGGATGGGGGAAAGTCTTTCGGACAACAGATGTCAGACTGATTTTAAAATCGCTGTCCAGTACTCGGTGGAGTGCTCGGGCAGAGTCAGCCAAGGCACTGGAGAAATTCCACTCACATTAGACAGGCCGCTGGACTATGTGCTAAATTGGACACCTTAGAGATGGTGTTCATGGCACATTTCTGGGACGTCATACCTTGACCAGTTCCACGCTACAAATATGCACCTACAGAAAAGTGACATTGACATCTCTGTAGCAGCACAGCTTTTATCTTCATTGAGGGATTTTGTGGCAGGACAGCAAGACCAGTTTGAGGCTTTTGAAAGGGCAGCTGTCTCTCAGTCATATAAGCACGATCATTAGCGAAATGAAACGCAAAACACTTGCAGATGAGAGCTCAGAGCCAGGTGTGACACTTGAGGGGAGTGAGAAGTTCAAAATAGAAAAATTTTATGTCATTGATAAGCTAGTGGCATGCCTTGAATACCGCTTGGATGCTTACAAGCGTTTGACCAGTCTCTTTGGAGTTCTGCTTATGTCAGATCAGGTGTCTAAAAGTGATATTGTGGACAAGGTAAATGCACTCTCCGCTACATATCCATCAGACCTGGACATGAACTTTGCCAACGAACTAATCCGATTCAAGTCTTTCAAGTCTGACTCTGAGGGTGAGAAGTGCCCAACTAAATTGCTTGAGACGTAGCAGGCACTTAATCTGTAGTCAGTGTTCCCCAATGTTTTCGTGGCACTTCGGATTTTTCTAACTTTGCCAGTGACAAACTGCAAGGGTGAGCAGACATTTTCCCTTTTAGGCAGAATAAAAAATGAGCTGCGGAGTAGCATGTGCCAAACACATCTCAGCTCATTGTCACTTACGTCAATAGAGTCAGACCTTGTCAGACAGCTAGATTTTGATGATCTAGTGGATGATTTTGCGAGGAGGAAAGCAAGAAAGACACCAATATAGGAAAGGGGCGGCCTCCAAAAGACATGTGCCCAGGGGCCTCATGGGACTATGATCCGGCCCTGGACACCATCACCCAGATTTGAAAGGCGTTGAGAAGCAACCGAGTCGGCAAAGTGCATATTTGACTTGCTGACCAGAGTGGGGAAGTATGGTCAAACTACGCGGGTCATATCTTGTAAATCTACGAGACTGCTGTCCTCCTTGGCCCTCTTGGGTTCTCACCCGGTTACACAATTGGCTCGAGACGTGCGGCCGCCTAAACGTGACAGACACGGTGTGGTGCTGGTAGGCCACGTTTGCACCGAAGGCACCGATCCGGTGTGGTGACGTCGCCGCTGCCGTTGCCCTGACTGAGCGAAGGTCGTGCCACGGGATTTGCGCCTTTTGTTCATCTCGTTGAATTGATGATGACCGGGGCCATCACGTGGCGATTCGCTTGAGACCGCCTCAAGCGGCTTTGGGTGCCGCAGAACCTGGGGGGTAAGGAACCATGCGAGCGTTGCACCGGGACTG
This sequence comes from Lampetra planeri, assembly GCF_965212315.1. Taxonomy (NCBI): domain Eukaryota; kingdom Metazoa; phylum Chordata; class Hyperoartia; order Petromyzontiformes; family Petromyzontidae; genus Lampetra; species Lampetra planeri. The sequence continues at coordinate 966,286 of NC_136157.1, forward strand.
CCCCTCGCGATAATGGGACGTCTCATTTGCCACAGCATCCATTGACGTGCGCGCGGGGTGGGTACGCCGTGACCGGAGAGTTGCCCGGAGCAGGTGCGGTTCGTGTGCTGTCGACGGTAACGGCGGCGACGTGGTGCGACGTGCAATCCGTAACATTTTTACTTAAAACTTTCGTGACTGCAGGAATTCATATTCTTTGGTTCTTTAGGTAAAGTCACGTAGATCGAAAGATCATAATACAAATAAAGTAAATAAAAATAATAAAATACAAAACACTAATGTAGACTGTAGCCTGGTTCTTAATCGGAGTGAGTGTACTGGCAGTCTATAATGTAGACTGTAGCCTGGTTATTAAGTTTGGTGAGCGGTTTCCGCTCATCCCGTCCGCTCCGAGCCGGCGCCCGTGCACGCGTAACCGGCGCACGTCACCTACACCTGTCGACCCCCCCCCTAGACGCCGCGGGATGGCACACCCACCACCGCTACGAGCATCGCAGCGCCGAGTTCCTGAGCTACACGGGCGAGACATCGGAGGACGAGGATCTGCAGGAGGCGATGCGAGCCAGCCTGCGTGACACGAGTGAGCAGCGCCCCCCCCACCCTCCCGGGGTTCATTTGGCACTTGGCGTGGGGTGACGGTCAAAGGGGCAGTGCTGCACCACCGAGAGAGAGCTCGAGAGAGAGTGTATTTAGGGGACCCTTCCTTGTTTTGGAAGAGGTGAGAGTACCCACAGTTTACCTCACCCACTCGCACTGCGACGGGAGTGTGTGCATGGGGTGTGTGAATGCACTCTCACTTCTTGTACATTGCTGCGTCTGTGCGTGTGTGTGTGTTTGTTAGTGAGAGTGTGTGTGAGGAGCGGTTGGCTGCACTGGTCTATGAACCCGGTGACACGAGTTAAATTCCCACTTAAGGTCACCGAGACCAGTAACAATTATCTGAACCCGGTCATGTGCCTCCCATAGGTTAACTCAGCCTCAAATGAGTACCTGGTGTGGTGTGTAAACATCGCCACTGGGGAGACAAAGGCGGTCGGGCGTGGTGCTGGCTACCCACCCCCTCGTGTGCCATGCCGGCCTTCATAGGTGCTCGCTAACAACATTTTCCCCAACAGTCTGTTATAGGCTATAGGGGGGATCTTTGTTTTGTGTGTGTGTGTGCGCGCACGCGTGTGTGTCTATGCATGTGTTTTTTCGCATGTGTTTTTTCGCACACGTACGTGTGTGTGTGCGGGCCGCGGTATTGTCGCGGTTAGTGCACTGCGCTATGAACCCAGCGACCTGAATTCGATTCCCACTCGCAACCAATAGCAAGTGGCGAATATTTCAATTAGTCCTGGGCCTCCCCGAGGTCGATTCGCTACTTCAATGAGTACTCGGTGTGGTGTGCATACATCGGCGCTGGGGAGATAAAAGTGGCTGGGAGTGGTGTTGACCACACCGCTCCCTTGTGTGCAGTGTTGGCCTTCAGGTGCACTTGCCCCAACAGTCCCTTAAAGGCTACACGGGAGATATTTGTCTTTGCGCTCGCTTGTCCGTACGTTTGCATGAATGTGCATGTATATACTTGCATGCGTGTGAATCTGCGTGCGCGCGCGTATGCACGCTGTCACGTGTAAAGCGCTCGCGTGTCTGCGTGCCCCTGTGTGTAAGTACGCGCGCTCGTGTGCGCGCGTTCTTTGTGCTGCCGTGCCACTCATTTTCGCACTCCCTCCTGCACTCCCATCTCCCTCCCGCCGACTCTCCCCGCTTTCCTCCTGACTCCCACTCCTTCCTCTCCCTCACTGTCTCCTCTCCGCTTGTTTCTCCAATCACCATCGCCCTCCCGCTGTGCCCCTCACCTCTGTACAGGATTGTTCACCCCCCCTGAGCCGGGATTCCTCTCTCCGGAGGAGCTCAGACGCAGGAGGCTGGAGCGGCTGAGGAGATAGGAGGGTGCCAGCCCGCGGGTGGGCGGGATTGGGCAGGGTGTGGGTTACCGGTGGACATACGCACTTGCGTCCACTCGCACGCACTCGCCAGCTCACTCATGCACTCATGCACTCACGCACGCACTCGCTCTCTCGCGCGCGCACTCACACTCACTTGCTGGTACTAATCGCTCCACTATGCGCAGCCCAGCTTGGGCGATGCCTAACACCGCGGCCACCGCTCACGGAGAATGCGCTCGTTCGCACGCACGCACTCGCACACTCACGCACGCTAATGCACACACTCTCACAAGCGCACGCACTCGCACGTGCGTGCACACGCACGCACTCGCACATGCGCGCACACGCACGCACTTGCACATACTTGCACACGCACACACATTCGCGCGCTCAATACCGTGCGCTCTTTCTTGTCGCAGCAGATGAAACTTTTATTTTCCGTTGTCGTTTTTGGACTAAGTTATTCTCAGGGGTATGGCCGCGAGTGCTCTGCACCGAACGGTTCGCTTGCGTGCCCGAGACGCCCATGGCCATTTCAAGCCGAGCGACCGCCCCAGTTAACGTCGTGTGCCGGTCGCGTTAACCGCGGGAGTTGCCATGATCCACCCGCTTTTCCCCTCTTCTCTCCCATAGTGGACTTTAAGGATCCCGTGACGCGATTCTAAACGAGTCGGCCGTTGTCCATAGGCCCCTCTCGGTCCAATTTTTTGCCACATTATAAAAAACGACATGGCAATTCGCTCTCAATAGTAAAAACACATATCTAAATCGCCACCCAGCTGGCAGACTATACCTGTCATTGAAACAGTGTCTTGCTGGACGTGGCTTGTAGGGGGTTTCATGGCAGGGGGAAGGAGGGGAGGGTGGGCTGATATTTGTAAAGGGGGACCCGGTAATTGGCTACAGAAAGAGCCGTCGATTACGATTTTCTCGTCGATTACAAAAGTCAATTGGCCTGAGATGCTTTCCTGCTCCAGGGAGCGTCGGTGCACCCCGTTTATAGCCCTGAGCAAGTGGTGGAAATTACATGTTCCTATGACAGGGATGAATCTATCCAAAAGAACCATTGTTGACTCCCACACAAAGTGGTGCTCATTTTTTCCAGCTCTAGAGTTTAGTGGATCACGGCACCAGCTCTAGACACAGTTTAGTGACTCACGATCCCAGCTGTACACACAGTTTAGTGGCTCACGGTCTTAACTCTAAACACACAGACTTTCGTGACCCGCGGTCCCAGCTGTAGACACAGAGTCTAGTAACTTGCGGTCCTAGCTCTAGATGCACGGAGTTTACTGACTCACGGTCCCAGCTCGAGACACAGTTTAGTGACTCACGGTCCGAGCTCTCGACACAGTGTTTAGTGACTCACGGCCCCAGCTCTAGACACAGTTTAGTGACTCACGGTCTTAGCTCTAGACAATGAGTTTAGTGAAAGACGGTCCCAGCTCTAGACACACTGAGTTGAGTGACTCACAGTTTTAATTCTAGACACAGGGACTTTCGTGACCCACTGTCTCAGCTGTAGACACAGAGTCTAGTAACTTGCGATCCTAGCTCTCGAAGCACAGAGTTTAGTGACTCACGGTCCCAGCTGTAGACACAGTTTAGTGACTCGTCCCAGCTCTAGACACACTGTGTTTAGTGACAACGGTCCCAGCCTGAGACACAGTTTAGGTGATTCAGGGGCCCAACTCTAGAAACACAGTTTAGTGACTCACGGTCTTAACTCTCGACACACAGTGAGTCACTAAACTCTGTCCCAGCTGTAGACACAATGGAGTTTAGCGACTCACGGTCCGAGTTCTAGACACACTAAGTATTATGACACACGGTCCCATCTGTTGACACACAGTTTAGCGACTCACAGTCCCAACTCTAGACACAGTTTAGTGACTCACTGTCCCAGCTGTAGACACTGAGTTTAGCGACTCACGCTCTTAACTCTAGACAGAGTTTAGTGACTCATGGTCCCAGCTGTAGACACAGAGTTTAGTGACTCACAGTCCTAGCTATAGACACACTGAGTTTAGTGACTCGTGGTCCCAGCTCTAGACACACTGAGTTTAGTGACTCACGGTCCCAATTTTAGACACTGAGTTTAGCGACTCGTGCTCCCAGCGAGAATTGAGTGACTCACGGTCCCAGCTCTCGACATACATTGTTCAGTGACTCACGGTCTTAACTCTAGACAGAATTTAGCGACTCACGGTCCCAACTCCAGACACAAAGAGTTGAGTTACTCACGGCCACAGCTCTAGACACAGAGTTTAGTGACTCACGGCCGCAGCTCTAGACACAGTTTAGTGACTCACGGTCCGAGTTCTAGACACACTGAGTATTGTGACTCACGGTCCCAGCTGTAGACACTGAGTTTAGTGACTCGTGGTCCCAGCCCGAGACAGAGTTTAGGTTATTCAGGGTCCCAACTCTAGAAACAGTTTAGTGACTCACGGTCGCAGCTATAAACACACTGAGTTTAGTGACTCACGGTCGCAGCTATAAACACACTGAGTTTAATGACTCACGGTCGCAGCTATAAACACACTGAGTTTAATGACTCACGGTCGCAGCTATAGACACACTGAGTTTAGTGACTCACGGTCGCAGCTATAGACACACTGAGTTTAATGACTCACGGTCGCAGATATAAACACTGAGTTTAGTGACTCACGGTCGCAGCTATAAACACACTGAGTTTAGTTGACAAACGGTCGCAGCTGTAGACACACTGAGTTTAGTGACTCACGGTCTCAGCTCTAGACACAGTTTAGTGACTCGTGGTCCCAGCCCGAGACACAGAGTTTAGATGATTCAGGGTCCCACCTCTAGAAACAGTTTAGTGACTCACGGTCTTAACTCTAGACACACAGTGAGTCACTAAACTCTGTCCCAGCTCCAGACACACTGAGTTTAGTGACTCAGTCCCAGCTCTAGACACACCGAGTTTAATGACTCACCGTCCCAGCTCTAGACACACAGTTTAGTGACTCACGGTCCCAATTCTAGACTCACAGAGTTTAGTGACTCACGGCCCCAGCTGTAGACACGGTAAGTTTAGTGACTCACGGTCCCAGCTGTAGACACTGAGTTTAGCGACTCATGCTCCCAACTATAGACACAACATTTAGTGACTCACGGTCCCAGCTCTCGACACACGTCGTTTAGTGACTCACGCTCTTAACTCTAGACAGAGTTTAGTGACTCACGGTCCCAACTCCAGACACAAAGAGTTGAGTTACTCACGGCCACAGCTCTAGACACAGAGTTTAGTGACTCACGGCCGCAGCTCTAGACACAGTTTAGTGACTCACGGTCCGAGTTCTAGACACACTGAGTATAGTGACTCACGGTCCCAGCTGTAGACACAGAGTTTAGTGACTCATGGTCCCAGCTGAAGACACACTGAGTTTAGTGACAAATGGTCCCAGCTATAGACACACTGAGTTTAGTGACAAATGGTCCCAGCTGTAGACACACTGAGTTTAGTGACAAACGGTCCCAGCTCTAGACACAGTTTAGTGACTCGTGGTCCCAGCCCGAGACACAGAGTTTAGGTGATTCAGGGTCCGAACTCTAGAAACAGTTTAGTGACTCACTGTCTTAACTCTAGACACACAGTGAGTCACTAAACTCTGTCCCAGCTCTAGACACACTGAGTTTAGTGACTCACAGTCCCAGCTCTAGACACACCGTGTTTAGTGACTCACAGTCCCAACTCTAGACCCACAGAGTTTAGTTACTCACTGTCCCAGCTCTAGACACACCGAGTTTAGTGACTAAGGGTCCCAACTCTAGACACACCGAGTTTAGTTATTCATGGTCCCAGCTATAGACAGTTTAGTGACTTACAGTCCCAGCTATAGACACAGAATTTAGTGACTCACTGTCTCAGCTCTAGACACACAGAGTTTAGTGACTCACGGTCCCAGATGTAGACACAGAATTTAGTGACTCACTGTCTCAACTCTAGACCCACGTAGTTTATTGACTTACGGTCCCAGCTGTAGACACAGAATTTGTTGACTCACGGTCCCAGCTCTAGACACACCGAGTTTAGTGACTCACGGTCTTAACTCTAGACGGAATTTAGTGACGCACGGTCCCAGATATAGACACACCGAGTTTAGTGACTCACGGTCCCAGCTGCAGACACAGAATTTCGTGACTCACAGTCCCAGCTGTATACACACCGAGTTAGTGACTCATGGCTCCAGCAATAGACACAGTTTAGCGACTCACGGCCCCAACTCTAGACCCACAGAGTTTAGTGACTCACGGTCTTGACTCCAGACACGTTGAGTTTAGTGACTCACGGTCCCAGCTCTAGACACACTGAGTTTAGTTACTCATGGTCCCAGCTGTAGACAGACTTTCATGACTTACAGTCCCAGCTATAGACACACTGAGTTTAGCGACTCACGGCCCCCATTCTAGACCCACAGAGTTTAGTGACTCACGGTCTTAACTCTAGACAGAGTTTCGTGACTCATGGTCCCAGCTCTAGACACAAAGAGTTTAGCGACTCATGGCACCATCTTTAGACACAGTTTAGTGACTCACAGTTCCAACTCTAGACACAGTTTAGTTATTCACTAACCGAGCTGTAGACACAGTGTTTAGTGACTCACGGCCCCAACTCTAGACACACAGAGTTTAGCGACTCTCGGTTTCAGCTATAGACACAGACTTTCGTGACTCACTGTCTCAGCTCTAGACCCATAGAGTTTAGTGACTCATGGTTCCAGCAATAGACACAGTTTAGTGACTCGTGGTCCCAGCCCGAGACACAGAGTTTAGGTGATTCAGGGTCCGAACTCTAGAAACAGTTTAGTGACTCACTGTCTTAACTCTAGACACACAGTGAGTCACTAAACTCTGTCCCAGCTCTAGACACACTGAGTTTAGTGACTCACAGTCCCAGCTCTAGACACACCGTGTTTAGTGACTCACAGTCCCAACTCTAGACCCACAGAGTTTAGTTACTCACTGTCCCAGCTCTAGACACACCGAGTTTAGTGACTAAGGGTCCCAACTCTAGACACACCGAGTTTAGTTATTCATGGTCCCAGCTATAGACAGTTTAGTGACTTACAGTCCCAGCTATAGACACAGAATTTAGTGACTCACTGTCTCAGCTCTAGACACACAGAGTTTAGTGACTCACGGTCCCAGATGTAGACACAGAATTTAGTGGCTCACTGTCTCAACTCTAGACCCACATAGTTTATTGACTTACGGTCCCAGCTGTAGACACAGAATTTGTTGACTCACGGTCCCAGCTCTAGACACACCGAGTTTAGTGACTCACGATCTTAACTCTAGACGGAATTTAGTGATTCACGGTCCCAGATATAGACACACCGAGTTTAGTGACTCACGGTCCCAGCTGCAGACACAGAATTTCGTGACTCACAGTCCCAGCTGTATACACACCGAGTTAGTGACTCATGGCTCCAGCAATAGACACAGTTTAGCGACTCACGGCCCCAACTCTAGACCCACAGAGTTTAGTGACTCACGGTCTTGACTCCAGATACATTGAGTTTAGTGACTCACGGTCCCAGCTCTAGACACACTGAGTTTAGTTACTCATGGTCCCAGCTGTAGACAGACTTTCATGACTTACAGTCCCAGCTATAGACACACTGAGTTTAGCGACTCACGGCCCCCATTCTAGACCCACAGAGTTTAGTGACTCACGGTCTTAACTCTAGACAGAGTTTCGTGACTCATGGTCCCAGCTCTAGACACAAAGAGTTTAGCGACTCATGGCACCATCTTTAGACACAGTTTAGTGACTCACAGTTCCAACTCTCGACACAGTTTAGTTATTCACTAACCGAGCTGTAGACACAGTGTTTAGTGACTCACGGCCCCAACTCTAGACACACAGAGTTTAGCGACTCTCGGTTTCAGCTATAGACACAGACTTTCGTGACTCACTGTCTCAGCTCTAGACCCATAGAGTTTAGTGACTCATGGTTCCAGCAATAGACACAGTTTAGTGACTCGTGGTCCCAGCCCGAGACACAGAGTTTAGGTGATTCAGTGTCCGAACTCTAGAAACAGTTTAGTGACTCACTGTCTTAACTCTAGACACACAGTGAGTCACTAAACTCTGTCCCAGCTCTAGACACACTGAGTTTAGTGACTCACAGTCCCAGCTCTAGACACACCGTGTTTAGTGACTCACAGTCCCAACTCTAGACCCACAGAGTTTAGTTACTCACTGTCCCAGCTCTAGACACACCGAGTTTAGTGACTAAGGGTCCCAACTCTAGACACACCGAGTTTAGTTATTCATGGTCCCGGCTATAGACAGTTTAGTGACTTACAGTCCCAGCTATAGACACAGAATTTAGTGACTCACTGTCTCAGCTCTAGACACACAGAGTTTAGTGACTCACGGTCCCAGATGTAGACACAGAATTTAGTGACTCACTGTCTCAACTCTAGACCCACATAGTTTATTGACTTACGGTCCCAGCTGTAGACACAGAATTTGTTGACTCACGGTCCCAGCTCTAGACACACCGAGTTTAGTGACTCACGATCTTAACTCTAGACGGAATTTAGTGACTCACGGTCCCAGATATAGACACACCGAGTTTAGTGACTCACGGTCCCAGCTGCAGACACAGAATTTCGTGACTCACAGTCCCAGCTGTATACACACCGAGTTAGTGACTCATGGCTCCAGCAATAGACACAGTTTAGCGACTCACGGCCCCAACTCTAGACCCACAGAGTTTAGTGACTCACGGTCTTGACTCCAGACACATTGAGTTTAGTGACTCACGGTCCCAGCTCTAGACACACTGAGTTTAGTTACTCATGGTCCCAGCTGTAGACAGACTTTCATGACTTACAGTCCCAGCTATAGACACACTGAGTTTAGCGACTCACGGCCCCCATTCTAGACCCACAGAGTTTAGTGACTCACGGTCTTAACTCTAGACAGAGTTTCGTGACTCATGGTCCCAGCTCTAGACACAAAGAGTTTAGCGACTCATGGCACCATCTTTAGACACACCGAGTTTAGTTATTCATGGTCCCAGCTATAGACAGTTTAGTGACTTACAGTCCCAGCTATAGACACAGAATTTAGTGACTCACTGTCTCAGCTCTAGACACACAGAGTTTAGTGACTCACGATCTTAACTCTAGACGGAATTTAGTGACTCACGGTCCCAGATATAGACACACCGAGTTTAGTGACTCACGGTCCCAGCTGCAGACACAGAATTTCGTGACTCACAGTCCCAGCTGTATACACACCGAGTTAGTGACTCATGGCTCCAGCAATAGACACAGTTTAGCGACTCACGGCCCCAACTCTAGACCCACAGAGTTTAGTGACTCACGGTCTTGACTCCAGACACATTGAGTTTAGTGACTCACGGTCCCAGCTCTAGACACACTGAGTTTAGTTACTCATGGTCCCAGCTGTAGACAGACTTTCATGACTTACAGTCCCAGCTATAGACACACTGAGTTTAGCGACTCACGGCCCCCATTCTAGACCCACAGAGTTTAGTGACTCACGGTCTTAACTCTAGACAGAGTTTCGTGACTCATGGTCCCAGCTCTAGACACAAAGAGTTTAGCGACTCATGGCACCATCTTTAGACACAGTTTAGTGACTCACAGTTCCAACTCTCGACACAGTTTAGTTATTCACTAACCGAGCTGTAGACACAGTGTTTAGTGACTCACGGCCCCAACTCTAGACACACAGAGTTTAGCGACTCTCGGTTTCAGCTATAGACACAGACTTTCGTGACTCACTGTCTCAGCTCTAGACCCATAGAGTTTAGTGACTCATGGTTCCAGCAATAGACACAGTTTAGTGACTCACGGTCCCAGCTGTAGACATATAGTTTAGTGACTCATGGTCTTGACTCCAGACACACAGGGCTTAATGACTAAGGGTCCCAACTCTGGACACACCGAGTTTAGTTACTCATGGTCCCAGCTATAGACAGAGTTTAGTTACTTACAGTCCCAGCTTTTGACACGTAATTTAGTGACCCACTGTCTCAGCTCTAGACACACAGAGTTTAGTGACTCACGGTCTTGACTCCAGACACAGAGTTTATTGACTCACGGTCCCAGCTGTATACACACTGAGTTTAGTGACTCACGGCCCCAACTCTAGACACACATCGTTTAGCGACTCACGGTCTTAACTCTAGACAGAGTTTCGTGACTCATGGTCCCAGCTCTAGACACACTGAGTTTAGCGACTCAAGGCCCCATCTTTAGACACAGTTTAGTGACTTACAGTTCCAACTCGACACAGTTTAGTCATTCACTAACCGAGTTGTATAGACACAGGGTTTAGTGACTCACGGCCCCAACTCTAGACCCACTGAGTTTAGCGACTCTCGGTCCCAGCTATAGACACAGAATTTCGTGACTCACTGTCTCAGCTCTAGTCCCATAGAGTTTAGTGACTCATGGCTCCAGCAATAGACACAGTTTAGTGACTCACGGTCCTAGCTGTAGACATATAGTTTAGTGACTCACGGTCTTGACTCCAGACACACAGAGTTTAGTGACTCATGGTCCCAGCTATAGACACACCGAGTTTAGTGACTCACGGTACCAGCTCTAGACACATTTTAGTGACTCACAGTCCCAACTCTAGACCCACAGAGTTTACTGTTTCACGGTCCCAACTTTAGACAGTTTAGTGACTCATGGTCGCAGCTCTAAACACGGAATTTAGTGACTAACGACCCCAGCTCTAGACACAGTTTAGTGACTCACAGTCCCAGCTCTAGACGCAGGATTGAGAAGGCTGGGTGTGACGAATAATAGCCAGCACGCATGGAACTTCTCACCAGACTTCATCAAGGGGGGGTTCCCTGCTAAAAACACAACAATCAACCAAGTCCGTTACGAGCAAACATTCCCACCAGTGACCAACCAACGTGATTTTAGTGTTATTGCACTTGTTACTCAGGAAACAGTCTCGCTACTCTTAATTGTTGCGATTGGCTTTGGTGCCTTGGCGATTGTTCAAGTGTTCGTGTTACAAATGTTATTCATCTGTTTTTTGTTACCTGCGAAAATCGAAATGTAATGTTCCCAGGAATGAGCGCGTTCTGTTGTGAAAGAACGAGGCACGCGATTCAGGTGTTCGGGACAAATTTCTGGCCGAACGTTTGGTCCTCAGCCGAGCGCTTTTGAATCTGGGCCTTTCATGCCTGCCCAGCGGTCAGGTTCTGGAACGTCGGCCATGCGCTGTTTGTGCCAAAGTGTGTGGAATAAACGCTGCTGGCAGTGAGCGGACCGAGGTCGATGCAGGAAGTCGCCTCGCGTTTTTTGAGTGCGAGTGAAAAAAACATAACATTTTCTTTTTACCAGGTAAGGGCCCCACTGAGCTATGCAGGTGTTTTTCAGAAGCCACCGGGCTATTACAATTGATAGCTCAATGAAGTGGCTCATCGATGTGGAAATGTATGGCAGCAGCAGCCAACTCTAAACGCGTGATGTTGATTCTAAATGCGGAGGGAAAACTGGCATGACGCGGAGAAAGTAGCAGCAACCAAGCGGAGAGAGAGACGCAAACTCCAAATATATAGCAGTCCGGGTCAGGATCGAACCCACGACCTCTATACCAGGCGAGGGATTTAACATCTGGCTACCGTGGCGCCACTGCAGACCCCCCCCCCCCCAACTCGGTCAGATTTCTCAAGAGACGGCCCAGGCAACAGATCTCGGTGCAAGTGCAAACTTCTGCCGCCCGAACACAGACGTCAAGTCCCAGGCTGTCCCGAGTTAGGTGGCAACCCTTTCCCAGTGCGTCTGCAATGGGGATTTTACTCAGTGGCGGCGCGCAACTTGCAACCGGACCTCGAGATGCCGCACAGAGTTGGCGGCGTGGCTCGAGTCGGCACTGAGAGACAGGCAGTCGTGGGCAAAGGACGGAAGGAAGGCCTTGAGACGGGGCAGGGCAGTAGCGTCACGAGGGTGGGGGGGGGGGCTTTGCATCCCCGTGGTGGCCAAAGCTAAGAGTTAGGAGGCCCCCCTTACAGCGTTAAATGTTCAAGACCGTGAGCATAACGACGATGTGATTGGGGCAAGAGAAGCCACGATATGGAAGAGCCTGGGGTGCGACCGTGCAAAGAGACATCAAATATTGGGGTCTTCCATCTGCCCGGTTGCCAATCCCTGAGCTGACAATGTGGTCACCCCGACACTAAGACAGGGCATCAACAGCACTTGTGGCATGAGGGGGTCGTGGCTCGGGTCCCACGGTACCCATGCGCCACCCGGTGGCTCCCAGACGTAACAATTCGCAGCCCTTGCTGCTGCTCCGCTCGCTTCGCGATCAGTACTCGGATGACGCGAAAGTGGAGACAAATCAAGGGTTGAAGGGCGACTCCACCAACTCGGCCCACGGTGAGAACCATCAACCCTCACCATCCACATCACGATCCACCACGCATCAACATCCACCCTCCGTCAACATCCACCCTCCATCACCATCCACCACATATCACCCTCCATCATACATGAACATTCACCATCCACCACAAATGACCTTCCACCCTCCATCGCCATCCTCTCTGCATCACCAGCCATCCTCCACAACCATTCATCATCCACCCTCACCAACACCATCCACCATCACTGTCCCAACTACTCGCTCCGCTGCCCACCAGAGCCACACTCAACTCTACTCACAGGAACGACACGAGACATGTTTTTTTTATGAATGTCACGAGACACGCTTTATGGAATCTCCACTCCGCAGCGACTCGGGGTGGGGGTCCTCTAATTTGTGAGTGGCTGATGGATGTGCTGGTGAGGCTGAGAGGAAGTGATTATGTCTGTGTTTGTATATTTGTTTTCCGAGACCAAGGTTCTCTGCAAACCTCCTGGCTACCATCAAAGGTTTGTACACGAAGCCATACAAATATACAAACACAGACATAATTTCAACCGTGATGATGGTTACAAACTGAGTAATCATTGGAAAGATGTGATTAACCATGCAAAAAAGATTTAACTACACTTATTTGGCCAATCTTATTTGACAGACAACTGACAGGTTTACCATGGTCAGTTGTTTTCTCCTTGTCACAGGTTGAGTCACAAACCGTACCTCTCCATAACAAAGGCTCACCCTCTTAAGCCTCACCTTGCCATATGAATAAAAAGTGTGCTGTACCTGGCCCTTCCCCCCTCTCCAACCATTATATAAACGGAGTGGTAGCTCCTGCAATCTCTCATTTACTTGATACAGCTGTCGTGGCTGTGACGGTTCCACCTGACGACGGAAGCTTGTGTTGCCTCCGAAACGTCGTGATTTTTATTTTATTTTACTTTTATTAATTTTAATGTTTTACCTACGTGACTTTACCGAAAAAACCTAAGAATATAAGGGGTCAAATACTTATTTCCCTCATTAAAATGCAAATCAATTTATAACATTTTTGACATGCGTTTTTCTGGATTTTGTTGTTGTTATTCTGTCTCTCACTGTTCAAATAAACCTACCATTAAATTATAGACTGATCATTTCTTTGTCAGTGGGCAAACGTACAAAATCAGCAGGGGATCAAATACTTTTTTCCCTCACTGTAGCTCTCAGAGACGCCGTCTTGTCTTCTGTATATTTACTATGAATAAAGTCCAACAACAACTCAACACGTAACTGCGTGTGAATATGTACACTTGGGTATTGATACAACTCTTTTCTTCTGAGATAACATAGCTTCCAATCTTAAGGCGACTCGCAGACGATGGAAACGACCCGAACCAATGCGACGGCAGTTCCCCACCACAGGCAGCCCCAAGCCTCCGCTAACGCTGCTATTAATGCTCGGCCGCTCCGGCCACACCCTGAGCCTCAATCCTCCTCACCGCACCTGGCCCTGCCGCTCACGTCCTTCTCAGACTTCCCCCCATTGGATCCCGTCTCATGAATCCTCATGAACTCGTCCTTCCCTGCCATTGGCTCCCGTCTCATGAATAGCTCGTCCATTTGCAACCATGGTCCCGGGGAGCCACACTGTCCCGCCATCGCTCCGCACTGTCATTACACAATGATTCTCGCTTCATCTTTTACTGGATATGTTATAAGTGTAATTATGGCAGGTCTCAGAATTCAGATCTCACCGCAGGATAGAGTTCTTATAATTAAGATTATTATACATGAACTTAGGAAGGAAACACTCAGACACTTCTGTGTTAAGCAACTTAATATCTAAAAACACTCTAATTAAGAGAAAACCTCTCCGTGATGCGTGGCTTTTGCCGACGCAGAACTCCCTATAAAAGTGCCTGTCATGGGGGCAATTCCCAGTCTGCCACTCGCAGAACTGATTTGCGTGTTATGTATTCTTGCTTATATCTGAAATTCTCCCACCTCGGCGCGTCTTCTCACAAAGGACCGGAATTCCTTTTGATTTCCCTCTCAGCCTGTGGGAACAGCTGCTTAGTTGCCCCTCAGAGTGTTTGACTGGTTTTACAGCTTTCCGCAATAATTTATCTGGAAACGCGAGGGCGGGGGGGTGTCCCTTTTGTCCAGGTTATCGCCATGTTTCCGTTCACTCGTCACGAAATAGTTAAGAGAAGAAAATTATTCTTTTACACCTCTAAAAGCTTGGTACCGTACCACTTTCCGCAGTTTTGACTCTGCAAGTGACTCAAAGTACGTTTTGAGCAGTGGTTACAGCACTCACGTCGCGGTTTGGGGAGGCGCCCCCTGCATACATACCATGTGCTGTGTTAGCTGCTGGAGAGGCTCTAATCCTACGGAATATCTAATATCTTGGCCATGTGTGATTGACCTATTTCGCATTGTATCTCTTCTGAATGACCCTAGGTTTAATACATTCATAATTATTATTCTGTTTATGCTTAACCAAGATTTGTGGTAGATGTTACCAAGGGTATTCCGAGGGTTTTTATTAACCTTTGTTCCCCGTCTGTATCGCCAGGGATCCGTGCTTCTTATGATCAAGTTATATTTTGATATCCTGACGTTGAGATATAGCTAAGCTTCGAACTTACTGTTGTATTTTAAAACCCCAGCCAGTCTGCAATGGTCAACCGCCCCTGGCTGGTTCTCGCCATCCGGGGAGATCCGTGACCCCTGCTGTTTGTTCGGTGTACATGTTATTGTATGGCATTTTCCTCTTGATGTCAGTTTTGGAATTTACCGCAGAATCTCATTAGCCCCCCCCCCCCCCCTTGGCACCGTTTTTTTAATTACATTTAGAACCTCCCCAGCTGTACCTTGTGTGGTGAGGCAGGGGAGGGTGACTCACCTTTTCCGTGCCCCAGCGCTACATCCAGATCAAACTTATAAAAAAAATAGGCAGAATCATTCTTAATATAATTTTTTGTTAAATGCATATATACAGCAGTGCTATGGCGCTGCAGTTGTACCGCGAGGTTTGCCCATATGGGGGGGGAGGGCGCTACAGCACTAAGCCGGGTTTGACCTCCCCACTCGGCACCGCGTCCACTGCCCGCGGCTCATGTCTCCAGTCGGCAGTGCGGCGCGGGTTTGGATCGGGTCGCGCTGTTACCACGGACGCGAGAGGGACTCCGCAGCGATGCGGTGTCGATGTCCACCGCATTTCATTACACAAAGCTACCGACACGACTTGAACACGCAACTCCGCGTCCACGCTGATTATGTTATTTATCGAGTGTGCATATTGGTTATATTATTTAGCTAGTGTCCTTGTTGGTTAGGTTATCTAGTGAGTGTCCATCTTCGTTAGGTTATTTATCGAGTGTCCATCTTGGTTAGGTTATTTAGCAAGTGTCCATCTTGGTTAGGTTATTTAGCGAGTGTCCATCTTGGTTAGGTTATTTAGCAGGTTTCCATGTTGGTCAGGTTATTTAAGGGCCGTCCATAAAGGACGTCACGCACCTACGGGGGGAGGGGGGGTTTGAGAAATGTGACGTCACATCAAAATGCGCAACTTTAAATATAAACAACACGTTCTACTTAATTCAATTGAATTGTTATAACAACATTAATTTGGATACATTTTCATTATTAACTATTTGATTATTTAAATTTACTAAGGTCACCTTTTATTTATTCGATGAAGGAGCATTTTTCTTCTTCATGGGAGAATGGAGAAGCATACATTTTGTAACATTTTTGAATGATTGTTATAAAATATTTAGATTTTAATGATTCTACCAGGACTTTTCATTCTGTGGAATGAATATGTGATTGTTATAATTGTACTCTCCATTTTTCTTCGTTCTACTACGAAGTTTCAAGTATTTTTTCTAATTAGAATTACTTTTAATATTTGATAATTATAAGATAATTTCAATATAATATTCTGAACATCTGCAGTTTTAGTTAGACATTGAATATTTTCAAGTTAATTTTATGCAAATTTTTTTCCAACGCCACCTTTTTAATACATGTGTTGTGGGTACAAACTTGTCTTCCTCTTGGAGGCAACACATTTATTAACAGTAAACGCAATAACAGTTGTCCCTGACACGAAGGGGTACGCCCCCTTCCACCCGATATCCGGGCTAGCGTGTCCTATTCAATTCGGGACTACACTCTCTATCGGGTCCTCTGCTACCGGGACCTAGGGGAGGCTATTCTGACCCGACCTTGCCAGGGTCTCCGGGTCTCACCCCTGGCCCACTCGAACCCGGCTCTGACAAGAGCCTCGGTTGAGGGGTCCCAGGGCTCTAGACTTGAGATGTCGTCGGTTCTTCGAGTGGACAACAACTGCCGGTTCCATTGAGAGGACCGGCTTTTACTGGTAGGAACGAAGTGGACCAGCCTACAACAGATTATATCATCCGTCCGTTTGTCCGTCCGTCCGTCCGTGTAGCAACAGCGCCCCCTACTGCAAACACTTGGCATGACCCTACAAAAACCTTTAGACTCAGTGACGCTTTCCTGGCTAAACAAGTGTAACATTCCCTTATAATTCCCTCAGATAGCTTTTAATTAAAACATTTAAATTAATGCGGCTTTCCTGGCTAAACAAGTGTAACATTCCCTTATAATTCCCTGAGATAGCTTTTAATTAAAACTTTTAAATTCAAATTTAACTCACAGCGCCCTAAAGCCTACAGCTAGGCCTAAAGCCTCGAACTACGCCTCAAACTCTCCCTTCGTATCGTACCCCCGCGTGTGTGCAAGGGAGTTAATGTTTAACAATGTTACATTCCCTGATGCTTTTAAATAGAAACATTTAAATTTAAAGCTTCAACATAAATAATCAAAACATTTACATTTAAAATTAACTCACGGCGGCCTAAAGCCTACAGCTAGGCCTAAAGACTAGAAATAGGCCTCAAACTCTCCCTTCGTATCGTATCCCCGCGTGTGTGAAAGGGAGTTAATGTTTAACAATGTTACATTCCCTGATGTTTTTAAATAGAAACATTTACATTTAAAGCTTTTACATAAATAATTAAAACTTTTAAATTAAAAATTAACTCACAGCGGCCTATAACGCCTACAGCTAGGCCTAAAGCCTAGAACTAGTCCTCACACTCTCCCTTCGTATCGTCGGATTTGGTGTAGCAACATCGCCCCCTACTGCAAACACTTGGCAGGACCCTACAAAAACCTTTAGACTCAGTGGGGCTTTCCTGGCTAAACAAGTGTAATAATACATTATGTTTATATTCTTTGGTTATTCGTTCCTACCAGCCCACCCCGCAGGGTCCTGTTATACACGAGTCGGGGCTCACTCCGCCCCTATCCGGGGTCCACCCCTCCGGTCACGAGATACCCAGGGGGGGGGGATTACCTTGGCTTTACTGCCACTCAACCTACTAAGCCTCCCATCCGCCCCCTGTTGACCTATTGGCGTAGTAGCAGGCTAACTTTCACGTAGCGCTTGAATAATGGCGCGACACATGTTTTCTCCTACAACATGAGAGTGCAGCGCCACATTAAATACGCACTACAGTGGCAATAGTTTTAAGTGATTTGAAGCATGTTTTATTTTCAAAATGGAAATATGGTTTGGGGGGGGGCAGAGCTTTGTGACGTCATATTTGAGGGGGGTCTGACTTTTTGTGACGCCGTGTGACGAGGGGGGGAGGGGGGTCAAAACTCGGCCAAAATCGCGTGACGTCATTTATGGACGGCCCCTTAGCTGGCGAGGCCTGCCTCTCAGGGTTCAGGTCCCATTCCCACCACCACCACCAGAGGTCGCTGGGACGAGGCCACGCACCGACCCGGCCCCTCGTGGCGGGAGGGGACGATGCTACGCAGAGGCGTAGCTAGGATATTTTGCGCCCGGGGACGAACTATTAAATTGGCGCCCCCCACTCCCCCCCCGTTTAATCACATTTTCCTATTACATCGAATAAGGAATAACAATTTAAATTTTAATGAAACATTGTATTTAAAAAAGCAAATTTATAGAAATTATATTACATGGCTCACTCAGTCACTGTCGTAGACTGGTTGACAGTCTACAAAAGATACATTTTTCTTGATTTCACTGTCACAAACTGGTCAATCACGTAATCAAAATCTGTTTTTTCCAATGTTTCTCTTTCAACGCTAAGAAGAGCAAGATCGCTGAGACGATCTTGTCCCATTGAAGCACGCAAATACGACAAAATAAGTTTCAATTTGCTGAATGACCGCTCACAGCATGCAATAAAAACTGCTATTGTTAATAAAATTTGCAGTGAAATTCGCAAATTCGGAAATATGTCGTCTCCATAAAACACAATAAAACCAAGAAGATCCAAAGGAGTTTCTGGTAGAACTTCATTCCGGTTACTGAGCAGCATTTTGCAATCTCCAATTTCTGTGAAAAGTTCGTGGCCATTGATGTCGGTGTCATAGAAATTTCCAAAATCTGTGCAATTTCGACGAATTGCATCGACATCTGTGTCGGATAGAAGAGTTTTGACGTCCAGCAGAAATCCAAATTTTGTGTTCAGGTCTTTTAGCCGTAAAAACCGTGTTGACATCTCCTGTTGAAGTCGATAAAATACACTCTTCATAACGCGTACAATTTCTTCTTCTGCTGAAAGTCCTGCATCTCTTGCCAGTTTTCCTGGCATCTTCTGATGTCGCCTAATTCTTCTGTCCACATCGATCCCCCAGGCTGTGCATCTTGTTTTGGCATTTTCTACAGCAACTTGGCTCAAATCATCACGATGCTTGACAAATGCATGCTTCAAAGATTCAAGATCAGTTGCTGTTTCCTTGAAATTCATAGTAGGATCCTGTAAGCGCTTCTGAACACGATCAGTTTTTCCAAGAATGACATTCCAGAAATGTAATAAAACTATGAAGTTAAAATTTAATGTGCATGTCTGTAACTGTTCTGCATCACTTCTGGTTTCAGGCGTCATAGTTACGTCCTCCGAGAATGTGTCTAGCAGCCCTACTAGTTCATCCAGTGCTTCACAGATAGCTTTAACAGTTTCTGATCGTGCACTCCAGCGTGTTTCAGGCCGTCGTAGTTTCCGCCACCAACAAATAGGCCAGTGACTAAGGCTGAAAGACTGCGCCTTTCTGTTGTTTGGGACGTTCTTCCATGTAAGTTGTTAATAGGCGCGCGTACCAAAATGTAATTACATGACATGTAGGCTGTTTGTGGCGGGATATATAAACTTTTAGGTTGAGGTGTAGATTTGTGCAGTAGTTTCAGGCTGCCGCGCCCGCTGCAATAAGTTATAATGTAACGTTGTAAGCCTCATTTTGGCGCCCCTTTACCTTGGCGCCCGGGGACATATGTACCCCCTGCCCCCCCCTAGCTACGCCTCTGATGCTACGGGTTATTGACGAATGTATTGATGGTAACTTGCCGTCCGTGTACCATGCTGCCAAAGCAGCGTCACCTCAATGATCTTCAGTCATTGATAGATTTGTCCACGAGAGGGCGCCGCGTGCCCGTGCATTGCAGTGACATCGGCATGGCCAAGCTCGAGCCAACGCGTTACGGAGTCCTGAGCTGAACCAGGGTCCCATGTCTCACAGAGTGGGTCCCTGCCAATAACATCTAGCAGTTCACCAGTATTGGTTCAAGCAAGCCTGACTGCTGATGAGACACTGGAGCGTCGTAGCTTGCCCCACGGTGTTGCTTGTGTTGAATCAATTCTGCTGATGAGATGCACTCTCAGAAGGTTGTTGTGGGCTGACGGGATGAGTAGGGGTCGAATCACTCGCACTGTGTGTGTGGACATGAGGCAATGAGGATGGAGGCTGCTTGCTCTGCCTCGCTCATTATCGTCTTCCTTGTAAAGCAGTAGCTGTAGTTGGGCGTTTGTTCATAAGAGGGCAGCACGTGACTGGTGCAGAACCTATAGAGCACATACAGGCTGCTAAAAAAAAATGTAACACTTCGGAGAATTTGCAGCAATACCACAAGAAATGTGCCTCCGGGCTCTGGAAACCACCTGGGGAAGATCCCAGGCATGTGTTGACAATGATGGCAAACAAGTGGAAACTCTTTGACTTTTTGAAGCTATTAACATACATTTGTTATCATGTTACAGTGTGTTCTCTGTTCTATTTCCATTAAAAACGATAGTCCCATATAAGTGTTAACATATATTTTTGAAGCACCCTGTATATCTATCTTAACCCTTTAGCCCTGACTCTATAGCCCTGATCCTATCCTATTGTAATAAAGGTCGTGGAAGCAACTTCTGGAATCCGGTCTTTATTTGTCTTTCGTTCACAACACTCCTATCTTACTCCTTCACGCTGCTGACAGACAGCATGAAAGGGATAGAGAGAGAGACACGCGCGGCCACGTGGCAGCCTGGACCCCGCTCCAGCGTGGCCTCACCCTCCGTTCGTTCCAGATCTGACCACGTGTTGTTCGTCTCCACCCCTTTTAATACCCGGGTCACGTGGTACCTTTCCACCAATCCTGGTTAACCTCTATGGAATCTTCTAGACTCCATCGTACGCTCCCCGGACCACGCCCCTGACTCGTCCCCCCATTGGCTGTGGCTAAAGCCAGCAGAACCAATTCTCTACTTACAGATGTCACCTTCCCATTACGTCAGGGCCACGCCCCTAGACTTCCCCCCATTGGCTATGGGCCAGGACCGGCAGAGCCAATCATCGTAACGAGGTGTGATCCATCAGCAACCCGGATATATCCTCACATTACACTATGATGCCCATATATCCACCTGAACACAATAGCCCTAACCCTTTACCCGTAACCCTCAGCCTAACCCCCGAACAGCTAACCCCTAACCTAAACCCAACCGAGACCTAACCTAACCCTAACCGTAACCTAACCATAACCCCTAATACCCAACCTTAATCGACCTCCAACCCTCACCTAACCCTAACCCAAAACTAACCTAAATCCTAACCCCTTACCTTAATCTTACACCAACCCTAACCTAACCCTAACCTAACCCTGACCCTTACACTAAACTCTAACCCTACCCTAACCCCTAACCTCTAAGCCCTAACCCTAACCTCGAATCACTAACCCCTAACCCTGACCCACAAACCCTAACCCTGAACCCTTTTCCTAACCCCTAACTTTTAAACCCTAACCTTAACCCAAAACAATAACCCTAACCTAACCCATAACCCTTACACCTAACCAAAACCTAACCCGAACATAACCCTTAACCCTAACCCTAAATATTCTATAGGTCTAAAAAAAACCCTTGTCAAACCCCAAACCCTAACCTCTAAACCCTAACCCAAAACCAAAACCCTGACTTAACCCTTAACCCCAACCCAACCCAATTCTAACCTAACCTTACCCTAACCCTACCTAACCCTAAACCTCACCCTAACCCTTAACCCATAACCTGAACCTCTAATTCTAACCTAACCCTAACCCAGAAATTTAACCTAACCCTAACTGTTACTTACCCAACCCTCATTTAACCCTAACCTAACCCCAACTCCTAACATTAACCCCTAACCTTAACCTAACGCCTAACCTGACCTTAACCCCTAAACTCTAACCATAATCTAACCCTAACCCAACCCTAACCTACCTTAACCTAACCCTACCTAACCCTAACCTAACACTACCTAACCACTAACCCTAACCCCTAACCCATAACCCTAAACCCGAACCCTAACCCCAACCCCAACCCCAACCCTTAACCCTAAACCCTAAACCCTATACCCCTAACCCCTCACCCTAACCTCTAACCCAAACCCAACCCCCTTACCTCTAACCACTATCCCTAACCCCTAATCCATAACCCCCAAATTCCTAACCCCTAACCCTTAACCTAACCCCTATACCAGCTCTATCCTAACCCTAAACCATGAATCCTAAACCATGACCCTTAACCTAGCCTCTAACGCTAACCTATCCCTAAGCCCTAATTCATAACTCTGACCCCTAAGCCTAACTCTTAACCATAACTGCTAAGCCCTAAACCTGACCCACAAGCCCTAATCCCTAACCCCAACCTCTAACCTCTAAACCCTAACCCTGAACCTGACCCTAACCTGAAACCAAAACCCAAGCCCAAAGCTAACCCCAACACCTAAGCATAACCTAACCCTTAACCCTAACCCAGCCCTTACCTAACCCTAAGCCGTAACCTAACCCAACCCATTAACTCTAACCCTTAACACCTAACTTAACCCTATCTCTTACCCTAACTCTAACCTAACCCTTAACCCTAACCCAACTGTAGCCTAAGTCTAACCCTAACTAACCCTAACCCACCCCTAAACCAAACCTATACCTAACCCTCACCCTACCTAACTCTAACCTAACCAGTTTAACATATATGCTTTCGCGACCAATATCATCCATAATATAGGTTTTTGGGTTAGATCGCGTAAATATATAAATTTTGTCGTTTAAACCCGCCACCACCGACACAGCAAACTAGTAAGGGTTGTCACGTAAACAGAACATGCCAATTCGTCAATAGTACAGCACACCGGTGTGTTGGAAAGCCAAGCCACAACATTTACAATCTGAGTACGACGTTTCGCCAGTAATTACAACTAGCTTCATCAGGCGACAGCCAGATTTGAGAAGTCTTACTGTTTCGTTTCTTATATAGAAGCGTAGATGTGTTGACCACGCTTCTTAAACTAACCCTAAACCATGACCTTGACCATACACCTAACCTCTAACCTAACCCTAACTCATAATCCTAACCCCCCTTACCCTTAACCCTAATCGCTAACCCTAACCCCTAAACCCTAACCCCCAAACCCAAAACCCCTAACCTCTAAACACTAACCCTCACCCCTGACCCTAACTACTAACCCAAAACCATAACCCTGACCCTAACTTGGAACCTGACCATAACCCTGACCCTAACCCTACGTAATCAACCGTGCTAATCGAAGGTGCGAGGAAATGACAACAAACTAAACACAAAAAATTGTTCTAAAATATGAGTTTTCAATCTACATTATTTAAAAGTGCATAGCTCTCCCGTAATATCGGAAGGAAGAGCATTCCAGACGGCCGCAGAAGCGCATCTGAAAGCGCGTGATGCGGTCACCGTCTTTATTCGACGGCCAGCCACAAGCCGCTGCTGCGAGGATGACCGGATCTCGCGTGATGGTTGATGCATTGATACACAACTGAAGTTGATGTGTTTAGTACTCCTAAAAAAATGTTCCACTGCAGTAAATGAGTTATCTATCTTTATGGCTGTTCACCCAGCGACCTCTGCGCGCCTGTGGGTGTCAATGCTGCGCTGCACTCTGACGACATTGTGCGTCCGTGCAGATGGGATGAGCATCTAAACACTTGGCCCAACGGAATTTTGCGGAGAAGAGGATGCCAGGCATTGTCCTATTATACAGGTGGACAGTGTAGTTGCACTGTGAACTCCTCGTGCGTGGCTCGCGATCATTACAGAGGGCACTTTCATACAGGCAGCATGGGCCGCGTGCTTGTGTGTTCATGACCCCCCCAACCCCCGCTCCCTCCACCCCCTTTCTTAAGTAATTTATCCCTCACCTTTGCCTTCCCATATAAGAGTACAACATGCACCCCGCTCTCGCGGTCACCACTCGGTGGGGCAGCAGCGAGCCCAATCTCCCCCCTTCTCTAAACTCAACGTGCAGTCTGTTCTCCTATAACGCGCTAGTAGCTGCGTTCCTGACGATCACTGCATTATGGAAACATCGCGTGATGATGAACTATATATAATAAAGGGTAATGCACAGTCCACTATACAGCGTGAGATGCGTACACAGGCTGAACAAAGACTGAGGCGCGTAGGTAGCATCTAGCAGCATCCAGCAGCATCCCAATGCCTTGGGTGATGCTACGCCGCAGCAGCCGCACAATCATGTATTGCTATCTGCGAAACGCAGTTCTGTTCATTTTATCGCGTTCTATCCAATTCGTATTCCGCGTTATAAAAATATGTGTTCCCTCATATATTTGTAGTGGCATAGTGCTGGCTGCTGGCGAAAAAGAGGAACTGTGGTTTACGGCAGTATTGAAGTCAGCAGGCCATGATACACGAGAGGGGGACATCTAGGGGAAAGGTCCAGTCGCAGGCCGTGTGTTTTACACCTAGGCCTTCAGTGCTATCCTCCCGCAATTAAACCGCCTTCGAATAACCTCATCATGACACTAGGGCTATAGGCTATTGTAATTGGACATAACCACCCCATATTCACAGTGACAGTAACCTTTATCGAGTGGAATAAAGTGATTTAACACGAGGCTCAACACCTATGAGAGTTACAATACACTAATTGCAGAGACATGAATACATGGTGACTGAAACCATCAAGGATGTACCACTATTACGCAGTATGACAGGATGCTGTATCACAAATAGACATCACATAGCCCAAATCAATGTCATTACCAAAGAAACAAGAACAAACTCACAACAACCAATCACATTTACTCATATGACCACCAAGCAAGCAAAAATGCCATAAAACACAAATAACACAATCAGGATTCAACAGGCTTCCCCACAAAAAAAGCACTACATCAAAAAATCTAAACGCCACGAAAAAAAGTTTAAATAAATATTATATGATGCTACGTTACGTGCTAGCTAGTTTTACTTCAGTTAGCTCACGTCACACAAAAAATGCTAACGTAGGCGGCTCGGCCAGCTAGAAGGCACCGGTGTGTCAAAAAATATGCCCAACATGGCAAACTCGAAATATGATTGGTTAAAGAATGACAATCAACAACATCGTCCCCATTTGCTTCAACAGCAGAGGGGATTCACTCGACATTCGGAAGGCCTCAGGGTAGATTTTTCACCTGGAGAGGCGGAGACAGCACAGGTGGAAAATCTGATAGGATAAGAGGTCTAACTTATAAGCTGCACTGGAAGCAGCGCAACTGAGGGAGAGAGTAGCAATGAAATGACGTTAATAGACTGATGGGAACGAACTTTGTAAAATACATATAGCATTAATTAAAATAGATATTAAATTATAAAAATATAATTTTCTGATTCTGACAATCTCTAGGCCAGCAGAGAAGGCCTTGCTGGCCCTCACGGAAAGGTCACAGGGGGGCCCGTCGGGAAGCCTCAGAAACCCGATAGCAGGTTCCAGAGAGGGGGCGTGGCCGGGGCGGAGCGAGGCCACGCTGAGAGTATAAGAGGGACCCCAGTGAGGGACCTCGTGGCTGTTGCTGGAGTGGGATCCCCGTCGTGCTGTTCAAGATCGTCGCCATCATCGCTGTCATCTCGTCGCCATTGTCCCTGTCATCTTCACTCGATATTGTGCTGCCAGATATTTGTTGGCTGTCTCGGTTCAGCACCGTCAGCGTTAGATGGTTAGTGTTGTGTATAGGCTAGCAACCCACGTAGAGTTGTGTATAGGCGAGCGACTGTAGATTGTGTACCCACGTAGGGTGTGTGTTATAACGATGGTACTAGTTAAGTAAAATAAGTACCTCCAAGTCTTATCGTCTCCGAGTTAGTCACTACACATTCATCATCGCGTTATATCCAATTTGCGTTATGAAAACTACACATCTGTCTGCGGAGTTTCTGTAACCCACTCCATCCTACTGAGATATAAGAAAAACATAAACACAGAGCCTTGTTACTTATGGAAATTTCACATTGGAAATTGTTCATTGCTGATAACTCCGAGACCTGAGTCTGACCATCAGAATGCAATGAGGTTTCACCTGTTATGTGTACAGTAGGATTTTATGGCCAATATTATCATTAGCTTCTTATGGGTTAGATCGTGAATGTCATGTGATAATCTATACGGGAAATGTAACGTCATTATTTTATGAATTAAGATTTTATTTTTATCTGTTGAGCAAACAAACTTTTAAAAAATCCAACGGGTCACCTTGTGGCAATTATAACAAATTAATACCACACGAGCCATATAGTTGTGAACATGTGTGGAGACATTACAGTGAACTAAAGCTCTATTGCTATTTAAATAGCACAAGGTGGTGGTTAGGTGCCTTAAATCACCCGGATATGATAGGTGTAGTGAGCCAGCGGTGTCTCCAGACACCGCCCAAGAAAGTATCACCACCTCCTCTGACTTTAGGCCCTCTGTCGGGCTGGCTCTCCGCCCTGCTCTACGTTATTCCGTGACAAGATATTTGTCGCTAAGTTTAGATTTTTTTAAAATATCAGACACAGTAGTCCCTTGGTTAACAGTAACATCAGTTAACGGTTTATGTGGATAACGTTACGCCTCCCAAAGTGACCCCATGGTTTCAACTGACGTTAACATTTTGATGTAAATGTAAAGCAGAGCCGACACAAGGTTGCAGGGGGTTCGTCTTTTAATCTTTTTCTCCCATCCACACCTGTCCCCAGCCGTCCCAATCTCGGTCCCGCCAAAGGCCCCTTCTTCCCGCCCGTTCTCCCCTTATATCTCCTCCTATTGGTGGGAATCCTTCCCCTGACACCCCTACATTACGGTACCGTGTTTATGTTGAGCACGCGGGGCGCCATTTTTTGGCCAATCCGAGCGCTCATATGTGGGGCTGAGTCTTGCCTTCAATCAATCATCGATGCCCATCTGTGAGCGTTTAGACCTCGACTGGCTTTGTTTACGTTGCGTTTTTTGTTTTGGCAGTGGAGACAGCTCTCTTGCAGACTCGGTGATTTTTACTTACTTTTCAACTTATAAGTAAAGTCTATTGACAGTTATGTCGGGAAACAGTAGTTTCCATGAAACAGATAAAAAACCGATGGACTACTGTGTTTATTATCTCTGACTAACCGAACTGGTGATTTGTACTGAATATTTTCAGATGAACATAATCCATGATACTTTATATGATTACAATAACCTCTCCCCCCCTCTCTCTGATTTTCGCACCTGATAGGCACACAGTTATGTCATCATCTTACTCTATTTACGACGGGAAACAGGGAGACTTAACAATTATGGCAAATCGCCTGATGAAGCTGGTTGCTGTAATCACCAGTGAAACGTGACGGTGCTCAAATTGTAAATGTTGACTCTCCAAGACACAACCGGTGTGCTGAAGTAGTAGGTGGCTCCAATACAACGTATAATCCATACCCACACGTGTTACAAATACACCTGTGGCAATAACCAGGGCGGCCGCTCGATTCGGACCGTGAGTCTCTCCAAACAAGTGATGAACGCGCTACCTGTGGGTCATGTCACCTCCCCGATCGGGCATCGGACATTACCTGATCACCTCTGTGGGGTTAAAATAATTTTCCTCGCTTTATCCAGAGCCAGATAGCAGCCTAGTCGGCGGTATCGCTTAATGATGATTGCTGTAGTCCATACCGACGCGGTTCTATTTGTATTGCAACATGTATGCTGCACTTTGTTACAGGTCTAATTGCAGACCATTTGAGGTGATTATATTTGGTTACGTACACCCCGATTATGCTTTCTGTAAAGATAACGGGGAGTTCCTTTAATCAAATGTGCACTTAAGGACGTAACTCAGTTGAATGTGCGGTACATTGGGAGTATGCAAATGATGCAAGGCTGTTGGCTGGGACTTTGGCTGGAGCCTTGTAGCACTTGGAAATCTAACAAACGGAGGCCTGGTGCTGGGGTCTCAAGATAAGCACACCTATTAAGCCGGCAAGGCACACGAGAGGGTTTCTGGCTAGTGCTATGCCCAGTGTGACCTTACCTTCCGAGTGTCCGTGTTCATAGTCCGCTCTGGTACCTATTTTGTCTTCACGCCAATTTTATTATCGCACCACTGGCCACGAGACAAAAGTGTCCATTTGGAACCCTCACAAAGCGGTGCACCCCCCACCGGCGCGAGAGAACAGCCCGCAGAAGGGGCTAGCATAGAACTACTTTTGAGATCCCTTCAAGGTGACATTTTGTTATCATATCTGGAATTGAGTAAAAATTAAGTGACATCAGATTTAACGTGAGGTTTTGTCGTGCAGTCATTGGTGACTGGGTTGAGACACTCGAAGTGGAATTCAAACCTGGAGTTCTGCCTAGGAACTCAGCAGTTCCCAACTCGGCGATCTAACCCTTCAGTCAAC
The DNA here is from genome assembly GCF_965212315.1 of Lampetra planeri. Lineage (NCBI taxonomy): Eukaryota > Metazoa > Chordata > Hyperoartia > Petromyzontiformes > Petromyzontidae > Lampetra > Lampetra planeri. The sequence continues at coordinate 994,632 of NC_136157.1, forward strand.
AGACCACCTGAGTTAACCTGGGAGAATCTCGGGACAAGTTCTGATACAAATCACTGACAATAACCATGGCAAACACAGAATGGCTAAAAAAGTTGAATATTTCTTATGGGGGTCTTATTTTAGCGCGGTTGGCTACATATGGTGTGATAGAAGTTCAACATACATACAAGTTGCGCAAATTCCAAAAGAATGCCACATCTGTGTTTACAGTGCATGGAACAAACTTTGCTTTGTTCCAGGCAATCCTTGCCCCAGCCACCGTCCTTGAACTGACTTATCAGCTGTTGAAGCTGCGATTCATACCCTAGGGATTGAAGATACTCATTGAATGCTATATCCTGGTGTTCTATGCATACGTGTACACATCACCTGGGTCTATCTCTGAATAGATAAGTATTTTATCGCATTACAAGGGCACACGACTGAAGGGGAGCGTTAACAATCACAGCGACTTTCCCATTTAAATAAATAAATTACCCTTTCTTTATACCGAAATCATTTTCGCGGGAAACAGTGATACTGAGATAGACACCCGTAGACTGGTTTCATTGTTATTAGGAAGCATCGGTAAAGAATAGTCACCAATGATAATTGATGCAATGTACTTCAGGGGATGCTGATGGTTTCTGCCTCGTGCACAAAGGCCGAGTGCTTTTTGTAGTTTTTTTATGGAATATTATAAAAAAGAGTAAGAATAGTTTTTACCCTTTCTGGCAATAAAACAGGTGGTGTTAAGATGTTCAAACACCAAATAGAAACCTATTGCATGGAATCAAGTCTGCATTAACCACACGTACTTGTGGTGAACATGCAAACAAACACGCTCTGATAATACATATGGCCTACTTTCACCAGTTGATAATGTATATGGCCTACTTTCACCAGTTGTCAGACCAGAGAACGCCAAGGGGCGATCAGCAGAAAGACAACGCACGTATATCAGAGCATTTTTAGCTCGTGGTGAGCAGCTACAAAAGGTTTCTATTTGGTGTTTGAACATCTTAACACCTCCTGTTTTATTGCCAGAAAGGGTAATCCCTATTCTTATTTTTTCACACTTTGATACTGGCAAAAAGGTACCATTCTGGAATGTTGTTTCCAGAATGTTTTTCAAAATATGATTTTGAACGAGGACAGAGTGGGATGTTTCTGCCATTCATTTGCCATCTCTGATTACATTAATATTCATGATGGCCAATCAACGATTGCCGTCTGTGAAAGACATTTGTAGTCGCGCAGTTGGCATATTGAGCCGTGCACACGGCAGCATTTCATGCATCTCAAACACTGATTGCTGCCTCTGTATTGATTACTCCCTGAACTGAAGGGCAAAAGATCCCCATTTTACTGCAGCCAGTAAGTAACCTGCAATGTCCTACAGAAGTCAGGTTTTAGCATTTTACTTTCAAACGGGAAAAAGCCCAGACTTAAAACAATTGTAAGTCTCAGGTAACTTAGTGTCAGAGAATACCATGGCACACATGTAGGTTTTTAAGGTATTAACTCACTACCCGAGAGACTGTAAACTGAACGGCAGCCACCTGTCTTTTGTGACGCCACATTATAACCGATATCACGCAGGCTAGAAAGGCGAACGTTGCATTCTCCTGTGGCTCGGCCATCGTAAACGCCGCCGCTGTTGACTTTACACACGCCCTATACCTCCGAGTCCCCCGTGTAAAGATATGAACGCTCCGCGTTCTCACCCCACCAACTGTGGATCTGGATGGAACGACGCAGAGGCAGCGCTTGATACGAACTCCAGGCACCACTCCGGAGATGGGGTTGAGTCCTGACGCCCTTCCGGCAGAGCCGCCGCTCATACACAAATGCGAGCGCTATCTCGTTGCCTCGCATGTGATGGAAGAGGGCAGTCTCTGTCGTCAAAGGAATCGGTTGTGTATCCTGGCCCTTGGTGGGGGGAGTAATGAGGCGTCAGCGACACAAAGTCGCCCCTTACGCTCGTGATGCATGCGCCTTTGGTGCAGGTGTGACAACTGATGGCATGCCGATGGCAATGTCGGTGACACCAAAGTCTTCGAACAATTGTTTTAAAGGCAGGAGGTTGCAATGCGTGGGGTCTCCAATGAGGTTGCTTATTCCGGACGTCCGCGTTGTTGTTCCGCTCTGTTCGTCAGCGTTCTTCGGGATACGGTCAAGACTCGAGGGTGGTGACGGCCCGAAGGCGGATCAAGTGGGCGGTGGGGTGCATTGTCTCGGCCTTGGTTGATGAGTAGGAATGAAGTTGGCAATGTAATGCGTGAACTCCCTTGCAGTTTGGATGCAGTTTGTTACCCCTGATGAATTACATTAAATGCAATTTAATTGTACATTCTTCTTCTTTAGCGTATGTCAAGTGCATGTTAATTATACGTCCAGGTTTAAGTTTGTGCGCCATGCGATAGCTTCCGGTGTAGCGTTAATTAACTTCAAATCTAGATTAATTCATATTGTCGGGTGTGCCGAAGAGCGGGCGCAGAATGTAATTGTTCGCGATGTGGTCCATCGTTTGGTTCAGGTGGCCACAGTCAGTCACACTCGGGGTCATCTTTAATTTCCCACTCGCGGAAAAGGCGTGTGCAGCGATCGGTCGCTGTTCAGAAGCGGTTGATTGAGCACCCACATAGGGTTGGATCCCTACCCTGACGCCTGCTGTATATTTGGAGTTGGCTGTGTCTTTCTCCCCGTGGTGGATGTTTCTCCGGGGCCTCCGGTTTTTCCCTCCACCTTTAGAATTAACGACATGCATTTAGAGTATCTGGCTGCAATAAAATTCCACGTGACAAGCCACTTCGTTGAGCTATAATTTGCGGACAGGTCGCTTCTACAAAAAAAAGCTACATAGCTCAGTTGGGCGTTACCTGGTAAAATAACAACAAAACATTGTTTAGTTTAGTGTTTTGCAGATCAAAGCCACGAGGAGCAGTGGGTGGGGAAACCCTCGGCAGGACCCCACAAAGCACTCGGCAGCTGTATTCAGTTGACTTTCTATTCATCAAAAAGTATCGTGCGATTCCTCGATTGGTTTCCGGAATCTCAAACGAGTAGGTGGTGGGTCGAGCTGGTCTTTGCGTAACGGGAGGTCGATGCTTCCTCATAAAAAAAATTCCCCAGTTGGTTTGATGTCACGGCATCCCAGAGCAAGTTTGCTGGCATAATATTGGCACGTAAACTTTGAGTGCTCATGAAAATGTATTGTCTGTAAAGTAGACAAACAGGAACCCACGATCATTGCAGATGAAGATGCATGGATTGACCAAAAACATATCTATTCATGAAGGCACTCTCCGCTACCAGTTGTGTTTAATATTGGTGGTGTTGATGTTGCTTCCATATAGGGTAACGTTTATTCGTGCATGTTATTTGAAAACAAAACACGTCACCATTTGATAATTGTGTTACTAATTCCAATTGATATTTTTAATTATATACTTAGATAAAAACGCACCACTGCTTAGCGGGGATTCTTGCATTGGGCTATTTGGCCAATTCCGCGAATGAACGTTTACCTTGACGTGTACGTGAGTTTGTGTGCCAGTCTATTTTTTCGTGCGGTGTTGCAGGTGTGTGGAGAGCGGTGGTGTAGCGGTTAGCGCACTGCACTACGAACCCGACCACCCGAGATCGATTCCCGCGCACGGCCAACACCAACCAGTGAGTATTATCTGAACTAGTCATTGGCCTCCCCTAGGTCGACTCAACCTAAAATGAGTACCTGGTACAAATGAGTACTTGGTGCATTGGCACTAGGGATACAAAGACAGCTGGGCGTGGTGCTGGCCACCCACCCCCGCGCGTGCCGTGTCGGCCATCACAGGTGCTGCTGCTCACTAACAGCACTTGCCCTAACAATTTGTGAAGGCTACACAGGGGATCTTTGTCTTTGTTGTTGGAGAGTGTGTGCGCTGGAGCGAGAACCAAAGGTTATCGTGGCGTGAGGAGAGGACGTGACCGTGAGCTCGCACCTCAATCTCACAGCATTCTACACACGGGTTGATGAGTAGGTTAAAATACGTGCGAACTATCCAGATGAATTTCGCCTCCTTTGCGTCATCGCAGTATCACTATCTGCAAAAAACCAGCCTTGTCCCTTGATCGCAGCAGACAAGATATCAGCTGCTATCGCTGCTATTGCACGCCTTCCAGTGTAACATTTCAAAGGTCAAAGAAAGTGTGCAGTGACAATGATCCGTGCATCTGTCATTCAGCAGCGCCATGAGAATCGGCGTCTTCGAGTTAGAGCCTAAGCTCACTTCGGTGTGTCGCAATGCGATCGGGAAGCAACAGGCGGCATTCAGTGCAATCCCGCGTCGGGCGTTTTTTGTTGCTTTAATGCCATCGCTCATGTCCGAGGTTTATTCTCGTGTCTCAAGTTGTGCCACTCAACGAGGCTCTGGGCAGTGCACGCACCTCTGCGGGCTGTGTCTGGAACCAAGTGTGGAAAGTCCGTATTCTGAAATTGGGGACCAGTTTTACCGCAGGACAACCACGACACGAATTCCTCCATTTACAAGCGTTCGGTTTACGACATTTTAGCGTTGATCGCAACGGAAAATTATGGACACTTTTCGATTAGTGAACTCCAATTTCCACGTTAACGAAATTGAGATCCATAATACAGTTTTTTTTGGGTTAGATCGTGGACATTTTCAAATCAAGTTTGAACCACCTCTTCGGGGAGGATTTAAGTTTGTTTTTTCTCACTCTGTGTGTCTCTGTCAAATTTCACACTTAACTTCTAATTTAGCAATCTTTGGAGAACGTAATCATCCAGACTATACGTTAACTGTGTGTTAGCCGACTCTCTGTGTTGCATTGCATTACATTTTTAAAAATCTGCTAAGTTTGTTTTCTCAAACTGCCTATTTCTCTCTCTAAAATTTAGCAGGCTCTCATAGGTCCATTCGCTCTTTCTCTCCCCAAGCCGCTTCGGGTTGGATTTCTACACAACACTCTCTAAAATTTACCAGGTTGCTGGGTCTTTCTCTCCCCCGGCCGCCGCGTAGTGGATTTCCACACAGCTCTCTCATTGACATGCTAATTTCTCTGCACCATCAGACCCACCTCTCTCTCTCTGCCACCCCCCCTCTCTCTCTTTTTAAGGCCTCGGCACAGAGACGTTGGGTCTCTGTGTGTCTATGTTGTGTGTCTCTGTTCGTCTCTGTGTTGTCTCTTTCTGCTTGTGTGTTTGTGTGTCCCCGTGTCTGTGTTTTGCCTCTCTCCCAAATTTAGAAATCTTTGGAAGAACGTGATCAACCAGGTAGGGTGCTGACTGTTGTGTTAGCCGACTCTCTGTGTTGGATTGCATTGTATTTCTAAGTTCACTAGGTTTGTTTTCTACCTGATGGCGATTGCTTGTGTTGTAATCGAAACGTCGTATTCTATTCTTTAATTTATTTTCTTTCTACGTGACTTTATCGAAAGAACCAAAGAGTAGTTAACCCAAAAAGTCTGTATTATGGATGCTATTGGTCGCGGAAGCCTACTTCTACGCGTTAAACTGAAATTGAGATCAAACAAGAGGCACAGCGTTATCCATGTGCGACAGCGTCACGGTTCCGCTGGAATGCAACGGTAGCCATGCCTCGACATCACCTTTACAGTCATTCCAACACGCAGCAATATCTTTTGGTGAGTTCCCTGAAAAGGTTAATTATTTTGGTTTTTTAAAATTAATAATTCTTGAAACGTTTTAATATGTAAGTTCTTTATTATTGTTATTTTTGCGTTGTGAAAAGTTATATTGGTGGTGTATAATTTTTGGGGTTAGGAGCAGAGTTGCAATGATTTTTCGAAAACACGGCCCGAATTTTTTATTAAATGTAATTAATGGGAAACAACCATTTCCAATGTTACGAAATGTCGTTTTGCGCATAGATTTATTGAAGGACGACATCCCCTTTCGTAAAACCGAGGGATACCTGGGTCTTGACTTCTCACGAAGTTGTACTTGTTGTATCACCCTCCCCACCCCCCCTTGAGAGGTGATTGACTAAAAGTAGCCCGCCAACTGGGATGTGAACATGCACCCTTGTAGTCATCAGTCAGACAATGTGGCACAGCACCACTTGACTGCTTGTAGTGCAGGGAGAATTTGCGATAGAGCCTTGTATATATCTATACGTGGTATCTATAGATTTCGTTTAGATACTCCTCTTACAAGATAAAGATATCAGCAGGGTCAACAACCGTGAAAAGACGAGTAAAATGAAGACAACCTCTGATTAGATAGAAACCGGCTTACCCACCCTAAGCAATATCAAGATGACACGATTTTTAACATCCCTGTTTGCTCATGAACCAAATCAATTGGCTAATTTTGTCCATGATTTGACAACTTGATTTGATTAGCTCTATATGTTGAACTTCTTTCGCACCGTACGTATCCAATGGTGGTAATCGAGGTGTGGGGAAAGGACGACAAACGAACACAAAAACGTCGTTCCAAATGTAGTTTTCAATCCAGATAATTTAAAATTGCATAGCTCCAGTGGTTTCCTGATATCGGAAGGAAGAGCGTTCCAGACGGCCACAGATGTGCATCTGAAAGTGCCGCGCGATGCAGTGACCACTATCTTTGTTCGATGGTTAGCTCTGTTGGGCAGTGGAGGGTTATAGTTAAAACTTGGCATTCTACCCACACATTGTAACCCAAAAAAAAAGTATAAATAATAACAATAACATTGGTGGTAAAAAGCCTACGCCTAAAATTACTTGTTTTTCAATGAACATATGCGCTCTGACATAGATCCATCGTTTCACATGAATTCAATGGAACTGTAAAGTAATCTGATCTGCTACAAACGCCACCGCATTGCTGGTGGTAGCAGTGCAAGTCCCAACGTACATTATCAACAATACTGTCGTCGGTTTACCCAGAAAAGTCCCTATGAGTCTTAAGACTCTTTCCAGCAGATTTCCTGAATGAGGCTGTTCATACAATTACCATTTAACGTGTGGCCTTCATGTGGGGTGGAAACCAGAGGGGCTGAACAATCTTAGTTGCTGTGCATCTTTAACAACCAACATCTCTTGACTTCAAACTTTCGTGACTGCAGGAATTCATATTCTTTGTTTTTTTCCATAAAGTCATGTAGATAGAAGAAGAAAAAGAATAATAAAACTAAAGTGAATAAAACTAGGCTCTAAAGAAAGCTGTATCTGGTGTGGACTAATCAGTTTCAAAGACATGGTATATACGCTTTGGTTATTTCGGTAAATCACGTATAAAGAAAATAAATTGAATAATAGAATACGACGTTTCGATTGCAACACAAGCAATCGTCATCAGGTAAGAATGAATGAGAAAACAAACCTAGTAATCTTTAGAAATAAAATGCAATACAACACAGAGAGTCGGCTAACACAACAGTCAACACCTTACCTGGTTGATTACGTTCTTCCAAAGATTGCTAAATTTGAGAGAGAGACAAAACACAGACACGGGGACACACAAACAGACACACAAGCAGAGAGAGACAACACAGAGACACATACATAGGCACACAAAGAAACAATACCTCTGTGTCAAGGCCTTACATAGAGAGAGGGGGGGGGGGATTTGGGGCAGAAAGAGAGGGGGGGGGGGGGTAGAGAAATTAGCATGTCAATGAGAGAGTTTTGTGGAAATCCACCCCGTAGCGGCCAGGGGAGAGAAAGAGAAAATGGGCATACAGACAAACAAGCCTGGCAAATTTTAGAGAGAGAACTAGGGCGTTTGAGAAAACAAACATAGTAAAATTTAGAAATGTAATGCAATGCAAAACAGAGAGTCGGTTAACACACAGTTAACGCATAGCCTGGTTGATTACGTTCTTCCAATTTTTTGGTGCCACCTGGAAACAATGGGTCCATGGGAAGTGACGCGCAAAGTTAATTCAGCGACGTAGAATGTTATAGGGCCCCATACGAAGTCGCGGTACAAAGCAATGGCCCGTAGAGTCGGGTTCATGCGCGAGTGGTTGCATGGACGTATTGGCGGTAGTACACCGGTGCAGCATAACGACACAGCGGTGGTCCTCGTAAAACAGTCTCAAGATGTCGCCATTGCCTCCTTGAGCGCGCTGCAGGGATTCTCCGTGAGAAGTTGCAACTTCGCTTCAGCAGCTGCTTTCCAATTTGAACGCGTGGCGATGACACTACCACGAGTCGTCATATTTGGATGCCACCGTCCGCCAAGAAATTATTCCCAATATGAATTGAGGAACTGTCCGACCAAGTCTACGACACGAGGAGTCAAATGTTGCCTTTGGAACACGGAGGCAGCCGATCGTCATCAGGCTGGGTGCTGCTGCATGGCAACAGACAGCAAAGCTTCATGTTCAGCCGCTTATGAAGTTCCCTCTTCCTACCGCTTCGACATCACGAGAACCGATTCTGATGCACCACCACCCACCACCACCCACTACCACCACTCACCACCACCCACCACCACCCACTACCCACTACCCACTTCCCACCACCCACCACCCACACAACCCACCACCCACTACCACCACCACCTCCACCCACCACCACCCACCACCCACTACCCACCACCACCCACGACCACCCACTACCAACACCCACCACAACCCACTACCACCTACTACCTCCACCCACCACCACCACCCACAACCACCACCACAAAAGATTTTCTGACCGGGGGTTGCGAATCGCGATAAAACATGTTTTAGCTAAGAATATGCATTTGTTTGTACCATGCACTACCGGTGTACCGCCAATACGTTTGTAATGTAGCTCTCAGAAACACCGTCTTGTTCAGTTATATGTATATTTATTATGAATAAAGTCTGTCGACTCACTAATAACTTCACGAGTAACCACGAGTGACTATATACACTTGGGTAACTTAGGTAACTCTATTCTGAGACAACATAACTCTAGCCTTCCAAGACTACAAGGTGCCCACTCCAGGATGATGAAGACGACCCGCTCCAAGGTGATGAGGGTGATGGCAGTTCCCCCACAACAGCAGCCCAGAGCCCTGGTTCGCGCCGGCTTTTATCCCACTCACGACCCGGCCACACCCCTATTCCCAACCCTCTCTCACCGCACCTGACCCTGTCTGTCTCTGCCCTTATTACAATTTACGACCGTTAGGTCCCGTGCTTCCCCTCACGTGACCCTGTCAAAGCTTGTCGCATCAATCATTATTAGCGACCACTTAGGTCCCACATTACCCGAACGTGACCCTGTCTGTGCCCGTTACGTTAATTAGTAACGGGGAGCCGTACTGTCCATACATTACCCCGGACTGTCCTTACACGTTCATACACACACACACGTGGTGCCAATACGTTCATACACACATACACGTTGTGCCAATACGTTCATACACACACACACGTGGTGCCAATACGTTCATACACACATACACGTTGTGCCAATACGTTCATGCACACACACCCGTGGTGCCAATACGTTCATAGACACACACACACCTGGTGCCAATACGTTCATACACACATACACGTTGTGCCAATACGTTCATGCACACACACCCGTGGTGCCAATACGTTCATACACACATACACATGTTGTGCCAATACGTTCATACACACACACACGTGGTGCCAATACGTTCATACACACATACACATATTGTGCCAATACGTTCATGCACACACACCCGTGGTGCCAATACGTTCATAGACACACTCACATGTGGTTTCCAATACGTTCATACACACACACCCGTGGTGCCAATATGTTCATGCACACACACGTGGTGTCAATACATTCATACACACACAGGTGGTGCCAATACGTTCATGCACACACACAGGTGGTGCCAATACGTTCATGCACACACACACGTGGTGCCAATATATGGAGTCGTAGCAGAGCCGGCATGGCCTAGGTGCTGGAGTGGGCCCTGGATCATAGCTCGTCCCTCTGGCACCATCCAGACTCATCACGTCACTTTAGCGGTGAATCGCCGTTACGGTGGCCTCCCATACAACTTGCTCTGCTGGCACCACCCATTGTGAGGGCCAAGTGGACTTCAATTGCCAGAGACCGTTCCGGACCGACTGGGGGGGGGCTGCTGATTAAACACATTCTTAGTGGAGGGAGCTAGTAGGAACGTTGGGTTGCTTGGTCAATGGCCAGGGTCAACGGCGGCGTGGTGTATTCCGCAAATATGCCCGACTGTGAAGGCGGGCACAAGCCGGCGTGAGTAGGTTAAACGTTGAGTTTTATAAGGGCACCACGGGGTGACCAGTCCCTCCCCACCCAGCCCCACCCCTCCCACCCCCAAACCAGCCCCACCCTCCCCACCCAGCCCCTCCCCACCCTTCCCACCCAGCCCCTCCCCACACTCCCCACCCAGCCCCTGCCCACCCCACCCAGCCCCACCCTCCCCACCCAGCCCCTCCCTGCACGACGGACGGACACAATAACCCCCTGTGGGCTGGTGTAACCAGGAGGTTCCTACCAGTAAAACTCTATTCTGTTGTCCCTACACCGAGTACATTCCACACAGAGCAGCAGCAGGCTCATAGCAGTTGAGCATAAACTTCGTGATGGCTCGTATGGGCGGGTGGCATTACTCATGTGAGTTTGTTGACTGGGATATCTTTGCTATAAAAGCGAGCTTTGCGACCGTGAACTTTACCCTTTGTTGCACCGGGTGACCGGCGCAGCTCCTTCATGACGTTTGAAGAACTCGCGAGAGGTGTGGGGGTAAGGCAAAACGACTCTGGTGAGGGTGTCTTTCGAGACTCTGGAGACAATTGTTCCTTTCGTGACTGCAAGGATTCATACTCTTAGGTTTTTTCGGTAAAGTCACGTAGGTTAAAAATAATAGAAATAAAATAATAATAAGTGAAAATAAATCAATTAAATAACGACGTTTCGGAGGCAACACAAGTCTCCGTCTTCAGGTGGTACCGTCACAGCTAAATTGACTGTGATGATCATTGTTACAACGCTGTGGGCTCTCATGATATTGTCTTTTCCGAGACCAAGGTGCTTTGCAAACCTTCTGGCTACCATCAAAGATTTGTACACGAGGCCATCCAGATATACAAACACAGACATAACTTCAACCGTGATGATGGGTACAAATTGAGCAATTATTGGAAAGATGTTATTAACCATGTAAAAAGATTTAACTACGCATATTTGTACCATCTTATTTGACAGGTACTAGTCTAGTAGTAGGTTTTTACCCTTTAAACTGGTACAAAACTGACACCTTTATACAAGGCATCATGTTTGCAATAACCACAACACAAGCAGTCAAAATGCAAACAAAAAGAAACAACTCTGATAATGATAATGATATGCACTGTCCTTGAAGTTGATTGGTCCACACCCGAGACAGCTTTCCGTAGAGCCTAGTCTCCATTGGTGTTGGACCAGATGACGCCAAAAGGCGTACAACTCAAAAACAGCGCACTATCAGAGTATTGAGAGCTCGGGTTAACTATGAGACCTCCTTTACCAGTGGCAAAATATAGTAGTAGGGTTTTACCCTTTAAACTGGTACAAAACTGACACCTTTATACAAGGCATAATGTTTGCAATAACCACAACACAAGCAGTCAAAATGCAAACAAGGCATCATGTTTGCAATAACCACAACACAAGCAGTCAAAATACACTCAATTGCATTTTGACTGCTTGTGTTGTGGTTATTGCAAACATGATGCCTTGTATTAAGGTGTCAGTTTTGTACCAGTTTAAAGGGTAAAAATATACTACTATATTTTGCCACTGGTAAAGGAGATCTCATAGGTACTAGTCTACTTTACCGAGTGTTGACATCCCCAGTGTTTAACAGTACTGCTATTTTGTTTTTTGTATTTGGCAGCCAACATCGGCCGTAACCCCGGGCGAGGTTCTCCAATTGTACCCTCCCTTCTAGCCCCCCCCCCCCACCGTTCCATTCCCTGACTACCACATTCAGATAAGCCCCTCCCCCGTCCCCTTAACTTGTATTTAAGATATTGTCTCTTGAATTTTTCTTCACTTGATACAGTAAATTTAGCTGTGACGGTCCCACCTGAAGACTGAGACTTGTGTTGCCTCCGAAACGTCGTGATTTAATTGATTTATTGTAATTTATTATTATTTTATTTATATTATTTTTTATCTATGTAACTTTACCGAAAAAACTTAAGAGTATGAGACAATTGTTATACGCGGCATCATTCATGCCGATTACATCTCGACAGAATGTTGCAGAGTATAGAACGCGCGCACAGATTTTGTACAGATCTTGTGAGACACTACAGAGAAATTGGCAAGCGCCACAAATCCTATGGAGGATTTCTCGAACCCTGGCGCAGCCCTGCCCACGACAGTCCTGCCCACTACATTTCCCATAGTATTGAGAGTGGCTCCACCATAAAATATTTTCTCTTTGCACAACCTATTTTCATTGCATAGTGGGGGTGGGTGGGAAGTTTGCCGAGTTTGCGAGAAGAGTTCCCCGCGGTTTCAAAATACTCCCAGCATTCTGCTCCCTATCGTTACACCTACCACAGTAGGCAATGACCAGACGCCCCCGGCCGGTCTCTCACTTTGAAGGTGCATCGCTCCGGGTTTTAACCACGACACCACCTCGCTGATCTCGTCAAGAAGCATAAACCATCATCATGCGAACTCCGGTTATCCTCGCGGAGTCGCGGTGCCTTCTGGCTGGCCATTGAACAAAGAAGGTCACTGCATCGCGCACTTTTAATGCGCTTCTGCGGTTGTCTGGAATGCTCTTCATTCCGATATTAGCATCTATGCACTTTTAAATAATATAGATTGACGAACGCATTACTTTAGAATTGCTTTTTGTCTTTAGTTTGTTGTCCTTCACCCAAACCTCCAATTAGTGTGGTTGGCTACATACAGTGCGAAAAAAGTTCAACATACGGTACATACATCTGCTCTTTTTTCCCCTTCTTTGTTGCCTACTTTGTATCTTAAGTTCTTGAATTAAAAACAAAACAGTAACAATAATGCCCCTTGTTTACCCACAAAAGTCTCACGGGGAGTCCCAGGACTTTCTTCAGGAGGGTTTCTGAATTGAGATGTTGGGCCAACTCCATCTATGTGGAAAGACGACTTGACACACTTCTCTTGAGATGGCACTTTATTGAAGACACGTTCAATTGACACAGGCGGAGACCCCACTGCAAAAGCCCTGAGTCTCCCGCGCATCTCCCTTATATACGGACCGAGGCCACGCCCCCCTTCCCGAACCTTCTTGCTGACTCTGGATGCTTGCTCCACCAGCAGATTCGACCGTCCTCTTCCATCACCTGACTGCACTCCCTTCTTGATCATTCCCGTAGCCACCAGTCCCTTCGCACTTACAGCTAACACCTCTGTACTTATCTCCCGTGGCCACGAGTGCATTCACACTGCAGGCTGACTCCCCTGTCATTACCTCCCGAGGCCACGAGTCCACTCACACCGCATGAAGACTCGACTGTGCTAACACATGTTTGGCTTGCGGAAGCGAAATCCGAGACACCCAGAGAATACTCACACAGACGAGGGGGGTGATGCTAATTACACAGAGATAGATTTAATCGACACAATCTAGCAAGTGGACTACATCTATGAAAGACATCCGTTGATTGTATGGCCATCTTCTGGCCCGTACCGCAGTATGCCTGAAACACCTGGCATGCTCAGGTGGTCACCCATCCAAGCACCATCCAGGCTCAAAACCTGCTTAATTTCTGAGACACAATGAGATTGGCTACATTCGGGGTGAATTGGTTATGCACATCAATGTCCGCTTCTCTCCTTTTTTATTTCTTGGTTTAAATTTTTATTTTGAGAGCCAGAATATGCAAGCACTCACAAGATACACAACTACCCTGTTTGGGCCCGTCAGTGTCCAATGTGGTGAAGTATGATTCAAACGCCACCCCCCGGCCAACACATCGTGGGAAGGCAGCGAACCTACAAAGGGCTAAAACTGATTGTTTATTTAACACGTAGGCTTTGACGAACAATAAAGGTTTTTGGGTGAGATCGCATAAGTATTAATGTGCAGAAACCCTCCGTCACCCGACACAGCTAGTAAGGTTCGTCACGTAAACAACGTTCAAGTTTTTTCTTTTTTTAGAGCCAGGCAACGTGACAAACCTTACTGGCTGTGTCGGGTGGTGGAAGGGTTACGACACATTTATACTCACGCGATCTTACCCAAAAACCTTTATTATGAACCGATTGTGAATTTTTGCAAAATCAACCCAATGTATCCCAATCCCATACCCCTTGCCCAATCAATGCAACTCATTGATTTATGTCCACCTGTGCACGCTACCGAATGCATAAAAAGCCCGCTCGCTTTTTTCCCTTGGCTGTCGTTAAGTGCGGTACCTTGATAAACGGAGAATAAACGTCCACGGCAGGTGAACACGCGTCAGCATAAAATTGTAATGCAACGAAAAACATCACCCACTGAAAACCCTTTTTATGGTTATAGTCTTCCGTGAGTGTAGAGGGAGCGGCCACATTCCAGCTTCTGTCCGTTCTGTGATCGTCAGTCTTTGTTGCACTTCATACAATGTGGTGTGTGTACACATTTATCGCAGGTTTCATGGCCATGAATGAAAGATCGTGCATTCAATCACGAAGCGGAAACTGCATGAAAAGTTGCTCTCGAGAAGGGCCAATGCCAAAAAACACGTCATCTCACGTGTATTTTTACTTTAACGGCCTCGATTGCTGATGACAAATGTGTGTGCGTGCACCGCTGTCAATTACAACATCACCAGATAACGCTACTGGGAAATGAAAGTATCACCAGATAACGTTGCGGGGACTAAATAACATCGACCACTCGCTGGATGGAATCGTGGGTGGCTATGGAAGTGACTAATTAATTCTAGATTTGAAGCTTTCGTGACTGCAAGGATTCATACTCTTAGTTCTTTCGGTAAAGTCACGTAGGTAAAAAAATGAAATTAAAATTAATAAAAATAAAATACAAAATAACGACGTTGCCACCGAAACGTCGCGATTTTTTATTTTATTTTTATTAATTTTAATTTCATTTTTTTACCTACGTGACTTTACCGAAAGAACTAAGAGTATGACTAATTAATGCCTCCTTGTGGACGCGACTGTGAAAGCATGGGAATTATCTCTCCCATGGTGACTACGGACAACGCTAAACCGGGGAATATCTCTCCCGTGGTGACTACGGACATCACTACACTGGGATTCACTCTCCCGTGGTGACTACAGACCTCATTAAACCGATAATCTTTCTTCCGTGGTGACTATGGACCTTATTAAACCGGGAATCTCTTCTTCCGCGGTGACTACAGACCTCACTAACCTAGGAATCTTTCTCCCGTTGTGACTATGGACCTCATTAAACCGGGAATCTGTCTCCCGTGGTGACTACAGACCTCACTAAACCGAGAATTTCTCTCCCGTGGTGACTATGGACCTCATTAAACTGGAAATCTCTCTCCCATGGTGACTTTGGACATCACCAAACCGGGATTCTCTCTCCCATGTTGCCTACGGACCTCACTAAACCACGGTCGACTGCTGTGTGGGGAGGCTGTGCCATCACCATCCACAATATAGGTTTTTTGGCGTTAGATCACGTAAATATAAATGTGTGATTAAACCCGCCACCACCCGACACAGCCAATTAGTAAGGTTTCTCACGTAAACAAACATGCCAATTCGCTACTAGTTCAGCACGCCGGTGTGTTGGAGAGTAAACCCACAACATTTACAACTCTGGCTTTTGCCTGATGAGGCTGGTTGTAATTACCAATGAAACGTCACGGCACTCGAATTGTAAATGTAGTGGGTTTACTCTCCAACACACAACTGGTGAGCTGAACGAGTAACGAATTTGCATGTTTTGTTTACGTGACAAACCTTACGAATTGTTCGTGTTGGGTGGTGCCGGGTTTACAGACACATATATATTTACGCAATCTAAAGCGAAACTGTATTAAGGAGAAGAGTGATGATACCATTACTATTTAAACTATTTTTTATTTACAAGGTAAGGCCCACTGAGCTATATAGCTATTTTTCAGAAGCAACCTGGCCACAAATGATAGCTCAAAGATGTGGCTTAGCATCACGTAGAAATTCATAGCAGCCAAATACTCTGAACGCATGATGTCAATTATAAATGTGGCGAGAAAAACGGAGGACCCAGAAAAAATCCACGCGACCACAGGGAGAGATAGAGAGACACCACAAACTCCAAATATACAACAGGCGTCAGGGTTGGGATCGAACCCACAACCTCCTGTATACCAGGCGAGGTAGTTAACATCTCCTAGCCACAGTGATGATGATGATGAGATAAAGACACGCAAACTCCAGAGAAATAGCAAGTGTGAGTGTCGGGATCGAACCCACAACCTCCTGTATACCAGGTAAGGGAGTTAACATCTCCTCGCCAGTGATGATGAGAGAGAGACACGCACACTCCAAATATACAACATGTATCAGGGTCGGGATCGAACCGACAACCTCGTGTATACCAGGCGAGGTAGTTAACATCTCCTAGCCACAGTGATGATGAGAGAGAGACACGCACACTCCAAATATACAACATGCCTCAGGGTCGGGATCGAACCCACAACCTCCTGTATACCAGGCGAGGTAGTTCAAATCTCCTAGCCACCATGGGGGAAAACAGGCAGGGGTGACCCGGAGCTGAGTCAAAACCACACCCGGGGGGGGGGAGCGGGAGGTGGCGTCACTCCAACGTTAAATTTGCACCCACCCCCACTCATTGTCGCTGTGCTCGTGCCAGCTCCTGCAGCAAGTGCAGCGTGCTACTTGCTCTGCGAAAGCACCGGGCGTGGGATCGTGCAGTGCAAGCAACCCTCGGGCTCGAATCCTCCCGCTGCACAAGTGTATTGGCCGAAAAGGTCTTACTACTAGACTGCGGGGAGCGCAGAGCTTGGGCGATTATTGGCAGCTCCTTACCGCCTGGTTTGCTGCCTTCCCACTTATCTGTGGTTCTTCGTGCCTCCGTGTTGTTCTGTGCCTTCGCCATGAGCGTTCCAAGTTTAAATGATGACACAAGCGTTCCGTGTGATATACTGACCAATGCTGTATTGTAACCGTGAGCCACTGCAGGTTTATTACAAGCTATGATCTTAGATTAGCTGCGGTTGATGTCTCATGAGTACCACTTAAATGGAGGATGATTCAGGTATATGAGCAGAGGCGTATCATCTGCTTATTTTTTCTATAACTCGTTCTCTACAACGACATTCATTATTATTGCCTTGTGTATTGTATGGTTTTGCGTTAAACTGGAACGCATATATGTGTAGTGCCTGAAAATACGCGCCACACGCGAGAGTGGGTGTATGTGCGCGCAGAGTACAGTGGGAGCAAACGAGGTCGAGGTTGTTGTTGTCGTTAGGCGTGAGGAGAAGGGCAGAGACGGGTAGGGGGTAATTAAAGACACAGTGCGCTGATTGGCTGGGAGTTGTTATTGTCCGAATGTGGTGCCACGCTGTCTGAGGACAGTAACAGGTGGTAGGGGGTGATTAAGGACGCAGGGCGCTGATTGGCCGGGAAGTTGTTGTTGTCGCTAAGTGGCGCCGCATTGTCTGGGAAAATATGGCAGGTGCCAGCGGGGGCTGGGGGCGTCACGGGAGACGCCACCGATTAATTGGAGATTAATTGGCTCGGGGATAAAGAGAAGGGGTTTTTGGAGTGGACGGGTGTTCGCGCCTGGGAGGAGACGGAGGATGTTGGAGTTTAAGCAGTGGAGAAGTGTAGGGTAGCAGTGGAGAAGTGTAGGGTAGCAGTGGAAAGGTATAAGGTATCAACAGAGATGCCAGCAGAAGCAGCTGGAGTGTGACGGTGAAGCCAGCAGAAAGCGGCTGGGGTGTGGCGGAGAAGCTGATAGAGATACGGCTGAGTGTGACGGCGGAGCCGATAAAGAGCGACTGAACTGTGACGGAGAGAGTGGAGAGGAGAGTCGACGGAGAGACGCGGAGCGAGCGAGGCCGGCGGAACGCGGCGAGCGAGCAGAGAGTGCGGAGGAGGAATGTTGATTGGTGTTAGCTGGAGGAATGTTGATAGCTATAAGCGAAATAAAGTGAGAGAGAAAAGCAAGAAGCTGTCGTGTCAAGTCCGTATGAAACAAACTAGGAGGGAAACTATTTTAAGACGAAGGATGTTAATCATTTTTCACGGACAGACACATTTACTCCGGATAGGGCATGCAATAAGAACATTTATAAATAATTACAGAAAGGCAGGGTGAGATTTCTTGAACATGTAGTTAGAAAACAAGACAACGATTTACGAATGGGGTTTCCACTGGGAACATTCGAGGCGCCGCAAGATACACGGGGAACGCAGCGAATCGAGCGACACGGCTGAGCAATTTGAACAGTCGAATGCAACTGGGAGGAGTATCCAATGCGACGCTCTTGAGCTAAATATCGTGTTGGACAGAGCTGACTGGATGCAGGGCCATGATCGCTGGACACCTGAAAGTTCGGCGTGCTAACCGTTACGCCATCTTGCCATTGTCTGATGCATTAATGACCCACATTTATACAGGTAGGACAACAGTTCCACACTGCCCATCAGGGATTATTTGTCTGTTTGTCGTGCATAGCCACGCCCTCGATTTGTATTTCATAGTGCGCTTCGGGCGGGCTCAGCACCACGTAACGCACCGCCCCACGCAGCTTGCGCCGCGTGACACGGATCGCACGAACGCGATGTCCAACCATGTTCCTACCTGCCCACTCCGAAGGAGCGTGTTAACTGCGTGGGTGGCAGGGTGACTCAGAACTTGTAAAGCCGTGCGGTAGTGCTGCTGAGAGTTTAGAATGGACTCGGCCTTGCGATTGCACGCGTTGTTTGCACACGCATCTTCATGTTGTTTTACTAAATATAATCTCGCTTAATTTTTCAACTTTTCAACTCTGTGAATTAAAACTTTCAGTTTGACTTTCACGAGGCAAGTGCCAATCCCATAGCGGTGTGAGTGTGGGGACGATTACGCCCCTCCCTGCACCCTATCGTGTCAAGATGAATAGGTCACGTGAAAGGTTTTTATAATAAAGAAGAATCCCTTCGTGGGCACCTCCGGGGCTTCCAAAACACTGGTTTTGTGTTGCGAAATGCAACGTGACAATAAAGAGGGGTTCCAGGTTTTCCACCATTATTGAAGTTAAGAACCATTTTAGAACCAAACACGATTTGATTCGATAATTTAATAATAAAAACACGGTGGTCAATTACTGCTGAATGGAGTCACGTGGACCCAGTGCACGCAGCAAACGTGAATCGTAAAGCATCGATCCTTACCGCACGCTATTCAATGCCACGAGTAGTATGAAGCCAGAGAGCGGTGGCTCTTAACCTTTTCTGCAGCTTTGCACCCCTTTGGTCTTCAATCGTAATTTTTGTATGTTAATAAATACATAGGTTTGATGAAACAAAGTAAGTTCTACTTACGTGCCCGTACTTAATTTGTTTTCGATTATTTACCTTCAAACTAAAATCTGGCCATGTCTCGATACCCCCCAGAAGGGGCATCTCGCACCCCCAGGGGATTGCGTGCATCCCAGGCTAAGAACCACTGCGATAAAACAACGCAACGTTGCTTCACATCTCAGTTCGTGGGGCGTATGCACCTCATAAAGCCACCTCAGGTTAGACGTATTTGGGCACACCTTAGTCCATCCAAGGTGTTGCTGACAGTTTATATATTTGCTCTTGAGTTAAAGTTTGTTCTTATTTTCGTGTGTTGCTAAGAGGCAACTTTGTTTGATTTTACCAGTTGATTCGTTTCGTTTTTGTTGACCGTGTCATAGGGGTGGCGAAGCTGGCATTCCTATCGTCCGAAAATACAACCGCTGAATTGAACTTGTGGAGTTTTAATTATTATGAACCTTATTTTAGTCGGGATAAACTCTTGAGATTGGCATCTCATTTACAAGTAGGTATACTGGCATGATACCAGTGATACAACATCGGTGGCGAGATTTTAATTCCCTCACCTGGTATGCAGAAGCTCGTGGGTTCGATCCCGACCCTGATGCCTGCTGTGCATTTGGAGTTTGCGTGTCTCTCTCTCCGTGGTTGCGTGGGTTTTTTCCGGGTCGTCTGGTTTTTCCCTTCACATTTAGAAACGTGCGTTCAGACTTTGTGGTTGAAATACATTTCCACATGATACGCCACTTCATTGAGCTATCGTTTATGACCAGGTCGCTTCTGAAAAAGAGCTAGCTATATAGCTGAGTGGGCCTTACCTGTAAAATAAAAAATAAAAATTTGTTTTATTAACAGCTGCTGCCTTTCCACTGCTGGATGAAGCCCTCCCCATTGGTTCAGACCTCTACGCTATCAGGCCTTGAATGAGTTGGCTCCTAAATATGTCACCGATCTGCTTAGGTTTTATATTTTGCTGTGAAAACTTAGATCCACTATTTCTGGTCTTCTCATTCTGATTGTCGTCAAGGAGCATAAACCATCATCACGCGAACTTCGGTCATCCTCGCAGCAGCAACGGATTTTGGCTCGCCATCGATCAAAGACGTTGACCGCATTACACTGCACTTTCAAATGCGATTTTGCGGCCGTCTGGAACGCTCTTCCTTCCACTATTAGGAAGCCACTGGAGCTTTGCACTTTTAAATCCAGATTGAAAACTCACTTCTTTCGAACAATTTTTTGTGATTAGTTTGTTGTTCCTCCCCGGCACCTCCATTTAGAATGGTTGGCTAGGTACGGTGCGAAATAAGCTCAACATACATATATTCCAAAGGCCAGACTTTGTTGTTTTTTGAGAGATTGAGCTTTTTGCAGCCAGGCTCCGCGATGATTGAATTCCCTTCCTCCTCGGTCGATGAGGGATCCGAGTCCGTTACACTTTTTCAATCGCCTCTTAAAACTCACCTGTCTTTTTGTGTGCAGGCTTTCTCCATAACTTAATCTTCATGTGTAGCTTCGTGAGGCCTTGAGCAAATTGTGCTGTAGAAAGACAAGTTTATCATCATCATTATTAGTGTATTATATCAGTCAGCAATAGGTGTAGGAAACCGTTAGGTGGGGGCATTCCTGATAAGAATCAGAGAGAGCCCCCACAATAGGACACGCCAACGACAGCCAGAGGAGAACAAGACTGGATAACAACTAGCAAAAAATATGGTATTATTTTTCTTGCTATGTTTGATATCTGGCAATATTTAAAAGTATTTACTATTTGCTTATTTCGGTAAAGTCACGTAGAAGTAAAATAAAATAATAATAGAATACGAAGTTTCGATTGCAACACAAGCAACCATCATCAGGTCAGAATGAATGAGAAAAAAACAAACATAGTAAACTTAGAAACATAATGCAACACAACACAGAAAGCCGGCCAACACAACAGCAAACACAGCATCCTGGCTGACCACGCTCCTCCATAGGAAGACAAGCAGAAAGACAGCGCCACTGTGTCGAGGCCTTAAATAGAGAGAAGGGGGAGGGGTTGGGGCAGAGAGAGGGGGGAGATTGTGGCAGAGGACAATGAGAGAGTTGTGTGGAATTCCGGACCATAGTGGCCGGAGGAGAGACAATGGACTATAAACAAACCAGCACGGCAATATTTAGAGCAAGAAAATCGGAAGTTTGAGAACGCAAATTTAGTGAAATTAGGAAGTGTAATGCAACGCAACACAGAGAGTCGGTTAACACACAGTTAACGCATAGCCTGGTTGATTACGTTCTTCCAAAGATTGCTAAATTAGAAGTTAAGTCTGAAATTTGAGAGAGAGACAAAACACAGACACGGAGACAAGGGAGAACCCATTGGGGTACCTTCATCTTTACTCTTTGGTTCTTTCGGTAAAGTCACATAGGTATAAATAAAACAAAATAAATCACGACGTTTAGATAGCATGTACCATTCCAGGTGAAGTAAGTGTTGGTAAGACAGTGTCTCACCAGGGTTGGTACATCAGCATTCAGTCCTTGTTGGACCAAATCTTCAATGATTGCAATGGTGTCAGGCACAAGAACTTTGGTGAAAAGAGAGACCACATCGAAACTAACAAGCAAATCTCCTGGAGATAGTGAGATGTCTTTAATTAGAGAAACCAAATGAGCTGAATTAAGTACAGCTGAGGTGGTCTTGCCAGTGAATGGAAGCAAGGTCAGAAGAAGAATTCCTTCATCAAAACCCACCACCATAGAGCCCATTGCATCTCCGACCAGCACCACTTAGCCAGTGAACTGGAGCATGTACACCGATCCCACAAGATGAATGGTTATACGGACCATACAATCCGCAAAACTGTCACCCCAACCATAGGGAAAAACATCTGAGGACCCAATCAAAACCATCACTTTGCCATACATAGCAGGGGTCACCAAAAATATTTCCAAAATCATGAACAAGCACAAGATCCAGGTGCGATTCAACACAGTACATAAAATTCGTGATCTGATCCCATCTGTGAAGGATGTGATCCCTGACATGCAATACCCCTTCTCTCTATTTAAGGCCTCGACTTTAATTTAGTTTAATTAGCGATTTAGTGTGATTTTTGTGTGCCTCCTTTTTATTTATTAATTTTTGACGCATGCACGACCATACCAACTAATGCACCTTTGGTGGGGGGGCGGCCCATGCCAAGTTGCACACCTTCGGTGGGAGTGAGGGGGACATTTTCTTTTGCGTTAAAAATGCTATTAAAAAATACACTAAACGCTCAGGTAAATTCTTCACTGTGTGATGTCACCCCCTCCCCGATGCATGCAGTTACTACTATACAGTCGTATAGGCCGTAGATATGACTGCAGAGCAGCCAGGGAGATAGTGGCTGGGGGAGGGGGGGGGGTCAGGGGTAGCAGCCCAGCCCCAGCCTGCCAAGGTGCCACCTCGGCCGGCTGGACAGTCTAGGCGAGGCCGGAGGCTTTGCACGGGACTAGGCCTCACCACGCCACTCTGTCAGATGAGTACTTTGTGCTATAGAGTCGATAAATACTGAAATAGAGTCAGCATGCACTACTGTTGTGATAGCAGGTATCACCACAGTCGGTATGCACTGCTGTAATCATAGCAGGTGCCACCACAGTCAGTATGCACTGCTGTAATCATATCAGGTACCACCACAGTATGCACTGCTGCAGTGAAAGCAGGAACCACCATAGTATGAACTGCTGTAATCATAGCAGGTACCACCACAGTCAGTAGGCACTGCTGTTATATTTTTAAGTGTAGTTTTGAAATATTTTTTTGGCCCGGGCAACGCCGGGTATATAAGCTAATCTATTATAAAGCACGGCGTTCCGTTTGTCCATTTGTCCGTCAACTACATTATCAGGCCTTCTGAAAGAATCTGACAGACAGAAAGTGAAACCCCCCTAGATGTGGAGGTAAAAAGTTGATCCAACAGGTTCACTAAAATTGTCGACCCCCGCCAAATGTTTTATTCTGTTAGCATTTATACCTACACACCCATCATACTACTATAGATTCAGTAGTATCTACTACACACCCTACATACTAGTTTGTTAAAATAGCCACAACGTGACCCATTGGATTTTTTTTATTAGTTTGCTCAATAGATACAAGTAAAATCTTGATTAATACAATAATGACGTTACATTGCCCTTCTAGATCATCACATGACACCTTCACGATCTAACCCAAAATAAACGAATGATCATAACATTGGTCATAAAATCCTCCTGTACACGTAACAGTAGGTGAAACCTCATTGCATTCTGATAAAGGTCAGACTCAGGTCTCAGAGTTATCAGCAATGAACAATTTCCAACGTGGAACTTCCATGAGCAACAAGGCCATGTGTTTAGGTTTTTGTTATTTCTTAGTAGGATGGGGCGGGCTACACACACTCCGTGGACAGATGTCCCAAACGCCGTGTAGAGTCCATTCTCCCTATCGCGCCACGTGTGATTAGCATAACGCGAATTGGATATAACATGATGATGAATGTATTAGGGAACGCATTTTTTTTTATAACGCGGAATGCGAATTGGATAGAACGCGATCGAGTGGACGGAAATACGTCGCATAAGTAGGAATAAGTGGTTGTGCGGCTGCCTCGGCGTAGCATCACACAAGGCAGTGGGATGCTGCTGGATACTTCTACACACTTACCACGCACCTCAGTCTTTGTTCGGCCCGCGTTACGTACCTCACGTGTTATCACGGGCTCTGCTTCATGCTATGTTATATTTTTATTATAACGTGATATTTCCATAACGCGGTGTTCTTCAGGAACGCAGCTACTAGCGCGTTATAGGAGGACAGACTGCACCTTGAGTTTAGAGAAGGGCGAGGTTGGGCTCGCTGCTGCCCCATCGAGTGGTGACTGCAAAAGCGGGGTGCGTGTTGTACTTTTATATGGGAAGGCGAAGGTGAGGGATAAAGGACTTAAGAAAAGTAGTGGAGGGAGCAGGGGTGGTGGGGGGAGAAAGGGGGAACACAAGGTCATGACCACAGCAGCACGTGGCCCATGCTCTCTCTAAGTGCTCTCTGCGTGCAATGATCGCGAGCCACGCACGAGGAGTTCACAGTGCAACCACTCTTTCCACCTCTATAAAAGGACAACGCCTGGGGTTTTGATCTCTGCATCCCATATGCATGGGCGCACGCACAATGTCGACATCCATGGACACGCAGAGGTCGCCGGGTGAACATCCACAAAGAAAGAGAACTAATTTACTGCAGTGGAACATTCTATAGACGTAATAAACACATCGACTTCAGTTGTGTGGCAATCCATAAACCAACACACAGACTCCGGTCATCCTCACAGCAGCGGCTTTTGGCCGGCCACGGAACACCGCATTGCGCACTTTCAGATGTGCTTCTGCGAGAGTCTAGAACGCTCTTCCTTCCGATATTAGGAAGCCACTGGTGCTACGCACTTTTCACTCCTCGAGATTGAAAACCATTTATTTGGAACTTATTTTTGTGTTTGACCTTCCCCCGCATCTTCTATTAAAGCACGGTGCGAAAAAAGTTCAACATAAATACATAAGCAGAAACAAATATTGTGTAGTCCAATCAGCCAATTTGACAGGATTCACTCGTCTGGCTCTCATCAGTAGTGTCAGGCTTGCTAGAGAAATGCTGCTTGTTTATCCGATGTCATTGGTTAGAACACTCCCCCAAAGAGATCGGTCCTTGTCAGTGCAAAGAACAATGTTGTACAGGAAGCCTGAACTGCTGATGAATTCCAGAATATTGAAAGAGGGGGGTAGTCCTGACTCAGGCATAACTTGTCTCTGAGCTCAGGCGTGCTCAATATCACATGTACGTGTACAGAACGGAAGTGATATTGTTTTTATTAACCCAAATAATAACAATGATGACAATAGGGGTGGTTTGCCAATGGGTCATTTCAGAGCAGCTACGAGCAGAACTGTCTTGAGAGTCGTGTGCGTCACCGTGGGGAGTGGTGGCCTCGTGGTGAGCGCCAAGGTGCCCAACCACACCGCCCCCCTGCGGGCCATCACCTGGGAGAGCCCCCCGCTGCCCCGAGTGCCCCCCCCGAGTGCCCCCGCCCCCCGCAACGAGTCCCCCCCCCTGCCCCGAGTTCCCGCACCGCCCCCTCCCCAAAGTGCCCCCGCCCCCCACCCTGAGTGCCCCCCCCCCGCCCCGAGTGCCCCCACCCGCCCCGCGTTTATCACGCCACGTGTTTGTGATGTACCGCACCTGGGGCCGGCGGCTCCCCTGCTTGCAGTCTGTGATGCTTCCCCTGCCTTAGTGATACATTATGTATTAAATAAGTTCCAACATACACACGGATGTGCTGTATGTTTCGGAGAACTTATACCGTACGTAGCCAACCGTTCTAATCGGAAGTGCACGGGGGGGATGGACAGCAAACTTAACACGACAACAAGCAATCTCGCCAGCGACAACTTGGCCATGAACCAATGCCTCAGCCTGGTACCCTCACTAACGATCACCTTTCTGGGACCACGTTGCTGTCACCATCCTAAAATCGAATAAAACGATCGCTTTTTGCGGACACGATCTGGCTATCACAAATGATAGCTCAACGAAGTGGGCTTCACATCATGAGACATTTAAAGCAGGCAAAAACTCGCGTGATCTTGATTCAAAATGTGGAGATAAAAACCGGAGGACCCGGATAACATTACACGCGACCACGGGGAGAGAGAGACACGCAAACTCCAAATACACAGCAGGCGTCAGGGTTGGAATCGAACCCACCACGACCTCCTGTATATCAAGCGATAGAGTTAACATCTCACCACCGCGGTGGCCCGGTCTGGAAGAATGCAGGTGAACAGAGTGGACTCGAATCGGCTAACGATGAGAAAACCCCACCACAGCAGAGTAGTGGTGCAAGCCGGGAAAAAAACCCCACGAGTTTCAAACAATATCATGTGCCTTGAAATTGAAACATTTTAAGAATATAACTTATGCGTGTAACGTTCCACCACCGCACATTTATTTGCTCGCTCTTATTACATAATTACTCAGAGGCATGAGATGGAACCGCAGACTAGCGGGAAGGTCGCAGCCAATGTGAACTGGCACCAACAATTGTCCATGCTCTGCAGTCCTCTCTCGATATCGCGGTGTTATCACGCCAATCAATGAGTGTTTATACATGTGGGAAGAATCGTGAGCAGCCAGGAGATTCCCACGTGCGAGGGGGCAACGCTCTATCCCACACAAACGGAACAGGTGGAGTCCACATTTTCGCTTTACCGCTTTCTTTCTTGGCGAGCCAGGGTTATGGCACCTCGATGCTCACGGGTAGAGAGTTACACAACATTTGATGCGATCCGCCAGCCCTCGCTGCTCCCTCCACAGTGCTGGATCACAGGCCACGTGCATAGCCACCACCGCCCGGCTGGAGAACCATTGCCACTATTGGTGGGGTGGGGTGAGAGGGATGGTGACACAGTTGTTCACAACCTCAGTTTGATAACGACAGTTTCATCACGCGAACTCCGGCCATCTTCGCTGTAGTTACTCTTGGCTGGTCAATGAACAAAGGCGGTCACCGCAATGCGCTGCACTTGTGGCAAGTTTGGCACGCTCTTCCTTCCGATATTAGGAATCCATTGGAGCTATGCACTTTTAAATAATCATCTAAATTGACAATTCATTTCTTTAGAACTGAGTTTTGCCTTTAGTTTGTTGTCTTTCCCCGGCACCTCCAATTAGCACAGTTGGCTACGTACGGTGCGAAAGAAGTTTAACATACGTACAACCGCGACTCACATCAGTGGCATATTCACCAACCTGCACTGGCCAGCTTGATGAAGCAAGGTCATACAACTCCCATGACTGACGAGGCATGGCCTGACAGAGGGCTGCTGTAAGTACTGAAGCTATGTGTGATCTTGGTGACCGTACAATTGGTTAAATAGTAAATATTCTAACGGTTATGTTACACGGCATGCGTGTCTGTCCTCAAAATATATCTCCCGTAGACCAGAATGAACATTATAAAAACTGAGAACTTGAAGCGAGAAAGATGACGGCATTGCAAGACCCTGACGGGATGTGATAACTTAGGGGAGGCCTTCATCCAGCAGTGGATTGGTGAAAGCTGTTGATGATGTTTCTCTTCTATTCCTGCGTGTGGCAATATGTTCAGGAGCTAGATGCCAATGTCAGGGTCTTCTTGCCAGGAAGAGGGTTTCTGCAGATAGTTTGTGTGGTTTTGCTCTTCCTCCTCTGTTGAAGAAAGAGCGCAGACTACAGTGGCTTGATTAAATGGTGAAGATTGGCGAGATGTCAACTACCTCGCCTGGTATGCAGAAGGTCGTGGGTTCAATACCGACCCTGACGCCTGCTGTATATTTGGAGTTTGCGTATCTCTCTCTCATTATCATCACGGTGGCTAGGAGATGTTAACTACCTCCTCTGGTATGCAGGAGGTCGTGAGTTCGATCCCGACCCTGACTTCTGCTGTATATTTGGAGTTTGCGTGTCTCTTTCTCTCTGCCCGTGGTCGCGTGGATTTTTCTCTGGGTCCCCCGGTTTTTCCCTCCACGTTTAGAATGAACGTCACGTGGTTTAGAGTATGTGGCTGCTACTATACATTTACACTTGAGAGGCCACTTCGCTGAGCTGTCATTTGTGGTAGGCCACGTCGCTTCTGTAAAAGAGCTACTACATAGCGGCTCAGTGGGACCTTACCTGGTAAAATAAAAGACAAGTTAACTTTAGTTTGTACCATGGCTTGTCCTGAACTTTCAATGCAAGTAGGAGAGCTGCGCATCGGCCAGTCGATGAAGTTGCAAATGTGGTTGACGGGGTGAGACGACCCTGATGCCTGCTGTTTTTGCATATTTGGACTTTGCGGTGTCTCTCCCCGTGCTCACGTGGATTTTCCCCTGGGTCCTCCTCGTGGTGGCTCCACCTGTCACGCCGGTGTCGCCATCAACGCAACGACACCCACCGTCATCCGGGGGCGAAAATGGGCGTCGTTAGTTGGATTGATGGTTTATTATGACGACGACGATTATGGTGGTGGTGACGAGGATGGCGACGACGACGAGAGCGTGCGGCGTTTTGTGACCGGCAGTGTTTTTTTAATTGTTTTTTGCTTTCCCGATGATTCTCGACGACCCAACACCCGAGCGGGCGCACGACCGACAGCGGGTGATGGATTGTTGGGTCACGCCCGACGGGACATGGCCGCGTGCGATGCAATCCGAAGGCACCGTTTGACGCACGAGACGAGTGCACATTGAGCAACCTCCCTTGTTTTATTATTAGCGTAGACATTTTAATAAATAACAATCACAAACGTGTAACGTACGTACACGATGTCGTCGTCCCCTTCCCCCGCATGTAACATTGTCAAATTCTCGATAAGAAAAGAAAATCGCCTCCCTATGTAAACAGAACATAGGTCAGCCGCTACAGGGCCACGCGGGGCCTTTATAACCCCGCTTACAGAGGAGGTCAGAGCAAGGCAATTCAGTGGCGGGGTGGTAGTCGGATTCATAGAGCTACTCACTCGAACAGAATGGTCAGCAGATTTGTGGTCGTGTTCATAGGCTGCCAAATGGCATGGCCCTTTCTTCAAGAAACAGGGTAAATTCAGCGTACTATAACTGCTCCTATCGCTCTGTATACTCTGCAAATATAGCAATGTTATCAATGTTCTTCGTCTTCCCTTGTATGGCTCCCATCGACTTCAATGTTAAATCCTCCCATAGACTTCAATGTTAAATCTTCCCATATACTTCAATGTTAAATCCTCCCATAGACTTTAATGTTAAATCTTCCCATATACTTCAATGTTAAATCCTCCCATAGACTTCAATGTTAAATCTTCGCATATACTTCAATGTTAAATCCTCCCATAGACTTCAATGTTAAATCTTCCCATATACTTCAATGTTAAATCCTCCCATAGACTTCAATGTTAAATCTTCCCATATACTTCAATGTTAAATCTTCCCATATACTTCAATGTTAAATCCTCCCATAGACTTCAATGTTATATCCTCCCATATACTTCAATGTTAAATCCTCCCATAGACCTCAATGTTAATGACTGGGTATTTTTGCATTCCGCCGCCACCCGGGGGCTATTGGCCGAGTGGGTTCCACTCTGTTGAAAGCGACGATGCGATGCACGCCGTTTTACGCGGCGATGTGCAGCGCGGCGTGCAAAGTTGACTTCATTGTTTGTCGAGCGATCCGCGGGAGTCGCTGATTTTTGTTGTTGTTGTTGTTGCAGAGCCTGGGCACAGAACGCTGCGAGCACAACTGGCGGAGCACAGCAGCAAGCCACGCACAACGGTGAATTCAACCTCAATTCCGCAAGATCGTTATCATCGCCGCTGCTGCTCTTTCATTCTTTATGCATAACCGCGATACATAATGAGCACATATTGTTTGCCAGCTCAGTGGTTGCTTTGTTGTCAGAATGGTTGGGTTCTGTGTTCCGTAATTCTTGCTTTCCCGGATACGCAAGCGTAATCGTGGTGAGCAAACGGGTGCCGCGTGGCGAGATGTTAACTCCCTCGCCTGGTACGCAGGAGATTCGTGGGTTCTATCCCGACCCTGACTCCATGAATATATGGAGTTTGCGTTTCTCTCTCCCCGTGGTCGCGTGCATTTTTCTCCGGGTCCTCCAGTTTTTTCTCTCCACACTTAGAATCAACATCACGCGTTTAGAGTGTTTGGCTGCTGTACATTTCCGCGTGATAAGCCACATTCGTTGAGCTGTCATTTGCGATGGCCAGGTCGCTTTTGCAACAAGATTTATGTAGCTCAGTGGGGGCCTTACCTGGCAAAAAAAAGAAGAAACATGTGTTGGTTTCCTTGCCATTGCCCAAATGTCTTCTTCTTGGTTCTTTCGGTAAAGTCACGTAGAAGGGATTCATCTTCTTGGTTCTTATCGACAGACATGTTCTTCACCTGAGGACGGCTGCTTGCGTTGTGGCCGAAACGTCGTGAGAATTATTTTATTATGTTTTATTTTTATTATTTTATTACTTCCCTTCTACGTGACTTTACCGAAAGAACCAAGAAGATGAATCCCTGCAGTCACGAAAGCTTTAAATCGAAATTGCCCAAATGTCGTTTTATTTCGGTTTGCAAAGACGGCGAGGGCCGCTAATTCCGGACGCGGCGAGAGCCCCCATCGCTGGAGGTCGATCGCTGAGCAGCGACGGTGACGCTGGGAACGGTTCTCCCCACCGCTCCGTGTGTCCCCGCAGTGACCTCCGTCTCCTGCGACTTCGACGACCACAGCGACCCCTTCTGCGAATGGAAGCAGCTGTGTGAGGGGGACGACGGCGAGTGGATCCGGACCAGCGGGCCCACTCCAACCGCGAGGTCGGGGCCCAGCGGAGACCACACCACGGGAAGTGAGTGGAACGCGCGATGGGGGGTGGGGGGGGGGCGAACAGAGTAAGAATGACGGCGTGAACAGCGCTCAATCGTTATAGTCGCCAGGGGGGGGGGGGGGGGGATTGGCTTTTAAACCCTGTTAGTGAGATGTTAACTTCCTCGGCTGGTATGCAGGAGGTCGTGGGTTCTATCCCAACACTGACGCCTGCTTTATATTTGCAGTTTACGTGTCTCTCTCTCATCATCATCACTGTGGCTATGAGATGTTAACTACCTCGGCTGGTGTGCAGGAGGGCGTGGGTTCGATCCCGACCCTGACGCTTGCTGTATATTTGGAGTTTGCGTGTCTCTCTCTCATCAACATCATCACTGTGGCAAGGAGATGTTAATTCGGTCGCCTGGTATGCAGGAGGTCGTGGGTTAGATCCCGACCCTGACGCCTGCTGTATATTTGGAGTTTGTGTGTCTCTCTCATCAGCATCATCATCACCGTGGTTAGGAGATGTTAAATACCTCACGTGGTATGAAGGAGGTGGTGGGTTCGATCCAGACTCTGACGCCTCCTGTATATTTAAGGTTTGCGTTTATCTCTCATCATCATCATCACTTTGGCTAGGATATGTTAATTCCGTCGCCTGGTATTCAGGAGGTCGTGGGTTTGATACCGACCCTGATGCCTGCTGGATATTTGGAGTTTGTGTGTCTCTCTCTCTCTCCACATTTAGAATCAATATCACGCGTTTTGAGTATTTGGCTGCAATACATTTCCACTTGATATATCACTTCGTTGGGCTATAATTTGTGGGCAGGTTGCTTCTGCAAAAAAGAGCTGTACCGCTCAGTGGGCCTTGCCTGTTAAAATAAAAATGGGTTAAGTTTTTAAAAGTGCATATGTGTCCTTAAACCTGCCACCACCCGACACAGTCAATTGGCAAGGTTGTGTCTCGTAAACAAAACGTGCCAATTCTTTACTAGTGTCGTGACATCGCTGGATGTCACCATGCTGTGGGTGCAGTACCGGCCCTAGAGGGGCACGGTGTGCGCTGAATAATAGCGCTGGATGGCACCACGCTGTAAGTGCAGTGCCGGCCCTATGGGACAGGGTGTGTGGGTGCCGACCGAAGGATAAGATTGTGTGAGGCCATGGCACTCTGGTTGACCCGGGAGGACACGTGACCGGTTAAGTTGACAGGGGCCCCAAGAGGGGGCTAGGGGGTCACGTGATTGGGACCCAGATCCTTCCCGAGGATTCTGGAAGGTGGACGTGGCCATGCCACAGAGAATATAAGCCGGGTCGCGAGAGATACCAGGGTTGTTATTCATCCTGGAAGAAACCCTTCGTCTGCGATCTCCATTCAACGAGTCTCCAACACGTGGACCCGGCCCAAAGTCGTTGGTCTCGGTCCCTCGTAACAGCTACGTAGTAACTAAGGGGAAGTTCGCCCGTATGTTGGAACTGAATAAAATGTGTTGCCTCCAAGTCTACGTCTGCGACTCAGTTGAACCCATTACACTAGTGTAGTGACTAACTCGGAGACGATAAGACTTGGAGGTACTTCTTTTATTTAACGAGCACCATCGGATTATACACACCCTACGTGGGTACAAAATCAACAGTCACTCGCCTATACACAACTCTACGTTGGTTGCTAGCCTATACAAAACACTAACCGTCTAAGACTGACGGCGCTGAACTGAGACAGCCAACAACTATCTGGCAGCACAATATCGAGTGAAGATGACAGGGACAATGGCGACGAGATGACAGCGATGATGGCGACGATCTTGAACAGCACGACGGGGATCCCACTCCAGCAACAGCCACGAGGTCCCTCACTGGGGCCCCTCTTATACTCTCAGCGTGGCCTCGCTCCGCCCCGGCCACGCCCCCTCTCTGGAACCTGCTACCGGGTTCCCGAGGCTTCCCGATGGGCCCCCCTCTGTGACCTTTCCCCTAGATGTCCCCCTTCCGTGTCTATCATGGCCTGCTGACTTCAATACTGACGTACAACACAGTTCCACTTTTTCGCCAGCAGCCAGCACTATACCACTAAACTTGTACAGCACACCGGTTGTGTGTTGGAGAGTAAACCCACAACACAATTTACCACTCGAGTACCGTGACGTTTCGCCAGGAATTACAACAACCATCCTCGTCAGGGTGCAGCCAGAGTTGTGGAGAAATCCTTCTCCTGTTTCAATATAACTCCAAAAAACCTCTATTATGGATAATATTGGTCACTTTAGCTGGCATGTTAAAGTGCTCATGCGTGAAACCTGCTGTGGCTTTGGCATGAACTAAATATTGTTATATTATATTATTATTGGTACTAATAATGTCAATAATATTGAATAATTGTTAATACTGACATTGAATAATATAACAACAGGTTCAATTAAAAGTGTGCTGTTCGAAAAAATGGAAGGGACCGGAAAGAGAGGAATTCCTAACAGAAAATGGCTGAATAATGATGACGACATCATCAGAGATTGGTGCCAGGAAGATGTGTCCACTGCTTGAGCCACACTGGCACTACAAGACGGAGAGGAATGTGTTGACAAGAAAATGACATAAACGTGCAGATGGACACCTACTAAGGGCGATCTGCCCCATGGATCATGGTGATGTGATGATGATTTTTTTTATTAACAATGAACCATTTATTTTTCCACTGGTTTCCACAATGAGTCTGTTCTTCATCGGTTTCGTCCAGATTCTCCAATAGGCAAAAAAATTAAACTGCTCGTGCTATCGAACTGGTATGTGATAAGCATCGCCAGTGCTGAAACATTCGGCGAGAATTACTCAGTTGAGATTAGTCGCCGCATACGGCCAAAATACTGTCAGGATACCTCTTTAAAGAGAGGCCTTCAGACCTAATGAGGCTTTCCTGGGCGAACACGCATGCTGCAATAAATAACACGATGTAATACAATTTTTGATCCTGGGTAGTAAGTGTTATTTCGTAATTGCTTATGCCTAAAATGTATATAAAATGGCTATCATTCCCCACAAACGTTGCTTTTGTGACAAGGACAGTAATACTCTTATGGGTGTTAGGTCACATCAATCGCTCCTTCCGTTTAGTACCTCCACGTGAAATAGATTTGAGTTCATTGAACCCTTCCAGAGGTGTTACCCATGCAGTGTTTAAGAGTAAGTTTCCCCGTGATGATAAGCCACTTCGTTGGGCTATCTTTTGTGGCTAGGTCACTTCTGACATACCTGGTCAAATAAAAAAATACTTTATTAGTTTAACTACCTCGTCTGGTATACAGGACGTGGTGGATTTGATCCCAACCCCTGATACCTGTATAATTGCAGCTTGCATGTTCTCCCCGTGGTCGAGTGGATTTTTCTCCGGGTCCTCACCACATTGAGAAACACGCGTTTAGAGTATTTGGCTGCTGCCATACATTTCCACGCAACAATCAACTTCATTGGGCTATCATTTGTGATGGCCAGGTCGCTTCCAAAAAAGAGCCACATAGCTCAGTTGACCTTACACCTGGTATAAAACATAATTTAGTTTAATTTTATTCGTTTTAATAGTCAAACTCTGCCTTGGTTTCGCGCTTCGGGGGCTCATCATTGACGATCAGTCTTTGCTTCGCAGAAGGAAACTGGGGGTAGTCAGATACAGCGCACACGTGCTGACAACGCACACGCGTGCAGACAACGCGCACGCGTGCAGACACAACGAGATGACACCCGGTGTTCCACGCGGGCGAGATTCAATCTCCGGAATCGGTGCAGAAATGAGTGGACCGAAACTCTCCACGGATCGATTCTAAAATCGCTGGCACGGCGTCCGAGAAAACGTCGCGTGGAGGGCTCTAGGTGTTATTGCTATGCCTGGTGCCACAGTAGACAGTAAAACAATCTACTTTGAAAGTGCCGGTATAAGTGAAATGGCCGTATTTGGGGAGAGAACTTTGGGAAATTACGCACGGAATCGTGGTTCTCGTTCAACAAATTGATTTGTTCTTTCACTCTTCTACCCCGATGTAGTTTCAATCAGTCCTGGACTCTGAACACCATAGTAATAATAGCATGACCGACTCGTTATCGGTAAACGGTGACACGGAAGTGTTTGCGGTTGAATATCACAGCCAGGCTGGAAGAGTGGACTTTGCTATTTTATTTTGTTGAAGCGAGCAAATGCGCCTTTCTTGAGTGACCCATAGGATCTTCTTGGTTCTTTCGGTAAAGTCACGTAGAAGGGAAGTAATAAAATAATCAAAATAAAACATAATAAAATAAAATAATTCTCACGACGTTTCGGCTACAACGCAAGCAGCCGTCTTCAGGTGAAGAATGAGACACTGCCAAGCTAGGAGCTTATATATAAGCTGAGTTGGAGGTGGAAGAAGAAGAGAGCCTTAACAAAAGAATGTGCATATCAAGGCTCTCTTCTTCTTCCACCTCCAACTCAGCTTATATATAAGCTGAGTTGGAGGTGGAAGAAGAAGAGAGCCTTAACAAAAGAATGTGCATATCAAGGCTCTCTTCTTCTTCCACCTCCAACTCAGCTTATATATAAGCTCCTAGCTTGGCAGTGTCTCATTCTTCACCTGAAGACGGCTGCTTGCGTTGTAGCCAAAACGTCGTGAGAATTATTTTATTTTATTATGTTTTATTTTTATTATTTTATTACTTTCCTTCTACGTGACTTTACCGAAAGAACCAAGAAGATGAATCCCTGCAGTCACGAAAGCTTTAAATCGAAATTTGACCCATAGGAGTCAAGCGGGAGGTCGCCGTCAGCAAGAATGTGATACAACAACAAATTAACTAACAGTTTTTGGATAATTTCCGAGCCAACATTTACGAACCCCAAGCATTTATCATTTAGCAACCCACAATCCTTAGACATGCGCTTAGGAATGTCTGCAGTCGCAACCCGTGCAACTGCTCGCTCGCGCCATCTGCTGGCGGACGAGGCCTTCAATAGAAGGAGCTCTGGAGAGTATTTGGTCGAGCGGGCGCCGCGATGGCGAGATGCTAACTCCCTCGTCCTGGTATACAGGTGGTCGTGGGTTCGATCCCGATCCCGATCCCGACCCTGACGCCAGCTGTATATTGGAAGTTTGTGGTCTCTCTCTCTCTCTCCCCGTGGTCGCGTGGATTTTTCTCCAGGTCCTCCGATTTTTCCCTTTACATTTATAATCAACATCACCACGCGTTTAGAATAGTGGGCTGCTATAAAATGTCCACTTCATAAGCCACTTTGTTGAGCTATCACTTTTGGTCAGGTCGCTTCTTAAAATGACGTTAATACCTCAGTGGGCTTTGCCTGGTAGAATAGAGATGGTTTAGTGTTGTATTTGTTTGTGTTCGGGTAATTTGTTTACCTTTTTTGTACTTTGCACTTGCATCGTTATTTTTGTATTGCTCGTTGTTGTAATATTCGGAACTCGTGCCCCTACTGGACATCTGTGAGAAAGAGCTTCATAGCTCATCGGATTCCTTCAGTCTAAATAATGAATGTGGACCAATCCGTTTCAAAGACAATGCAGCATATACTACCTGAGCATGTTTGTTGTTTGCATGTTCACCACAAGTATGTGTGGTTAATGCAGTACACAGTGGCGGCTCCTGCAAAATCTCTCAGGGGGGGCAAATGTCTGGATGATTGATAAGGATAAGGTCCACCCATGCAATGGATAAATTAACAGCTTAAGCATGTAAAGGCAACTTCACTTCTTTAATATTAATGAAAAATAAAGTGACTCTTACAATACATCTTGTTTGTTTCTATACTCACTATTAAAACAAACCACTCAAGTTTATTTTATTAAAGATTCCACTAGGTAGAGATAAATTATATTGTTGGATGAAACGTGCTTACGTGTGATGACGTAAGCACGTATGATGACGTAAGCACGTTAGGGCGAGCCCTCCCGGAAGCCATCGAGAATGCATTGGAGCGCCCGCCGTTCGAAAAAAAACTTCTTTGAATGTAAGTCTATGGGGCCACTCGGGGCGATTCTCAGCCGGAGTGAAATCGCCCAAAAAGAGGCGGTACTCCACAGAACGTGACATGACGCTGATTGGACTATATCCAGAGGCACAGTGACGGCTAGCGTGACTCTGTGGTTGAATGACATTGGTCAGGGGTCGGCAACCTATGGCTCCGGAGCCGCATGCGGCTCTTTACGGGCTGCTTCTTGACGATATGTACGTATGTACAGTATGTACTCAGATGCACTGCGGCTCTTGAAATACTGAATTTTGTACCGAATTGGAAAGAAATGGCTCTTCTTGTTATTTTGGTTGCCGACCCCTGACATTGGTGGTGCGTCGCCCAATCGCCCTAATGAAGAAACCGCCCCTGCCAGTACATGATTCCTTGCAAAAGGTTTCTGTTCGGAGTTTGAACATCTTGACACCTCCTGTGTTATTGCCAGAGAGGGTAAAACCTATTTTTATATTTTGATGTTGGCAAAAAGGTCCCCAAAGCTTTAGGATATTAACGCCACAGGCAGTTAACATCCCACGCGTGTGTGTGTCTGTCCCGCCCTCAGACGGCTGCTGCAGCTTGTCTTGTGGGGTGCGGTGGTGTAGCGGTGAGCGCGCTGCGCTATGAACCTGGCGACCCTGGGTTCGATTGCCGCTCACGGATTATCTGAACCGGTCCCTGGCCTCCCCTAGGTCGACTCAGCCTCAAATGAGTACCTTGTGCGGTGTGTAAACATCGCTACTGAGGAGACAAAGGCGGTCGGGCGTGGTGCTGGCCACCCACCCCCTCGTGTACCGTCCCGGCCTTCACAGGTGCTTTTCGCTAACAGCACTTGCCCCCACAGTATGTGAAGGCTACACGGGGT
Source organism: Lampetra planeri (assembly GCF_965212315.1). Lineage (NCBI taxonomy): Eukaryota > Metazoa > Chordata > Hyperoartia > Petromyzontiformes > Petromyzontidae > Lampetra > Lampetra planeri. The sequence goes on from NC_136157.1 coordinate 1,032,262, forward strand.
TTCTTTGTCTTTGCCTGCCCCGCCCTCAGCCGGCTGCTACATCTACCTGGAGGCTCACAACTTCATCGAGACGCAGACGGCGCGGCTGCAGAGCCCCGCGGCGCGCTGGCCGCGGCCGGCGTGCCTCCGCTTCTGGTACCTCATGAGGAGCGAGGACGCCGGCATGGCCCTCAACGTCTACGCCAAGGCGGGCCCCGGCGAGTCGCTCGTGTGGTCCCGCCGGGGCCCCCAGGGAGATGCCTGGAAGCGGGGATCGGTGACCCTGCAGGCCACGGTGGAGGCCACCTCGGTACGGCACCATTCCGCTGCTCTGATGGAATCACCAGAGACAAAAAAATAATCTCCCCCCTCCACCGTACGTGTAGCCCTAACAGACTGTTTGGGGAAAAGTGCTGTTAGCTAGTAGCGCCCATGAAGGCCGGAACGAGTAGCGCCACGCCCGGCCGCCTTTGTCTCCCCAGTCGCGATGTTTACACACCCCGCCAGGTAATCATTTGAGGCTGAGTCGACCTAGGGGAGGCCCAGAACCGGTTCAGATAATCATCACCGGTGTTGGCCGTGAGCGGGAATCGAACTCGGGTGGCCAGGATGATAGCGCAAGGCGCTACACTTCATGTTAACTGTATCCTCATTAGGACTCGTCAGAGGCCGATTGCGGCAGCGAACATTGACGACTGCATCGACGAGCCCCCATAGCTGTCAACCCATATGGAGTACCCCGTAATTCTTGTTTCAATACCTCACATTTTGCTTTGTCTATTTGTGTGTCTACCTTGTGATGGGATTTTGTAGGATGAACGTTGAGATGTATAAGGGCCAATAAGGTCTGAATTGGTCTGTAACAAGTTAAGGCACTGATAAGGGGTTGACAGTTTAATGAGCCCCGAGGACGAACCAGTCTACGGCCGCGTCCTCGTTTCACCGCCTGCCCGCTGCTCTTGGGACGGCCGCGTGGCTCTCAACCCTTCGACTTTGGCGGAAACCGGGACGACAAAAACGGCCACGCATTGGTCCGCCACTGCTCCATCCCTCGCCCTGCAAATGACCCCCCTTGACGACGCGCCTGCTGCTCCTGCTGCTGCTGCTCATGCTGCTCCTGCTGATCCTGCTCCTGCTGCTGCTCATTCTGCTCCTGCTGCTGCTGCTCATGCTGCTCCTGCTGCTGATGTTGCTCCTGCTGCTGCTCCTGCTGCTTCTGCTGCTCCTGCTGCTGCTGCTCCTGCTGCTCCTGCTACTGATGCTGCTCCTGCTGCTCATGCTGCTGCTTCTGCTGCTCCTGCTGCTGCTGCTCCTGCTGCTCCTGCTGCTGCTCATGCTGCTGCTGCTCATGCTGCTCATGCTGCTCCTGCTGCTGATGCTGCTCCTGCTGCTCATGCTGCTCCTGCTGCTGCTGCCCTTGTGCCCCTGCTGCTGCTGCTCCTGCTGCTCCTGCTGTACCCGCTGCTCCTGCTGCCCCTGTGCCCCTGCTGCTCCTGCTTATGCTGTGTTTTTCACAGTTGGTGCTCGAAGGGGTTCGAGGTCTCACGTGGCATGGGGACGTGGCAGTGGATGACGTCTCTGTGCTCGAAGGATGCGGTGAGTTTCCTCGGGGGGGGGGGGGGGGAGAAGTGTCTACGCCATCTCATCACATTCTCTATCATCGTTTTATATCGCATCACTTTATATCTTTCTCGATGCCAAAATCGCGGATAGCAAGTTCGTGAACCACGAGGGAACACTGTGCTCACATTTCACTTTGCAAATTAAGGCTAATCGAAACATCCCAAACACGTAGTAGTAGTAATACTAATAATTGTTATTTAATGTTACCATCGCTCATGGATACTGATAATCAAAGCACCGCAGAATTTGTGAGTCACGCAGAGTTTGTGGCGACGAGCGGGAAGGCAGCCAATACTAACAGCCTCCACGAAGTGACGGTGACGTCCCCACGGCGCCTGTGCCAGGCTAGGTGCACTTTGAGGTGCACTTGGGAAGCCAGCCGGAACCGGCGCGCCACCGACAACCTGCGCCGGCTGTGTGACCCCACGCAGCTACCCACACCGCTTGTTTTCTTGCACGGAGTGAATCGCGTGAAATGTAATTTTAATGTTTAAACCAATCGAGCTGCTTTGGCTATTGGCCCGTGGTGAGTCCGAGATGGCACTAAACCTGGCGATGCGCAGCCAATGGGTGGGGTTGACCCCCCCCGGAGGCTCCGCGAAGGTTTGGGATTTGCTGTGACCCTCGCTAGCAGCAGCAGCGACGGCTGCTGGCCATTGAACAAAGACATCAGTCACCATCAGTCACCGCATCATCATCATCATCATCGTCGCGCGCGACGCTTTCAGGGGCGCTTCTAGCGGCTGTCTGGAACTCTCCCTCCGACATTAGGAAGCCATTGGAGCTGTGCCACTTTTAAATCATCTCGATTGACAAATTTTTTTGAAACTGCTTGTTGATGTTGTTGTGTTTAGTTTGTTGGTCTTTCCCCGCGCCTCTGACTAGCACGGTCAGCTACGTACGGTGCGAAAGAAGTTCGACATACGTTTGTAACCCACCGCGCCTGTGTGCTTCGTTATCTCTCTCTCCTTGTCTCTCTCACAGAGTGTCCTGACGAGTCGTGGACAGACCCAGGTGGGCATGACGCACTGCACCACCACACTTGTTGCTTGTAACTGTTGTGAGCCCGAACCTTAAACATCGAGTCGCAAAGAGTGGCACGGGTCTTTGGAATAGATTTTGCTGTTGCATAACTGAAACAATTGGCCGATGAAGTAGTGTTTATTTTGAATGACCCCGTGAGCCAAGAACCTCCTAAATCGGGGTTCATTGACATAAAACAACAACACCGGTCGCTTCTCTGACATACGCGACGCGTCACGGTAAAAATAAATCAAGAATAAACAATGACAGATGAGCAATTTTTTTATTGCAAATCATTATCGCAAAATAAAAATGGTCCTCTTTTTAAGATATAAGTTAAATATAGGTTATTATCACATCGCACGGCTGTATCTCTAAAAATAATGATTGCAATACTCTTTGGTAAAAAATTAAGTAGGCCTACTGCAATGTGTTTATAAAGGCAAATGGCGATTCCGTATAAAGAAAACCCTTGACTACAATTAGGGATGTGATTTTTCGTGATATAATTTAGCAAATGTATTTCAATTCCAGTACGAATAGAGGTATTTTAAAAGTTTTCTAATCATTGCAAGTTTAAAACCCATGACACTCATAACGAAAGTGCCGTTAGCTATGCGATAATCAGCTGAGAGCGACGGAAATGATTACGTAATATAATTATCACGGTCTCAATAATCCAGGCAAACATTTTTTGTTTAAATAACTACTTTAATCAGTGACATTAAATTAAAAAGACAAACCCAGAGCAGTTGCACAATTTTGGTCGTGCGATGCAAACTACGAACCGCAACGTTGAACCCACTAGGGCAGGGGTCCTCAAACTTTTTAAACAGGGGGCCAGTTCACTGTCCCTCAGACCGTTGGAGGGCCGGACTATAGTTAAAAAAAACTATGAACAAATTCCTATGCACACTGCATATATCTTATTTTGAAGTGAAGAAACAAAACGGGAACAAATACAATATTTAAAATGAAGAACAGTAAAGTTAAATCAAAAAAACTTGCCAGTATTTCAATGGGAACTATGGGCCTGCTTTTGGCTAATGAGATGGTCAATGTCCGGTTCCATATTTGTCACTGCTTGTCGTAACAAGTGATGCAAGTGTGCATCCGTTAGTCTAGATCTGGTTGGAGATTTCAAATGTTTCATTCTGGAAAAAGTTTGTTCACAGACATAAGCGCTGCCAAAGATGGTTGCCATTTTGAGTGCATGGTTCCTGAGATGAGGATATGTCTCAGAGGGGAGAAATGCATAGAAATTATGAAGGCTGCTTGACTTGAATGCGTCTTTCAGAGAGTCACAATTCTGCAGTTCAGCCAGTTCCATTTGGTAAATTGTATCCACATTTTCAATGTCAATAGAAAATGGGTTACGGAAAAGCTGTATGTCCTGTTCATGGAGATGAAGCTCTTTAAATCTAAATTTGAACTCCTTTTGCAATTTTTACAGTGAATCCACACATGTTTTGTTTGGGAATGCAACCAATAGTTTTTCCGCTAACAGATTTTGAGTTGTGGGGAGATGGCAGAAGTTTTCCTCCTTCACTTGTTTGATGAGGAGGCCTCATTTTACTTCAAATGCTTTGACATGTGATTGCATATCACAGATGAGCTTCCCCTTTCCTTGAAGTTGCACATTGAAACTGTTGAGTAGCTCTGTTACATCTGTCTAAAAGGCAAGGTGCCATTTCCATTCTGCATCATTGAGCTCTGGTACTTCTTTGTTTTTTGAAAACAGAAAAGCTGTAATCTGTGGAAGTAAGTCATAGAAACGTTTCAAACTCTCCCTCGACTCAGCCAACGGACTTCTGTGTGGTACAGAACATCTTCATAGTCAACATTTAGCTCAGACAGAAATTCCTGAAATTGTCTGTGGTTTAGTGCATGAGCTCTAATGAAGTTAATAGAGTCCCACTTCAGTGATTTGTTGGTGGATGAGGCAGTGTATGGCTATTGGATGAGAATGGTTATGTTTGTCCATCTCTTGGTTAATGTGAGCAATTACTCCTTTCTTAGACCCCACCATGCTAGGAGCACCATCAGTTGTCACACTGGCTAGTTTAGCCCAGTTCAGCTCCAAACCATTCACAGTTTGGCAAACCTTTTCATAGATGTCCTCTCCTGTAGTTGTTCCTTTGATGCTTTGCAGTGCAGCAAGCTCTTCTGTGACTTCGAAATAGTCATTCGTCCCACGAATAAAAATTAGAAGTTGTGCAGAATCACGAACATCATTGCTTTCATCGAGTGCCAAGGAAAAATAGGAAAGTTTTTTTGTGGAGTTTTGCAAATGCTGATGGAAATTGTCTCCCATTTCTTCAATCCTCCGTGTAATTGTAGGTCCTGAAAGACTCACTGTACTAAATAAATCGGCCTTCTCTGGACACATCTCTTTGGCAACAGAAAGAAGGCATTCTTTTACAAATTCTCCCTCAACGAATGGTCTGCCAGTGCACACTATTAGCTTGGCAACTTGAAAACTTGCTCGCAGTGATGAAATATTTAGCTGCTTCTGCTTCACAAAAGTATTTTGCTGAGTTGTTAATGTATTTTTCAGTTTTAATATTTTATCTTTTCTCACTTCTCCCACCAAACAATCATATTTATCTTTACGTTGAGTTTCATAGTGTCGACGTAAATTGTATTCTTTGAACACAGACACTATATTCTGGCATATCAGACACACAGCTCTTTCCTTGCACTGCATGAAAAAGTAATCATAAGTCCACTGTTTTTTGAATATCATACACTCCGCGTCAATTTTTCTCTTTCTTGACATCATTGTTTCCTAGGGAGTCAAAATTGCTATTAGTAAAATACCAATATATATACAGCGCTACAAAAACAATATACCAGCAATAACTTTGCCCACACAGAGACATACAGACTGCACTGCCCATCAATGCAGTCTGATTGGGGGAACTCCGCTTTTACCCCAGGCTCACACTGGTGCGGGTGCCATTAAAAAGTTAATTACACCTGCAGTTTGGTTCACAGATCGCAGTGCGATCTGCGAACTCGCATAGGAATCTGATCGCATGGGGGAGAAGACCCATGCGATCCGATTCCACTGCAGGAAAAAAGAAGGCACATGTGCCTTTTTTCTTCCGAATCTAATGCAAGTTCAGCCATACAAGCATATGGCTGAACTCGCACTGCTCAGAGATCGCAACAGTATGAACCGGCGCTTACACAACATATAACCTCATATAATTGAATAGCAATCAGAATATAAATGCACTTACTGTCATTTAAATTGGGTTTCCTACTCCTCGGCTGTCTGTCACTGACCAGAGATCAGAGATCACTCTGTTATTACCCCTCTATAATTTACTCAGCATACGGGAATATCACTGGGAGTGGAGCCGAGGGGCAAGTGAGGGAGCTGAGGGAGGGAGAGCCAGTCAAGCGCAGCCAGGGGAGGGCTGGCAGCCTTAGGCCTGGGGGGCAAGTCCAGTCAATTGGTCCATTGAACCATTCACCAGCGCAGCCCAATGAGTGCCCACTGCCGCAGCTCAATCATTGCCCACCGCCCCAGCTCAATCAGTGCTCACCAGCGCAGCCAAATCAGTGCTCGCCACCGCAGCCCAATCAGTGCCCACCACCGCAGCCCAATGAGTGCTCACCAGCGCAGCCCAATTAGTGCTCACCAGCGCAGCCCAATTACTGCTCACAAGCGCAGCCCAATTAATGACCATGGGCCGGATAAATGCCCTCGGTGGGCCGCATGTGGCCCGCGGGCCGTAGTTTGAGGACCCCTGCACTAGGGCCTGGCGCTTCTTAGCCCGGCGCTTCTTAGCCCGGTGCTTCTTAGCCCGGAGCTTCTTAGCCCGGAGCTTCTTAGCCCGGAGCTTCTTAGCCCGGAGCTTCTTAGCCCGGAGCTTCTTAGCCCGGCGCTTCTTAGCCCGGAGCTTCTTAGCCCGGCGCTTCTTAGCCCGGAGCTTCTTAGCCCGGCGCTTCTGAGCCCGGAGCTTCTTAGCCCGGAGCTTCTTAGCCCAGCGCTCTTAGCCCGGCGCTTATTAGCCTGGCGCTTCTTAACCCGGCGCTTCTTAGCCCTGCGCTTCTTAGCCTGGAGCTTCTTAGCCCGGCGCTTCTTAGCCCGGAGCTTCTTAGCCCGGAGCTTCTTAGCCCGGCGCTTCTTAGCCCGGAGCTTCTTAGCCCGGCGGTTCTTAGCCCAGAGCTTCTTAGCCCGGCGCTTCTCCACACCAAACTCTGTCACTCGCAACGTTCTCCCGTATTGAAACGGCTGTACGCCGTATGGACCTGAAAACTCAATTTCCCTGTACAATAATACGGGATAAACCGTGTGGGGTTGAAAGCTATGCGGGGGTGGGGGACAACGTTGTTAATTCGACATGGCCGCAGGGACGCGGAAACGCACGTTTGCCACCGTGCGCGCTTCGCCATGCCTGCAGATAATGTAACCACGCAACTTATTTCATTCCGCAGGATGTCCACACGTGCAGCCTTCAAGCGCGGCCGCAGGTAAATGCCTCCGACACTGTCGCCCACTGCCCATTGTCGACGTTTACGGTTGAACTTGAAAATCCGCGTCCGGGCGGCGTGGTTGGATAAACGTCTGCCGGCGTTGTTGTGACGTTCACTGGAACTGTGACGCGGGTGACGTTGCCCCCTCCCCCCGCCCCCACCCCTCTCCCCCCACCCCCCACGCCTCCAGGCCCTACAAAATCATCGTCGACGGATCTCACAGCCACTCTTCTCTCGGTTGGCACGGCGAGCAGCGCAGCCGTGGCGCTGCCTACCGCTGGAATTGCACACAGCACCCAGGAACCAACAGTCGGCTCCACAGTCCCTATAACAGCAGCAACAGCAGCAGCAACAGGAGCAGCAAAAGCAACAGCAGCAACAGCAGCAGCAACAGGAGCAGCAACAGAAGCAACAGCAACAACATCAACAGCAGCAGCAACAGCAGCAACAGCAACAACAACAGCAACAACAAGCGTCCCGGGCGGTTCCACAGGCTCACTGGTCGAGGACTCCACATGGAGCCCTTCCCCATCGTCGTCAGCACCAGGGATCGTCGTCAGCACCTCGTCCGTGCCGTCTACCGACCGGACGGGGTCCACGGCCACTTCTCACGACACCACCAAAGGTGACCGAGGATGCAACGATTCACTCAGCCAGCGATGAGAGGAAATTGTCAAGACTCAGGCGGTGACGATTGAAATGAAGGGTTCATGTATTTTTTGTATTAACATCGCATTAATCGATGCATCGTGTAACACCACGGTGGGTTATGCTACGGCATAATTAGGTTTTTGCATATGATAGCTCACACGTGCGTGCAGGAGCTAGGTGGCAATGTCGAAGTCTTTTGGTTACGACGAGAGGTCATGCAAACAATCCACCGGCTTGCGTGCAGTAAGGAATCCGATGGTTTTCCCTGTCAGTCAGAGGCATTGTTCTGCACCCCCTGAATAGAGATGGGACACTTGTTGTTTCCTCTGCCTATGCCTCAAAACTATAAACTAGCATTACCCGTGCAAACGATTTTGTCAATGTTTCACACAAATCAATGTTTCACACAAATATACAGATTGCCTTGGTAATTTGTGGATCCTGTTTGAGATGAGATTTTAGCTCAGATTTCCCAGTTTCAGACATCATGAGTGGTTTGTTAAACCAAAAGAAAACTCGTTTTTATTTTACCAGGTAAGGGCCCACTGAGCTACGTAGCTCTCTGTCAGAAGCGACCGGGCCATAAGAAATGATAGCTCAACGAAGTGGCTTATCATCATCACGTGGGAACTTATAGTGGTGACTCAACGTCACGCGACCACGGGGAAAGAGACACGCAAACTTCAAATACACAGCAGGCATCAGGGTCGGGATCGGAACCCACCACGACCTCCAGTATACCAGGCGAGATAGTTAACGTCTCCTAGCCACTGTGGCGCCCTCACCCTGCTTTGAGCGATCCAAAGCTAACCCGTGACATGAGTCGCACTCTTTTGTGCAGCGTCTTGAGATGCGGGTCGCCTTTAGATGCTGCGTGAATACAAACCGTGTCGCGAATTGCACGGCACGTGAGCTTACGGATGTGGCAGCAAGTTGTGTTGTTTAGTCCTCTTCTTTTTCTTTTGTAAATTATTTTCATTGATCCAACCACGGGGGGGTGGAAGGGGGGGTGTACAACTTCCGTGACAGATGAGGGATTGGTGGCTCGGACAATCAACAAGGACGTGCAGGACCGTAGCATTGTGCGGTACGTGATGCGTTAGATCTCCCTTTTCTTCGGGAAAAGATGGGGGAAAGAGGGGGGGGGGGAGTCAGTCTCATTTCAAGGTCAGTCAAGTAAACTCATGGTTTCTGGAGTGGCATTTACGAGGGGGGACCCCAGATCTAGGTGAACTCCCCGTTTAGTCCTCTTGTTATTTTCAACGTTACGTTGATTTGTACGATCCGGCAGTGCGTGCACGCAATGAACGTGTTTGAAACACGTCGTTGTAATGCGTTGTAGAAACGCCATGGTTACCTTTGTGTTTTCGGTAGTAACGAGGTGTGTTGAAACTTGTTATTGCACGTGGAAAAGTTCACCTGTGACACAACGCGCGCGTACAGAATAAAATGAAATCGAGAATTGTTTTTACTCCTGCAGTTTAAATACGCTCAGGGTTTAGGTACGATACGGTTTTCTTATACACACATATGTGAGTGTGAACAATCTCGTACTTTTTTTTTGTGGCATTAAAGCAATCCCAGAAAGATACAAATATAGATTAATGCAAATATGCGTCCACGGAAAAATTTTAATCGTGCAAAACTACTGGATGCTCATCTCACACGGAACGTTGCTCCGGTGAAACTGACGAGAACACCGCATGCTGTGCTTCGCAGAGAGCACAGCGGTGAACACCACCACAACAACAACTACCACAACAACGACCACCACCACCGTGCCCACGCCCTCCGCCAGCACCGCGTGCATCCCGCAGACACCTGCAGCTCCCGAGCCAGGTACGTGGCCACTCCGGTGGTCATCCTCACAGCAGCAGCAGCAGCGGCTTTTGGTCTTACCACCGAACAAAGACGGCGCTTTCAGGTGCGTTTCTGCGGCCGTCTGAAACGCTCTGCCTTCCGATGTACTGTTTGTTGCTGTCACGTTCTTACCCGCCCCAACTGGACATCTGTGAGCAAGAACTTTATAGCTCATCAGATTCTTCCAGTATAGATACATATTCTGATGTTAGGAAGTCACTAGAGCTACGCACTTTTAAATCATATAGATTGACAACTAATTTCTTTATAACTGCTTGTTGTTGTATTTAGTTTGTTGTCCTTTCCCCCGCACCTACAATTAGCACGGTTGGCTACATACGGTGCAAAAAAAGTTAAACGTACACACGTGCACTCTCACCGTCGTACGCCGCCCGTCTTGTTTGTGGAAGAGATTTGCTCTGAGTGTTCCCTTGGTGGTATTTTTTTTGCGCACGTCTAGTAAATCGCTCCGGTTACAACGTTCAGCCCATTTCGCAAATCCAAAAGGGACAGCTCCTGGATCAAATCAGTGGATCAGGAGCGTGGGGCATGGACAAATATAAAGGGGGATCAAAATTTGAAAACCTGCGCCAAGAAACACGTGGAGAACTCTGATTGCCACCGCGTTGAGAGACAGAAAGAGGAAGACACGGACTTAGATAACTTGTGCAAATTCTTAGGTTTCTTCGGTAAAGTCACGTAGGTAAAAACATTAAAAACCGCACTATCCGCCAAGCTGTCTCTCCCACCATACAGAAACAGCCACATGAAACTCCGACCAAAACTATCACGTTGCCATACATAGCAGGCCTGACAAAAAAGATCTCCAAAATTCTAAACAAACATAAGATCCAAGTCCGATTCAGTACAGTGCATAAAATCCGTGATTTGATTCCATCTGTGAAGGATGTCATTCCTGACTTACAGTATCCTGGAGTCTACAAATTGAGTTGCATTTGTGGTGATTGCTACATTGGAGAAACGAAACGTCATGTTTCTGATCGTGTCCGCGAGCACAAGTCAGATCTGAAACACGGCAGAACTGATTCTTCGGCCGTTGCCGATCATTGCTACAACTCGGTGGGCTCTCATGAAATTGTATTTTCCGAGACCAAGGTTCTCTGCAAACCTCCTGGCTACCATCAAAGGTTTGTACACGAAGCCATACAAATATACAAACACAGACATAATTTCAACCGTGATGACGGTTACAAACTGAGTAATCATTGGAAAGATGTGATTAACCATGCAAAAAAGATTTAACTACACTTATTTGCCAATCTTATTTGACAGACAACCATTACTGTTTTACCATGTTTAGTGGTGGTCTTCTTGTTACAGGTTGAGTCACAAACCGCATAACAAAGGCTCAGCCTTTGTTATGCAGTCTATTCTTAGTCTCAAGCCTCACCTTACCATATTAATAATAAGTATGCGGCCCTTGCCCCACCACCTTCTCCAACCATTATATAAACGCAGTGGTAACTCCTGCAATCTCTCATTTACTTGATACAGCTGTCGTGGCTGTGACGGTACCACCTGAAGACGGAAGCTTGTGTTGCCTCCGAAACGTCGTGATTTTTATTTTTATTTTATTTTAGTTTTTAATGTTTTTACCTACGTGACTTTACCGAAAAAACCTAAGAATATGAATCATTGCAGTCACGAAAGCTTCAAATCTAGAATTAACTTGTGCAAGTTAGGGACACTATCGATCTTAAAGAAAAGGGGCTTGATCAGGACATTCCGTGATAAAATTACCGATCTGTACAACGTGATGTCTGGCATCGAGATAACACCAAGCATTGAATCCTCCCTCCTGGGCTTTAAACCCCAAGGCGTCACCAGGCACCTTCTGCAAGTATTTAACATTTCGGCTAGAAAGACCATCCCGAGCTCTTGGAAGAATCACGTACCGCGTAACGCCACGGTCCTACACGTCCGCCTATCCTGCTATGCACAGCTCACGTGTCGTGGAAGTTGTACATCACCCATGTGGTTGGATCAATTAAAATAATTGACAAAAAAAGAAAAGGGGGGTAGGGCAGGACACGTGGCTGGAAGGGATGATGGCCGACATTCGTCACCAATGATGGAGTGGAAGCCGAAGGAGATAAAACGCCAGGGCAGAACGTCCACCAACCACGCAGATGACGCAGTGGAACCGGGAGTGAGATGGATCTTGACATCACACGACTGTGAGGAATTGTCACGATTTGGGGGAAGCCTTCATCCAGCGGTGCATTTTTCGTGACTGATGACGACGACGATGATATTTCACAAAGGAAAAGCACTCGGGTTGATGATGCTTCGTGTCTTCTCTGCAGACGCGCGTCTCAGCTGCAGCTTTGACGATGTGGCACTCCCGCTGTGCGGCTGGACTCAGTCGGGCGATGACGCCGGAGACTGGATCAGGAATTCGGGAGCAACCCCCAACCCCAACACCGGTCCACCTGGGGACCACACCACCGGATGTGAGTGCCGAGACGGTATTTTGCTTATGTGCGTTAATGCACCAGGATCTCAGTAGTTCTGCGATATCTCCTTCAACGGGCTGTTTAATATAACTCATGGGCTGATGCACTGGCTCTGCCAGTACTCCGGATTGAAAATGCCTTTGTCGTATTACACTCCTAGTGCAAGTGAGGTGTGTTTTTGAGCAAAGCGAGAGCATGCTCTTGAAACTAAACAATTTTTTATTTTACCAGGTAAGGCCCACTGAGCTTTATCGCTCTTTTTCAGAAGCGACCTGGCTAATCACAAATGATAGGTCAACGAAGTGTCTTAACATCATGTCGAAATTTATCGCAGCCAAATACTCGAAACGTGTGATGTTGATTCTAAATGTGGAGGGAAAGATCAGAGGACCCAGAGAAAAGTCCACACGACCACAAATATACAGCAGGCATCTGGGTTGGAATCTAAACCACAACCTCCTGTATACCAGGGGAGGTAGTTAACAGCTAGCCACTGCAGCACCCTGCTCCCAGAGGCCTTGTGGACACAAGGTGACTCAGTGCCTGGCCTGCATGTGGGCACGATGGCTTGGGGGAGGTGAGTGTGGATGAATTGTTCCAAGTCTCCTTGATCACACTGGCGTGGAAGCTGCTGGAAATACTCGAGTGAGAACTCCTGATATTTATAGGACGTCACTTTTTTGTCCAGAGGTTCATACTCATTTGAGGCTGAGTCGACCTAGGAGAGTCATTCCTAGGTCAAGTTCAAATACCATTTTCCCCAGATGTGCATGCCCAGGAGTCTAAGCAGGTTTGTCAGCATCGTAGTGTCGTGCACAAACCGCACAATTGGTTGTGGAAGCCTCTGTGTTAAACTACGTATGTTTGTTTTTTGAACTTATGCACCGTATGTAGCGAACTGTGCTAATAGGAGGATAGTTGCTAAGATGAGGCTTTTAAAAATTTGTAATATTTAAAGATGTAAATGTCAAACGTTCGCACGTTCAATTTCCCGCACCTCTGATGAGCACGGTTGGCTACCTATGGTACGAAAGAAGTTCAACATACCAACCGCTGTGCCACCGCTTGCTCGCTTCGCGTGCACACATTGACGGCACGGGATGCCGGTTCGTTTCAGCCTCCTTCTACCTCTACCTGGACTCTGCGTCCGTGGGAGCTGGGGGAGGAGTGAGGCTCCTGAGCCCCAGCATCAACACCAACCAGAACGTGTGCCTGAGCTTCTGGTACCACATGTACGGCGATGAACGTATGACCCTGAACGTGCACGTGCTGGAGGACGGCGGAGAGAGACGCGTGTGGCGCGCCGAGGGGCAGCAGAGCAGCGCCTGGCTGCAGGGAACCGTCACCATCCAGGCCAGGCCACACACCCAGGTCAGTGGCTCCTAATAATCACCAGAACTGTCACCATCTACGCCAGGCCACACACCGAGCTCAATGCCACCTGGCAGCACCGGCCTAGAGGAGAATCGTGCATCGCATCTGCCGTGTGAAATGACGCCGGTTGCGTTTTGCGTAAAAAATTTAATTCAATATTCGGTTGAACGTTCACCGTTGCATTCCCCTGGTGCTTGGTGGCGCCATGGAGCATGCCTCTTGGGACTAATGCCCCTGAGCTCTGCAATCCTGCAGGTGATCATCGAGGGCATTCGAGGAATCACTGCGATGAGCGACGTGGCGCTGGATGACATCACAGTGGTGCTGGGAAGGTGTCCAGGTAAGAGCGCAGAAAGGGGGCACAGCCAACTGTGGGTGTCGTGACGGGCTTGACACGCCCGTCGCGTGTGCACACGTGACGCGCCCGTCGCGTGTGTACACGTAGCCACTACAATTTTTGGGAAATAAGGCCAGAAAGACAGGGCCGTGAAGAAGGCTGCTGTCTCTGGTGGCGGCCAATCAGTTTCAAAGACAATGTGAGAATATTATCGGGGCATGTTTGTTTGCATGTTTTCCACAAGTATGTGTGGTTATTGCAGACTTCACCATGGGACCTCCTTTGCCAGTGTAGGGTTGTTACGGGAGGGCTGTAGGTGCATGGGATCCAACGGGGAATAAACACAGTGGGCGGAGCTCCGGGAGTACACGGGGGTGGGGTGCCCGCAGCGACGTCCGCATCAGGCAGCCTGGGGGGTTGTGATCCTGACGGGGGGTATAAAGGGGGAGGACAGAGAGAGCTCGTGGCTCAGTCTGGGAACGAAGGAGGAAGAAGGAAGATCTCCTAGTTAGAAGCCCTGGACTCCCCTCGACGCCGCCCTTGTCAGGGCTGCGGAGGATCAAGCCAGAGGCGTGGTTCCGTGAACCAGGGTCAGTACCCTGGGACTCCGGAGACCGTAGCCCGATTCACCAGTGTCGGGCCAGTTAGCCTCCCCTAGCCCGTTAGTGGAGGACTTGGGAGTAGGTCAGGATTAGCTAGGGTGTATCCCCAGTTATCCGGGTGAGGGGGCCGCTACCCCCTCTAGTGCTGTCCTGTACCGACAACTTGTAATAAAGATACGTGTGCCTCAACCTGGGTGTCCAGCGTACTTACCGGTACTTCATCTGGGGTCAGAAGTATTACGAACATGGATACACGTCAGACAGCTCGAGCCAGAGTGCCGGACGAGGACACTGCTGAAATCGTTGAGCCCGAGACGGCTCACCAGGACATGGTACAGCCGGGGCCTGACGCGTTCCTGCCGGGGCATCGGCATGAAGAGGGGCCGCAGCCAGACGCGCTACGGCTGGCTCACGAGAGGCTGGCGGAGCTGCTGTATGCCGCTGCCGCCACGCTGGAAAACATCACGCGGCTGGGGGCTGGTGGTCCACCACGGGGCGAGGGGAGTCGACGACCGGAGCGCCTTCCCGCCATTTCGGAAGACTCCAACTTTGAATTTCCCGCCATCGCCACGGCAGCTGCAGAGGGCGTGGCCGGGCTAAACCTTGGGTCCGACACCGCTCTCGCTGGGACAGCCGCATCATCGCCAGCGGCGGGAACGTCATCACGGCTGCGACAGGCGATTCCATCTGCCATTCGCGCCGACGCACAGCCGAGTCCTGGGGATAGCAGCCTGCAGACTTCCAAGGCGAACGCTGCGCTGCAACAACGCCTACCTCCGCTGAAGGAATTTGTTGGCGCGGAGGGCGACTGGGGCGGCTTCCAGCGTCGCTTCATCGCCCACCAAGAAATGGCTAGGTGGTCGGACAACGAAGCCCTCTGCGCGCTGCCGGCGCTCCTCGACGCCGACGCGCTCGCCGCCCTCACATCGGCGCCAAGAGAGAAGCGTTCTACTCTGCCGAGGGCGCTACAACTGCTGGCTGGGGTCTATGGACCATCTGCAGAATGCAGACAGCAGTTCTACGACCGCAAGCGGGGTGAAAAAGAGTCGCCCCTGGCATACAGGACGAGCCTCCTGGCGCTGGCCAAAACGGCTTTTCCCCGTATGGACGACGACGGCGTGGACGCGATGGTCACGGAGAAGATCCTCCTCCTGGCAGACGACCTGGACATCGCTGTCGTCGCACAGGAGGACGCCGAGATGACCTCTCTTCAGGCGGCGCGCCTCCTTCACGCCAACCTTCTGTCCCTGCGGCGGAAAGCCAGCAGGGCATCGGCCGGGCGTGCGGTGGCTGCAGCCACCCTTCAGACGGAGGAGCTCTACGCCGTCGACCACCGACGGCAACAGGCGCAAGGAGCACGGGCGGGCCGGGACGGCTCAAGCCGGTTCGACCGTCCATCGTCTCCACCGGGGGGTCCGCGGTGTTTCAACTGCGGCGTTTGGGGCCACGTCGCCTTGGGGTGCCGCTCGCCTCGACAGCGCGGGACGACGCCTCGACGGGACGCCGGGCCTCCTCCTCCCAAGCTCCAGCAACATGATCCGGCGAGTCGGGGCACCACACATGTTTGGCCAAAGCACCCACCCGTTGCACACTCTCGCACCACAACGAACGGGGGGCCGATGTTGCGTTGCGACGGCCCAACGCGGATCACTGCGGGGACTCGAATCGAGCCCAAACAGTGGTCCGTGTTGGCCCATCGCGTGGTAGCCGCGTCGTCAGGGTCGTCGGCCGTGGTCGGACACATTGACGGGGTAGAGGTACGCATCCTGGTCGATACGGGGGCATCGGCGACAATCATTTCGGAGTTAATTTACAATATTCTGCCTGTACAAAGCCGGCCCTTACTGCCGGTTAACGTCCCATTCTATGCCGCTAACGGGGGCTCTCTGGGCATCATGGGACAGATTCGCGCGCAAATTTGTATCGGGGACATCAAATTGTCGGGGCCGATTTTCGTTTCCTCCTCGCTGGCGGTTCCGTGCCTGCTGGGGACGGATTTCTTAGGAAAAATGCCAATTCGTATTTTGATCGACCAAGGATGCATTGAGCTTCCGTCAGGGCGACGCATGGCCTTCCTGCCTTCCCCTGCGGCGGCTCGGACGGCGTTCGCGACGGTACCGGCGTTTGTCGTCAGAACAGTTAGTGTGCCGCCGGGAGCTCAAATGCTAGTGCCTCTGAAACTTCGTAAGCCCTTCGCTATGGGCGTAGGGGATCAGGGTGTTTTGCTGGGACCGTCTAGGGCCGGGGTTAGTGCACCTAATTTGATTCCGGCCCAGACCGTCGTAAGAGGGGACGAGGACCCTTTCATCGCGGTCCTCAATGTGGGGTCGCAGACAGTGGTGGTTCCTCAAGGGACGGTGCTCGCTCACGCGACGCCGGTACCCTGCGAGGAACCTGTCGCGAACCATGTTGGCACTGCTTCCCGAATGCTCCCACATTCGGACAGCGATGAAGGGTGGCTCGACGCGCTTTGTGCGGGATCGACGGACCTGACAAATTCAGAGCGCCAACAGCTTAGAACGCTACTGAGGGAATTTTCCGACGTTTTCAGTCGGGATAAATATGATTTGGGTTGCACTCACCTGCTGCGTCACCATATTGACACGGGTGACAGCGCGCCAATTCGCCAAAATCCGTTTCGGTTAAGTCCCGCCGAAAAGGACCATGTCAAATCGGCTGTTGATGACATGTTAGCCGCCGACATCATTTCTCCCTCCACCAGCCCTTGGGGAGCGCCGATCGTCCTGGTTAAAAAGCAGGACGGCTCGTTGCGGTTTTGCGTGGATTTTCGGCGCCTTAATAAAATTTCGGTTGCCGACGCATACCCGCTCCCACGGATGGACGAATCGCTGGACGCCTTGGCGGGAGCGCGATTCTTCTCCACACTAGATTTACTTTCGGGATTCTGGCAGCTTCCTCTGGACGATGATTCTAAGCCTAAAACTGCTTTCCGTACACCGCACGGCCTGTTCCAATTCAACCGGTTGCCGATGGGCTTACACTCAGCGCCGGCAACTTTCCAGCGATTGATGGAATTGGTTTTGGCTGGATTGCAATGGGAATCGTGCCTGATTTATTTGGATGACGTTATTGTCTTTGGTAAAACTTTTGATGAACATCTCCAGAGGTTGCGGGCGGTTTTCCTAAAGATGCGGGCTGCTAATTTGAAATTTAAGCCCCAGAAATGCCATTTGTTACGCGAGTCGGTGCGTTATTTGGGGCACATCGTAGGGCGCTCGGGTATTGCTACCGATCCCGCCAAAACGCAGTGTGTCAGCTCCTGGCCGACTCCCACCTCGGTGGGAGAGGTCAGGAGTTTTATTGGCTTCGCATCATATTACCGACGCTTCGTCGCTAATTTTGCAACGATTGCCAAACCCCTACACGCGTTAACATCTAAAGGGGTTCGGTTCCACTGGGGTCAGGAGGAGGAAGCTGCTTTCTGCTCCCTTCGGGACGCCCTGGTAAAGGCTCCTCCCCTGATTTACCCAGATTTTTCTAGGCCGTTTTTGCTCGACACCGACGCGAGCAACACGGGTATTGGAGGTGTGCTTTCCCAGGTGGTTGACGGCGTGGAACGGGTGGTTGCGTACGGCAGTCGGGTGTTGTCTCCAGCGGAGCAAAGATATTGTGTCACCCGTAGGGAACTGTTGGCAATTGTCTATTTCATCCAACAGTATCGCCCATATCTGTACGGTCGGCGTTTCACCGTCCGCACAGATCATGCGGCACTGCAGTACGCCCTGAAGGTTCAACAGCCATCGGGACAATTGTCCCGATGGTTGGAGGTCCTCCAGGATTTCGATTTCGAAACCACCTACCGTAAGGGCGTTCGCCACACCAACGCTGACGCTCTGTCACGGATGCCAACCGCCTCCGAATGCGCATGCCTCCTGGGGTCTGGGCGTTGCAAGCCGGCAGGGGACATGATGGTTCCGGTCCTGGCGGCCGCCGCCAATGACGAAACATTGGTCACCATTGATATCGCGGAACAGGGGAAAGATTCCCTGCTTGGGTTGCCCGTTAATGAATGGGGGCGCCTCCAAATGGAGGATACCTCCCTCCTCGCGTTGCGTCGTCGCGCCGGGGAGAGGGGGCGGGGGACGGGTGAGGCCGACGCTTGGGGCATGCACGCAGGGTTGCTCATGCATTGGGACAGCAAATCCCACCGTCACCGGCTGGTGGTCCCTTCGGGATTACGGGGCAAGGTGGTGTGGGCTGCGCATGAGCGCCTCCTCCACCTGGGGACCCAGAAAACTCTCGCCTTGCTCCAGCTGAATTTTTTTTGGCCAGGCATGACAAGGGATGTCACTGATCTGTTGGCAGCGTGCCCTCGGTGTGCGCAGCGCAAACCACCGGCACGGGAGTCGAACCCGCCCTTGCAGTCCATCCAGGTCTCCCGAGTAAATGAACTGGTCGCACTGGACATTCTGGGGCCATTCCCCGCCACCCCCAGGGGAAATAAATATTTGCTTACTGGGGTCGAATATTTTACGCGCTGGCCTATGGCCTGGCCCCTGGCGAATCAGTCGGCAGCAGCCATCGTCGACGCCTTTGTCCAAGGTTATGTCATGGACAAAGGTGCCCCGGAGCGGTTGTTGACCGACCAGGGTAGAAATTTTTCCGGGAAACTCCTAAAACAAGTCTGTGATCTCCTAGGAACGAAAAAAATTCGAACCTCTCCTTATCACCCGCAAACGGACGGGATGGTCGAGCGTCTGCATCGCACCATCTCGTCTATGTTGTCGCAGCAAGTCTCGGACTCACAGACTGATTGGGACTTACAAATTCAAGGGGTTCTAGCGGCATACAGATTGGCTCCCCATGCTGCGACGGGATTTTCACCATTCTTTCTTATGTATGGCCGCGAACCCGACCCACCTGTTCCGGCACAGCTGCAGATCCCCGCGCCGCTGGGTAAAATTAAATTGGATGAACACGTTAAATTTAACCTTGACAAACTGACTGAGGCGCGGGATGCTGCGAGGCTAAATTCTGACAGGCGTCAAAAGGCGAACGAGCGCCTCAGGCTGGCTCGCGCGCACGTGCTGCAGTGGAAGCCGGGGGACAGGGCATGGCTGCACTGTCCCCAGGTACCGCTCGCGACCTCCTCTAAACTCGTGCGCCCGTGGCGGGGCCCCGTCGAGGTTGTCGAGGTTTTGAGGCCTCAGTGCGTTCGAATCAAATGGGGCAGGCGCCGGTGGTTTGTACACCCCTCTAGGCTAAAACCGTTTGTTGCGGTGCGAGGGCCCACTCCACACGCGCGGGGCCAAGCATGTGGGGGGTCGACCGACTCGGAGGGTCCGTCGCTGCTCTCGCCTGATGTGTTGCCGGCTGTCCCACCCACAGGTGCACCGGGAATGACGGGCTCATGCCCTACAACCCACACGGGTGATGCCGACGGTCGCGCCACTTCAATCGCGACCTCATCTCGAAAGGGACAGCCGCCACCGGATGGTCCGCCGTCCGGGGTTGCCCCGTGTGACGGGCCTGCGGCAAGGACGCGCGCTAAGATGCGCAGACTCTTATAATATACAGAAAGAAGAAATTTTTTTTTTATTTCACGTGTCATGGTTACTGTATGCTGCGTCGGTGGTGCGCTCCTGCCACATTGTGTGTGTTGTGTTGTGTGTGTGGGCGGGGTGTGTGTGTTGTGGGTGCGTTGTGTGTCGTGGGTGTGCTGTGTGTGCTGGGGGAGTTCCTGGCTAGTTGTATATACGCGCTTTTACGGATTTCGTATTTATACGGGGGGGGGGGTGCGTCGGACATTCCCTTCGGGGGTGTGCTTGTTCTTCTTGTTGTTCTTGTTGTTGTTGTTCAATTTGCATTTTGTTGAAAAAAAATGAGGCACACACGGGGTTGAGGGGTAAATGTTCCTTTATTGGAATTGTTGCAGCCGGGACGGCTGCGAGCTGTAATGGGGGGAGTGATGTAGGGTTGTTACGGGAGGGCTGTAGGTGCATGGGATCCAACGGGGAATAAACACAGTGGGCGGAGCTCCGGGAGTACACGGGGGTGGGGTGCCCGCAGCGACGTCCGCATCAGGCAGCCTGGGGGGTTGTGATCCTGACGGGGGGTATAAAGGGGGAGGACAGAGAGAGCTCGTGGCTCAGTCTGGGAACGAAGGAGGAAGAAGGAAGATCTCCTAGTTAGAAGCCCTGGACTCCCCTCGACGCCGCCCTTGTCAGGGCTGCGGAGGATCAAGCCAGAGGCGTGGTTCCGTGAACCAGGGTCAGTACCCTGGGACTCCGGAGACCGTAGCCCGATTCACCAGTGTCGGGCCAGTTAGCCTCCCCTAGCCCGTTAGTGGAGGACTTGGGAGTAGGTCAGGATTAGCTAGGGTGTATCCCCAGTTATCCGGGTGAGGGGGCCGCTACCCCCTCTAGTGCTGTCCTGTACCGACAACTTGTAATAAAGATACGTGTGCCTCAACCTGGGTGTCCAGCGTACTTACCGGTACTTCACCAGTACCAAAATATAAGAATAGGTTTCCCCCTTTTTTCTGGCAACAAAACAGGTGTTAAGATGTTAAAACACCAAACTGAAACCTTTTACAAGGAATCATGTCTGCATTAACCACAATACTTGTGGTCAGAATGCAAACAAAAAACATGCTCTGATAATATATGCATTGTCTTTGACACTTATTGGTCCACACCAGAGACAGCTTTCTTTTGAGCCTAGTCTCATGTATGTTTTTTGTTTGCATTCTGACCACAAGTATTGTGGTTAATGCAGACATGATTCCTTGTAAAAGGTTTCAGTTTGGTGTTTTAACATCTTAACACCTGTTTTGTTGCCAGATAAAAGGGGAAAACCTATTCTCATATTGCAGACTTGATTATGCCCCGTTGCAAAAGGTTTCTATTTGGCGTTTGAACATCTTAACACCTCCTGTTTTATTGCCAGAAAGGGTAAAACCTACTTTCTGTCATAATTTCCTCCCGTCTCACCAACATAAAACGTAACGTATTACTCGTTCCATCGCAGTTACAGGGTCTTCCAAACTAATGAGCAGACTTTTGGAGACTCCTGAGTAGCTCGGCCTCCTGCCACCATGGCGTTTCAAGCAGCCGTCACTTTTTTAGGACTGCAGCAAATTGCAATTGAAGGGGCAAGAAACCGCGACACCGACTCACACGAGCCGTGCGGGTGGAATTATTTGTTCATTTACAATGCAAAAAGGTGCAATGAGGAAACAAACCAATTCCGCGATGAACAGCAATTGTGCTGTACTCGCATTTGTGTCTATTCGGGAGCATAACGCCAATGTCCAATTTGTAGTTGTGCTCTTCCTCCATTGTGGGATTACTCTGTGCGGGTTGCATGGACACAATCGCACCACCGTGGCTTGGGTCTTTCATGTTTCATTCGTGAAGGAGAGATGTGGCCTATCGACATCGGTCTGTCAATGTTCCGATGCGACTGACGGTTCCGCCGGTGTCTCCGGGGAGTTTTTCATCGTCGGGAGGTGCGACGTTTGGGTCGAGATTTCGGTGTTCATTCTCAAACGTATCGCTTTGTTCGTTTCGCAGAGAACGACAAAACATTGGTCTCTGTTCAACGAGAATGGGCAGAATAGCCGCGCAGTGAGCAGGCCCACGACCAGGGCACTTCGCAGAGCTGACGGATCCATTGCTGGTGCTAGCGGCGCTGACAAGGCACCTCCTAACGTGCCCCGAAGTGCAACCCAAAGGCCCCGTGACATCATCAGCACGCGTACCGGTGTCGAAAACCCAAACCCGGAAACCAGGTTGATAAAAAAAAAAATACCAATTTGTGTGAATGCGTGGCTGATGCTTCTGTGTTTTGTATTGATGATCATTTATTTATTTTATTTAAATCACCCCACAGAGTGTGTGAGCGGATGTGACTTCGATGAGATGGGTGACTTCTGCGGCTGGGCGAACAGCGGAGGGGACTTTGGCTGGGAGCATTGGAACGGTCCCACAAACACTGAGAACACTGGCCCTGATGATGACTTCTCACGGCCTGGCTGTGAGTATCTTACAGCCTCGCATCACTCACAGCTTCCACTCAAGCTACTGGCCTTGAAACCCACATCCAGTGTAATGTGTCTCGATCACTGTGTTAGTGACTACAGCAGTGTGTGTGTGTGAATCACTGTGTTAGTAAATACACCAAAGTGTGTGTGGATCACTTTGTTAGTGAATACAGCAGAATGTGTGTGGATCACTGTGTGAGTGAATACAGCAGAGTGTGTCCAGATCACTGTGTTAGTGAATACAGCAGTGTGTGTGTGGATCACTGTGTGAGTGAATACAGCAGTGTGTGTGGATCACTGTGTTAGTGAATACAGCAGTGTGTGTGTGGATCACTGTGTGAGTGAATACAGCAGTGTGTGTGTGGATCACTGTGTTAGTGAATACAGCAGTGTGTGTGGATCACTGTGTTAGTGAATACAGCAGTGTGTGTGTGTGGATCACTGTGTTAGTGAATACAGCAGTGTGTGTGGACCACTGTGTTAGTGAATACAACAGTGTGTGGATCACTGTGTTAGTGAATACAGCAGTGTGTGTGTGTGTGGATCACTGTGTTAGTGAATACAACAGTGTGTGTGTGCGTGTGGATCACTGTGTTAGTGAATACAACAGTGTGTGTGTGTGGATCACTGTGTCAGTGAATACAGCAGTGTGTGTGGACCACTGTGTTAGTGAATACAACAGTGTGTGTGTGTGGATCACTGTGTTAGTGAATACAGCAGTGTGTGTGGATCACTGTGTTAGTGAATACAACAGTGTGTGTGCGTGTGGATCACTGTGTTAGTGAATACAACAGTGTGTGTGTGTGTATCACTGTGTAAGTGAATACAGCAGTGTGTGTGTGGATCACTGTGTTAGTGAATACAGCAGTGTGTGTGTGGATCACTGTGTTAGTGAATACAGCAGTGTGTGTGGATCACTGTGTTAGTGAATACAGCAGTGTGTGTGTGTGTGGATCACTGTGTTAGTGAATACAGCAGTGTGTGTGGACCACTGTGTTAGTGAATACAACAGTGTGTGGATCACTGTGTTAGTGAATACAGCAGTGTGTGTGTGTGGATCACTGTGTTAAGTGAATACAACAGTGTGTGTGTGCGTGTGGATCACTGTGTTAGTGAATACAACAGTGTGTGTGTGTATCACTGTGTTAGTGAATACAGCAGTGTGTGTGGACCACTGTGTTAGTGAATCAAACAGTGTGTGTGTGCGTGTGGATCACTGTGTTAGTGAATACAACAGTGTGTGTGTATCACTGTGTAAGTGAATACAGCAGTGTGTGTGGACCACTGTGTTAGTGAATACAGCAGTGTGTGTGTGTGGATCACTGTGTTAGTGAATACGGAAGTGTGTGTGTGGACCACTGTGTTAGTGAATACAGCAGTGTGTGTGTGGATCACTGTGTTAGTGAATACAACAGTGTGTGTGTGTGTGGATCACTGTGTTAGTGAATACAGCAGTGTGTGTGAACCACTGTGTTAGTGAATACAGCAGTTGTGTGGATCACTGTTAGTGAATACAACAGAGTGTGTGTGGATCACTGTTAGTGAATACACCAAAGTGTGTTTGGATCACTGTGTGAGTGAATACAGCAGTGTGTGGACCACTGCATTAGTGAATACAACAGTGTGTGTGGATCACTGCGTTAGTGAATACAGCAGTGTGTGGATCACTGTGTTATGAATACAGCAGAGTGTGTGGATCACTGTGTTAGTGAATACAGCAGTGTGTGTGTGAATCACTGTGTTAGTGACTACAGCATTGTGTGTGGATCACTGTTAGTGAATACACCAAAGTGTGTTTGGATCACTGTGTTAGTGAATACAGCAGTGTGTGTGGACCACTGTGTTAGTGAATACAGCAGTGTGTGTGTGGACCACTGTGTTAGTGAATACACCAAAGTGTGTTTGGATCACTGTGTTAGTGAATACAGCAGTGTGTGTGGACCACTGTGTTAGTGAATACAGCAGTGTGTGTGTGGACCACTGTGTTAGTGAATACAGCAGTGTGTGTGTGGACCACTGTGTTAGTGAATACAGCAGTGTGTGTGGACCACTGTGTTAGTGAATACAGCAGTGTGTGTGTGGACCACTGTGTTAGTGAATACAGCAGTGTGTGTGTGGACCACTGTGTTAGTGAATACAGCACAGTGTGTGTGGATCACTGTGTTAGTGAATACAGCAGTGTGTGTGTGGATCACTGTGTTAGTCAATACAGCAGTATGTGTGGACCACTGTTAGTGAATACAACAGTGTATTTGGATCACTGTGTTAGTGAATACAGCAGTGTGTGTGTGGACCACTGTGTTAACTCTGCTGTGTGTAGTTGGGAATTACCTGCTGCTGGACTCTGAGTACAACGACCCTGGAGCGGCGCTGCTGCTGGAGAGTCCGGCTCTCCCCTCCTCTGGGTGCCTCGTCCTGAGCTTCCACTACTTCCTGTATGGGTCAGCAGAGAACATGGCCATCAACGTTTACATCAAGGAGGGTAGGAAACCTGCAAACTCATCGATAATTTAACACCCATTGACATTTCAGAATGTGTTTATTTTCTGGTGGACAGCTCTCCGGTAATGTGTGATGAACATTCGATCATTTTACAGTTCGTGTCATTGCTCTTGTAACAGGTTAGAGTGTACTGCAGTATTGCATGGAGTGGGGTTATGCAAAAATGCATGTTTACCTTTATTCACGTTGGATTCCAGTGAACACGTAACAATATAATTTACTTTTGAGTTGAATCCTCTGTTTAATGGTGGTATCTATCGATGCTGTTGAGTATCAAGGCATCAGCGTATGACTTAGACACATGCAGGGCTATCAGAATCAGAATATTAAGACTGCAGGAGGAATTTGATGAGCTATTAAACTCATTTTCACAAATGTCCAGTAGGGGCACGGGGTCAGAACGTTACAACAACAAAAAAACAAAGAATACAAGAGCACGATAGGAGTGCAAAGTATAGGAAAGGTAAACAATCACTTAAAAAAATATACAAATAAAACTAAACTTTTTTTAAATTTTACCAGGTAAAGCCCACTGAGCTACTAGCTTCTTTTTTGGACGCGACCTGGCTATCACAAACGATAGCTCAACGAAACGGCATCTCATGTAGAAATGTACAGCAGCCAAATACTCTTAACGCACGTTAATTCTAAATGTGGAGGGGTGAGACCAGAGGACCCGGAGAAAAATCCACGCGATCACGGGGAGAACATGCACATGTCAATTATACAAGTGTCAGGGTTGGGATTCAACCCACGACCTCCTGTATACCAGGCGAGGTAGTTAAACTAATAAACTATTTTTTACTAGGGGTTGTTTGGGTGCGCCTATGGCGCCCCTCACAAAACAAATTGCACACGAACGACGCATTCACGCAAGCACCCGATGCTCCGTTTTGAACTTTTAAAATGAAATATCTTTGAATTGTATTATGTTTTGAATTAGATAATTATATTTCTTCATTATAAGCTTATATCATTTTACATCTGGAAGACTTAATTAAAAACGACATTTCGTGTGAATTTTCTCTCGTCGTTAAGTAGATGGCCTTGCTGGGGTTCGGTTCGATTTGGACGTTCACCTGTTTGCGATTGCGGGATCGAGATAAGGCGACATAGAGCTGGTGGCCGTGCGAGAAGACCGCTGCCTGCAGATCGATTCCAGCGTAATCGAACGTCTGTCCCTGCGCCTCCGTCATTCATGCAGGGGGTGCGTCGGTTTGCAGCGCCCCCTGCATGAAAACGATGGAAAGTGCAGCGTTCATCACAGATAGATAAAGTTGTGCGCTTACCAGGTAAGGCCCATTGAACTACGGCGCTCGTTTTCAGAAGCGACCTGCCCACCACAAATGATAGCTCCACGAAGTGTCTCATTATCACGTGGTAATTCATAAGCAGCAAATTAATGCATCAAGGAAGAGCAAGGCTTGAAGTAAATCGATTGACCTACTGTGACTGACAACGTGACAGACGCTGCAAGGTCTCCTCCCCCAAGACCCCACTCCCCACGTTATTTCCACACAAGCCCTGTGCGACGTTCAGTAACCGAGTCTCGCTCCGACGCCCGTCTGATGCAGGTGGCTCCTTGGGGGATCCCATTTGGTCCGCCCGCGGCAACCACGGGCGGTGGTGGCTTCCAGTTCGGCTCCTCGCTCTCCGCCAAGGGCCGCTCCAGGCAGGTGGAACACTTCCCATGGCTCCGCGCTGCTCGCACACACAAAGTGCTCGCCACAAATATATCCAAAACATGCACCCCGCCGATCTCATAAAAGAGCACCATCACACGAACTCTGGCCGTCATCCTCGCAGCAGCAGCAGTGGCGGCTTTTGGCTGGTCGTTGAACAAAGATGGTCACCGCAATCGCGCTGCACTTTCAGATGCGCTTCTATGGCCGTCTGGAACACTTTTCCTTCCGATATTAAGAAGCCACTTGAGCTTTGCACTTTTAAATAATCATCTAGATTTAAAACTCATTTCTTTAGAACTGCTTTTAGTGTTTAGTTTGTTGTCCTTCCCCCGCACCTCCGATTATCATGGTTGGCTACATACGGTGCGAAAGAAGTTCAACGTACGTACATTACAAGACCAACACACGCACCAGCAGCGCGCTGGGATCGTTCCGTCATTGTCGAGGGCACTGGGGGTGCTGCGGTGGCGATATGTTAACTACCTTGCCTGGTATGCAGGAGGTCGTGGGCTCATTCCCCAGCCTGACGCCTGCTGAATATTTGGGTGCTTCAACATTTTTTAACACTTCTGAGAATTTGCAACAATACCACAAGAAATGTGCCTCTGGGCTCTGGAGACCACCTGGAGAAGATTCCAGGCATGCGTTGACAGTGATGGCGAACAAGTGGAGACTCTTTGAAGCTATTAACATACATTTGTTATCATGTTACAGTGTATTATCCGTTCTTTTTCCATTAAAAACGATAGTCCCATATAAGTGTAAATATTTTTTTGAAGCACCCTGTATTTACCTTGGCTGGCGATGATCAGCAAACGGCCCCCTGGGTGTTTACACTGCACTGTCGTTCGCCTTCCTGCAGTTTGCCATCGAAGGAATACGTGGCGAAACCGCGCAGAGCGACGTTGCCCTGGACAGCGTTTGCATCTCAGCCTGCGACTTTTCAGGTGATGGGGCACCTCCGATGAGCACGGTTGGCGATGTGCGGTGCGAAAGAAGTTCAACATTTGTACAAAAGACAGAGGTCCGCCGTATAGCCTTAATGAACTGTTGGGGCAAGTGCTGTTAGCGAGCACCTATGAAGGCCGGCATGGTGCACGAGGGGGTGGGTTGCCAGCACCACGCCCTGCCGTCTTTGTCTCCCAAGTGGTGACGTTTACACACTGCGTCAGGTATTCATTTTGGGCTGAGTCGACCTAGGGGAGGCCCAGGACCGGTACAGATAATCATTCACGAGCACCTATGAAGGCCGGCATGGCCTTCATAGGTGCTCGTGAACAGCACTTGCCCCAACAATCTGTTAAGGCTATGCGGGGGATCTTTGTCTTTGTGTTAATTATCTATTTGCTGTGTGTGTATCAATTTACCTCGGATACCCTGCAAACGAGACGTTCTATCTCAAGGCATTTTGCAGTTTGATTATTGTAATGAATTCACGATTAAATAAAGTGAAAACTTCATAGAAAATACCGATTTGCCTTTTTTCAGATTGCTACACGAGCCCATCGACAGTGACAGCCCCTCCGTCAACAACCCTCACAGGTACCGATGCATTCGCACGCCTTGCCAACCATCGTGACGTTTAATGTCAAAAGTTAACGCAACCGCGACGTTATATTTACGTTCAGGGGGGGGGTGTGTCCGTCTCAACTACGAATTCTGCGTCGGGACCGATTGTCACAGGGACGCCGGCCGATCCGGCAAGCACCTTCACCCAACAAGCTAACACGGACGACTCTGCGGACACGGCGCACACAAACCAACTCTCGACATCGGCCGCCACGCAAGCTGTGCACGAACCGACAGGCGGCTCAACGCCAGGGCCTACGGAAGTGGTCACAGCGCCGGTCTTCAGCACGACAGGCATGCCAGGGGTGACGGATCACTCGGTGTCGGATTACACCGCAACGGACGTGCCTCGGACCGTGACCACAACAGGTTTTGAATCTTCTCCAATGGTAACCGACATATGGATGTCGGATCTCACAGATGATCCACTGGTAGACAGCACAACAGACCTAGATTTTCCCACAGAATACACAGATGACCCAATACCAGATTCTACCGATTCCACAGAGGAGGCTCCTGTAGACAGCACTACAGACTTCGATTTTCCCACAGAATACACAGATGACCCAATACCAGATTCTACCGATTCCACAGAAGAGGCTCCTGTAGACAGCACTACAGACTTCGATTTTCCCACAGAATACACAGATGACCCAATACCAGATTCTACCGATTCCACAGAAGAGGCTCCTGTAGACAGCACTACAGACTTCGATTTTCCTACAGAATACACAGATGGCCCAATACCATATTCTACCGATTCCACAGAAGAGGGTCCTGTAGACAGCACTACAGATTTTGATTTTCCCACAAAATATACAGATGTGCCATACCCAGAGTCTACATATCCCACAGAGGAACCTCCTGTCGTCAGCACTACTGACCTTGACTTTTCCACAAAATATACAGATGTGCCATACCCAGAGTCTACATATCCCACAGAGGAACCTCCTGTCGTCAGCACTACTGACCTTGACTTTTCCACAAAATATACAGATGTGCAATACCCAGAGTCTACCTATCCCACAGGGGAACCTCCTATAGTCAGCACTACCGACCTTGACTTTACCACAAAATATACAGATGCGCCAAACCCAGAGTCTACATATCCCACAGAGCAGCCTCCTGTCGTCAGCACTACGGACATTAACACGGAAGTCTCGGGCATGTTCACGACGGTTGAGCCACCAGCTGAGAGCACAGCAGCTGCCAGCTCCTCGACAGCACGGGCCTCGCCTGCGACTGCCGGAACGCCAGCGTTGTCATCTGCAGCAGCCACACGAGGCGAGTTCTGTGCGGTGTGCCCCGCTGTGCCGCGTTCGGTTCGCGATCCTGTCAGAGACTTTGAGGCAGTAGCGTGACGAGCGTGGGGGCAGGCAGGGGGTGCCTTGCCACCCCACCCCCTGCCCACTGGTGGCCAAGGCTACGAGTCGGGGCCCCCTTGACACCACCATCAGATATGCTCTCAACAACAGTGTGAAAGAACAACAACACTCATGTAATAATGTGACTAGGGCAAGAGGAGTCGATATTTGGGGTGCTTCAAAAACATGTGAACACTTCCGAGAATTTGCAACAATACCACGAGAAATGTGCCTCCGGGCTCTGGAGATCACCTGGAGAAGATTCCAGGCGTGCGTTGACAATGATGGCGAACAAGTGAAGCTATTAACATACATTTGTTATCATGTTACTGTGCTATTATACGTTCTTTTGCCATTAAAAACGATAGTCCCATATACCGTATTTTCCCGCATATAACCTGCAGACACATATACCCCGCAAAAATAGTGTTTTGTGTAAAACAAATTTCAGATAGCCCGTACCTCCATACACCCCGCATGCATTCATATCTTTAACGTCGTTACCGCAGCTTAATTCCATCATATTAATACAAAGTTTACATTTGTAATACATTCCACTATCAATTGTTAACATTAAAATCATGACGTGCACAAAGATAACAAACTAACCGGAAACGAGTGAACTTAAAACAGCAAATAATTAACAAAAGTAAATATCCAATAAATAAGTAACACATAACTGGTAAATAAGTAAGTAAGCGTACTGTTAGGCTTACCAGCATTCGACCTCATCATGTTACAGCTACTGGACCGGTAGTTACCCCTGTACAGTTTTAGCACAGACAATAGCGGCACTACGGTAACGCCATTGCCTCCTGGCAACAAAGCCATTGGAAGTTTGAAACAAAGCTCGTGGTCGCCACTGTATAGTGCTCAGCCAATAGCAGCGGCCTAAGGGACTTGGCAATTATGATTCCGTGCCTGGTAGACGCTTGTTAAGGCCCTTCCCATTGTGCAATCCATAGCCTCAGCTAAAATTTTCGCACCCCCATAGAGCCACTGAAAGTATTACGGTAAACAAAGTGCGCCCACTTCAAACATTGTCGTTTCATTGTACAAACATTTCGAATAATTTAAAACATGATAACATGTGCAATTTTAGTGTGAGTGGTTTATTCAGCAGTGCTTTAGTCAAAGGTAAGTGTTGCATAGTGGATAGTCATATATTGAAAAAAGTATGACATGTCACACGTATATTTTTGGGATAGCCCGCACTTCCATATAGCCCGAGTCTTGTTTTGTTTGTAAAAAGTGGTATACCTCGAGGGTTATATGCGGGAAAATACGGTAAGTGTTAAAAAAAAATTTAAGCAACCTGTATAATAGCCTAGGCATGACCGTGCGAAACCAATCAAATATTGGAGCCTCACCTGACCGATTACCGCACCCCCTGAGCTAACAATGTCGTCACACACCACTGCCTTAAGGGAACTTCACGTGGTCTCGAGAGCAACTGCTCGGTCACAGCTATATTGGCGCGTTGGCCAGTGCTCATCTCTGTCGACAGCTTTGAACCAACTGGCAGAAATTCCGGAGTCCCACGACAGGGACCAATGTCAACATAGGATAACCATGACGATGATGAGGATGACGATGACGATGATGATGACAGATGATGACGATGATCATGACAATGATGACGATGATAATGCTAATAACAATGATGACGATGATGATGAAGACGATGACGATCTCTTCCGTCGACATCACCGCCGACCCCCCACAGACCGTGCAGTTTGCCACGTGGCCGGAGATCCGCACTACGTGACCTTCGACTCCCGGCTTATCAGCTACATGGGCACGTGCACGTACACGCTGGTGGCCGTGTGCAACGTCACCGGAATGACCAACTTCACCGTCACGGCCAAGAACGAGGAGCGCGGCCTGCCCAACGCCTCCTACCTCAAACACGTGGTCGTCGACATCGCGGGCCACCGCATCACCCTGCAGAAGAGCCACCGCGTGCTGGTACGCACAGTCGCTCCCGCCATGATGCCTTCTCCCTCTTCCTACCCTCTCCTCCTCCCCCCCCCCCCTTCCTCCTCCCTCCTCCTTCCTCTCCTTCTCCCTTCTTTCCCTGTCCTCCTCCCTCCCCCTCCTCCTCCCCCCTACCTCTCCCCTCCCTCCTTCCCCCCTTTCCCCTCTCCTCCTCCCTCCTCCTCCCCCTTCTCCTTCCCCATCCTCCCCCCTCCTCTTCTCTTCTTCTCATTTAACACTGCACTTATGGAGGAGTGAGTGACCATGTCATCATCTTCCCTAACCTTGTCCTCAAGCAGTCGAGGGTTGTCCAATATTTTTTGTGGAAGGTTGAACCCTGAGGGACTTCACCGCCGGGGGGGGGGGGGGTCAGTTATCTATTCCAGGTGGCGATCGGTGACGTTTGCAGTCGACCCCGAAGTTTGCGCCATCGAGAGGTGGCATGGCTGTCATCGGTTTGTAGGGTTGGGAATCGATTCCAGTTAGGGATGTGGGATTTCAGACGTGTGTGTGTGTGGGTGGAGTGGGTGGAGTGTGTGTGTGGGTGGAGTGAGTGGAGTGGGAGGCGGGAGGGGGGGGTTTGAGGTTCACTCGTCAGTGGGAGAGCTTCGTCAAATGCGCGCATCGATGGCGGGAGATTAAAGGATCGGCCAACACGCGCAGGAAGGCCGCTGCCGCGGTGCCATGGCGAGCACATCACAGCCGACTTGCGCCTCAGAGGCCACCGGTTCAGCCTCCGCGTGCGGCAGTTGCAACGATGGTGCACGTTACTTATTGTTTAAAAATGTATTACAACTCAACGCGAGCCCAGTACAGAAGCGCCGATCGCAGATCAGAGGAGGGGGGTGGTGGGGGTGGTGCGGGTGGTGGGGGGATGGTTCACGTTTCTTTAACCCACGCCCACCTCTCACGGCCGAGGGACAATCCTTCTAAACTGTTCGCGTCCTCGTGCGGGATGAAAGGCGGCCCTCGGCGGTAGCTCCGCGACGTCACCTTCCGCGATCACCCCTCTCTAGGCAGGGGTCGATGCACTGCTGGCTGAGGCATTCTGAATGAGAACGACGGGCAACAGGAATGGTGCCGAGGGGAGACGGGGAAACGAATGGGAGAGAGTAAGAGACCAGCGTGGACGGTAGCTAATCTTAACCCTGACGTACGCGTACGCCATCCACTCCGCCTTCTGATTCCGTTCCGGTGGCATACGCGTACGTCATCGGAACGTAGTCAGAAGGAAAAGATGTAACCGAGGCTCCCCCCCATCCCCACAAGGCCACGCGGGAGGTCCTGTCGCACAGTTTGGTGCCAGATATCGTAGAGTGCGGTCGTGTCGCTACGGTTCTCTGCGGTGAGTAGAATAAAATCTACGCTGAGCTGCTCGCGCGTTCCGATGCAAACAAACATGTTTATTTGCGTGTTTTGCCACACGAATGTGTGGTTAATGCAGACTTGATGCCTTGCATCTTAACACAGCTCCTGTTTTATTGCCTTGAAAGGGTAAAACCTGTTATCTTTTTCATAATTTATTGATACTGCCAAAAAGGTCCACATAGATAGACGCGATAATTGTTCGCTTCACTTCAGCAAAGCCCAAAGCCACCAATCCACATTCACAGGTACAAAAACCAAAAAAAGAAAATTTACATCTCGAAGAAATGTAACGACACCGACGATTGCAGACACGTTCGTGTATTTTAATGACCTTCGCTGTGACATTGCACGCCGCGCTGGAACACGAGTCACGCCGCTGGGGGTTTTTCTCGCCTCTTTTCTAGATCAACGGGAAGCGAACCAAGACCCCGATCATTGGTGCGGTGCCCGGGGTGCAGATCGGCATGCAAGGGAGCTACGTGCTCGTCGTGACGGACTTTGGGCTGGAGGTCAAATTTGACGGCGTTCATCACCTTGCGATTTCCATACCGAGCACTTACTCCCGCAAGGTGCTGGGCAACGCCTGTGCTTCACTGTTTACAAATCCGCCACCCACTCACACATTCAGTACAGATGTACAGTTGGTCATCGATTATCCGGCTTCCAACATTATCCGACAGTCCCGGGCTGATCCGGGGAAATCGGCAAAACCGTTGCAAAGGCTGTAACCAGTCCGGCGATCGGCACCGTGGTTTTTTTTCAGTGTTAAATATTATATACAGTACATTATACACTACATACAACTTAAATAATGAAAACACTGCACGTATATTTACATAACCCCATGCAGAGTCTTCGAGATTGGAGCGGTAATCACGGTATATTAAATACGGTAACTTTTTAAAGTTGCATATTTTTTTTTTTCTATTTGTACGTTTGTTTATGCCAATTTCACACCGTAAACAAATTTAAAACACAAAGAAAAACAACCAAAAACATGTCTTACAAAAATGCGGAATTAATACGCTATTTTAAGTAACAATCATGTAGTGATTATCCAGCGTTATTAAAAATCCAGCACTCCCACCGAAGCCGCCGGATAATCGATAATCAACTGGAAATCTATTGGAGATGTACGTTGAACTTCTTTCGCACCCCCGTACGTAGCTAACCGTGCTAATCGGAGGCGTTGCCGGGGGACGGGTGGGGGGGAAGGTCAACGAACTAGACGCACCGCGGCGTGAACCTGAGCTGCGACTTCTTGACCTGAGCCCTTTTTTTCCCCGCAGGTCTGTGGCATGTGCGGCAATTACAACGGGAATCTCGACGACGACGACCTGATGCCCAACGGGGAACCGGCGCCCAGCACCGCGCTGCTTGGCGACAGCTGGAGGGCCGTGGGCGACACGGACGCCGGGTGAGAGGGAGCCGGGGGGTGCAGAATTGTGGCCTCATTGCACAGACGATTGTCGAGAGCGACTTCGCGCTCCGAGTGAGCATCGA
The DNA here is from genome assembly GCF_965212315.1 of Lampetra planeri. NCBI lineage: Eukaryota > Metazoa > Chordata > Hyperoartia > Petromyzontiformes > Petromyzontidae > Lampetra > Lampetra planeri. The sequence goes on from NC_136157.1 coordinate 1,066,649, forward strand.
GGTGGCAACCTCCTGTTTCTCGGCTCCGAAAGTTACCCATTTATTGTGGCGGGGACGAGTCTATCTATCCATAGGGCTGCTACTCTTGACTTCCCCACCAAGCAGAATTTATTTTAATGACCCGAACGGATGATGGGCTGATTTAACCCACGACCCTTCTGATTGCGAGCCGCTCGCTCTACAGCTGAGCAGCCTGGGCCGGAAAATGATGCAGTGGCGGCTTCTTCAATGCCTGTCATTTTTAGAATGGAATTAAAGCAAAATTGATTCCGTTTATTAAAAATGTCAATCTGTAATCCAAACGATAAAACTGATCATCGGGGCTACGTTTGGTGAACAGCAGCAACACCCGTGGGAAGATGAGCCCAATATGAGCAGGCACATCAAGAAAAGTTATTTTCCAGGACCGCACTTCGCAATAGATCCAATAAAAGCTCAGTGCGATTATTATTTAATTTTTATTTTACCAGGTAAGGTCTCCACGGAGCTACGTATCTCTTTTTCAGAAACAATCTGGGCCATCACAAATGATAGCTCAACGAAGTAGCTTATCGTCATCATCATTGTGGAAATTTCTATCAGCAGCCAAATAACTCTGAAAGCGTGATGTTGTGTCTAAACATGGAGGGAAAAACCAGAGGACGTGGAGATAAATCCACACAACCACTGGGGGAGAGACACCGCAAAGTCCAAATATACAAGCTTTGGGGTTGGGATCGAACTGATGACCTCCTACATACATTGCGAGGTAGTTAACATCTCCTAGCCACCTGCAGTATCCGTTCTGGCAGCGCCACTGATCATATAGAAGCTGAGTAGTGCCAGGTTTAAACAGATGGCTCTGTTTAACCACCGGAATGTCCTTCATAGAAATGGGGGTGTTTCTGTTGTTATAAGGACATCCTTGGTTAGGCCTCTCTTTGAATAGCGTCAGTTAATGAAGCATTTTTTTCGTTGGATCTCGTTATGAGAACGCTAGTCATCTGTAGGAGTGGAATGTAGGCTGGCGTGATTTAGCAGGCCCCTCTTTCTGGAGAGCATCCATGGAGATGGTTTGTTCGTTCTGGCGATAAACTCTAGTTTCCACTACTAAAAACTATACACTACTACACTACTATTTACTGCACTACTATACACTACACTATACACTTCTATACACTACTACACTGCTATACACTACACTACTGCACTAAACACTACTATAGACTTTACACTACTATACACAGACTAGCTCTTCCTGGGGAATTCGCAGGCGTTCCCAGGCCAGCCGAGCGATGTAGTCCCACCAGCGTGTCCTGGAGCCGGCCCCGGGGTTTTTGCCCAGCTAAAACCTGATCTTTGTTGAACTTCTTTCGTGCCGTACGTAGCCATCCCTGCTAAAATACAGACCACATCAGGAATATTCAACTTCGCTAGCCATTCTATGTTTGCCACGGCTAATGTCAGCGATTCGTTTCAGAACTTGTCCCGAGATTCTCCCAGGTTAACTCAGGTGGTCTGTTGACCCAAGGGTCACATCGCCGAGTTGGGAACTTCTGAGTTCCGGGTTTGAATTCCACTTTGAGTGTCTCAACCCAGTCGCCAATAACGGCATGAAAAAACCTCACGTTAAATCTGATGTCACGTAATTTTTTCTCAATTTCAGCTATGATAATTAATCTAAGGTCATCTTGAAGGGATCTCAAAAGTAGTTCTATGCTAGTCCCTTCCGCGGGCTGTTCTCTCGTGCGGTGAAGGACAAGAAACCAAACACAAAAAAGCATCTTTGCAACCAGGATTAAATCCCGTGGGTCATTTTCCTTGTCTCAACTCACAGGGAGCTATAGATGAGATCAGAGGCGTGCGTTGAAAATTCATAGTAACTGGACATGGACCTTGTTAGGAAGATAGTTTGAAAAAATATGAAATAATTTACAGCCCTTCTTCAATCTGCCCGCTGGCTCCAAAGCTTCGCCATGACTTGACGGCTGTGTGAGTGTGCATTGTACACGGCACGGTGATATCAGAATCCGCCAAGGCGGTCACACTGTACAACCAACGCCTGTCCCATTGACCTGCAGCATCGCCTCTTTGTGGATTTTCAATCCTTCCATCGCAGGTGCCAGCCGGCCGCAACTCCTGACGGATGCGTTGCAGCCGACGAGGAACTCTACAGGAGGATGTGCAAAATCATCGTCTCCTCCTCTGGACCCTTTGCCAGCTGCCACGACGTCGTCGATCCGGCCATCTTCTTCCAGTCGTGCGTCTTCGACGTGTGTCAGTACGGCGGCATGGAGAGCACGCTATGCCACATCCTGCAGGCCTACGCGGAGGCCTGCCGCGCCGAGAACATCGAAGTCCTGTGGCGCAACGAAACCTTCTGCCGTGAGTCTGTGCGATTCATGGTTTAGGAGGTGTTTACAGCCTCGCCTGGTATGAAGGAGTTCGTGGGTTCGATCCCGACCCCTGACGATGCCTGCTGTATATTTGGAGTTGGCATCTGTCTCTCTCTCCCCGTGGTTGCCTGAATTTTTCTCTAGATCCTCTGGTTTTTCCCCAGCACAGTTAGAATCAATATTACGCGTTTAGAGTATTGAGCTGCCAGTATACATTTCTACATGATAAGCCACTTCGTTGAGCTATCATTTGTGGTGCCAGGTCGCTTCTGAAAGAATGGCTATACAGCTCAATGGACCTTCCCTGGTAAAATAAAAAAGTGAAGTATATTGAATTTCTCACCCCCACCCTCTCGCCCATTACGGCCTCCCCTCCATCCCCCCTCTCGGATCTATATAATGCCTCGTCACAACGGCATGCTTCTCTCTCTCACCTGAAGACGATTGCTTGTTGTTGCAATTGAAACGTCGTGATCTATTAAATATTTTCCTATCTACGTGACTTTACCAAAAGAACCAAAGAGTATAATAGTTAAATAGTTTAGTTTAGCTTGTGGCGAGTGCATGATTCCACGTATGTACGGTGAACCGAGCGGCTCAGCGGTAGAGAGAGCGGCTCGCAATCGGAAGGTCGCGAGTTAAAATCTAAAGGGCGAGAGTGTGTGGTTCGTTGTTTGGTGAATGTATGTGCCCGATATCTTGCCAAATAGTTGCGTTCAGGATCTAATGAGTAGGGTGTTAAGTCGTAAATCGGAATCTTTATTTATCCTGGAGATATCTGATGCGCTTGGAACTTCTTTCGCACCGTACGTTTCCCGAACGTGCTAATCGGAGGTTCTGTCCCTTCGTCTCACAGCGCCGTCGTGCCCGCCGAACACCCACTACACGCCATGTGCCTCGCCCTGCCCGGCCACTTGCTCGGACATCGACGCCGTAGCCGGCTGCCAGAGCGCGGCTCGGTGCTCCGAGGGCTGCATCTGCGACCAGGGCTTCGTGCTTAGTGACGATCTCTGCGTGTCGCTGGAAGCCTGCGGCTGCCGGGACGACAAAAACAACTACCACTCGGTGCGTAGTGAGGCTGCTCGGTCCGCGTGGTCCACGTGGTCCACGCAGTCCACATAGTCCACTCCGCACGTCCCGACTTGTTGGGAAGACACTACCGTGAACGCAGCTGGCCAGCGTTTTGCAGAGGAGGGCACCCATGCTGTGGATCATGGGGCTGTTTCAAGCAGGCTCATTTGAAGACAGTGTCCTCCAATGAGCGGAAACCCCGGGGTTATAAACTGTGATCATTATTATTATTGTTGTTGTCATGAGAGAAGTGGTTGGTGGCTTGGTGAGGCCTTTGTCTAGCAGTAGATCGACCATGGTGAGTGTGGGCTGAGTGAGTGGTGAGTGTGGGCTGAGTGAGTGGCGAGTGTGAGCTGAGTGAGTGGTGAGTGTGGGCTGAGTGAGTGGTAAGTGTGGGCTGAGTGAGTGGTGAGTGTGGGCTGAGTGAGTGGTGAGTGTGGGCTGAGTGAGTGAGGAGTGTGAGCTGAGTGAGTGGCGAGTGTGGGCTGAGTGAGTGGCGAGTGTGGGCTGAGTGAGTGGTGAGTGTGAGCTGAGTGCGTGGCGAGTGTGGGCTGAGTGAGTGCGAGTGTGAACTGAGTGAGTGGCGAGTGTGAGCTGAGTGAGTGGCGAGTGTGGGTTGAGTGAGTGGCGAGTGTGGATTGAGTGAGTGGTGAGTGTGAGCTGAGTGAGTGGCGAGTGTGGGCTGACTGAGTGGCGAGTGTTAGCTGAGTGAGTGGCGAGTGTGGGCTGAGTGAGTGCGAGTGTGGGCTGACTGAGTGGCGAGTGTGAGCTTAGTGAGTGGCGAGTGTGGGCTGAGTGAGTGGCGAGTGTGGGCTGAGTGAGTGGTGAGTGTGGGCTGAGTGAGTGGCGAGTGTGAGCTGAGTGAGTGGCGAGTGTGGGCTGAGTGAGTGGTGATTGTGAGTTGAGTGAGTGGCGAGTGTGAGCTGAGTGAGTGGCGAGTGTGAGCTGAGTGAGTGGCGAGTGTGAGCTGAGTGAGTGGTGAGTGTGAGCTGAGTGAGTGGCGAGTGTGAGCTGAGTGAGTGGCGAGTGTGAGCTGAGTACGTGGCGAGTGTGAGCTGAGTGAGTGGTGAGTGTGGGCTGAGTGAGTGGTGAGTGTGAGCTGAGTGAGTGCGAGTGTGAGCTGAGTGAGTGGCGAGTGTGGGTTGAGTGAGTTTCGAGTGTGAGCTGAGTGAGTGGCGAGTGTGGGCTGAGTGAGTGGCGAGTGTGAGCTGAGTGAGTGCGAGTGTGAGCTGAGTGATTGGTGAGTGTGGGCTGAGTGAGTGCGAGTGTGAGCTGAGTGAGTGCGAGTGTGAGCTGAGTGAGTGCGAGTGTGAGCTGAGTGAGTGGCGAGTGTGAGCTGAGTGAGTGGCGAGTGTGGGCTGAGTGAGTGGTGAGTGTGGGCTGAGTGAGTGGTGAGTGTGGGCTGAGTGAGTGGCGAGTGTGAGCTGAGTGAGTGGCGAGTGTGAGCTGAGTGAGTGGCGAGTGTGGGCTGAGTGAGTGGCGAGTGTGAGCTGAGTGAGTGGCGAGTGTGGGCTGAGTGAGTGGTGAGTGTGGGCTGAGTGAGTGGTGAGTGTGGGCTGAGTGAGTGGCGAGTGTGGGTTGAGTGAGTGGCGAGTGTGAGCTGAATGAGTGGCGAGTGTGGGCTGAGTGAGTGGCGAGTGTGAGCTGAGTGCGTGGCGAGTGTGGGCTGAGTGAGTGCGAGTGTGAGCTGAGTGAGTGGCGAGTGTGAGCTGAGTGAGTGGCGAGTGTGGGCTGAGTGACTGCGAGTGTGAGCTGAGTGAGTGGCGAGTGTGAGCTGAGTGAGTGGCGAGTGTGGGCTGAGTGAGTGGCGAGTGTGGGTTGAGTTAGTGGCGAGTGTGGGTTGAGTGAGTGGCGAGTGTGGGCTGAGTGAGTGGCGAGTGTGGGCTGAGTGAGTGGCGAGTGTGAGCTGAGTGAGTGGCGAGTGTGGGCTGAGTGAGTGGCGAGTGTTAGCTGAGTGAGTGGCGAGTGTGGGCTGAGTGAGTGGCGAGTGTGGGTTGAGTGAGTGGCGAGTGTGAGCTGAATGAGTGGTGAGTGTGGGCTGAGTGAGTGGCGAGTGTGGGCTGAGTGAGTGGTGAGTGTGAGCTGAGTGCGTGGCGAGTGTGGGCTGAGTGAGTGCGAGTGTGAACTGAGTGAGTGGCGAGTGTGAGCTGAGTGAGTGGCGAGTGTGGGTTGAGTGAGTGGCGAGTGTGGGTTGAGTGAGTGGTGAGTGTGAGCTGAGTGAGTGGCGAGTGTGGGCTGAGTGAGTGGCGAGTGTTAGCTGAGTGAGTGGCGAGTGTGGGCTGAGTGAGTGCGAGTGTGGGCTGACTGAGTGGCGAGTGTGAGCTTAGTGAGTGGCGAGTGTGGGCTGAGTGAGTGGCGAGTGTGGGCTGAGTGAGTGGCGAGTGTGGGCTGAGTGAGTGGCGAGTGTGAGCTGAGTGAGTGGCGAGTGTGGGCTGAGTGAGTGGTGATTGTGAGTTGAGTGAGTGGCGAGTGTGAGCTGAGTGAGTGGCGAGTGTGAGCTGAGTGAGTGGCGAGTGTGAGCTGAGTGAGTGGTGAGTGTGAGCTGAGTGAGTGGCGAGTGTGAGCTGAGTGAGTGGCGAGTGTGAGCTGAGTACGTGGCGAGTGTGAGCTGAGTGAGTGGTGAGTGTGGGCTGAGTGAGTGGTGAGTGTGAGCTGAGTGAGTGCGAGTGTGAGCTGAGTGAGTGGCGAGTGTGGGTTGAGTGAGTTTCGAGTGTGAGCTGAGTGAGTGGCGAGTGTGGGCTGAGTGAGTGGCGAGTGTGAGCTGAGTGAGTGCGAGTGTGAGCTGAGTGATTGGTGAGTGTGAGCTGAGTGAGTGCGAGTGTGGGCTGAGTGAGTGCGAGTGTGAGCTGAGTGAGTGGCGAGTGTGAGCTGAGTGAGTGGCGAGTGTGGGCTGAGTGAGTGGCGAGTGTGGGCTGAGTGAGTGGCGAGTGTGGGCTGAGTGAGTGGCGAGTGTGAGCTGAGTGAGTGGCGAGTGTGAGCTGAGTGAGTGGCGAGTTTGGGCTGAGTGAGTGGCGAGTGTGAGCTGAGTGAGTGGCGAGTGTGGGCTGAGTGAGTGGTGAGTGTGGGCTGAGTGAGTGGCGAGTGTGGGTTGAGTGAGTGGCGAGTGTGAGCTGAATGAGTGGTGAGTGTGGGCTGAGTGAGTGGCGAGTGTGAGCTGAGTGCGTGGCGAGTGTGGGCTGAGTGAGTGCGAGTGTGAGCTGAGTGAGTGGCGAGTGTGAGCTGAGTGAGTGGTGAATGTGGGTTGAGTGAGTGGCGAGTGTGGGTTGAGTGAGTGGCGAGTGTGAGCTGAGTGAGTGGCGAGTGTGGGCTGAGTGACTGCGAGTGTGAGCTGAGTGAGTGGCGAGTGTGAGCTGAGTGAGTGGCGAGTGTGGGTTGAGTGAGTGGCGAGTGTGGGTTGAGTTAGTGGCGAGTGTGGGTTGAGTGAGTGGCGAGTGTGGGCTGAGTGAGTTGCAAGTGTGAGCTGAGTGAGTGGCGAGTGGGAGCTGAGTGAGTGGCGAGTGGGAGCTGAGTGAGTGGCGAGTGTGGGTTGAGTGAGTGACGAGTGTGAGCTGAATGAGTGGTGAGTGTGGGCTGAGTGAGTGGCGAGTGTGAGCTGAGTGCGTGGCGAGTGTGGGCTGAGTGAGTGCGAGTGTGAGCTGAGTGAGTGGCGAGTGTGAGCTGAGTGAGTGGTGAATGTGGGTTGAGTGAGTGGCGAGTGTGGGTTGAGTGAGTGGCGAGTGTGAGCTGAGTGAGTGGCGAGTGTGGGCTGAGTGACTGCGAGTGTGAGCTGAGTGAGTGGCGAGTGTGAGCTGAGTGAGTGGCGAGTGTGGGTTGAGTGAGTGGCGAGTGTGGGTTGAGTTAGTGGCGAGTGTGGGTTGAGTGAGTGGCGAGTGTGGGCTGAGTGAGTGGCGAGTGTGGGCTGAGTGAGTGGCGAGTGTGAGCTGAGTGAGTGGCGAGTGTGGGCTGAGTGAGTGGCGAGTGTTAGCTGAGTGAGTGGCGAGTGTGGGCTGAGTGAGTGGTGATTGTGAGCTGAGTGAGTGGCGAGTGTGGGTTGAGTGCGTGGCGAGTGTGGGCTGAGTGAGTGGCGAGTGTGGGCAGAGTGAGTGGCGAGTGTGGGCTGAGTGAGTGGTGAGTGTGAGCTGAGTGAGTGGCGAGTAGGAGCTGAGTGAGTGGCAAGTGTGAGCTGAGTGAGTGGCAAGTGTGAACTGAGTGAGTGGCGAGTGTGGGTTGAGTGAGTGGCGAGTGTGGGCTGAGTGAGTGCGAGTGTGAGCTGAGTGAGTGGCGAGTGTGAGCTGAGTGAGTGGCGAGTGTGGGCTGAGTGAGTGGCGAGTGTGGGCTGAGTGAGTGGCGAGTGTGGGCTGAGTGAGTGGCGAGTGTGAGCTGAGTGAGTGGCGAGTGTGAGCTGAGTGAGTGGCGAGTGTGGGCTGAGTGAGTGGCGAGTGTGAGCTGAGTGAGTGGCGAGTGTGGGCTGAGTGAGTGGTGAGTGTGGGCTGAGTGAGTGGCGAGTGTGGGTTGAGTGAGTGGCGAGTGTGAGCTGAATGAGTGGTGAGTGTGGGCTGAGTGAGTGGCGAGTGTGAGCTGAGTGCGTGGCGAGTGTGGGCTGAGTGAGTGCGAGTGTGAGCTGAGTGAGTGGCGAGTGTGAGCTGAGTGAGTGGTGAATGTGGGTTGAGTGAGTGGCGAGTGTGGGTTGAGTGAGTGGCGAGTGTGAGCTGAGTGAGTGGCGAGTGTGGGCTGAGTGACTGCGAGTGTGAGCTGAGTGAGTGGCGAGTGTGAGCTGAGTGAGTGGCGAGTGTGGGTTGAGTTAGTGGCGAGTGTGGGTTGAGTGAGTGGCGAGTGTGGGCTGAGTGAGTGGCAAGTGTGAGCTGAGTGAGTGGCGAGTGGGAGCTGAGTGAGTGGCGAGTGGGAGCTGAGTGAGTGGCGAGTGTGGGTTGAGTGAGTGACGAGTGTGAGCTGAATGAGTGGTGAGTGTGGGCTGAGTGAGTGGCGAGTGTGAGCTGAGTGCGTGGCGAGTGTGGGCTGAGTGAGTGCGAGTGTGAGCTGAGTGAGTGGCGAGTGTGAGCTGAGTGAGTGGTGAATGTGGGTTGAGTGAGTGGCGAGTGTGGGTTGAGTGAGTGGCGAGTGTGAGCTGAGTGAGTGGCGAGTGTGGGCTGAGTGACTGCGAGTGTGAGCTGAGTGAGTGGCGAGTGTGAGCTGAGTGAGTGGCGAGTGTGGGTTGAGTGAGTGGCGAGTGTGGGTTGAGTTAGTGGCGAGTGTGGGTTGAGTGAGTGGCGAGTGTGGGCTGAGTGAGTGGCGAGTGTGAGCTGAGTGAGTGGCGAGTGTGGGCTGAGTGAGTGGCGAGTGTTAGCTGAGTGAGTGGCGAGTGTGGGCTGAGTGAGTGGGGATTGTGAGCTGAGTGAGTGGCGAGTGTGGGTTGAGTGCGTGGCGAGTGTGGGCTGAGTGAGTGGCGAGTGTGGGCAGAGTGAGTGGCGAGTGTGGGCTGAGTGAGTGGTGAGTGTGAGCTGAGTGAGTGGCGAGTAGGAGCTGAGTGAGTGGCAAGTGTGAGCTGAGTGAGTGGCAAGTGTGAACTGAGTGAGTGGCGAGTGTGGGTTGAGTGAGTGGCGAGTATGAGCTGAGTGAGTGCGAGTGGGAGCTGAGTGAGTGGCGAGTGGGAGCTGAGTGAGTGGCGAGTGTGAGCTGAGTGAGTGCGAGTGTGAGCTGAGTGAGTGGCGAGTGTGAGCTGAGTGAGTGGCAAGTGTGAGCTGAGTGAGTGGCGAGTGTGAGCTGAGTGAGTGGCAAGTGTGAGCTGAGTGAGTGGCGAGTGTGGGTTGAGTGCGTGGCGAGTGTGGGCTGAGTGAGTGGTGATTGTGAGCTGAGTGAGTGGCGAGTGTGGGCTGAGTGAGTGGCGAGTGTGGGCTGAGTGAGTGGCGAGTGTGAGCTGAGTGAGTGGCGAGTGTGAGCTGAGTAAGTGGCAAGTGGGAGCTGAGTGAGTGGCAAGTGTGAGCTGAGTGAGTGGCGAGTGTGAGCTGAGTGAGTGCGAGTGTGAGCTGAGTGAGTGGCGAGTGTGAGCTGAGTGAGTGGCAAGTGGGAGCTGAGTGAGTGGCGAGTGTGAGCTGAGTGAGTGGCGAGTGTGAGCTGAGTGAGTGGCAAGTGTGGGTTGAGTGCGTGGCGAGTGTGGGCTGAGTGAGTGGCGAGTGTGGGCTGAGTGAGTGGCGAGTGTGGGCTGAGTGAGTGCGAGTGTGAGCTGAGTGAGTGGCGAGTGTGGGCTGAGTGAGTGGTGAGTGTGGGCTAAGCCGTGGTCTCTGTGCGCCACAGTTCGGGGAGTCGTGGATCACGGACGACTGCGGCGCGAGCTGCACGTGCGAGGCGTTGGGCGCGGTGCGGTGCTCTACGCACGGCTGCACCATTGGCGAAACCTGCGAGCTCAAGGATGGGAATTACATCTGCAAACCGATCGGTGAGTCTGCAACGGGGCGCTCGTTCGTTTGCGGTACAATGGCGCTGCGACGTGCCTGGGTTTTTACGGATGACTGTTTACGTTACGGAGCAGATTCATGAATGCACAATCACGTGGAATGAATTAATGAATTAATGCCTTCTATACAATGGCCAGGGAAGATTATTTTTTTTATTTACGAATGTGTTGAGTTCTTCACAACCCTCCGAGGTATGGTAGCTTCTGTGCATCTAGCAATGCACCGATTCACTGATTATTATCGCTCCCCAATGCATTTAAGCTAAATGAAAGAAGAAAAAACTGTACAAACACAGGGAAAAAACAACGAACGAGGTGGTTCAACAATGAAGAGAAGAGCCGCCCCCGACGCCGCGGGCGGCGGGTTTAGCCCGCTCCTGCGTGGACCATGGCACTCGAACACGAAGTGCCGGCTCTTGACACACCTCCCCATTAATTTTAGTTCTTTCTAATAAAAACATGGAATCTTAACATTGAGCGGTTTCCGATGGGGAAGTCTTTAAATATAACAAGTTGAATCAAGTCAAATTGTATTTTTTCGTGGAAAAATACAACTGTTTGGATCGTAGATACAAATTGTAAAAAAATATCATATCAGGTTAATTATTATATTCATAGAAAACTTTTGCCTTGCGGAGACAGGCTCCACGAAACTAGTGGTAAAAAAGAGACCCCTGCACGCTGCTCCGTGCGTGCGCGCGTGGCCCAGGCTACGGGACGTGCACGGTCTCCGGAGACCCCCACTACCAGTCGTTCGACGGGCGCCTCTACCACTTCATGGGCGAGGAGACGTACGTGCTGGCGCAGAGCTGCGGCGGGGACGACGGGGGCCTGGCGCCGGTGCGCGTGCACGGGCGCAACGAGCGGCGCGGGAACCAGGCGGTGTCGTACCTGGCCGAGGTGCGCGTCTTCGTGCTGGGACACGAGGTCCGCTTCACCAAGAGGAACGACTTCCAGGTGACGAGGAGGGGGGAGGAGGAGGGGAGGTGAGGAGGGGGAGGAGGAGGGGGGTGGGTGGGGAGGAGGGGGGTGGGGAGAAGAAGGGAGGATGGGGAGGAGAAGAAGGGAGGATGGGGACGAGGAGGGGGTGGGGGAGGAGGAGGAGGGAGGGGGTCCCACCTGTTGCTCCATCTTGGGGAAATCAGTTATAATTTTTTTTCCAATAAGGAGCCCGGTACACAGCATAAACCGTGACGTGGTTGGGGGGGGGGGTTATAGAAACTCCGCAGTCCCCGAACGCTGTGCTATTGTACTCTTTTATGAGACGGGGAAGGAGAGGGATAAAGGACTTAAGAAAGGGAGTGGAGGGAGTGGGGGGAGCTGGTAGAGGAGAATGTAAAAGGGAATCAGAATCAAAATATGTATTTATACTGGAGGAATTGGATGTGCTATGAAGCTCTTTTTATAGATGGAAAGGGAGGAGCACTTAGGAGAGAATAAATTTGGAAGGATTACTCACACGTGCTTGGTGAACTTGTCAACCTGTCACAGTCCCGTAGGGCGGTAATTAACTCCCGTCCATCCCCGGGGGAACGGAGGCAACTCCATGCGCGCCGATCCCCTCCCAGCGTGCGGCACCTCGCATCAGGGGAAATTAATAACTTAATCCGAATGCTGTGCGCTGAAGACTTTTACGTTCATTGCCATCCTTACCATGCCGTGGGGCGAGCGGTGGCCCAACGCTATGTGTGTGGGGAGACCTTAATCCAGCGGTAGGTTAAAAAAAACGGATCGTTCGCACGGCTTCACAATGGGACACGCGCACGTGTGGATGTTTGGCGGCTGACCGGCAGGTGGACGGCGTGAGGATGAAGCCGCCGGCGACCCCCGCGGAGGGACTGCACATCCAGCAGTCCTCTCACAAGTTCATCCTCAGGACCGACTCCGGCCTCACTGTGACCTTTGACCGCAAGGAGCACGCAGGTGCGGGGGCTGCACGGCCACCTGGGTTTAGGCGATTTACACTCCTGCCCGGCCGAGCCGTTGGCTGCATACGCTGCGTTCAACATTCAGTAGATACATCAGAGGATGGGGGTGGTGAGAGGGGAGCGGCTACAGCGGTGTTTCACGGTGAACACACCACGGGACCACCGTATCGAGGCCACCCGATCTATACGATCTCCCGGCGTGGCAGTTGATACAATTGGCAAGTTTCACAAATCCCCTCCCCACCTTCCTCTGTGAAAACCAGCAGTATAATGGAGTACACCTTGGTCACGTGCAGTGGGATGTGGGCACCCCGCCTCCCCTCCCCAATATCTCCCAAAACGTCTGAGCAGCGTGGAAGAGGAGGCCTCTCTCCCTCCAGCAAAATGCCCCCCTTCATGCGAGTGGTGGCTCTGGGCAAGAAATGGCTCAGCGCCGCATCGCTGCATCTCGCAGTCCCCGTGGTCGTGCGGGGATTCCCCCACCCGGTCTTGTCTGCAATCCCTAGGACGAGACTTTTCTCCGAGGGCCAACCCCAGGGCTTCTTGCCGCATGCCCAGCCATGTCCGTCACTTGGGCCCTGTCATTGTGTTTTAATGGATGTTGAACTTCTTTTGCTCCATGGGCCAACCCTCTCGCGGACACACGAGGGTCAAGGGTGGCAATGCAATCCGCCCTCTCGTCTTGTACGGCACTTTTTAGTCGCTTGTTTTTATTTATTTACTCATCGAATGCTTAGTGATTTCTTTCAATAAAAGGTGATGTATGTATAAAAATACATTATTATTTAACTTTACCACCTGTACACGGGAATAGAAGTATATGTGGTTATGGCGTTCTTTCAGCCTGCAGTGTAAAAAAGAACTGTACCTTTGCAGGCCTTCCAGAGATTTGCATACCAGCAACACCTGCCAAATGCACCGATGCAAAACTACTGGATAGGCGATTAATGTCATTTATATAAATGACAGCAATGTGATAAAAAAAAAATGGTTTAAACAAACCTAACTTGCAAATGCATTAAAGTGTGAAAATAATAGGTTTTCTCTTTTGATTTAAAGCTTTCGTGACTGCAGGGATTCACATTATTGGTTCTTTCGGTAAAGTCACGTACAAGGGAAATAATAAAATAATACAAATATTGAACAATAAAATTCTCACGACGTTTCGACTGCAACACAAGCAAGCTTGCAACACAAGCAATACAAGCAAGCTTGCAACACAAGCAAGCAAGCAAGCTTGTGTTGCAGTCGAAACGTCGTGAGAATTTTGTTTTATATTTTAATTATTTTATTATTTCCGTTCTACGTGACTTTACCGAAAGAACCAAGAATATAGGTTTTCGTTTATTTTATAATTTTTTGGAACCTATCTACGTGACTTTACCGAAAGACCCAAAGAATATAATAATAGGTTTTACCCTTTCTGGCAATAAAACAGGAGGTGTTAAGATGTTCAAACACCAAATAGAAACCTTTTTCAAGGAATCAAGTCCGAATTAACCACACGTACTTGTGGTGAACATGCAAACAAAAATGCTCTGATAATATTTGCATTGTCTTTTAAACTGATTGGCCTACACCAGAGACAGCAGCCTTCTTTAGGGCTCAGCATCAACAGTGTGAGAGCAGAGAACGGCAAAAGGCGAACAGCACAAATACAATATGTATATCAGAGCATTTCTTGCTCGGGGTGAGCAGCTATATCATGGGATAACTTTTTTTACGGTATCAAAGTATGGCAGTGGGGTATAATACACGGTCAATGAGTCATTCTCAATTACGTGGAACTAGGGTTCATTGGCGTCTACTTCACAAAGGGAATTCTAACAAACAAATTGCGTTTTTGAAACAAAATGCGTCGCTGTCTCTGTACGCGTTCGCTTTTGCCGAGTGTCCGCCGCCCCTGTGCGCGTGTGCGTGTGTGTGCTGCCCGGCGGTTGCGATCCACCGCAGATGTAGTCATGCCCAGCTCTTACATGAGCCGGCTGTGCGGCCTGTGCGGCAATTACAACGGAAACGCCAGCGATGACTTGGCGACTCCCGATGGGCAGCTGGCTGCGAACACGGACGAGTTTGGCCACAGCTGGAGGGTTGGCGACGACGCTCGCCACGCTCCTGCGAGGTCGAACGAGCAAAGGGTGTTCAGGTGAGAGCTACAGTGCACTCGTAGAATGGCTGCGAGCGCGCACTAAACACATAACCATCACCACCATCGTCAGCAGCTACAATTGCCTTCCAACAGGGAAAAACAAAAAAACATCTTTTGCCAATTTCACGATTTTTAATCTGGCGTGGAAAAGTTTTCCACCTTTATATTATATGTTGAATATGAAATAAACAGTATTTACATATTTCTTCTCAAGTTTTATTGTTTATTTTGCATCTGGAAGGCAGTGTTAACAATCACTTTAACAAGTAGTAGTAGGCTTTCGCGACCAATATTATCCATAATAGAGGTTTTTGGGTTCGATCGCGGGTTACTCTCCAACACACCCGTGTGCTGAACTAGTAACTAATTGACACGTTTTGTTTACGTGACAAACCTTACTATTGGCTGTGTCGGGCGGTGTCGGGTTTAACGACGCATTTATATTTACGCGATCTAACTCAAACCCTTTGTTTAGGATAATATTGCTTGCGAAAGCCCGCGTGTGAAACTGGCGATTGAAATATTGGAGTGTTAACGATTAATGTTTTGATTATTTTGTTTACTGTACTCATGCACCATTGCAAACCCGGCCCCTCAGCCTTTTGGTTGGGCGAGCGTCAGATTAGAAATGCGATCGCTGTGGAAAGGTTCAGGTTTAACTTGCGACTTCGACGTTAAATTTTCCCAGCAGGCAGAGAAGCGTCATTCTCTTGGGCTCACCTGGTGTCCAAAAACAAACGCCATCACACAGACGTTGAATCGTGCGCAGCGCGAAAGCGGAGGAGCATTGCTGGCGCCGCTTAATGATCGCACCTTTGGGTTTTTTTGCTGGCAATCTTTAACTAAACTATAAACTATTTTTTTTATTTTTACCAGGTAAGGCTTACTTGAGCTATGTAGCTCTTTTTCAGAAGCGACCTGGCCACAAACGATAGCTCACCCAAAGTGGCTTATCATCACGTGGAAAATGTGCAGCAGCCAAATACTCTAAACGCGTGATGTTGATTCTTCATGTGGAGAAAAAAATGGAGGGTCCAGAGAAAAATCCACGTGACCACAGGGAGAGAGACATGCAAACTCCACATATACAGCAGCAGGCGTCAGGGTCGGGATCGAACCCACGGCCTCCTGCAAACCAAGCGAGGTAGTTAACATCTCCTACCCACAGTGATGATGATTATGATGAGAGAGAGACACGCAAACTCCAAATATACAGCAGGCATCAGGGTCGGGATCGAACCCACGCCCTCCTGTATACAAGGCGGGGCAGTTAACATCTCATAGCCACCATGGCGCCAACGTTAAACGCACGTTGTTGTTGTTGTTCTACGCTTAAACCGCGGGGGGGGGGGGGGTATGCGGTGATCTGACGCGGGCGGGTGCGTGGCTCTCCTAGGAGGGAAGCACCTTCCTGGATGCAGGAGGACTTCGCTGGCCTGTCCTGTGGTGCCGGCCAGCTGGCAGAGCTGCTGGGCGCCACCGCGTGTGGGATTATGAAGGAGGCCGAGGGGCCCTTTGGGCAATGCCTTGACGAGGTTCCCCCTGCTCACTACTTCACGTAAGTCGCAGCGAGCGCCGAGATCTGGCGTGGAACGTCAAGTTCCTACGGTGGGGGGCATCATGTCACCGTTACATTAAAATTGTTAGAATGCAGATACGTCATAAGATTTCGGTTAATTCGACGTTTCATTTTAATTGTTAAAATATTATAATGCAGATACGTTATAAGATTTTGGTAATAATTCAGCCATTACGATTTAGCCGTTGTGACGTTATATTTTAATTGTTAGAATTCAGTAATTTCAAGTTCAACTGTCAATTATACTTACTCTCTGGTTCTTGCGGTAAAGTCGTGTAGATAGAGAAAATAATAAAAAACACGACGTATCGGTCGCAACACAAGCGTCCGTCATCAGGTGAGAAAGAATGATCTGCTGTTGTGGCTTTATATAGGCACAGGAGGGGTGGCAAGGGGGGTTTGTAGAGTCGTGGCTGCAGGAGTTCACGGGAGAGAGGGGGGAGAGTTTGGGGCGTGCAGGGACGGGTGGGGCTAGAGAAATTAGCATGTCCATGAGCTTGAAATATTAAACGAAAACAGCACGGGTGTAAGAGTGAGAATCACAGCAGTTAAAACTTGACGTGGTTTATCACATCCTTCCAATGATTGCTCAATCCGAATCCAGCTTCTCGATTAAAGTTTTGTCTGTGTTTGTATGTCTGGATGGCTTCATGAACAAATCTGTGATGGTAGCCCGAGGGTTTGCAGAGCACCTTGGTCTCGGAGAAAACAATGTCATGTGTGCCCACAGCGTTGAAACAATGATCCGCCACCGCCAAGGTGTTGGTTCTACCGTGTTTCAAATCCGCTTTGTGTTCGAGAACCCGGTCTGATACATGTCGTTTTGTTTCACCAATGTAACTGCTGCCGCAGACACAACTCAGCTTATAGACACCAGGACATTGCATGTCCGGAATCGCATCCTTCACCGATGGGATCAAATCACGAATTTAGTGTACTGTATTGAACCGAAATTGGATCTTGTGTTTGTTCAAGATTTTGGAAATCCTTTTGATGACCCCTGCTATGTATGGCAAGGTGATGGTTTTGATTGGGTCCTCAGATGGTTCTCTACCCATGGTTGGGGATGCAGCTTTGCGGATTGTGCGGTCAGAATATCCATTCATCTTGAGGGCTTGGTGTACGTGCTCAAGCTCACTGGCTAGGTGGTGCTGGTCGGAGATGCAACGAGCCCTAGTAGTGTAGTGTTTTGATGAGGGAATTATTCTGATTCTAGATTTGAAGCTTTCGTGATGGTTACAAACTGAGTAATCATTGGAAATATGTGATTAACCATGCAAAAAAGATTTAACTACACTTATTTGAACCATCTTATTTGACAGACAACTATTACAGGTTATTGATAGACAGCCAGTTTTGTTTTACCAGGTTTAGTTTTTTCTTTTTTCACACTTTTGTTATGTAGGCTAGGCGTAGTCACAAACCGTACCTCTCCATAGCAAAGGCTCAGTCTTTTGTTATGCAGTCTATTCTTAGTCTTAAGCCTCACCTTACCATATTAATAAAAAGTGTGCCGTACTTGGCCCTTCCCCTCTTCAACCATTATATATACGGAGTGGTAGCTCTTGTAATCTCTCATTTACTTGATACAGCTGTCGTGGCTGTGACGGTTCCAACTGAAGACGGAAGCTTGTGTTGCCTCCGAAACGTCGTGATTTTTATTTTATTTGACTTTTATTAATTAAAAATTTTTACCTACGTGACTTTACCGAAAAAACCTAAGAATAGGAATTATTCTGGGCTGGATGGTGGTGGGAGTCAGGTTTTAGATAGGAATCCGTGTGGGTGGCTTTCTTATAGACAGTGTCCCAATGAGCCATCAGGTCTCTTCTCAATCAAAACATCCAGGAATGGTAGCTCTCCTGTATCACCAGTGGTAGCGAATGTTTTCATGGATAAATTTTAGACAGATGCCATCCAGACATCCACCCGACATCCTTCCTTGTAGAAGAGATACGTAGATGACACGTTTGTCATCTGGCCACATGGCCTGCCGGCACTGTACCAACTTCTCAACCACATCAATTCCATACACCCATTTTCATCATGGAAGTGTAAAATGATGGCAAGCTACCATTCCTGGATGTTTTGATTGAGAAGAGACCTGATGACTCATTGGGACACTGTCTATAGGAAAGCCACCCACACGGATTCCTATCTAAAGCCTGACTCCCACCACCATCCAGCCCAGAATAATTCCCTCATCAAAACACTACACCATAGGGCTCATTGCATCTCCGACCAGCACCACCTAGCCAGTGAGCTTGAGCACGTACACCAAGCCCTCAAGATGAATGGATATTCTGACCGCACAATCCGCAAAGCTGCATCCCCAACCATGGGTAGAGAACCATCTGAGGACCCAATCAAAACCATCACCTTGCCATACATAGCAGGGGTCATCAAAAGGATTTCCAAAATCTTGAACAAACACAAGATCCAATTTCGGTTCAATACAGTACACTAAATTCGTGATTTGATCCCATCGGTGAAGGATGCGATTCCTAACATGCAATGTCCTGGTGTCTATAAGCTGAGTTGTGTCTGCGGCAGCAGTTACATTGGTGAAACATAACGACATGTATCAGACCGGGTTCTCGAACACAACGTGGATTTGAAACACGGTAGAACCAACACCTTGGCGGTGGCGAATCAATCATTGTTTCAACGCTGTAGGCACACATGACATTGTTTTCTCCGAAATCAAGGTGCTCTGCAAACCCTCGGGCTACCATCACAGATGTGTTCATGAAGCCATCCAGACATACAAACACAGACAAAACTTTAATCGAGAAGCTGGATTCAGAATGAGCAATCATTGGAAGGATGTGATAAACCACGTCAAGTTTTAACTGCTGTGATTCTCACTCTTACACCCGTGCTGTTTTCGTTTACTAATTCAAGCTCATGGACATGCTAATTTCTCTAGCCCCCACCCGTCCCTGCACACCACAAACCCTCCCCCCTCTCCCCCGTGAACTCCTGAAGCCACAACTCTACAAAACCCCCCTTCCCCCCCCTCCCTTGCCTATATAAAGCCACAACAGCAGATTATTCTTTTTCACCTGATGACGGACACTTGTGTTGCGACCAAAACGTCGTGTTCTTTTAATATTTTTTTCTATTCACGTGACTTTACCGAAAGAACCAGAGTATGGATTCCTGCAGTTATGAAAGCTTCAAATCAAGATTGTAAATTATCCTCTTAGAATGGTAAATTAGCTTGCGAATCTTTACTCGTTGTGAATTAGTAACAACAATTTATCTGATAAGATTGTTAATATTGAGCCAAGTTAAACTTGATATTAAAATCCAAGCCGTCAAGAAACTGGCGACAAAAATGTACCCATTCAAAATTTGAGATAAGTGACGCCAGTGGAGCAAGTGGCCCAGGTGGTCAGCGCACTGCACGGTGAACCTGGCGACTTTACGCTTCAGTTCGCGGACACAGCTCACACGAGTGGCAAACGGACATCTGAACCAGTCCCGGGCCCCACCTGCCCAGCTCACCAACTCGCGCTGACCAGTGTGGCGCAGTGCGGTCAAACAACCCCGGTGACTGCGCGGTCAAGGGCCCTTCCATGCAGCGGGCGCATTGACGTGGAGATGTGGTTATGGCGTGTCGCATCGCGTGCTGTGCTTCCACAGGAATTGCTTGTACGACATGTGCGAAAACATCAGAGACCGAGAGACATTCTGCAGCAGCCTGGAGGTTTACGCGGCAGCCTGCCAGCAGCAGAGCATCACTCCCAGGAGCTGGAGGAATGTCACGGGATGCGGTGAGATCTCACTCACCGACGTCACTCGGCACCTCTGATGCAATTACGGGCACCACGGTGGCGAGATATTAACTACCTTGCCTGGTATACAGGAGGGTCGTGGGTTCGATCCCGACCCTGACGCCTGCTGTATATTTAGAGATTGCGTGTCTCTCTCCTCGTGGTCGCGTGGATTTTTCTACGAGTCCTCCGGTTTTTCCCTTCACTTTTAGAATCAACATCAGGCGTTTCGACTATTTGGCTGTTATACATTTTCACGTGATTATAATCTACTTCATCGAGCTATGATTTGTGGCCAGGTCACTTCTGAAAAAAGAGCTACATAGCTCAGTGGGCCTTACCTGGTAAAATAAAATAAATGCTTTAGTTTAAATAGTTTTAGTGGTAATTAACGTGCACCACACACATCTGGTTCCCCTTCCATAGATTCCTTACTCAGTGGACTATTCCCCCCACCCCCATTCATCATGCCAACATCTTCCTCCCTTTCCTCTCTCCACTTCTACCTTCTCCTTTGTTCTCGATCTCTTTCCCTATCACTTCCCATGTAATATGGTCAATCAACACCATCATTGCCATGATCACCACTCGTTGACGCTTAATATATCGGTTATGCATGTGTCGCAGTGTCTGTGTGTGCGCACTCCTGTCATTTGCCTTGTCATTACGTGTGTACGTGTGTGCGTGTGTGCATGTGTTGTTACGTGTTGTGGGGAGCGGTGGTGTAGCGGTTAGCGCGCTGCACTACGAACCTGGCGACCCGAATTCGATTCCTGCTTACGGCCAACACCAGTGGGGATTATCTGAAGCGGTCCTGGGCCTCCCCTAGGTCGACTCAGCCACAAATAAGTACTTGGGTGCGGTGTGTAAACATCGCCACTGGGGAGACAAAGGCGGTTGGGCGTGGTGCTGGCCATCCACCCCCTTCGTGTGCCGTGCCGGCCTTCATAGGCACTTGCCCCAACAGCTCCGTTAAGTCTACAAGGTGGGGGGGAATCTTTGTCTTTGTGTTATTACACAGAACCGGCGTGTGTGTATACACAAAACCGGCGTGTGTGTGTGTGTATACACAAAACCGGCGTGTGTGTGTGTGTATACACAAAACCGGCGTGTGTGTGCGTGTATACACAGAACCGACGTGTGTGTGTGCATACACAGAACCGGCGTGTGTGTGTGCATACACAGAACCGACGTGTGTGTGTGTGTGTACACAGAACCGGCGTGTGTGTGTGCGTACATACACAGAACCGGCATGTGTGTGTGTACACAGAACCGGCGTGTGTGTGTGCATACACAGAACCGACGTGTGTGTGTGTGTACACAGAACCGACGTGTGTGTGTGTGTGTGTACACAGAACCGGCGTGTGTGTGTGCATACACAGAACCGACGTGTGTGTGTGTGTGTACACAGAACCGGCATGTGTGTGTGTGTACACAGAACCGGCGTGTGTGTGTGCGTACACAGAACCGACGTGTGTGTGTGCGTACACAGAACCGGCGTGTGTGTGTGTGTGCATACACAGAACCGGCATGTGTGTGTGTATACACAGAACCGGCGTGTGTGTGTGTGCACACAGAACCGGCGTGTGTGTGTGCGTGCATACACAGAACCGGCGTGTGTGTGTGTGTGTACACAGAACCGGCGTGTGTGTGTGTGTGTGCATACACAGAACCGGCATGTGTGTGTGTGTACACAGAACCGGCGTGTGTGTGTGTGTGTGCATACACAGAACCGGCGTGTGTGTGTGTGTACACAGAACCGGCGTGTGTGTGTGTGTGCGTACATACACAGAACCGGCATGTGTGTGTGTGTACACAGAACCGGCGTGTGTGTGTGTGTGCATACACAGAACCGACGTGTGTGTGTGTGCATACACAGAACCGGCGTGTGTGTGTGTGTACACAGAACCGGCGTGTGTGTGTGTGTGCGTACATACACAGAACCGGCATGTGTGTGTGTGTACACAGAACCGGCGTGTGTGTGTGTGCATACACAGAACCGACGTGTGTGTGTGTGCATACACAGAACCGGCGTGTGTGTGTGTGTGCATACACAGAACCGACGTGTGTGTGTGTATACACAGAACCGGCGTGTGTGTGTGTGTACACAGAACCGGCGTGTGTGTGTGTGTGCATACACAGAACCGGCATGTGTGTGTGTATACACAAAACCGGTGTGTGTGTGCGTGTATACACAGAACCGGCGTGTGTGTGCGTGTATACACAGAACCGGCGTGTGTGTGCGTGTATACACAGAACCGGCGTGTGTGTGTGCGTACACAGAACCGGCATGTGTGTGTGTGTATACACAGAACCGGCGTGTGTGTGCGCGTGTACACAGAACCGGCGTGTGTGTGCGTGTATACACAGAACCGGCGTGTGTGTGTGTGTATACACAGAACCGGCGTGTGTGTGTGCGTACACAGAACCGGCATGTGTGTGTGTGTATACACAGAACCGGCGTGTGTGTGTGCGTACACAGAACTGGCATGTGTGTGTGTATATACACAGAACCGGCGTGTGTGTGTGCATACACAGAACCGGCGTGTGTGTGTGCATACACAGAACCGGCGTGTGTGTGTGTGTGCATACACGGAACCGGTGTGTGTGTGTGTGCATACACAGAACCGGCGTGTGTGTGTGTGCGTACACAGAACCGACGTGCCCTCCAAACAGCGTCTACGTCGAGCGCATGTCCGCCTGCCCGTCCACCTGCGGGGACTTGGCCGCTTCTTCGAACTGCGAGCTCCCCGACGTGGAGGGCTGCAAGTGCATGCCCGGGTTCGTGATGAGCGGCTTCGACTGTGTCCCCTTCACCCAGTGCGGCTGCCTCTACGGGAACTCCTACCGCGAGGTGACGGGGGGGGGGGGGCGCGGGGTGGGGGGGGGCCCAGTGGCGACCGACGTGAAGAACGCGGCGTCTCCATTTGTGCGCGCAACGTAACGCCATTGCTCGGTCGATTCGCTTCGCTCCAACAATAATGATAACGCGTCTCACGTGTGTGCGTGTTGAGCTTTCTTCGCAGCGTACGTTGCCCAACCGTGCTAAATCGGAGGTGGGGATTAAATCGCATATTTTAGTAGATTGATGATCCTCTAAGCATGGCTATCCAAGGGAAACCGATCAACCAGTCGTGCGTTTGGAAGTGGAATTGGATGGGAGCTCTAATGGGGATGTATCCAGGTCTACCAGCAACACGAACAACACTCAAGCTTGGTTCATTCATCACGCCCCTCATGCTAAAAACCCATCTGCAGGCAAGAGTCTCTCTAGACCAGGGGTCGACAACCTGTGGCTCCAGGCCTCGCATGCGGCTCTTCATGGAACTGCTTCGTGACGTTATAATGAAGGGCCACAGTCTTGTATTCACCACATCGCATTGCTGCTCTTGAAATCCGTAATAGTAATTTTTTGGGTTAGATCGTATAAATATAAATGTGTATTTAAACCCGCAACTCCCCGACACAGCCAATTAGTAAGGTTTGTCACGTGAACAGAACGTGCCAATTCGTTACAAGTACCCACAACATTGACAATTTGAGTACCGTGACGTTTCGCCAGTAATTACGACCAGCATCATCAGGCGGCAGTCAGAGTTGTAGAGAAATCCTCCTGTTTCGGTCTTAAATAGAGGGATAAATGGGATGTCGTCACTTGTGCACCAATCACAACATGTGTGTGTGCATGCTAAAACACAGCAAGTTGGCAGAGTAGAGGGCACAGGTGGTGCATCAGCCAGTCATCTCAGTTAGTCGACCCACAGCACTTGGGTCTGTCCCATGACCTGTTAGCGGGCGTTCGACACTTCGTGGCATTAACGTGCACCTAGCGTGGCACAAGCACCATTGTGATGTCACCGTCACTTAGTGGCGAATAGTGGTTGTTGCTACATGTAGCAGTTAGCGCACTGTGCTACGAACCGAGCGACCCAAGTTCGATTCCTGCTGTAAGCAAACATCGATGACGAAGATCTGAACCTCTCCAGGGTCTCCCCTAGGTCGACTCGGCCTCAAATGCGTACCTGATGTTGCGTGTAAAACATCGCCCACGAAGGAGACAAAGGCGACCGGGTGTGGTGCTGGCCACCCACCCCCTTCGTGTGCTATGCCAGCCTTCATAGGTGTTAGCTAACAGTACTACTCCAACAGTCTGTTAAGGTTATAACGGAGGATCTTTGTCTGTGTGTGTGCGCGTGTTGTGTGTAGGCTGGAGAGACGTTTTACACATCCGGCTGCAACAAGAACTGCACGTGCATGAAAGCAAACTTGGTGCAGTGCATGGACACGAGCTGCGGCGCCAATGAACTCTGCACCGTTGGCGATTTTACCATCGGCTGCTTTGCCGGTGAGCATCACGAATCCACGGTTTGCCTTGGAATAGGAAGCACTGGCGGCGTTCGTTCCGCAGCCGGCCGCGTACGTGGGCACGGGGGTGGTGAACACGAGCCCCACCACGCCGTGTCGACACTGTGCCACCCGTTATTGCAACATCCAGTGACTGAGCAAAGGTGCCAGCGGCGGTCACGTCGATAACGGCGCTCCTCCAGAGGGGTGGGGAGGTTTTAAAGTTCCACAGCTTTGCGAGAAGAGGTTGTTGTTGATGTCCGACGATGGTTTCCTTGCAGATGACCCGTGCGCTCACGTAACCTGTGAGAATGGAGGCGCCTGCTCATCGTTGAGTGGACAGCAGGTCACGTGCCAGTGTCCCCCCCCATTCACAGGCGACCGTTGCGAGAGCACAATGAGCCCAGCGAGCACAGCGAACCCAGGTATGGTTTGCCAAAACAAGCAGGGTAAGGGGAGGGGGAGGTGGGTGGGGGGGTGACGTAATTAAACAAGAGCTGTGGAACGGCCCTTGTAGGCCACAGGGGTTCACAGGTCAGACGCTCGTGAAACACTTACGTCTATAACCGGTGCCAGAATTTGCTTGTGTTGAACCAATGCCACCGATATTATGCACCCAGAGAAGGCCCTCGCGTGGCTAATGAGATGCATCAAAAGCACGTGTTTTGTACGTGGAGGCACTGATGTGTGATGGGAGGTGTGTCGCCCGTCTGCATATTTACTTTGCTATTTATTTTTCTCCGCAACGATGGGCTGGGTAGGGTTTTAGGGTTTACGCGCGCTTCAAAAAATCCCCACGCGTTGAGGCCGTGTATCTGGTTTGTGCGCGTCTCTGCCGACCAGGTGATCTGTGTGCTGCTTGGAACCCATGCTTGAACGGAGGAAGCTGCACAGAAGTAGGTGGACAAATTCACTGTCGCTGCCCCGACTCCTACACTGGAGACCGATGTGAAACCAAAGGTAAGGCCACAAAACAACCACCTTGATTTTAACTTGGCACTCATCAGAATCTGAAATATTTGTTCATCCTGGAGGAATCCGATGAGCAATACAGCTCTTTTTTCACAGATGTCCAGTAGGGGCGGGTAAGAAAGTTACAACAACAAACAATACAAAACACGATAGGAGTGCAAAGTATAGGAAATGTAAGCAAATTATAATAAAAAAAAAACTTGTATTTTACCAGGTAAAACCCGCTGAGCTAGTAGCTTATTTTTCAGAAATGACCTGGCCACAAGATAGTTCAACGAAGTGGCTTATCACGTGGACAGCACCAATATTATCTTGCCTGTACAATTGTGCGTGTGTGTCATTATTAATTCATAATTGATTATATTCGTGGTGGATGACGATTCTATTCGAGCACAGGGCAAAAAGTTCAGGAGTTGAATGCCAACGTTCGCCATGACGAGATTGCTTAGAGAGAGAGTTCGTGAAATTTTACTGTTCCTCCTCCTCCGTTGAAGAAGTGCAGACGAAAGTGGTCCATAATACAGGTTTTTTTTTGTTAGATCGCGTAAATATATAAATGTGGTGTTAAACACGCCACCACCCGACACAGCCAATTAGGAAGGTTTATCACATTAACAGAACATGTCAATTCGTCACTTGTACAGCAATAACCGGTGTGTTAGTTTTGTTTGCATGGCCACAATCGCACAACTGTGACTTGTCTTCATTGTATCTCTCGAGGTCTCTATTGATCTATATGGGTCTCTGTCTCAATACGTCTCTATATATCTTCATGCGTTTACTACGTGGGCCATAGTTTGGGTTGTATGGCCACAACCGCATTACCGTGGATTTAATTTGCAATTCACGAAGGAGATTTGCGCATCGACCTGTTCATGTTCTGATGTGGTTGATGGTTCCACCGGTGTCTTCGAGCAGGAGGAGGCATGTCAAAGTCAGGAGATTGCGATGTATGGGTCTCCACTGAGGTGCTCATAGATGATGATACTTTGTACTGATCATTTGTGAAGTGCCCATGTTAATCTGTAAACCAGGACGACACACAAAGACAAATATCCCCCGTATAGCTGAAGCAAACTGTTAGGGCAAATGCTGTTAGCGAGGAGCACTTATGAAGGTCAGCATGGCACACGAGGGGGTGGGTGGCCAGCACCACGCCCGGCTGCCTTTGTCTCCCCAGTGCCGATGTCTACACATCGCACCAGGTACTTAGTTGAGGCTGAGTCGACCTCAGGGAGGCCCAGAACCAATTCAGCTAATCGTCGCCGGTGTTGGCCGTCAAAGGAAATCAAACTCGGGCCACCAGGTTCATAGCGCAGCGCAATAACCAATGCCCTACCGCTCCCCATTTGTTTGACAAACACTTGTTGAATGTTTTTAGATTTGACGGTGACGATCATCATCGCGGTGGTGTGCAGCGTGGGTGGAGTCCTGATCGTCGTTGTCGTCACCGTCGTTTTGGTCAAGTACTTCCGAAACAGGCGAGCGCCACACAGCCACACACACCAGTGTCTCCCTCCCCCTCACCCCACACAGCCACACACACCAGTGTCTCCCTCCACACCCACTCCACACAGCCACACACACCAGTGCCTCCCTGCCCCTGCACACGCCGGTGTCACAGGCAGCATTGCCGATGGACTATCATGAGGTGGCCGGGTTCCTCGCAGGTCAGGGTGAGGAGCTGACCACCGCTGAGATCCTTGGTTGTAATCCAGAGAGCTGCCTCCGATTTAACCGGGTTCTGAAGTGCAGTGGATTCAGAATCAGAATCTTGATTTATACTGCAGGAGTGATCTAATGAGCTTTAAATCCCTGTTTCACGGATGTGCAGTAGGGGCAGGTCAGAACGATACGGATTTATGGACTTAGCCCGGTTACCGATTGACTGCACAAGAAAATTATATTAAATGTGGTTTGGTAGACCAATTAATTTGGCTCAATTTCAGTCTCGAGAATAAAAAAATAATATATACATAAAAATGATGAAATGGTTTTGAATGTCATGCATAACTGTCTGTAAGAGGGCAGGTGGGAAAGTGCTGCCTCATACTTTGTGAACCAAAGGCCACGAGATCTCAGAAGTAGATGCAGATAATCATCTGATAATTATCTGCTTCTGTCCCTTCCCGATTAAGTGAATTGTCACTCCCAGTGGCCGCGGGATTGTCGCAAGCCAATGCATCACGTTCACGAACGCATCATTCTAGCCCGAGTCTTTTTTGCGCTTCCTTAACAGGAACAATCTCCTGCAATCATATTTACACATACGTCCAATTAGTCATAATAAAGATTTTTTGGGTTAGATCGGATTATTTATAAATGTGTCGCAACCCTCCACCACCCAACACGGCCAATCAGTAAAAAATGTGTCACATTGAAAAAAGACAAATAGTTCACTACTTTAGCCCACCGGTGTGTTGAAGAGTGGATCCATAACATTTACAATTTGAGTACGACGTTTCGCTGGAAATTCCATCCAGCATCTTCAAGCGATTTGCCAGAATAGTGGAGTCATCCACTATTCTTAAATAGTGCAAGATGACGTCATCATTGTTGAACCCCATCAGGATTCGAGATCAGAGGTGGAGGTGGGGTGTGGGGGTGTATACAATTACGTAATAGATCACTACTTAGCCCCTTAGCATGTGACTCACCTGTAAGGAATTGCAGTATGTGTTGTGTATTACTACAATAAGCCATGAATGTGTGTCCCGCGCATGACGTCACTCCACATGAAGCCCACTCCCCTGTATTGACGTCACTCCACATGAGGCCCATCCCCCACCCCCCCGCGTGATGTCACTCCACAACGAGGCCCCCCCCCCCCCCATCATTAATATTCATGAGTGGGTGGATTTTTAAACTAACGCAGAGGAAGGTCGAGCTAATTAAATAATTTATTATGCAAAGTCGCTTAAAATATGACGTTTCTTTACAGAAAGTGACAGTAAAAAATAAATATACGCAGCACACTGCTACATCCGTACGTGATGTCACAACAAAAGAGCCCCCCCCCCATCATTAATAATCATGAGCGGGTAGATTTTTACACTCCCGCAGAAGAAGGTCGACGGAAATAAATATTTTTAAGCAAATTCGTTTAAAATGTTACGTTTCTTTATTGAAAAAGTTAATCAACTTACTACTAGAATAAGCCAAGAATGTGTCCCGTACGTGACGTCACTCCACATGCCCCACCCCCTCTCTCTCTCCTCCTGCCATCGATCTCTCTGTAAATTGCATCCTCACCCGCTCGCTCGTTATGGCAGCCCCTCCCCTCCCTCCCCCCCTCGGATTAGCTGCCGCTTGCTAGCCTTCTGTTTGCTCGCCTTACATTTACTTACAAATTCCATCCCTGGCCCCGCCCACTTACCCTTGGGTGTACCCACCACAAACGTATATCACTTATTGTGGCAGTAGCTCTCTCGCTACATTTCCTCTTGCCTCAGCAGTCCGCCTGCTGTATTGTTTCACCTGAGGACGATGGCTTGTGTTGCTATCGAAACGTCGTGATCGAGTATTTTTCTACCTACGTGACTTTACTGAAAGAGCCAAAGAGTATGGATTCCTGCAGTCACGAAAGCTTCAAATCAAGATTAATAATACTGGTCGCTGACGTCCAATTAGCACGGTTGGCTACATACGGTGCGAAAGAAGTTCGTGTTAAACAAACCCATGGGCTCCACGACTCCATGGCTTGTCGCTGTTAATGCAACACGCAGCTCGTACCGCATGAGAGTTGCATCCCAGCACACAGGATCCCAGAATGTTCACTATTAACATCCACCCGGTGGTCTCGCGTAAAGTGTCAGCTTGCGGTGAACGGTGGGAGAAGTGACGGGGCTCACTACATCGCTGCACGTATGCGTGTGTACGTTGAACTTAATTTGAACGTCATCAGAGGTTGTGGGGGGAAGGACACCAAACTAAAGCACAAAAAGCAGTTCTAAAGAAATGAGTTTGTCAATCTACATTATTTAAAAGTGCACAGCTCCAGTGGCTTCCTAATATCGGAAGAGCGCCATTCCAGACGGCCGCAGAAGCGCACCTGAAAGTGCCACGCGATGTGGTGACCATCTGTGCAGGAGTCGGGCGCGATCTTAATCTGAGCCGTGCTCTTCCGTGCGCAGGTCAAAGTCCCAGCTATTGCAGGAGGAGGGCGACGACCAAGACGACGTCATCACGGTCGCCAGCGGCTCATCGACGCCGCGCTTTAATTATGACAATTCTGAATTCAACGTCGAGTTCACGAGCAGCGATCCCTGGAATGCGCGCTTGAATGACTGAAGATGTTCGCGTCGTCACGACCGTGGGAAAAAAACCGCATTGGCGAGTGTCGTTGCAGCTGCAAATCACAGCAACAAGCAAACAAACAAAAAACGCATCGGTTCGTTGAGATGGAGGTGTCCAGGGGAAGTCGTGGCTGTGACTCCCTCTCTAAGGCCGTGAACCCCAAATGTCTTGCAGACCCCGTTAAACTAAAATGTCTTACAGACCCAGTTAACCCCAAATGCACTTAACCCCAAATGTCTTACAGACCCCGTTAACCCTAAAAGTCTTACAGACCCCATTAACCGCAAACGTCTTACAGACCCCGTTAACCCCAAATGTCTTACAGACCCCGTTTACCGCAAGTGTCTTCGCGGTGCAGTCTGAGGGTCCTTACGTCACCTTGGTGAGGCCGCTTGAGAAACTCTTGGTGCTCGTGGCCCAATTAGGCACACGTTGGCGTCAGTTATTTACCAGGTCTCTCGGCTGCCGGACGGTGCACACTTGACCTCCAAGGTCCGCCCTCACAGTATCCCACCATCTGACGAGGGCCTCCCCTCGTTCTCAAAACCTCTGGGTGTCTCTCTTATGTGCTTCTCACTAACCTGCTTTCCCCATATCATACAATGACAATGATCCCCCCGTATAGCCTGAACAGACTGATGGGGCAAGTGCTGCTAGCGAGCACCTATGAAGGCCGGCACGGCACACAAGCGGGTGGGTGGCCAACACCACGCCCGGCCGCCTTTGTCTCCCTTGTGGCGATGTTTACACATTACACCTGGTACTCATTGGAGGCCGAGTCGACCTATAGGAGGCCCAGGACCAGTTCAGATAATCCTCACCAGCGTTGGCCGTGAGCGAGAATCGAACTCGAGTCACCAGGTTTGTAGCGCAGCGCGCTTAGCGCTACACCACCGCTCCCCACCTCTCATCCTACAACACACGCAAGCACACCCATCCCACTTGTCGCAACCTAAATGCCGCATGGGAACGTAGGGGGGCGGGGTGGCTGTCCACTTCTGCCCACCCACGACATTTGTACAAGCCAAATGCGGTGCGCCCTCGGCATTCTCTATGGACACCCCAGGCTTCTCAACACGTGTCCTGGGCCCGGAGGGCATCGTGCCTGCACATCAAAGTTGGACTCCGTCTCATGGCCCCCTTTCTCTCAGCCACCTTCGTGATGTAGATCGTTACAATTCGAAGCGTTTTCCTGACCACTCAAGTACGAGAAGGCGCTCAAAATTATCCACGCTGCCCCTGAGCCGGTGGTGGAATGTCCATATTTCTGTGGGAGGTGATGAAAGTCCATCCATGGCAACAACCAACGTTGACTTCCATACAAAGTAGCACTTATTTTATCGAACTTCTAAAAGGATGAAGGAGCTCACATTTACCCCGGCTCAGGAGTTGAACTCGCACTTTTCTAGATACGAGCCACGTACTCCGAAGTAGCACTGCAATAACCCCTACGGCCCAAGCTCACAAATCCGTCACTGCTGAATCCAGTATCACCGTGTCCTTCTGATGACCGAGATGAAGGTGCAAAAAGCCGTCCCCAACTACCTGCAACCGCCATCACCTGTTGGTGCAGACCTCACCTGTGGGCGTAAGTGCTGAACAGTGCAAACCGCCCAGCACTTCCTAGTCGGCCTTGCCCTGACTCTTGGGCGCAATTCACCGTTTGTTTTGTTTTGAATACAAGTTAAATACAAACAATAAAGCAAAACGTGACTGATGTATTTTCAAGAAGTGTGTTTACATTTGGGCAAAAGTTAATTAAGGAATGGGTGTTATTATCGGTGTCTGGGTTTTTAAACATCCTTACACATGGTTGGTTGTTATCGAATGCATTGAATAAAGTTGGTGAATTCGGCTCTGCCGAATACCGGCCGTCACCTCAAACCACTGCTAACCGCCCTGAATTTCACGTCCCTTCATGTAGTTGTCAACTACAAGTATTACATGCTTCAAAACACGGTGTTGCACCTTTTCTGGTAGCTAATTAGTAATAATAATTTCAATGTATAAAGTGCCCTTAAACAACCGTTCTCGAGAGTGCTGTGCATGAAAAGGCGGAAAATAGTTTAACATCAACCAAGAAAAGAAAAGTCAGAAGTTCTGACAACTCGAGGGAAAGCAATTTTAAACATATGTGTTTAGTTGAGATTTGAAGATTTGTAAAGTTTCTCAGAAGCCTGACCTCGAAGGGGCAACGAGTTTCAGAGTTCAGGAGCCGCAATTGCAAAGTCGCCGTCATCACCCCAAGTGTGAAGCCTAGACCGTGGTGACAGTGAGCAATGCACAATCTGAGGATCTTAATGATCTTGATGGACTATGTGGGTGAAGGAGGTCATGAATGTCGGGAGGAGCAAGTCCATTTAAGGCCCTGAATACCAGCAAGAGAATCTTAAAATCAATACGGGGTACGGACAGGGACACCAGTGAAGGGACAGGAGCACGTGTGTGCTTAAAAGTCCACCCAGCATGGCGCAAGTACTTTGGTGACACCACTGACACCTAGTGGCGAAGGTTGGTGCGTGTGCGCATTGTATGTTGTGGGTTGTGTGCCCGTGTGTTTGGACTCGAATCGCGATCCATGAGCAACTTTGCACCATCATGAGTGTCCGGCTGCAGGGTGGACCGGCAGTCCTTATTCCGCTACTCGTAGTTCACAAAGTGACCGTTCCCGCCGTAACTATGGGAGGGGGCACATTCCACCGCGAACACTGCTGGCACGGCGCCGGGGTGGTGAAGCCCCTACGTGAAATGCTCCGACCGTAGCTTGAGCGGTCGGCCGCCCGAGCAGCATCAGCGTGGGCCCAAGGACAGGATTTCACCGGGTGCAATTGGGGTCGCCACGGTGCGCCATGGCCACGCATATTCACGTGCAGCGGTCGGCAACCTGCGGGTTCTAGAGCCGCATGCGACTCTGAGGACTGTGTACGTATTCATCACGTGTATTAAAACTCTTGAAATATTGAGGGTTTTTTTTTACCGAATTCGCCAAAAAATGACTTGCTATTTTGGTTTCTGTCTACGTGCAATGGGTGAATGGAGTGATTGGTGAAATTAGTTATCAAGTGTTGCTTCTAGATTTGAAGCTTTCGTGACTGCAAGGAATCATCTTCTTAGGTTTTTTCCGGTAAAGTCACGTAGGTAAAACATCAAAATGAATGAAAATAAAATCAAAATTCACGACGTTTCGGAGGCAACACAAGTCTCCGTCATCAGGTGGGACCGTCACAGCCAGATTAGCTGCATCAAGTGAGGCAATGATTCAAGATGTAATCCCTTAAAAGCGAGTTGAGGGGGGGAGGAGAGGGAGGGGGGAGCTAATCAGACTATGGTAGCCAATGAATGGAACGTATCGGGAGGGAGGGGGGGCGAGGCCAGAAGGGTGGGCGACGGCGTGCAAGCGATTGTGCGCAAGCGGCTAATTACTGCACACGCCAACACAATGGAGCGATTATGCGCAAGCGGCCAACTGCCGCACACGCCAACACAATGGACAGAGAGGGGGAGGGAAGCTCTAATACACATGATAGACAAAAGAACGAAAATGCCCATGTTTATACCAATGCTGGCTGAACACTGAAGAGAGCACTGCTAAAAAACAACTGGGGATGTTAACACTCGGTAAAGTAAAGTAAAATAGTGCCTGTCAGATAAGATGGTCCAAAAAATTGTAATTAAGTCTTTTTTGTGTGGTTGATAACATCTTTCCAATGATTACTAAGTTTGTACCCATCATCACGGTTGAAATTATGTCTGTGTTTGTATATTTGTATGGCTTCGTGTACAAACCTTTGATGGTAGCCGGGAGGTTTGCAGAGAACCTTGGTCTCGGAAAAGACAATTTCATGAGAGCCCACCGAGTTGTAGCAATGATCGGCAACGGCAGAAGAATCAGTTCTGCCGTGTTTCAGATCTGACTTGTGCTCGCGGACACGATCAGAAACATGACGTTTCGTTTCTCCAATGTAGCAATCACCACAAATGCAACTCAATTTGTAGACTCCAGGATACTGTAAGTCAGGAACGACATCCTTCACAGATGGAATCAGATCACGGATTTTATGCACTGTACTGAATCGGACTTGGATCTTATGTTTGTTTAGAATTTTGGAGATCTTTTTGGTCACGCCAGCTATGTATGGTAACGTGATGGTTTTGGTCGGAGTTTCATGTGGCTGTTTCTGTGTGGTGGGAGAGACAGCTTGGCGGATAGTACGGTCAGAGTATCCGTTCATCCTGAGGGCCCGATGTACATGTCTTAATTCACCAGTCAGGTGGTGTCTGTCAGAAATGCCATGGGCTCTGTGGTATAGCGTTTTGATGAGAGAATTCTTTTGAGACGGGTGGTGGTGGGAATCCGGTTTCAAGTAGGAATCTGTGTGGGTGGCTTTTCTGTAGACAGAATGTCCCAGGGATCCGTCAGGCCTCCTCTCAAACAGAATATCCAAGAATGGTAGTTTACCGTCTTTCTCCACTTCCATGGTGAATCTGATGGATGGGTGTCTGGAATTGATGTGGTCCAAGAAGTGGTTCAATGCTGGAAGGCCATGTGGCCAGATGACGAAAGTGTCATCCACATACCTCTTCCACAGGGAAGGACGTAGGGTGGATGTCTGGATGGCGTCTGATTCAAACTTTTCCATGAACATGTTGGCTATAACTGGTGACAAAGGGGAGCCCATAGGGGTACCCTCATTCTGTTTGTAGAAGGTGCCATTCCAGGTAAAATAGGTGTTGGTGAGGCAATGCCTAACCAGCGCAGGTGCATCAGAATTCAATCCATGTTGGACTAAGTCCTCAATTATTGTTAGGGTGTCCGGTACTGGGACTTTGGTAAACAAAGATACTACATCAAAGCTGACGAGGATGTCATCAGGAGATAGTACCATGTCCTTAACCATAGAGACTAATTGGGTTGAGTTGAGTACTGCCGAAGAGGTCTTGCCTGTGAAAGGGAGCAGAGTATCTGATAGAAAACGGGCTAGTTTGTACGTAGGAGAGTTTATCGTCGACACAATGGGTCGTAGCGGGGTGCCTTCCTTATGGATTTTGGGAAGACCATAGAGTCTGGGAGGTCTTGCAGCCGATGGTTTTAGAGAGGGACGTTTGCTTGGTTCGATTAGGGAAGTCGAACTCGTGATGATACTGTTGGTTTTCGTCGTTAGGCTTTTAGTGGGATCGTTTTTAATTTTGGAGTAACTCCCATCATTAAGAAGGTCCAGGATTTTGTTGTTGTATGAATCTTTATCCATGATGACCGTAGCATTGCCCTTGTCTGCCGAGAGGATGACTATATCATCTCTCTTTTTTAGGTCCGCGAGTTCAGAGCGTTCGTTTTTGCTGATGTTACTGGTGGGTTTCTTAGCATTCTTAAGAATCGTAGCTATTTCAGCTCTTGCTACATCCGCATGGATGTGTCCTATGCCTCTGAGGGCTACATCAATCTGGGAAATCATATCCTCTACTGGTATATATTTAGGGGTGACGGCGAAATTTAGTCCTTTGGCCAGTACCGTTTTTAGAGTGTCAGAAATTGGGATGTTACTCTGATTAATCACGGTCTTGTTAACATCCAGCTTTGCGATGTGTGGCTCTGGTTTCTTCTTAGATAGGAGGTTGAATTTGGAAATCAGGTTAGCTTTGCATTTGGCTGACATTGAGTCAGCAGAAGCAGAAGTCATGTTATCAACGTGGTTCCAATCAGAAGGTGACATTTTTTGTGTTAACATTAAATGTGTTTGTAAGAGAGTCTTGTCTAAATTATCGAGTACAGATCGGAGTAACCTTATTCTCTCCGAGATTAGTGATAGGCTGGCTTTAAATAAGATCTGTTTGGAGTTCGGTGAGGACACAGCAGCGGATGTGAGTGTGAAAGCGATGGGTATTACCTTGTTATCTCGGCATCTCTTGAGGAAGGCCAGCGTCTCGAGAAGCTGTGACTTCTTGTCTCTTTGTCTGTTAAAACTCTTAACAGATAGGTGGAATTCCTCCCCGTAGAGGGCATTAATTCTAGATTTGAAGCTTTCGTGACTGCAAGGAATCATCTTCTTAGGTTTTTTCGGTAAAGTCACGTAGGTAAAACATCAAAATGAATGAAAATAAAATAAAATAAAATCAAAATTCACGACGTTTCGGAGGCAACACAAGTCTCCGTCATCAGGTGGGACCGTCACAGCCAGATTAGCTGCATCAAGTGAGGCAATGATTCAAGATGTAATCCCTTAAAAGCGAGTTGAGGGGGGGAGGAGAGGGAGGGGGGAGCTAATCAGACTATGGTAGCCAATGAATGGAACGTATCGGGAGGGAGGGGGGGCGAGGCCAGAAGGGTGGGCGACGGCGTGCAAGCGATTGTGCGCAAGCGGCTAATTACTGCACACGCCAACACAATGGAGCGATTATGCACAAGCGGCCAACTGCCGCACACGCCAACACAATGGACAGAGAGGGGGAGGGAAGCTCTAATACACATGATAGACAAAAGAACGAAAATGCCCATGTTTATACCAATGCTGGCTGAACAATGAAGAGAGCACTGCTAAAAAACAACTGGGGATGTTAACACTCGGTAAAGTAAAGTAAAATAGTGCCTGTCAGATAAGATGGTCCAAAAAATTGAAATTAAGTCTTTTTTGTGTGGTTGATAACATCTTTCCAATGATTAATAAGTTTGTACCCATCATCACGGTTGAAATTATGTCTGTGTTTGTATATTTGTATGGCTTCGTGTACAAACCTTTGATGGTAGCCGGGAGGTTTGCAGAGAACCTTGGTCTCGGAAAAAACAATTTCATGAGACCCACCGAGTTGTAGCAATGATCGGCAACGGCAGAAGAATCAGTTCTGCCGTGTTTCAGATCTGACTTGTGCTCGCGGACACGATCAGAAACATGACGTTTCGTTTCTCCAATGTAGCAATCATCACGCCGTCGCCCACCCTTCTGGCCTCGCCCCCCCTCCCTCCCGATACGTTCCATTCATTGGCTACCATAGTCTGATGAGCTCCCCCCTCCCTCTCCTCCCCCCCTCAACTCGCTTTTAAGGGATTACATCTTGAATCATTGCCTCACTTGATGCAGCTAATCTGGCTGTGACGGTCCCACCTGATGACGGAGACTTCTGTTGCCTCCGAAACGTCGTGAATTTTGATTTTATTTTATTTTATTTTCATTCATTTTGATGTTTTACCTACGTGACTTTACCGAAAAAACCTAAGAAGATGATTCCTTGCAGTCACGAAAGCTTCAAATCTAGAATTAATGCCCTCTACGGGGAGGAATTCCACCTATCTGTTAGAGTTTTTAACAGACAAAGAGACAAGAAGTCACAGCTTCTCGAGACGCTGGCCTTCCTCAAGAGATGCCGAGATAACAAGGTAATACCCATCGCTTTCACACTCACATCCGCTGCTGTGTCCTCACCGAACTCCAAACAGATCTTATTTAAAGCCAGCCTATCACTAATCTCGGAGAGAATAAGGTTACTCCGATCTGAACTCGATAATTTAGACAAGACTCTCTTACAAACACATTTAATGTTAACACAAAAAATGTCACCTTCTGATTGGAACCACGTTGATAACATGACTTCTGCTTCTGCTGACTCAATGTCAGCCAAATGCAAAGCTAACCTGATTTCCAAATTCAACCTCCTATCTAAGAAGAAACCAGAGCCACACATCGCAAAGCTGGATGTTAACAAGACCGTGATTAATCAGAGTAACATCCCAATTTCTGACACTCTAAAAACGGTACTGGCCAAAGGACTAAATTTCGCCGTCACCCCTAAATATATACCAGTAGAGGATATGATTTCCCAGATTGATGTAGCCCTCAGAGGCATAGGACACATCCATGCGGATGTAGCAAGAGCTGAAATAGCTACGATTCTTAAGAATGCTAAGAAACCCACCAGTAACATCAGCAAAAACGAACGCTCTGAACTCGCGGACCTAAAAAAGAGAGATGATATAGTCATCCTCTCGGCAGACAAGGGCAATGCTACGGTCATCATGGATAAAGATTCATACAACAACAAAATCCTGGACCTTCTTAATGATGGGAGTTACTCCAAAATTAAAAACGATCCCACTAAAAGCCTAACGACGAAAACCAACAGTATCATCACGAGTTCGACTTCCCTAATCGAACCAAGCAAACGTCCCTCTCTAAAACCATCGGCTGCAAGACCTCCCAGACTCTATGGTCTTCCCAAAATCCATAAGGAAGGCACCCCGCTACGACCCATTGTGTCGACGATAAACTCTCCTACGTACAAACTAGCCCGTTTTCTATCAGATACTCTGCTCCCTTTCACAGGCAAGACCTCTTCGGCAGTACTCAACTCAACCCAATTAGTCTCTATGGTTAAGGACATGGTACTATCTCCTGATGACATCCTCGTCAGCTTTGATGTAGTATCTTTGTTTACCAAAGTCCCAGTACCGGACACCCTAACAATAATTGAGGACTTAGTCCAACATGGATTGAATTCTGATGCACCTGCGCTGGTTAGGCATTGCCTCACCAACACCTATTTTACCTGGAATGGCACCTTCTACAAACAGAATGAGGGTACCCCTATGGGCTCCCCTTTGTCACCAGTTATAGCCAACATGTTCATGGAAAAGTTTGAATCAGACGCCATCCAGACATCCACCCTACGTCCTTCCCTGTGGAAGAGGTATGTGGATGACACTTTCGTCATCTGGCCACATGGCCTCCCAGCATTGAACCACTTCTTGGACCACATCAATTCCAGACACCCATCCATCAGATTCACCATGGAAGTGGAGAAAGACGGTAAACTACCATTCTTGGATATTCTGTTTGAGAGGAGGCCTGACGGATCCTTGGGACATTCTGTCTACAGAAAAGCCACCCACACAGATTCCTACTTGAAACCGGATTCCCACCACCACCCATCTCAAAAGAATTCTCTCATCAAAACGCTATACCACAGAGCCCATGGCATTTCTGACAGACACCACCTGACTGGTGAATTAAGACATGTACATCGGGCCCTCAGGATGAACGGATACTCTGACCGTACTATCCGCCAAGCTGTCTCTCCCACCACACAGAAACAGCCACATGAAACTCCGACCAAAACCATCACGTTACCATACATAGCTGGCGTGACCAAAAAGATCTCCAAAATTCTAAACAAACATAAGATCCAAGTCCGATTCAGTACAGTGCATAAAATCCGTGATCTGATTCCATCTGTGAAGGATGTCGTTCCTGACTTACAGTATCCTGGAGTCTACAAATTGAGTTGCATTTGTGGTGATTGCTACATTGGAGAAACGAAACGTCATGTTTCTGATCGTGTCCGCGAGCACAAGTCAGATCTGAAACACGGCAGAACTGATTCTTCTGCCGTTGCCGATCATTGCTACAACTCGGTGGGCTCTCATGAAATTGTCTTTTCCGAGACCAAGGTTCTCTGCAAACCACCCGGCTACCATCAAAGGTTTGTACACGAAGCCATACAAATATACAAACACAGACATAATTTCAACCGTGATGATGGGTACAAACTTAGTAATCATTGGAAAGATGTTATCAACCACACAAAAAAAGACTTAATTACAATTTTTTGGACCATCTTATCTGACATGCACTATTTTACTTTACTTTACCGAGTGTTAACATCCCCAGTTGTTTTTTAGCAGTGCTCTCTTCATTGTTCAGCCAGCATTGGTATAAACATGGGCATTTTCGTTCTTTTGTCTATCATGTGTATTAGAGCTTCCCTCCCCCTCTCTGTCCATTGTGTTGGCGTGTGCGGCAGTTGGCCGCTTGCGCATAATGGCTCCATTGTGTTGGCGTGTGCAGTAATTAGCCGCTTGCGCACAATCGCTTGCACGCCGTCGCCCACCCTTCTGGCCTCGCCCCCCCTCCCTCCCGATACTTTCCATTCATTGGCTACCATAGTCTGATGAGCTCCCCCCTCCCTCTCCTCCCCCCCTCAACTCGCTTTTAAGGGATTACATCTTGAATCATTGCCTCACTTGATGCAGCTAATCTGGCTGTGACGGTCCCACCTGATGACGGAGACTTGTGTTGCCTCCGAAACGTCGTGAATTTTGATTTTATTTTATTTTATTTTCATTCATTTTGATGTTTTACCTACGTGACTTTACCGAAAAAACCTAAGAAGATCAAGTGTTGCTGTTTTGGTGAGTTCGATGATCAATGTTCGGTTAATGACATTTCGGCATGATTTCTCACTTAACGGAGTGGGCCGCGTGAAAAGCTGCCAACTTCCACTCTTGAATGTGAAACTGTAGATGCTGCTGCTCTGCATACACATCAGCCATACGAAAGAAGAAGTTTGCAAGTTAGAGGTGGTGTATGGTGGGGGGGGGGGGGTCAACCAAC
Organism: Lampetra planeri; assembly: GCF_965212315.1. Lineage (NCBI taxonomy): Eukaryota > Metazoa > Chordata > Hyperoartia > Petromyzontiformes > Petromyzontidae > Lampetra > Lampetra planeri. The sequence continues at coordinate 1,105,951 of NC_136157.1, forward strand.
TTCCCCCTACTGGTGTCCATTGTAGTGAGACCTGGGGCTGGGACAGAGTCAATAAAAGCCACTTGTGTGCATCTAATTCTAGATTTGAAGCTTTCGTGACTGCAAGGAATCATCTTCTTAGGTTTTTTCGGTAAAGTCACGTAGGTAAAACATCAAAATGAATGAAAATAAAATAAAATAAAAAATCACGACGTTTCGGAGGCAACACAAGTCTCCGTCATCAGGTGGGACCGTCACAGATGCAGCTAATCTGGCTGTGACGGTCCCACCTGATGACGGAGACTTGTATTGCCTCCGAAACGTCGTGATTTTTTATTTTATTTTCATTCATTTTGATGTTTTACCTACGTGACTTTACCAAAAAAACCTACGAAGTTGTGTGCATCTGTTTCACTTTTTTCCATGAAAACATTCGCTACCACTGGCGACAAGGGAGACTCCATAGGGGTACCTTCATTTTGTATATAGAATGTACCATTCCAGGTGACGTAAGTATTGGTAAGGCAGTGCCTCACCAAACTTGGTACATCCGGATTCAGTCCCTGTTGGACCAAGTCTTCAATGATTGCAATGGTGTCAGGCACAGGTACCTTGGTGAACAGAGAGACTACATCGAAACTGACAAGCAAATCATCTGGAGACTGAGAAATGTCCTTGATTAGAGCAACCAAGTGAGCTGAGTTAAGTACAGCTGAGGTGGCTACGCCCATTTCTACCCTTGAGAAGCAGCCTGCATCAGCAGCTTTCCTCCTACCTGATGTTGCAGCAGTTCTTTCTCACCTGATGACGGTTGCTTGTGTTGCGATCTAAACGTCGTGATTTATTATTTTTCTACCTACGTGACTACCGAAAGCCACTGCCTTACCAATACTTACGTCACCTGGAACGGTACATTCTATAGACAAAATGAAGGTACCCCTAAGGGTTCTCCCTTGTCGCCAGGTAGCGAATGTTTTCATGGAGAAATGTGAAACAGATGCACACAAGTGGCTTTGATTGACTGTCACAGCCCCAGGTCTCACTACGATGGACACCAGTAGGGGGAAGTTGGTTGACCCCCCCCCCCACCATACACCGCCTCTAACTTGCAAACTTCTTCTTTTGTATGGCTGATGTGGATGCAGAGCAGCAGCATCTACAGTTTCACATGCATTGCATTTGAAATTTATTGACACTGGTGATACTAGACCATAAAGAAGAGTGTAGGCCAATCAGTTTCAAAGACAATGCAGATATTATCAGAGCATGTTTGTTTGCTTATACACCATAAATACATGTGGTTAATTCAGACTTCATTCCTTGCAAAAGGTTACTATTTGGTGTTTGAACATCTTAATGCCTCCTGTTTTATTGACAGAAAGGGTAAAACCTATTCTTAATACTTGTTCTGCCCAATAGCGCCTTAGTATGCATGTTGAACTTCTTTCGCACCGTACGTAGCCAACCGTGCTCAATCGGGAAGGCGTCTAGAGTAAGTGTGACTCTGCAGCGCTGGGCAGTGGTGGCCGTCGTCAAGATAAGAGACCCCGGGCGAGGTGGCTCGGTGTTCCCATCATTCATCACGCGCCTCCACCCTGGGGTGGATGTGGCCTCGCCTGTGCGCTCTGCTATCCTGAATACACACATATCTATACTCTCTGGTTCTTTCGTTAAAGTCGCGTAGATAGAAAAAAATAATAGAATAAAAGAAAACACGACGTTTCGGTCGCAACACAAGCGTCCGTCTTCAGGTGTGAAAAAATGATCTGCTGTTGTGGCTTTATATAGGCACGGGGGGAGGGGAAGGAGTTTGGCTGTGGGAGTTTACAAGAGAGAGGGAAGAGGGTTGTCGTCGTCCGATTTCGACTTGTACAAGTCCATTTACTTGCTAATTTATCTAGCCCCACACGCCCTTGCACACCACAAACCCTCCCCCCTCTCTCCCCGGTGCCTCCCGTCCCTGCACACCACAGACCCTCTTCCCTCTCCCTTGTAAACTCCCACAGCCAAACTCCCCCCCCCCCCTTCCCATCAGAGTGCAGCGCCACATTAAATACGCACTACAATGACAATAGTGTGAAGCGATTTGAAGCATGTTTTATTGGGGGGGGCAGAGCTTTGTGACGTCATATTTGAGGGGGGGTCTGACTTTTTGTGACGCCGTGTGACGAGGGGGGGGGGGTCAACAATCGCGTGACGGCATTTATGGACGGCCCCCTACCTATTTTTATTTTTACCAGGTAAGGCCCACTGAGTTGTGTAGCACTTTTTTCAGAAGCGACCTGACCACAATTGATAGCTCAACGAAGTGCCTTATCACGTGGGAATTTATAGCAGCCAAATCCGCCACACGCGCGATGTTGATCCTAAATGTGGAGGGAAAACCCGGAGGACCCGGAGAAAAATCCTCGCGGCCACGGGGAGAGAGATGCCGCAAACTCCAAATATACAGCAGGCGTCAGGGTCGGGATCTAACCCATGACCTCCTGCATATCGGGCGAAGGAGTCACACGCCGTGTACACCCCTGTCCGGCAACAACATGAACGGTAACACCCAGGTCATGGGGCCGGCGCTGTACATTACACATTACATAGACAATGAAACGCTGTCTTTAATGCACTTCATGCGTTGCTGCCTGGTTTTACACCCGATCTGCTCAGGCTCCCACTGTCGTCATAAGTGTAGTGGTGATACGCGCTGGGGTAGGGATCGTGTGCCAGCGCGTAGTGATTGGCTGTGTGTGTTGGTGACGCGCACTGACGGTGAAGGATCAGGGGTCAGCGCGGGGTCGGGGGTTATGAGGCAGTGATTGGCTGGGTATCGGTGACGCGCGCTGACAGCGATGGGATCCTGGGGCAAGCGCGCGGGGATTGGTCAACTAAGGGGGATGCTCACGTCGAGGTCCGCATACGCTCCGTCTCCCGTGAGCGGGGGCTATATAAGGTGGTGCGCACAGGCGCACGGGGAGCGAGTGACCAGCGAAAACTGAAGACGGAGGAGGAAGAGATAGGGCCCTGCGGCACCTAGTCCCGCTGTCCTTGTGGGGGCCGGGGCTCTGTGTGACCCAGAGGCGGAACCCTGGGACCCGGGGCCGAACGTCCGTGTGAGGGCCGGCCCTTGGGACTCAGAGGTTGTGGCCCACGCCCAAGCTGGGGTGGGCCTGTAGGCTCCACGGACGTTACGGGCTGGAGTGCAGTGTGAGCATGCAGTGTGAGCCTGCAGCGTGAGCCATAGTAACTACACGTGTCAGGTGGAGTGTGTAGTGGGAGAGGTAGTGACCCCACTTGTCAAGTGAAGTGTGTGTAGTCAGAGGAATAGTGACCACACGTTTTATCGTGACAAGTCAAGGTTTAATAAAAAGTGTGCTACCCGTCAAGTGGTTTCCTGCCGTCATTCCGAATACTTCATAAGTATGTTTGACTTCTTTCACAGCACCGTCCGTAGCCAACCGTGCTGATCGTAGGTGTGGTCATATTGACATTTTATGTTGAAGAGGGTATTCAATGTCCATCGCAAACTAATGGACATTTAATAATGCAGTCACTGTGCAATGCCTCAGTAGACTTTTTATACGTAAGTATTTTAGACATCTTTGGATCGGGTCTTTGCAAGACATAGGGGGTGGGGGGTGATACTGTGTACACAGTATCCGCCACGAGGGGCGCTATTGCATAAACATAGATATGAGTCGCGAAAGAGTAGTGACGCGTGGGGTTGTTGCCAGATGGGGAATTAATTGGAAGGTGTGAGGGTAAATGGGAAGGATGATGGAAGGAAGCAATCGGGAGAAGGAAAGCAAAGTACAGCAGACTCTCGATTATCCGCGCCAATGACAGATAATTACAAATCAGTTTAACACGTAAGCTTTCGCGAGCAATATTATCCATAATATAGGTTTATTGAGTTAGATTGCGTAAATATATAAATGTGTCGTTAAAACCCGTTAGCTGTGTCGGGTGGTGGCGGGGTTTAACGACACATTTATATATTTACACGACCTAACCCAAAAAACCTCTAACTGGATAATCCAAAAATATAACCATTTTCCGTGGATATTTATGTAAAAAACCACTAACATAGGTTTAAATTAAGAACGAATACTAACGATCGACCAATGGATGCGCGTGCTCAATGATAACACTTTCCTGCTCCCGCGCAGAAGACTGACCACTAAGTGGACAGCAGCAGAGCCACGCCACTCAACATCAAACTCCGCCCCCACTGTTGTAAAGATCTGCAACTATTGTGCTGTAGAGGCGATCACATAGATTTCGGATTAACCGGAGCACATATTTGTTCGGTTTAAGCACGTGACTTGTAATAAATATTTCCAAGAATATCGATGTGTTACTTTTTTTGATGATTAATTTGGGCTTGAGTTATTAATTTACGTCAAAATCTCAGATGCGTGGTTAATCCGCAAATCTGATCAGCCACACGCGGATAATTGGGAGTCAACTGTACTTGCGTTGGCTCCCGGTGGGGCACTGGACGTTGTTGTTGTTGACAATAAACTTTATCCAAGAAGTGCCAAATTCTGGGTCCTTCATTACACAAATATAAGCTCTGTACCAAGAGTGGCAAACCTGTAACAGACCAACAGCCAAAAAGTACCCATGATATTCTGCAAAGAGCCAAGTGTATATATATATGTGTATATATTGAAAGTTTTCGGCACGGGGAGCCATTCGTTATTTTTGGTGCTGTGACAGCTGTCATGTGGTGGATTAAAGAGCCGCACGGAGATGCTGGTTGGCCACCGCTGCTCCATACACCTCCACAGGATCCCGCAGCTGCTGCACAACAGACGCACGCCCTCCAGGATTCTGCCCTCACAGTATACCCAACAACCTCCAACTCGTAGTTCTTTCCCCTTGTTCGCCAGACTTGTGTGCGCAAAGATTCCATTCAGCATTCCAACCTCCTGTTTGCCCCGCGGACATGTCCCACAAAGGGCAGCCTCTACCTCTCACTTTGTCATTAATATTCCTCATTGGTTATGGTTCTTACATTCTTACATCTTACCACAATCGATTGGCCATTGAAAAACTTCTTGATATGTCTTACTGTTGGTATCTTCCATATGCAGTAGTTCCTCAGTTAACGGTATTAATTGGTTCTATGAAAACCACCGTGAATTTAAGTTGTCGTTAATCGAAAGTAGGAAATACACGGTAAAGGCTTAATTTGTTCCAAGAAGATCGGAAGTTGAACTTTTTCACCCTAAAAAACATAGCTTATAACATTTAAATACGCAAATTTAATAAACGTGACGAGAAAATATTAAAGCACCTTTCTTCACATTCATTGTTATTGATCTTATTTAACTTTTAAGCAAAAAAGCACTAAGTATTCAAGAGAGCTGTTTCCTTATTCAACACACATCAAATATTGAAAAGCGAGCAGGCATTTGTTCTCAAAACACTCATAAAATGGAGGCGTCGCTGACTAGATGAGGTCTGCTGAGTCCACTTAGATGATTGCTCCAATTGGCCGAAATTGGCGGGTCCGCATAATATCGTAGACATATCGTTAATCGAAAATATATCGTTAATAGAAACAATAGGACCCTATGGGAGGCTGATCGTGAATCGAATATCGTTAATCGATGGCATCGTAAATTGAGAGACCACCGCATTCCTAATCGGTTATGGATCTACATTCTTACATCTTACCACAATCGATTGACCATTGAATAACTTCTTGACATCTGTCTTACTGTTGGCATCTTCCACATACATACTGTACTCTGCTTGCTTCTGCCAATAAGTGGTTCTATCTCACCACTTTCTATTTGGTTTCCTTCCTGCATTGCTCATTGGCACGACGGTATGGTCGCGTGTTTCTAACACGTGTTTAATTGTCCAATCAGAGTGTGAAAATAAATGTTTTAAACTTGTGAATAGCCTGCATATAATGGAAGGAATTTGTATTATTCTACTTATCCACGACAAATAAATGTGGGGTAGTAAGCCGCTTTTAGGAAGCAAGATAGGGGAAACCCCGCATATAATCCCAAAGAAGAGGACTATTATGGACAAGAATAATCATTTTCACGGACCCTACATCTCCCGTCGGTCAATGGAAGTTGCAGGTAATAGGGTCGGTTTCGCAACAACAACAATAACGTGGCAACTTTAGATCAAACGTAAAAGTCAACATCCTCAGACAACTGTAAAGCTCCTCTTCTTGGTTCTTTCGGTAAAGTCACGTAGAAGGGAAGTAATAAAATAATAAAAATAAAACAATAGAATTATTTTATTTTATTATGTTTTATTTTTATTATTGTATTACTTCCCTTCTACGTGACTTTACCGAAAGAACCAAGAAGATGAATCCCTGCAGTCACGAAAGCTTTAAATCGAAACTGTAAAGCTGGCTAGGATTACGAGTTTGGAAAATAAATGTCTGAGGTTGGAAAAACATGTTATGTGTACGAGGTCACCTCAATGATGCCTACGCATGTACACATAAGCTGCACAATTACATAACAGTAAATGCCATTCGCCACTAAGTGGTGGTGATGTCACCACGGCACTTGTGCCAGGCTATGTGCACTTTAAGGCCACGTGAAGTTTCGAACGCCCGCTGGCAGGTTACGGGACTGACTGAGATGGTTAGCCAATGCACCACCTGTGCCCCCTACTATGACAACTTGCTGTTTTTTAGCCACCCGGCGTTCCGCTCATTGTTGTGTGCGTCACTGCTCTGCCCTCCGTTGTTGCTGGAGGGCGTCTGCCTCCAACTGCCCAGTAGCATCCTTCACGAGCCTCCTCCACAGACATACATTAGCGGAGGCACTGTATATATAAACACATATACTAGGCCGCAATTATTGTTTTGAGCATACATATAGAGTCGACTATACTTACACCAAATGTAGGTGTCTGGCCCTTGTCGAACACCATACCAATTTATGAGCCACTCAATCACGATTGTGTGCATCCGATAACCGGAGGACAGCCTCAGTCATTCAGCACTTTATCGAGCTGTGCCACACCTTGCACAATGACCGCACAAAGTTCGTAACGTTTCTTTATTAGACGTACAAAGCGCACGCAGTGTAGTTATGCTTTACGAGCGTTGCGAAACGTTGGGGATTTGCCTCACAAAGGTCACTATGGCTCCACGCATGCATTCTGCGTGTGTGTTGTTTTATGGACCAAAGGCTCGATTGCACGGCTTGCCCTAGGTGATCACCGCGCCCTTGGGCATTATGGATCCTGGCGGAATCCCCGCGCCCCAGCCCCTTACCCTCCTCAAGATTTCCCGCTGTCGGCGAAATTGGAGGCGGATGACGTAGCCTTGCCACGGCAACTCCTGCCCACCTCGTGATATGAAGACTCGGTGCCGTGTGTCGCTGGATGTCCCCCGAAAAACCATAAACGTGCACATGAAGCCATTGCTGGTCACGGTTTAACATCAATTCGCATCAGTACAACGTCGCCCTTCAGGCACTGAAATTTTGCCGTGCGTCATTCGGTTCAGATTTCCATTTTCATCTCGATCCGCCTTCGCAACTGCAGTATGTACACACTGTTGTATTCAATATATGGATTGGTTGCGTCAATTTAAAGATTTAGTCATCTGGGTCAGGGGTTACGAGGACCCCCTCAATGGTCTTACGCCTTGTACCATAGATGTGACTTAAGACTTGGCTGGCTACCAGTAAAAACTAATGTGTGAACTGCAGTGGACTTTAACATTCCTGTATTTATAGCGTAAAATGTGTGCTCTTATCTCGACGTTAGCAGGAACGCAATCGCGTATTGCGCCAACTCGAGAGAGTGGGTTAGGCCGTAGTTGGTACACTCAGTGCACTGTGTACCTCATGACCTGAGATCACTTCCAGGCCCAAAAATGCAAACATCATCATCATTATTAATCTGCTCATTTACCCAGAAAAGCCTTACGAAGTCTCAAGCCTCTTTTTCCGGAGGGTCCTGCTGAGTGTGTCACAGTAGGGGCGGGGGGGGTAACAATTGCTCGGTTCCCCAGGGCATTTCCCATCTTTTTTCAAATTTGGACCACAACACCAGCACGGTTGGCTACGTATGGTGCGAAAGGTCAACATAGATACATAATGGCTTAAGCTTCTTCTTTAAGTGATTTCACAGGTTCCTGAACGTCCACTGTGAAGCAAATCCGAATATGTATTTATATTGGAGGAATAAGATGAACTAAAAAGCTATTTTTCACAGATGCTCGGTAAAAAATGGCGCCTTAGATCGTGGTTAATACAGCCGCAGTATTAACCAAGGATGCTTACTGGATTTAACCACGAAACCTCCAGAGGCACGCGCGCGACAAACACGCCCGTCACCACCACCGGGCTACGTCGCTGGCATCGATACGTTGATCCGGACCCCGCGTGCCCCTCCACCAACCCTGCACTCAACCACGTTGCAGAGTGTGGAAAAAGGCTTGTGGGGGGGAGAGAGGCTTGCAGTGGATTTATAAGGGGGGCTGTGATTTTCAATACGAATGCCAGGGGCGGAGTTGACTGAACGTGTAATCAATCTCCCACCACCCCCGGCTTCTGTGCTCGCAGAGAGGGCGCTTCCCGCTCCAAGGTGCGGGTTCCCCCAGAGCCACGTCAGAGCAACGTGCGTCACCATTGCCAGCGCTCACAATTGCGTTTACAGCCACAACCGCAGTGACCTTAGTCTCCAAACACGAGGAACACGACAACACGATAAAAGCCGACTTCTACATCACAGGTCGACGAACTCAAACGACATGTCAGAAAATTGACGCTCTCAGGACAAGAAGTGGCCTTAATTTTTCTCCAGCCACCAATTCAAATGTTGCATCGAAAATGTACTTTGTATTTGTATAATGATGAAACACACACAAAAAATGAGCGTGTGGTGTACAGTATAACATCAGCAGGAACTCGAAATCACAATCAACTTCACATACAACCACTGCGGCGCTTGTGCCATGCTAGGTGCATCTTGAGGCCACGTCACATGTTGAAGGCTCGTCGGCAGGAGATCATGGGACAGACCCAGGTGTCATGCATTGACTAACTGATATAATCGGCAGAGGTACCACCTGTACTCCCCACTGTGGCAGCTTTCTCTGGTTTAGCCGCGTGTTGCTCTATGCGTTGTGAGCATCCGTCTTTCACCCTCCACTGTTGTTAGAGGGCAACTGCCTACAACTGCCCAGTCACCTCCTTCACAAGCCTCCTTCAGAGGCCGATCTTGACATCGCTGGTACCAGTCATCGGGCAAGTCCACATCCTTCCGTACTACATAATTCCATCTCTTTTATAGCAATGCCTCACCCGTTAAGCTCCCTCTATCCATCCAAGCAGAAGCTGCTTGGGCATGCTGTGGCTGGGCATGCTGACTACATGACCCAGCCAACACAACCTTGTCTGCGACCGGAGGAGCTCACAGATGGGATTGTGTCCAGATTTTTAAAGGATCTGTGAGCTCCTCACACTCTAGTCTGGTTAGATGCAGGAAGGATCATAGGCAAAGCCAGCCTAAACGTTTCAAACCAGCGAAGATGTTCCTTCAAAGGGGGGGAGCAACAGACCAGGTAGATTCCACACAGCGTTACACATCTGATTTAAAGATAATGCTGCTCAACTTATTCGGAGACCTCCACTGCCAAACCGAAGCTGGTCATAAACATACTGCCCAGGTGTGGAAACTTCTCCACTTTCTCCACAACTACCCCACCAGTGGAGTGGAGAGAGTGGAGTGTTTGATGACAAAATACCCAGGCAAGAGCTTTGTTTTTGTGGGACTGATGGTAAGGCCCCATCTCTTAGTAGAACAATCCACGTTCCGCAGCAGAGTATCCAACTGCTCAGTGAGGAGCAATTACAAGATCATCAGCAAATGCAACTTGGTAGAACAATAGGGAGACAACCCTTGACCGCACACGGACATCGCTCAGCCTCCCGTTTTATCTGTACCAGATGGGAATTCCATGAGTACAGCAATAGAAATCTTCATTAACTATGTGGTCATAAAATATATCAAATAATGTAGGGTCAGGACATCCTTGTTGCACAGCAAGGTGAACAGGAAAAGGCTCTAATTCCCTGCCACGCAGGTTTAGCCAGGCCTGCCCACTATCATACAAGTCCTTAATGATTGTGAGCAGAGGGTCAAGGGCCCCAAAAGCACAAAGAATAACCCAGTGCCCTGGCCTATTGATCATATCATCATATCATAGGCCAGATCAATAAAGCAGAGATGTAAGTCCTGTTGGTAAAATGTTTTTTATAGACAGAAATTCTCAACACTTCTGCAATAGCAGACTGACAGAAAATATGACGTTTGTGCAGGTCCACCCTTGCCTGAAAACAAATTGGGGTTCTGCAAGCCTCTCCTTAGCGTGTCTGGCAAGGTGATGTTGAATCATTCTTGCTAGGACCTCTTGCAGTCCTAAAGGCAGTGCATCTCCGATTGTCATGGACTCATTGTGTGGGCGTTATGACCTTGTGCACAACTTTAATAGCCTTGGTAACGCCTGTCAAAATGGTGAACCACACCTTTGGGAGTGTCTCACAGATAAACTGTAGTACAGCAGAATGTTATTGTGCCCTCTATTTACCTTGCTTTCAACTAATCTACGCTCGATGCAGTTGTGTGATGAACTTAGAAAAATGCAGATAACAACGGTCAAAAAGGGGTAACCAACTACAAGCTTCCAGAGAGTGAAATAACCCAGGGCCTTCAGAACGAACGCCCCTGGCCGGCATGGCGTGACGTGTGGCACTGCCTGGTGGCTTGGATCGAGAGTGGACAAACTGGACCGCTCTGTTCCATGAGAACAGCCTCTCCGTCCTACTCCAATACGATGCTCAAACTTCCGGCGATGCTCACGCGGGGTTTCTTAATTATTTATTACTGCAGTATGAAGCACTTTGACTCCCATTTAACTTTTTTTTATTTTACTAGGTAAGGCCCACTGAGCTGTATAGCTCTTTTTCAGAAGCGACCTGGCCACAAAAGATAGCTAAAAAAAGTGACTTATCACGTGGAAATTTATAGCAGCCAAATACTCTAAACACGTGTTGATTCTAAACGTGGAGGGAAACCCGGAGGAGCCAGGAGAAAATTCCACCTGACCATGGAGAAAACATACAAACTCCAAATATAAACTCTAAATATACACTATGGAGTTCAATCTCACAATACACACAAGTATACGGTGCTTTCTACGATATCGTATCATATAAATTTGCTGCCCTCTTTACCAAGCCACACTAACTAGTGTGGTGAAGCATGGTCCATCTACCTCTATGACTGACATGGCTCGGGGAGGCCTGTGTGGTGCCACGACCGCGGAGCAACTCCGCAAACGCCGCAATCCCCTCCCGGCCATCGCACTAAACACACACCCACACGCAGCGCACCCACATAGTGTCCTGGCAGGGGATTGCCTGGCAAATCGGGTTTTAATACGAAGGGCCCCTAGAGGGAGAGCCCCACGGTTTCCTCGTGCAGGAGATTGGCCGACCCTCAAAGGACAGGTTACATTGCGGTGCCCCTAAATTGGCTTAAAATTGTATGGGTGCAGGAAGGTTCCCTGGGCCAACCCTAATGAGGTACAACTCGGAGGGGAGAATGGAGGATGGAACATTGAGCAGGAAAAACGCGGAAGCCCTTCCAGACAAAGGGGCAACGGGGGGTCTCCGCCGCCCGCCGGTAGCAGCCGCCGCCATAGCACTCGAATACGAGTGGAGGGTGGCATATTACGTAGGCAAAAGCGTGGGAGCCCTTCCAGACAAAGGAGCAACAGGGGCGCTGCCCGCCCCGCTGCCGCAGTACTCGAAGGGGGACAGAGAACAATGGGTCGAGGCGTAGCGGAAAATAACGCTCCAGGTGAGGGCAGGGCATCAGTTTAAAATCGAAAGGTAAGCGCGTGATTGGCTGCGCGGCGCAACGTCCCCCTGGGCCTTTGAAGTTTAGAGCATAAAAAGAGGAGCCAAGGGACGATTTTGTCAGTTGTCTACAACCTCCGGGCCGTCACGACCCACTCCCTGCCGTCCTGCCTCTTCAAGCTGCTCACAGCATCTGTGGGATGCCAACGAGCGCTGCTTGCTGGCATCCCACGAGACGTTTGTGTAACTGGGTTCATAGTCAGAGTTAGGCTGGGCTCTCCTCGCGAAATATTCCTCCTCCAGGTAGTGTGTATTGGCGCCATTAATAAACTTTAGTTCAGAATATCGGTGCAATGTGATTTCTGTGTGTGTGGGGTGCGAGTGTATTGCAACATATACGGCCGCCGTCGTTTGCGCGTGTTTACGGTGTGTGGAAAACGCGCGCCTGCAGTGCCACGTGAGTAATTGGGGCGGTTGCGTGTGTTAACACAGCGTGTTTGCCCAGCGGATTAAGGCTGCTGCTTCTTTCTCTTTAGCGCAGGTACGCGCATATTCATACCGCCGCCATTTCTTTTGTTCAGCGCCAACCTTTGTGAGGGGAATACGCGCCTGCAGGGGCACGTGCGTGCACGCCTCCGCTTTCGTTTTTGTGGTGGTGTAATTTGAGTGCACGTGAGATAACCCCGGGTGGTGGTGAGCCAGCCGAGTAGCGAGGGCGCTTGCGTGGGGGGGCCGATCACCCGATCGGCGGGGGCCCGGCGAGAGGCGGCCGACAAGGAGGAGGGGGGAGTGAAGCGGGGGGGACGTCGCGCCCCGCCCGCTCACGGGGATCGTGGAGGTGGACATCGGCCTCCACACCAGGGACGTGCGGGCAGGGGAGGCAGGGGAGGCAGAGCCTCACCTGTCATACTCCAATGAAAATAGCTGTTACGAAAAGTAAAAAAAAAAGAATAATGAAATTAAAAAATATTAAGATTTTTCCACTGATCTGTGTTATAAATCTCATTTCTGTACGATTCCAATTATTTTTATAGTCAAAATCGCCAAATTTGCGGAGCTCTGCTGCAAATACTGGAAGAGACAAGTGGTGAGGCAGCGACAAGCTCAGCCTCCCCTCTGATTACGCAACCCGTCAGTAACTGGATGGAGCGCAGGCAATAAGCGTGTGCCTGTGACTATCTCAGTATATCACCAATCTAATGTTTGTAGACCCCTTAATTTCATGTCTTTGCCTTCCATACTCCAGGTAACTTATTTCACGTATGTGTATAAACTGCAATGAAAAAGCACCAGGGGAGGCAGCTATCACATCTGCCTCACTGAGGGGGACGTGTCTAACACGCCCCCCTCAGTGAGACCACACCCCCCTCAGTGTGTGAATCTGGCTGACACGAGCCAGTGCCTACCCAGTCATTGACCTCACCGCACGTCACTGCTCCATACCTGCACCCAGCCGCAATACTTACATATGGCTGTCGGTTATAATTGCTAGAATCGTAATGTCCTTCATCCAGGAAAGCCTCATTGAAGCTACAGACTTTCAGAAGGGTCCTGCATTGGAATGGGAGGCCAATTCAATTTCAAGTGTTGGCATGGACACTGTAACTCCTGTACAGTCAACCCTAACCAACCTTTAATTTGACCCTAAACATGAATAAACGTTTTAAATGGTAGCAACTCTTCACGAAAGTCAGCCATCAAGGGCGTCACCTTGTTTAAACGTAAACAAAACATGACAATTAGTTACAAGTTCAGCACACTGGTGCGTTGGAGCGTAAACCCACACCATTTTCAATTGGAGTACAACGTTTCGCTGGTAATTACAAACCAGCCTCGTCAGGCGACAGCCAGAGTTGGCTAATAACGAACTGCTGAACTCGGAACGAATTGTCATGTTTTATTTACGTGACAAAGCTTAATAATTCGTTGTATCAGATAGTGGTGGTTTTAACGACACGTTGATATTTACGCGATTTAACCCCAAAAAAAATCTATATTGTGGATAATATTGGTCGTGAAAGCCTACTACGTGTTAAACTGAGTTCATATTTGGCGTACTTTTCAACTGTCAAATACGGTAACTCTAAGGAAGATCTGACCGTGGTTTGAGCGGTTCAGGAATCCTCCAAGGTGCGGTCGCATTTAAAATGCAAGCAGGGCTCTGCTAATGAGGACTGCGACCGAGGTGTGCGTGGGTGGCAGGGAATGGGTTGGAGAGTAGACTTTGAACTCCTACTTGGCTGAGCGTGCCATGTTCGCGGTCATACACAGCACGAATAGAACAAAAAAAACAAAATTATTTATCCTCAACGTGAACTCGCCGGACGATATAATGCACGTCGGAAGGACCACAAACGTACCGAGACAAAGCACGTCCTGAACCAAGAAGGTGAGTCAATAGTGTGCTGTAAGTTCACATCGATTAAGCGGGTGTCCTGCACCCTGTATGTGTTGTTAGGTATTCTGTTTTCCCACAAATAGTGTCGCTAAGGTATTTACAACCGACTGCACCTACGGGGGGTGATTACAGGTATTTTACACAGATTTTTACAATGTAGGTAGGGCATTGCGATTTCAGTGGGGTTAGGTACATGCCAATTCGTACACAGAGATACACGTTATTTACTTTAGCTTTTAATACTTTGACATGCTTATAGGTATTTTTTAAACATAACCAATTTAAGTGGTGATTTCAGAGGCCTTATAATGAAATTATACGTAAACATGCGCTCCAGATGGTATAATGAGTGTAGGTTATCACAATATAATGTGCACGATACAATATAAATGTTCACAATTTTACGATTATCCCAAAATCGCTTTCCCACGACTTTGTAGAATGTATTTCACATTTTTTTTATGTGTTTGTGATTTTATATACATTTCAAGGCGGAACAAGGATTATAGCTACAGGCTTACATTGCTTATATCAAATAATACATTGTTTAAATGTGTAGTGTGCATATATTGACGAATAAACTTCTTTATGAGGCACACTACTTTTATTGTCTTTTCTTCGACACAGTCCCGAACACACAAGGGGTATGACAGTCCCCTTACCCGGTACCTGGGGAAGTATAGCCTCTGGACTCGGCGGGACCTAATACTGGTGACCCAGTTAGCCTAACGGTCTGTGGGTCTTGACCACTGGCTTCACTGAGTTTGGATCCAGGGTCCGGGACCTATTCTCCCCCTGACCACTGGCCTCACTGAGCTCCAGCCCTGAGAAGGACTGTAGAGCTTGGGGTCCAGGGTCCTATCTTCAGCCCGGGCTTCAGTCTTTGTGTGGAGATAACTGAGCCAGAGCTCTCAGTGCTCTGGCTGATATACCGGTTCGTGGCTGGCTCCGCCCTAGCCATGCCCCCTTTCTGGAACCTTCTGGTTTATCCAGGGAGGTTACATCATTCCCTCGGCATCCGTTATTGGGATCCGCTGTTACCTCTGTTTGACCCCTGGCATTTCCCTCGTGAGGTAACGCTGCTGTACCCTGTTGACACCCAGTGGTACTGCAGGACTATTGAATGGGGAGTGGCAATCACCTCTACAAATGTATACGTCAATGGGGATTACCAGTACGCAAACAATAACAGGTACTACTATCTTATTGCACGCAAACGACAGGAGGTACAAAAACAATGTGCATGCATAATATGCATGCATAATGTATGTTTAACACGTAGGGCTTTCACGACCAATATTATTCACTAGCCTTTTGCCCGTCCAAGGACAGGTGTGTTGCAGTAAATCTGAAACTTGCAAGCGAAAAGTAGACCGCGACGTGATATTCATTGCATCTATGCGTGTGCAATTTGTAAGGGCGTGGTGACACAGACTTATTTCATTTTAAGGTTATAATCCCTTGTTCATCAAGACGTCCATTTAACTTTTGTAATACGAGAGTTCACTGCCGATCGCCGATAAGCTCCGCCGCTTGGACCATCACCCAATCAGAGGGACGAGCCAGAGTTAGGGGTGGAGCTTAAATGCTCTGGGGAAGTAACCATCTAGAATGTTCATGAGGGGGCGTGGCTGTAGGCGGGGCTTGATGACGTAGGCCAGGGGATATAAGGGGAAGTCGAAGAGAGCTCGGGAGCAGTGTGCGGAGTCAGAGAGCAGGGCCTCGCGCGCGCCTCCGGAACGCCAGCGGCCACATGGCGGGCCGGAGGCTTCCTCCCAGCGAGCTGCCTGTCAGCGACGCGCGGGAGCGGCAGAGGCTGTGAGAGAGTTGGCGCGAGCGAACACTGAACCACGCAGGAACGAGGGTGAAGCCGTGCAGCCGTGCGGGAGAGAGAGAGAGGGCCGAGCTGTCCATCTGGGGAAGAGTAATAAACACATAAGACACCAATCCAGATCGTCGTTGCAGTCGTTTATTTCAAGTGACTCTTGAACTTGGACGAATCGGTCACTGCTGTGATCTCCAAGCATCTCAAGAAAAAGATCCACCTGCGCCGTCCTCGGACGAAGATGATGATCCGCTCAGCCAAGAGTTGGCAGACCCGGTTGCCGCGACCGCGGCTGGGTCGACCAAGGG
Source organism: Lampetra planeri (assembly GCF_965212315.1). Taxonomy (NCBI): domain Eukaryota; kingdom Metazoa; phylum Chordata; class Hyperoartia; order Petromyzontiformes; family Petromyzontidae; genus Lampetra; species Lampetra planeri. The sequence goes on from NC_136157.1 coordinate 1,122,313, forward strand.
ACCATGCAAGGACGTGGACGTTGAGTCGTCTTCGTCTCCGGCAGCGGAGGACGGTTGGAAGCGGCTGGCGGAGCAAATTGATTCTCTCCAAGCCGTTCTTCTGAACCTTGTCACGCTGGTCGCCTCGTCTACGACGCTGGGACCAGCGTGGGCCGCCATCGCGCCCGCAACGGGCGGCACGTGGCGCGAAACCGCCATTTTGGGTGCGGCCGCGAGCGCGCGACCCGATGCCGCCATTTTCTCCGAGCAGCGTGGCATGCGCCCGGGGGAGGCAGCATCGGCCGGGGACGGGGGCGCTCAGCGGAGCAATCGCCTACCCAACATTAAGAATTCACCGCGGGCGGTGACTGGAATGCCTTTACCTGGCGGTTCGAATCCGCTTTCCGTTCAGTGAAATGGACGGAGAACGAGGCGCTGGAAGCCTTGCCCACGTTGCTGGACGATGTTTCATTGGCAGTGTTCCGGTCTATTCCCTCAGGGAAGAATACACTGCGGGATGCATTCGCTGAGATAGTCGGGGAACCAACGAGTCTCCACTCGTGTATCGCGGCACACTCGTGGCGCTCGCGATGGCCGCTTACCCTGACTCTACGGCTGACCGACACGACCCCTTGATTCTGACTAAGATGTTGGAGTTGTCCAAGAAAATGGACATCTCACTACCGGTGTGCGGCCACGAGCCATTGACATCCCAATGGGCTGCCAGGTGCCTCGACGCAAAGGTTAACTTGCATCGGTGGAAACAAATGGCCACCTGGATGGGAGACCCCGCCAAGGATGGGGAACCGGATGGCTGGGCGCCTTCTCATATCGTCCATGATCCGGACGACGATGGCGACGGAGATCTGGCCGCTGCTGCGCTCCGCTGGGTGCCGCGACGTGGCTCTATGACGCCGCGTGGAAACGCTGAGGGGGCCTCCCGTCGTGCGGGATCAGTGTGCTTCAGATGTGGCCAGATGGGTCACTTCACGCGCGACTGCCGGAGTCGTCCCCGTCCTCCGTCTCCCGTGCCTCCGCCTTCGGGGTCGTCTACAGGATCAGACCGTCTACCTGGCCAGGCAAGTCGGTACGCATCGGACCCCCGGCAGGTGTTGACACCTCAGGCATCTTCCAGCGCGTTAAATGTTCCTGTATTTCGCGAAGTGCGTGAGGCTGTTGGGGGGCCGCCGCGCAAGGTTACGCAATGGCGGAAATTGGCGTGCCATGTCGTCGCGGCCTCGTCGGGGTCCTCCACCGTACCGGATACTATACAGGGGGTGGACGTTCGAATTTTAGTCGATACTGGGGCATCGGTGACTATATCTGACGTCATTTCCACCTACTGTCTATTCCGGCTTCACGGGTGCGACCGGCTTTTGACACATGTATTGCTGCTAACGGGGGGAGTATGGGCATCATCGGACAGGTTGATGTTCATATTGCTGTTGGTAATGTGGCCGCGTCGGGGACGGTTTTGATTTCACGTTCGTTAGCGGTGCCCTGCTTGTTGGGCACCGACTTCCTTCGTAGGATGCCCGTTAAGATCCTCGTGGATCAGGGCTGTTTGGAAATGCCGGGTTGCCCGTTGCCGTGCCTTGCTGTGCAGGCTATGATGGACGTCTTCTTAGGTTTTTTCGGTAAAGTCACGTAGAAAGTAAAATAAAATAAAAACAAAAATCACGACGTTTCGGAGGCAACACAAGTCTCCGTCATCAGGTGGGACCCTCACAGCCAGATTAGCTGTATCAAGTGAGGCAATGATTCAAGATGTAATCCCTTAAAAGCGAGTTGAGGGGGGAGGGAGAGGGAGGGGGGAGCTCATCAGACTATGGTAGCCAATGAAAGGAACGTATCGGGAGGGAGGGGGGGCGAGGCCAAAAGGGTGGGCGATGGACGTGTAAGCGCTTGTGCGCAAGCGGCCAATTACTGCACACGCCAACACAATGGAGCGATTGTGCGCAAGCGGCCAGCCACTGCACCCGCCAACACAATGGGCAGAGAGGAGGAGGGGAGGTCTAATACACATGATAGACAAAAGAACGAAAATGATGATGGGTACAAACTTAGGGGGAGCTCATCAGACTATGGTAGCCAATGAATGGAACGTATCGGGAGGGAGGGGGGGGCGGGGGGGGGGGCGAGGCCAAAAGGGTGGGCGACGGACGTGGAAGCGCTTGTGCGCAAGCGGCCAATTACTGCACACGCCAATCAATGGAGAGAGAGGGGGAGGGGGGGGTCTGATACACATGATAGACAAAAGAACGAAAATGCCCATGTTTATACCAATGCTGGCTGAACAATGAAGAGAGTACTGTTAAAATAACTGGGGATGTTAACACTCGGTAAAGTACAGTAAAATAGTGCCTGTCAGATAAGATGGTCCAAAAAATTTGTGATTAAGTCTTTTTTGCGTGGTTGATAACATCTTTCCAATGATTACTAAGTTTGTACCCATCATCACGGTTGAAATTATGTCTGTGTTTGTATATTTGTATGGCTTCGTGTACAAACCTTTGATGGTAGCCGGGAGGTTTGCAGAGAACCTTGGTCTCGGAAAAGACAATTTCATGAGAGCCCACCGAGTTGTAGCAATGATCGGCCACGGCAGAAGAATCAGTTCTGCCGTGTTTCAGATCTGACTTGTGCTCGCGGACACGATCAGAAACATGACGTTTCGTTTCTCCAATGTAGCAATCACCACAAATGCAACTCAATTTGTAGACTCCAGGATACTGTAAGTCAGGAACGACATCCTTCACAGATGGAATCAGATCACGGATTTTATGCACTGTACTGAATCGGACTTGGATCTTATGTTTGTTTAGAATTTTGGAGATCTTTTTGGTCACGCCAGCTATGTATGGTAACGTGATGGTTTTGGTCGGAGTTTCATGTGGCTGTTTCTGTGTGGTGGGAGAGACAGCTTGGCGGATAGTACGGTCAAAGTATCCGTTCATCCTGAGGGCCCGATGTACATGTCTTAATTCACCGGTCAGGTGGTGTTTGTCAGAAATGCCATGTGCTCTGTGGTATAGCGTTTTGATGAGAGAGTTCTTTTGAGATGGGTGGTGGTGGGAATCCGGTTTCAAGTAGGAGTCTGTGTGGGTGGCTTTTCTGTAGACAGAATGTCCCAAGGAACCGTCAGGACTCCTCTCAAACAGAATATCCAAGAATGGTAGTTTACCGTCTTTCTCCACTTCCATGGTGAATCTGATGGATGGGTGTCTAGAATTGATGTGGTCCAAGAAGTGGTTCAATGCTGGGAGGCCATGTGGCCAGATGACGAAAGTGTCATCCACATATCTCTTCCACAGGGAAGGACGCAGGGTGGATGTCTGGATGGCGTCTGATTCAAACTTTTCCATGAATATGTTGGCTATAACTGGTGACAAAGGGGAGCCCATAGGGGTACCCTCATTCTGTTTGTAGAAGGTGCCATTCCAGGTAAAATAGGTGTTGGTGAGGCAATGCCTAACCAGCGCAGGTGCATCAGAATTCAATCCATGTTGGACTAAGTCCTCAATTATTGTTAGGGTGTCCGGTACTGGGACTTTGGTAAACAAAGATACTACATCAAAGGTGACGAGGATGTCATCAGGAGATAGTACCATGTCGATTTAAAGCTTTCGTGACTGCAGGGATTCATCTTCTTGGTTCTTTCGGTAAAGTCACGTATTTTTATTATTTTATTACTTCCCTTCTACGTGACTTTACCGAAAGAACCAAGAAGATAGTACCATGTCCTTAACCATAGAGACTAATTGGGTTGAGTTGAGTACTGCTGAAGAGGTCTTGCCTGTGAAAGGGAGCAGAGTATCTGATAGAAAACGGGCTAGTTTGTACGTAGGAGAGTTTATCGTCGACACAATGGGTCGTAGCGGGGTGCCTTCCTTATGATTATTAATGAGGAGGGGTGGGGGGGGGTGTCCATTTGGAGGACGTCACCTGCTCATGAATATTAATGAGGGTGCTGGTCGATGTGGAGTGACGTCATGAGCATTAAGGACAGACATTCCTGGGTGATCATAGTAGGTATAATGAAGGTTTTTCGGTTAGATCGCATAAGCACAGAAATCCTTTCTCATCAAGATGCTCAATTAAATGGCTACTATAATGGTCAAATTAACAGAGCAATGAATGCAAAACCAAGATCGAACAGCAATACTGCTGAAAGCAATCAGGTTATTAAAACTGTAGTGACATCGGGGATGTCACTGTATGGTGCCGGCCCGAGAGGGCCGTGGTGTGTGATGTACTTACATCGCGGACAGCACCTTGTGAGTTGGTGTGTGAGGCCGGATCTAGCACAGCACGACATGCGATGCACCGTCATCGCGTACACCCCGTAGGTGGGTGTAGTACCAGCCCTTGGTGAGCACTGGGATAGTGCGGGCACCACGCATAGCGTGTAGTGCGGGCTCCCACAAGGAGAAGCGGGAAAGTGTAAGCCCAAGGACAGGGTTGCCCTGGGCCATGGCACTCTGGTTGACCCCCTAGACACGAGATATGGGGTGTCCACAGAGAAGGCCCCAGGTGGGGGAACTAGGGGATGATCACGTGTCCAGGGAGAACTCTCGAGAGGAATCGAGAGGGAGCTAGAACGCTCGAGAAGGCGGGCGGGGCCGAGGGCGGAGCAGTCCCCGATCCCGGAAGATATAAAGTGGGTCCCTGAGAGGGATCAGGGCCGCCTTCATTCTACAAGCTGGAAGCTCTACGTCTACAAGCTGGAAGCTCTATGTCCTACCAGGCATCAACACGTGGTCGGGGACCCGAGTGAGGGTCCGACCCTTCGTAGCTGTAACTCCTACGTATAGTGTAGTTAGCTGGGTGGTCACCACCCCAGGCTGTATCTGGTAAAGGGGTAGTTACCCCTTTGTATATAAGTGTTACAATAAATGTGTTGCCTCTGAAGACTAATGTCTGCGACTCAGTTGGACTCACTACAACCGGTGTCGGAAGTGGCCAACACGCTAGTCTATATAGCTAGCAGTAGACTATGTCTACACATCGCAGACCATGTACCAGGACGTCGGACAGCGAGGACGAGGACCTCGTCCCACCTCCAGCTCTGGAGGATGCGGGGGAGACACTACCAGCGGAGCAGGGCGTCATCCAGGCGCGTGACGCTTCCCCGTTGGCGGAGGAGACCCTCCAGGAGGCGCACGGTCGCCTTGCGAAGCTCCTCCTTGCTGCGGCTTCGCTCCTCGCAGAGATCAGTCTCACGGTCTCGCCAGTGAAGGAGGGAGTGGTGATGCCGCTCATGGATGACGACTCCACCGCCATTTTGCAGCAGGCTGGAAATTCGGCGGCGCAGCCCGCGTATTTGGCCGCCATTTTGTCGCCGGTGCAGAGCGCGCGGCCCGCCAAACTTGAAGACACGCCTTCGGCGCAGATGGACATCCCAGCTCTGCGATGTCGGCTTTCCTTTATTAAAGAGTTCACGGCTACGAGGGGCGACTGAATGGCCTTCAAGTGGCGGTTCCTCACGAATGCTGACTTTGTGGGATGGACGGAGGCGGAGGTGCTGCGGGCGTTGCCTGCCACCCTCGACGACAACGCCCTTGCGGCGTTCCTCGCCATCCCACCACTGGAGAGGTCCACCCTCACGCAGGCTTTCGAGTAAATGGCATCTATCTACGAGCCTCCGGCGAACACGCGCCACAAATTCGCAAACACGACGGAAGGGAGAGACTGAGTCGGCCCACGTCTTCCGTAGCGCGCTTTTGGCACTGGCAAAAGCCGCCTTCCCCAAAATGGACCACGATAGGATCGACGCGTTGGTCCTCAAGAGACTGCTGGCCTTGGCAGAAACCCTTCACACCATTCGTCTAGCCAAAAATGATGTCTCGTCTCTCAAGGTCGCTAAGTGCATCCAAGCCCAGCATCTTCTACAACGGGACAGGGCGCTGATGACGTGTGCCGTTTCCCGCATGGAGCTGGGGACACCTAATGGAGCTGAGCCCCTTTCGGCATGCGCATCGACTCGGGATTGAGTCGACCAGTGTGGTGATGGCGCGCAATGGACAGACGAGCAGTGGCGGCCAAGGTCATTGTCTCGTTCCGGAGGTGGCCGTGTTACCTGCTACAATTGCGGCCTGCCGGGGCACGTGTCAACAGGCTGTCGCATATCACGACAGCGCCTCCCAGCATCACCACTATCCTACGCTTCCCTACACCCTAAAGCGAGTCGCGACACACTCCACACTCGACCCTTGGCCTCCCCTCACCCATCTAGGCGTTTCGGTTCATGTCCCGGTCGCGCGTCGGTATGGGGGAGTCCTATGCGTGATCGTGAGGTTCGTCAGCTCCGAACGGATCAGTGGTCGGAGCTGTTCCATCGAGTGGTGGCTGCGGCCGAGGGTTCATCTGCCGTGCTTGGGTTTATTGAGGGTGTGGAAATAAGGATGATAGTCGACACGGGTGCATCAGCAACTATCATCTCGGAGTTGATTTACAACATTTTGCCCCCTAAGTGTTGGGTTCTAGACCCTGTTGATGCACCGTGTTTCGCCGCTAACATTAGCTCATTGGGTATTATCGGTCAGATAATGGCCGAGCTACGCATCGCTGATGTTAAATTGTCAGAACATATTCATGTCTACACGTCCCTGGCTGTTCCATGTTTACTTGGAACCGATTTCCTTGTTAGGATGCCTCTTAAAATCCGCATTGACCGTGGCTGTTTGGAATTACCATCCGGCCGTCGTATGGTATTTTTTCCTTCCCCTACCCGTTTGTGTATGGCCAACGCTATGGTGCAGGCACTCGCATGCCGAATGGTGAGAATCCCTCCCAGTGCACAGATGATAGTTCCCCTCCACTTGAGGAAGCCGCTCGATTTTGGGGCTATGGTGAATGGAATTGTTTTGGGACCTTCCAACAAGGTCAGTCGCGGACTGACTTTGGTGGCGGCTCAGACGTTAGTGTCCAACGACCAGGAACCTTTTATTCAGGTTCTTAATGCTGGGTTGGACACCACGGTCATCCAGGAGGGTACTGTGTTGGCTCATGCATCACCGGCGCGTCCGAAAGGGTCGTTGTCGGGAATGTGGGTGCTGCGTCTTACACGCGACAATCCCAGGATGTGGATAAAGGTTGGATAGACAAACTGTGTGTTGAGAGTAGCACCTTGTCCGCGGACCAGATAGGAAAGCTTCGGATGCTCTTGCGTGAATTCTCAGATATTTTTAGCAAGGGAAAATTTGATATAGGATGCACGTCGCTCCTGAGTCACCACATTGATACGGGCGACGTGGCCCCTATCCCTACCGGCTGAGCCCGGCAGAGAAGGAACATGTTTGGCTGGTGGTTGATGAGATGTTGGCCGCAGACATCATCTCACCAACCACCAGTCCCTGGGGAGTTCCGATAGTGCTTGTGAAGAACCACGATGATAGCTTACGATTTTGCATATATTTTCGGAAGCTTAATGTTTCTGTTGTGGATGCATTTCCCTTGCCTCACATGGATGATTCGTTGGACGCGTTGGCGGGGGCAAGTTTCTTCTCCACCCTCGATCTCCTTTTGGGTTCTGGCAGTTGGCGCTTGATGATGTCTCGAGACCTAAGACGGCCTTTCGTACGCCTCAGGGATTTTTAGAATTTAATCGGCTTTCTATGGGGCTCCATTCTGTGCCAGCCACGTTCCAACGTTTGATGGAACTGGTCCTGGCGGGTCTCCAGTGAAACTCGTGTTTGATATATCTCGATGATGTAATCGTCTTCAGCCATACCTTCGATGACCATTTAGTCCGCCTGCATGCCGTCTTTCTCAAAATGCGTGAGGCTAACCTTAAATTTAAACCTCAGAAATGTCACCTTCTCCAGAAATCGATTCGGTATCTTGGCCACATTGGTAACTAATCGGGCTTTGCACTGAGGTGCACAGTTTCATCGGCTTTACATTCTACTATCGCCGTTTAGTTGCCGGGTTCGCGTCAATTGCAAAATCTCTCCACGCGTTAATGGCTAAGGTTCATAAGTTTCATTGGGGGGAGCAGGAGGCTGCATTTCGTGCCATCCGCGATGGATTGGTAAACGCCCCTCCCCTGCGTTATCCAGATTTTTAATTTCCGTTCATCCTGGATATGGACACTAGCAATACCGGAATTGGAGCCGTCTTGTTACAGGTTGTTGACGGGGTGGAGAACGTTGTTGTATACGGCAGTAGGGTGCTGTCTCTGGCCGAACAGCGTTACTGTGTTACGCGCTGTGAATTATTGGCAATTGTGGTTTTCGTACAGCAATATCGCCCCTACTTTTACAGTAGACGATTTGAGGTGCGCTCCGATCATGCAGCGCTCCAATATGCACTGCGTGTGGATCAGCTGTCAGGCCAATTATCACGCTGGCTGGAGATCCTGCAGAACTTCTCGTTCCACGTTACGTACCACAAAGGTTATCGCCATACAAACGCTGATGCACTGTCTCGATTGCCAACAACTGGAGGTTGTGCTGTAAACTGACCGATGTGACCTCGCCCCCTCCTCTCGCGGCATCTGCTGATGTGGCAACAGACGGGATGAGTGCCAATCCGGGCGCACGGGATGCGGTCATTGGTCTGGATTACGCCTTCAGGCGGAAGAGGCTTCGCTACTCAAATTGCGGCGGCGTGTGAGGGAAGCTGATGGAGGCACGGATCGACGCAGCGTCGCCTCGGTCATTCTGCGGGACGGCTTACGCATGCATTGAGATGTGGGGCTGTGCCGTTATACCATTCTTGTCCCTACTGCCCTGCGAGGCTAGGTTGTTTGGGCTGTGCATGAGAGTCTCTTGCACCTGGGCATGCATAAGACGCTGGCTAAGCTCAAACTGGATTTCTATTGATCGGCCATGTCTGTGGATGTGGACGATTTGCTCAAAGGGTGCGTGCAGTGTGCTCGGCGGAAGCCATCGGTGAAACCCTGTTGCGCTGGACATCCTTGGCCTGTTCTCCACTACCACTCGAGGGAAGAAATATCTGCTTGTGGGGGTCGAGTATTTTTCACACTGGCCTGTCGCTTGGCCGCTCCCAAATCAATCCGCTGTGACTATTACGGAGGCATTCCTCAATGGTTATGTGGGCACTCTTGAACACCTTTTGACCAATCAGGGCAATACATTTTATTCTTAATTGTTGCATGAGGTCTGCGTTTTGTTGGGAACAAAGAAGGTGCGCACGTCACAGTACCACCCGCAGACGGATGGCATGGTCAAACGGCTACATAGGAATCTGACCTCCATGTTGAGCCACCAGGTCAATGAGTCACAACTCGATTGGGATTTACATATCCCTGCAGTCCTCACCGCTTAATGTATGGAAGGGAATACCCCCCCCCCCCCCCCATCGATGTGCAGTTACAGGCCACGCCGAAAATGTATAAATTCAATATTTCTGACTCCGTTCGTTTCACTCTTCAGAAGCGTTCTGAGGCATGGGAAGCTTCCAGGGTTAATTCTGAGACGCGACAATTGGCCAACGAACAGCTTAAGGGAGTGCGTGCTTCTCCTTATAAATGGGCGCCTGGGGACAAGGCTTGGTTGCACTGTCTGCAGGTACCGGTGGGTACATCGCCTAAGTTACTCCAACCCTGGTGGGGACCGGTCGATGTTGTTCGGGTTGTTCGACCACACTGTGTCCAGATTAACTTGGGTCGGCGGAGTTGGTTCGTGCAACCCTATTGCCT